>NC_071533.1:26082476-26707476 GCF_026979565.1 Vidua chalybeata | reverse complement strand
AAGGACTTGTGCCCAGCTTTACTCACTTTAGCATTTACATTTTTGTCATTGATTCTGAATACATAATGGACCAAGTATATATTCAAACAATATCAGAACAATGTGTGCTTGTACACATACTTTTGTATACTTGTTAATGCATTTTTCTCAATCCCTTTGACAGCAGAATGCGGGCTACAGTCTGCTTTCACTTGGAGGGGCATGCAGTACACCTGAAATCCACCCCAGTAGTAGAAATACAGCCCTACCATCTGCCATGGACTTACCCAGACTACACCAGAGTGGGATAAAGCTCTGGAACACCTGCAGTACATTGATGTTATCATTGTCTGGGGCAATAAAGTAGAAATTTTTGAAAAAGGGAAGAAAATTGTCCAAATCCTTCTGAAAGCCACTTGTTTTTACTGAGTCTCAAAAGCAGTGCTGGTACCTTGAACCCATATGATGAGAAATAAATGATGAGCAGAGCTTTTGTTTTACATTAAATTAGCCCATCTTCTCTATCCCAGCTTCCTCTGAATTTGTGTTATACTTACTGGCAAAGAGTACCTGGCATGACCTATTTCTAAGTCATATATTTAGATTTATTTTGCCCAAGTGAACAGAAGCCAGTTTCAGAACAGACAATAATATGAGGGCTTTAGTAAAGATGTCTTATCTATATCAGTTAGTGGTAGTACGTGTTCTGGTGAGGTCTGCTCTACTGAAATATTTCTTCATTTCTGTTGCCTAAGGTGAGCAGTAAACTTTTTCTTCAGTGTAACACACTCTTAAAGGACCAGGTGAGCAGTGGTGCTGGAACAGATGAACTCTTCTCCACCTCCAAACTGCAGCATCTGCTCCCAGTAATGTTTTATGTTCCTTTGGGCAGCTGGACGAAGAATTTCTGGGATGAAAAGCTGCTTCAATGCAGAGTTTAAAATGGAAACCAGGACTTTGCCACCCAGCTTTCAAATCCACACCCCCCCACCCCTCCCCGTAGGGACTTGAGGAGAAGGCTTTTTTGCCTTACCAGAGTACCCAGTAGCCTGGAAACCCTAAGTGTGCTCCTACCCTGATGGGCCTCTAAACTGCTGACTCTTCAGCTTTGTGCCATATACCTTCCCCAGCCCAAAGCTGGCCACTTGACTTTTTCTGTAAGATAAAGGAGGAGGTTTGCACCTCTGGAAGGAGATTTAGGCTGCAGGCAGAGTCAAGGAAATATCCATATATTAGTTATATGGATAGTTAGATCAGATTTTCCAGCTGTTTATTTTACAAGCCTGTTGCGACATCATAATGCAGTTAGAGGTTATTAAGTCCAAGTTGTTAATTTTAATGATTTTAATAGACCTGTAGCATTCCTGTTTAATCCAGTTCTACTTATTGGCATATGTTGTATGTTGATACTTTTTGAAGTGCCAGATTTGGCAGCTTTCTGAAAGAGTACCTGTATTTCCCAGATACTTGGATTAATTTCTTTCTGCTGCTGTTAACATAGACTTTGTAGCTGCATTGGGACTAAAATTTTAAGCCACCTGCAGAATGAAGCCTGATGCTGTTATAAGGAGCATCACTAGCTGATTTTGAAAATGTGTCTGCCAGGCAGAGGCATTGGGTAGAAGTCTGATTGAGAGAGAAAGAAAAAGATTTGGTTTGGTTCAAATGAGGCATAAAATATTGTACCAGCCAAGGAGGCCTAAGAAGCTGCCCAACAGACCATGCAACCTTGTTCACTGAAGTGAAGCCCAGCACAAGATGCTTTCAGCCCTCTTCAGTTTCCCTGGGAGAAACATCCAGCTGGCTATAGCACAACAGAATAAGTATCAACCACCACTTTTTTCTGTGATAGTTAAATGTCTTTTCTTTAGACTTAAAGTTTCAAAGTTTCTAGACTACATTAGCATTTAATCTGCCTTCTACTAGCTAGCAATTTCTATCCTGATTTGCAGTGATTAAAAAGTAATCTAGGTAGGATTTGGTGGTACTCCAGGATTCAGGCATTTTGATCTTTTAAGTCAGATTTTAACCTAAATGTACATTACATGTACACCTTATTTAAAAAAAAATAGAATCAGAGTTTCATTTTTAATGTAAGGACTATTGATGATTTTCTGATTTACTCAGAATTGTATACCTGTAGCCACACAATGAGAGAGTACTTTTCATTTGACTGGTGACATCTTTTGTGGCTGGTATCAGAAAAGTACAGAAGCGGTTTGTCTTTACCTGTGGCTGCTATGTTTTTGCTCTTGTGTTTCAGGCAGCAAACCCAGGCAAAGCTTTCACTAATGCCATAAGGACAAGTCTTTTCTATACCATGAGCAACTGTAAAAGAGTGCTAACTCAAAAAGAGAAGAGACTCGAGACCATATGAGTACTTGTTTCTCTTACAGAGATTATCCCAATGTGACTTTCCTAAATATTTTGTCAAGTTTTTCTGTCTCTTGTTTTCTTTAGCATACGTTGGCACTACATGTCTGCTGACTTTTTTGGATCAGCCTTCATTTTTTAATAACTTCAGGTAACGTGTGCAAATCCTGGAATTTATTTGACTGGTTTATGAGAAAATCCATTTCAGTGTTTGTTTAAATCTGCTTGAGTCTTAAGCGATGAGGATGTTGATACTCTACAGATGTGTTGCAGGTACGTGCACATGACAAATTTTGTTTAATTGCGACAAATTGCCAAGTGGGAGTGCTGATTGGGGTACATGACGTGGACCTGTTGGAGTGAGTCCAAATGAGGCCATGAAGATGATCAGAGGACTGGAACACCTCTCCTGTGAAAATGGGTTGAAAGAGTTTGATTTGTTCATCCTGGAGAATTGGAGTTTCTGGGGAGACCTTAGAGCAGCTTTCCAGTACCCAAAGAGGGGCTATAAGAGAGCTGGAGAGGGACAGTTTACAAATACACTCACATACGGTGATAGGAGAAGGGATAATGGCTTTAAACTGAGTGTAGATTTAGATGGGATATAAGGAAGAAATTCTTTACTGTGGGGAAGATGAGGCACTGGAACAGGTTGCCTGGAGAAGCTGTGGATGCTCCATCCCTGGAAGTGTTCGAGGTTGGAGGGGGCTTTGAGTAACATGGTCTAGTGGAACATGTCCCTGCCCACAGCCAAGGAGGTTGGAAATAGGTGATCTTTAAGGTCTCTTCCAACAAACCATGCTGTGGTTCTATGGTTTTCCATAAATACACCATAATTAGTATTAGTGTAAATTCTTCCTGGCTGTTTCTTAGATCATAAAGGGCTACACAGTGCTTTCACTGGTTAAATTCAGTGATTAAGCATGTATGAAGAAACCATCTAACATCTAACCAAAGCTGTAGGCTTTGGTTCCTGGTATCAGTGCTTTGTCCATACGACTTTCATGTCTTGCCTCTCACTTTTTCATGTTATGATCTGTTTAGCTTAAGATATCTTTTGATCTTTGGCTTGTAAGCAGAAGCAATAAACACTTCTGTAATGTGTCAAGGCTTTGTAGAGAGAGGAGTCTGTTGTGCCATTAGGTAACTGTCTAGTGAAATAGCTTATCCCAGTAGACACTGAAATGCATTTAAATGGTAATCCTATTTCTAACCCAGGTTAGGCAAATAACTGTATTTGGACTCTTCCTCATCCAGTAGGCTGCAGTCACACTAATGTCAGACATTGTTTTTATCACCTTAAATAGAAAATAGTGGCATCCTTGAGTAGCATCGTGCAATGTCGCAATTTTATGGTACTGCTCAAAAGCAAATGTAACGAGCATTGTTTTCGTTTTATTGTACCTGCAGTCACTGACACATGGGGATAACCCCTGTTTCCCTTTCACTATGCATGGTGTGTACTCTTGTGTTTTACATCTTTGCATTTTACTTGGTACCATCCTGGACTGTGGTCCTGCATTAGGTAGCACCCTTTCTCTCACTCTGGGAGCTGCTTCCAGTTCAGGGTGAAGATGCAGCAAATCTACATACAAAAAATGAAACATTCAGGCCCAGGTTTCAACTATATTGGAGTTTCTGAATATTGAAAATATTTGATTTACATTCTTACTACTTTTCTATAGTGAATGTGAGCTAGATCTAAAATTCCAACATGCTGTACATTTTTTAGTTCATAGAAGTTCATTTCATTGAATTCAGAGAAGATTTAAAACCTTTTAAGGTTACTTTTTTCAAGTGAAATATAGAACAATCCTGTTACTGTTCTTTTGTATATAATTCTGTTCTGTGACTTCTTCGGTTATGTACAGTATGTACAGTACATTTTTGGTATTACTTGGGTAACACCCCTAAGTCTGATAAGAGGCTAATTTAGAAGACATAATTCTTAAACTTCTGTCATTTTAGCAATGTGGTCTGGAATATATTAACAGAGTTTTCAGCATTATAAATTTGTCATCTTCTGCAAGTAGATTTGTAAGTCAGAACCAAGTTCTAAGTCAGTAAGTAAGAAATAAAGTATCAAGTACAGAGTTCCAGAATCAAAAAGCACAAAGGTTCAAGAAAAAAAAAAAAAAAGAAAGAAAAAAAAAAGAAAAAAGCACAGGCTTTAATAAGATGTAATATTCTTACCTTGCAGAAAAAGTTCTCTAGAGAAAGATCACTGTTGTCTTTAGGTTATTATCTAGAGTCATATGTTTTTCTACTAACAGCTAATCTCTAATGCAAGTGCTGTTCAAATATAAAATAATTTTCCTTGAGACACAAAGGCTCTCTTATTTAGTGTTTCTAGTTTTTGCTTTTCACAGGGGGGGCCATAATAACTGTCCTACTATACAACAGACGTAGCAGACCAAATACAGGCAGAGCAGTGTTTTGCCAATTTTCCAGTAGATCAAATATGGCAAAATCAGGTAGTCAAATTTCTGACAGCATTGCAACTTCAACATGTGATGCGTGGGAATCTGGATGTTCTGCACAGGACTTCACATTGGAGTTAACTATGGAGACAGACTCTGTATTTAAATGGTGATCTTTCAGAAGGTGATAAAATAATATCTTAACATTTACGTAAGCTATTCCTCAGTAACAAAAGGGGATGCAGGACCCTGCACAGGTTGGTGTGACTAGACTAGAGTGTCCAATACAGAATGACAATAATGCTGTTCCTTTACTACCTGTTATCAGTAGAAGAATGGTGGACAGCCCAAGCTGCAAACTCATGTAGACACTGCATGCTCTTTCCCCATTCCCATGCTTGCAGAACTGTGCAGAGATCCATCTGTTCTTCTCTGCACTTCAGTGTCTATGTGGGGAGAGAAAAATCACAGGTTTGCAATGTTTTTAGGCTCAGTTACAGTCTTCACAGAAGGCAAGTTTTGAAGTCATTTTAGAAGATCATAATGAATGAATCAGCTAGCCATGTACTTTTCAGTTGTTAGAATGATTACATAATTCTATATTAGATTTAGTTCAATTCAGTGTAGTTTAGGCAGTTAAAATAGCAGGGAAATAAGCAGTAGGACTGGAGAATTAGTTCAGGGGAAAAAACCTGGTCAGCATCTCAAAGGCTTAAAAAATTAGCTTATTTGCAAAGAGCTTCAAGCTGCCATTTCCTGTAAGGCCGAAAGAAATTTGCTGTATTCTGTCTTTGGATCACTCCTTATGGCTCCAAAGTGTAAAGGTGGCTAAAATTAATTTTTTTTTTTAATGTGGAAAAGGTCTATGTACTTTTTAACCTCTTCTTTCAGTCCAGGGTGGAGAGAATTAGGAAAAGAAGTAGAGAGCAACCTATGAAGCATGGTCTGGACCTTTCTTTGCAGACCTGATTAACCTGGGGAGCTCTCAGCAATTATGGGGTTTGTCTTTATAGGGTCTCTTCAGTGCTGGGCTATGTAAACAGGAAACAATTGGAGAAGAAATGCTGTGCTCTGTTTCCATTGCATTTCCTGTGCAACACTGTGGGCTGAGCCATTTGGGAATTTCCCTTTAATTGCAGCCTTGGTTGTGAGAGGTGTGTTGATTGAGCTTCAACAAGACCCAAGTTCTGAGTCCCAGACTTCATCCACAATAAATCTGGGCAGTGCTACAGGCTGGGGGGAAAGAGAGGTTGGAAAGTGGCCCCCTGGAAAATGACCTGGAGATCCTAGTCAACAGCCAGCTGAACATGAGGCAGCATGTGCCCAGTGGCCAAGAAGGCCAGTGGCATCCTGGCTTGTATCAGCAATAGTGTGGCCAGTGGGACCAGGGCGGTGGTGAGGTCCTCAAGTGCTGTGTCCGGTTCTGGACCCCTCACTACAAGAAAGGCATTAAGGTGCTAGAGTGAGTCCAGAGAAAGATGATGGAGCTGGTGAAGGGTCTGGAGAGTTAAATCCTATGAGGAGTGACCGAGGGAGCTGAAATTACTTAGCCTGGAGAAAAGAAGGCTCAGGGGGACCTTATCACTCTTTTGTACAATTACCTAAATGGAGGGTACAGCCTCATGGGGGTTGACCTCTTCTCCCAGGTAACAAGTGACAGGACAAGAGGTCCTTCATGCCATGGTCTAGTTGACATGGTGGTGTTCCAAGGTTCATGATCCCAGAGGTTTTTCCCAACCTAACTGATTCTGTGGTGGATTTTACCTCACACACCTGCCTACACACACACCTGCTTGGAAGTGATTAGGGCAAATTGCCATGTGTAATGAATGGTGTTTCAGCTCAGTTTGCTGTCTAAAAAAACTGAGGGCTGAATTCAGTCCTCAGTTATGCAAGATGAGTTGCAGAGAAATTGTGACCCTCTTGCCAGCCGTGGGAGGAGGACAGTATGGTATGTGCTGGATTATTCATCTGGATTATCCAGAAGATATAGCTGTGCTGTAGGGGTGGAAGCATGCATACATATAAACTTTTGAAGGGCAATTTTAATGGAAAAACTATGAAATGACACAGCATGGGGATTACTGCCAAAAAATGCTTTAAGCCACAGAAAGGTAAATAAAAAATAAATTCTTGGTCAAATTTAAAAGAAAGTCTTTTATGTTGGTTTGTTTGTTTGGCTGGCTGATGATACATGCAGTCTTTGGTAAGATGATTTTTCTTGGTGTGATTGAGATGTGTATGTAAAGATCACTGTTTGGATTAGAAGTTTCTGTGTGAAATGCCATTTGGCTTCTGCTCCCTAAATTTTCATTAAAAAGCATTTTAGGATAATCCAACATGAAATATGAGATTGGATTGATAATATATCCATAGCTATAGAAAAGAATACCTTTTCAATCTATGCACATGACGCAGAATTACTCTTTTTACGTAGATGTATTTGGAGGGATGGTATTTAAATTACAGCCTAGAATAATTACAGGAAAACAAACAATTTCATTCATGCATCTGATGTTTTAGAAGTTCAGTTTCTTAAATCTATTTGCTGAATAAATGTCACCTTGCTGGAACTTGCACAACTGGGTGATGTGTTCACTTGCACAATCCAGAGCAATTCAAACAAAGCAAGAGGACAAAGATAAACTTGGTTTTGTAATGATAATGCCAAAGGCCTTTATTTCTGTGCAATTAAAATTTCACCTCAAAATTGCGTAGTGAGTTGTTTACAAAGCATTTCCTTTGATTCTTCAGCCATCTTATTCCAAGAAAGATATGTAAAACATGTGCATCAAGCAGGTGCTGAGCTGCACTTTGTTTGGAGCTCTTCTGGGCTGTGGTGCTTGCTTCTGATGAGGTAGTGGTTAAGGTGTCAGGTGGTGCTTTTAGTTGTAGTCATCCTAAATTTGTCTGCTTTCATATTTCTTCCCAAGGGCTGAGAATAACCTCCAGTGAAACATTTGTCGGTAGCTTAATCATTTTGTAGTTAGTCTTGTGCCTGTCGGCCTCTGAGTGCTTTGGTATTCGTTTTTTATAGCAAGAAGGAGGAAATCCCAGCTTTTCTTGATTGTTTTTAATCTTTGGTGAAGTGCCTTGTAGAGAAATCAAGCACACACAGCCCATGTTTAAAGGTGCATCCAGTAGGCTTGGGGGTCCTCTGATTTCAAACAGCTCTTTTGCAGGATGTGCCCGTGCATTAGCAATTGTTGTTATAGACAGGTCAGGTTTTTCCTTCCACAGAACATGCTCAAGTCAATGTCCAAAGAGATAAACATGGAATAAAGTCAAAAAATTGTTTTGAATATTTAAAAAAAAAAATTGTATGTATCCAGCATTGACAGTGTTATTGCAAAGATGGAAAAGCTGTGAAAGAGCTGTCAGATGATTCAAGGACTGCAGAAGATGCCCTCTGAGGAAAAATTTAAGGGTTTATCTCATGATTTTATCCAAAATTGTCATGTTAGCACCAAAAAAGAAAGAAAATACTGAGCACTGAAAAGTTCTTCCATCTTGTAAAGGGAGGATGAGCAAGGGTCTGTGCCTGAGAGGTGAAGTCCTATGCACAGCATTTGTGGCTAGTAATAAGCCTGATTATACATTGGAGCAAATTAGTAACCTACATAAGGAGACCACTGTAAAATGTTTTGGCACCTAAGAAAATTTTGTCCTTTCCTTAAGTATTCTTCTTGTGATAATCACATCTTCAGAAAAAGCATATATTCTTATCAGTCCCTAGGAAGAAGCCTTTGATGTAGAGTTTCTGGAATTTCACTAGTGAAAGAAGGTTCAGAAATTGTATTACTTTAACTGCCATACACAGTTCTGCATGCGTACCACTTCATGTGTTCCCAGTGTTGATGGTGGCATTCTGGGACATAAGGCTTGTTGTCACATAAACAGCTGCTGGAGATGAGATGAATCCCTTTCTTTACTCTTGCTCACTGTTGTTCACAGGGTCAACTTAAATGTATGTTCAGTCTGTTACCTGTATAGTCTTATTACATTCGTTTTATTTATTTGTTGCTGTGGATGTAACAATATTTAGAGATACCATTGCCTTTAATTCTCCGTTGGATTATCATGTTTGTTTACTTATACCTTTGACCAAATCATTCAGCCAGAAGGTGAAGCTAAAATGAGGAAAATGAGGAAACCAAAACTACTGACTCCACTGAGCTTTGGTATGAGTAGCAAACCATTTTTTTTTTTTCTGAAACCAGAAAGTGTTTGCAGTGGGTAAAGCCAGGGGATGACAGAATTTTTGATCAAATACTGCTGCTCAGAACTACCACTTGGATTTCAGAAACCAAATTTTCAGATAAAATAGAACTAAATACTTGGAAAAAAAATATTAAACTTTGTGAATTAAGTTTGCATCAACATGTAATTTTCTGCCCCATTGCTGGAACTGAATTGAATGCTGCCTAATCTTTTTTCCTGTAAGGCACCAGTTCTGAGAGTTTAATGATAACAATTTAAAAGCATTCTTTGCTGATTTCTTTGTGGGCAAACATAAAAGAAGTGGACTGGGGACATCACACCTGAATGCTATCTGCAATCACAGGTGGGATGGGCTGGGTCTGAGAAAGCCGTTTTGGGGCTTGTTCCAATTAAATTCCCTCTCCTCCCCATATCAGTATGCGCACAGTGTGTATATAGGGCATGTGTAGGTATTGCTTTTGCTCAGTGCAAGAGACATAGATGTTCCAGATAGTAAATTTTGCAAGCTTGTCTTTCCTAAATGCTTGTGTTCATAAAAAGCCCATTATTGGCTGCTTCTGGAGCAGAGGCAGGACAGTTGATGGTGGGCAGGACAGAGGAGCCTGTCTCTTATGTAAAAGATGTTTCCCCAGTCCCGCTGAGCTCCGGGCGGTCCCTTCGGGTGCTCTGCCCTAGCAGCAGGTGACCTCATGCTCTCTGCAGGGACAGTGACTCAGTAGCAGACCGATCCCATACAAACACCGATGGGAGAGTGCTCAAACACAGCAGCCAGCAGGGATTTGAACCGTGTCTGCGCTTGACAAAATGAATCAGAGGCAATGAAAAAAACCACCCTAAATGGCTGGAAATTAAAAACCCCAGCAACCAAAACCAGACCCCACATAACAACTGTAGCGCACTGATCTGCTTATTGAGATGTGTGTGTCTGTCCTTCTCTCTCTCTCTCTTTCTAGTAATCTCCTCCACTGTTACTTGGTATGCCTGATTTTTGAAAGACTAGGATTGTTTTTTGTTAAGAAACTAACAAAAGCACTATGTCAATTAGTCAATTGTTGTGGAAGCAGGCTGCTTATTTTAGTTTATTGTAGGAGTAAAATATGCAGTTAGGTCAGCAGAGACTAGCTAAGCCTTGTAAAGCTGCTTATGTTGTATTAGAGAACCTGTAAAGTAAGGGGAGGCTCATTATTTCTTATTCAAAGTTATTTCAGGAATGTCACTCTGAAGTGCAGAAGATCCCACTTACAAAGAATCCCAAATATTTGGGAAAAAAAGAAATTATCGTTGCAAACAATAAAAAGATCTGTCAGTAGTACAGCAGTGCCATACCTTGCTGTTTGAGGAAAAATATAAATACAGAATAAAGTGCCCCATTTCTAGAGAATCAAAGGTTTGTGTTCAAGCAGTGCTGTTAAAAGTGCACAATCTTCCTGTCAAGTGTCTGAATTCAGACAGATTTGGTTTTGATACATTGAGGTAATTCTTCTGTTGCCTTTGCCTTGTAATATCAATATGTTTTGGAAGCTGCCATCCAATTTGTTTAGAATAACTATTTAAGACAATAAACAAATAATTTGAATGTGGCTGTAGTTAAGATGACTAATGGTGTGGCTTCCTAGAGTAAAGCATTAGCCACTCATCAAGGCACTCTAGTGTGTCAAAGGTTTTTTGGTTGGAGCCTTTTTTAGTGTTGAGGGTTTCATCTAGGAAGGTTGTCTGTGCATGAGTAGGTGTTTATGCAAGGACTGCAGGGGTGACTTCATATCCCAGCTGGAGATGAACAAGTGAAAGCACGGAGCAGCTGGGTTATTACTGAAGGGTGCACGTGTAATTTAGGCGAAAGCCATGTTTGTTTATGTGGTGTCAGATTTGGAGGGTTCGTAACTAATTAAAAAATTATTTGTTTGAATCGTAACACATGGCATTCGTTACTCTGCTGCAGTATTTGTGTGAAATCTGGAAATGGTGGCAGAAGAGTGCCTATGAGCGGGCCAGTAGCTATGGAGTTAAGGCTGCACCATGTCATATGAAAGTTTCCCTTTGAAATGCGCATGAAGTGAGATGCTTAGTCTTGGATATCTACTGTGTCTCAAGGTTTTCAAAGTGACTAATGGTTATAATATCTCCCCAGGAGTCTCCTAGTCAGAAACACTTTATGAGAACCTGCAAAAGGTACTGAGCAGCTCTGCTCTGAAAACCAGACTGGCTACCAAGATCTTGGCCACAAGCACTTACAGTCGCTATCCCCTGCGACATCTAAGACAACACTGCTCAAAAAGTTGTTCTTGGCTCTTTCATGTATTGCCAATTGCTGAGGCTCAGTCATATGTATATAAATGTAAATATATGACAACTTCCCAGTTAGATCAGTGACTGGTTTTTACCCAAGCTGCAATCCTTTTTCTTTTAAAAAAAAGGTATGGTAGAATTACTATCTTATATGACATGACTAAATGCTAAGTATTGATTATTATTTTTAAAAAATTCATGAAATAACAACAACACCCTGCAAGCATTTAATTTATCCTGCATCTGCACACATGGACATTGGAAGGCCATAGCCTGTAACTACATTTGAAAGAGTGCTCTGATCATATTGTCAAATCCACAGAGGACTGGGTGCCACTCAGCAGTTTTAATTTCATTTTCCATGGCCAAACAATGGTGAGGGTTTATGAGATCTTCCCACCAATAATCTCTTGCAGAAAATAATCCAGTCCAAATAAAACTATTCTTAGGAGACTAAAGAAGGGGAAAGCTGAGGTAAGCTAGGGAATTGCATTTATTGCATACATAGCCTATTTTGTCAAAATCAGTGCTTGAGGAGGATGCTTGTTCAGGTTCATTGTGTGTCTGTTTTGACTCCATGTGAAAGCAGGAGTTAGATGGCAAGGTGAAGGAACATGGTGCTGGAGGTATCATCCTGTCAGTGAGACACATAACCTCAGTCAAGCCCATGTGCAGTCATCAGAGAAGGGTTGCCAGCTTGAGTGCTTAGAATTTCTGTTTGAGTAATTATGGTGTGCCTACCCGTCCTAAAGTTCCCCATGAAAATGTAATAAGTCCCAGTTCATTTAAGTCCTTGAGCAAATAATTTTGTTGCATGTCCATGTCACGTTTTACTGTCTGTGAAGAGGTAGCAATATCTTTTAAGACTTGCACTGGAATGCTGTCAGGGTGAATTTATTAATTTTGGTACATGCTTATGTATTGGCTGAATTGTAGCAGTACCAAACAGAAAAGTATAAATTTTTAAAGGGGTAGACACAGTATGTGTTGGCTACTGCTGAAAGTTGTGTGTATTTTGGTTTGCTGGACTGACAAGAGGGCACAATATACCAGGATTAACATGGTTCACATCCCTAAATGCACTTCTGAACCTAATGAGTGACTAGCTAAACCTTAGACACAGTATGATCTTTTATGGATTTAGTATTTATTTATTTTTCCTGTTCTCTTTACAAGTGTGCTAAGAGCAAACAATCTGTGACAGTGAGTCAGAGAGGCTAATGGTGTCTTGCACAAAAAATCCACAAGCTTTTTCAACACCAATTATTGCTCTTTCACCTTCATTGAATTCATTGCTGGTGAAAGATGCTGGGTGAACAGTCCTAATGTCTGAAATTTTCTGACCACAGATGTGTAAAAGTAGCAGTGACCTTCCTCAGCTTTGTGTTTCTGCTGAGAGGAAATTATAAGGCTGTTTCTTGCTAAGCATGGGCTTAATGCTACCAGCTCGACTCGTGCAGATTATCAAATAGTCTTCAGGTAGTAATGACCTTTGGTCATGGTGGACATGGGCCAGATCTAAACTAGCAAACTGTGAAAGGATCTATATCCCATTACCAAGCCACTATCTGGTCTTACTCATTAACATTTTAGTGGCAGAAGTTCAAATGAGTTATTTCATTAATAGTCATGAAACTAATTACATCGAAGTGCATCTGTCAGTGGTAAAGACAGCTGACTTCTATGCATCTGAATAAATTCAGTCTGTGTTAGGAAATGTTATTCTGCTTCTAAATGAGATAAATACATTGCAAATCATGAAGATGTATTAAAAAGGAGAATGTGGATGTGCCCTACATGTAGATGTGCTTGATGCTGCAGTTCCCTAATGCAGTCAGTTAATGAAGTGAATAATCAGAAGTGCACTTGAGCAGAGGTGGGGTCTTGGGCAATATTTTGTGCCTTATTTCCTCCCACAGACACCAAAAAGTCTGCAGGATAAGAAGGGTAATGGGGCAGGAGTGTTGTCACTGACAACCCTGACATTTGGTAAGACCAAATGCACTCCAGTATCAAGACTAGTTTGGATATAGAGAGACCTGGGTGTAATGAGAGTGAGTCAGGGAGGAGAGAGAAAAGGGAAGAAGTCTTACATCTGTTCCTCCTAAGTTTTGCCATTGGACTCAAAAGCACAGGTAAGACTGCCACAGAAGAGACTCAAAAGCACAGGTAAGACTGTGGCCAGGCCTGTTTTTGTAACACAGTCTTCTGTCTGTAAAATGGCACTGGCCTGTTCTGTCCTGAAGTAAAAAAGCATATGAGAAGAATGTGAGCGGTAACGAGGTTACACAGGCATTTAAAGTAGATGGACCACCTTATATAATAATTATGGCCAGAAGTCAGCTGCATTTACCAACAGTCCACTGTTAGGAAAAGTATTGTATATGGGTAGTTGTTACTGTGAATCTGTCCATATGAACATGTCTTTATGTGTCTCATAATGCTGTGGCATTTTGCACAGGTATGAGAAGCTAGCAGAAAAAGATAGGTTTCCCTCTTGGCTTTATTATCTTTGATTTCTGTGTTGTAAGCAGGCTCCGGCAAACTGTTGTATTCCAGGACATTACAGGAGGTGGGGGGGTCTCCAAAGTTTTAAGAAGATGATGCAGACATAGAAAATATAATTCTATATTTATCTTACCTCTGGATAACTAAATTGAGATACTTCAAGTGACCTACAGTGAAGTCCATGAGGTGGTACTTTGATATGTAACATACATGCTGCATCCAGTAAGCTATTGTAAACCACAGATGAAACTCAGTTACTTTTGCTCCTGGTAAGTTCTGGTTTTATTTCTGTTCTTCAGACCTACTCTAGAGAAACCTCCACTATGGTAAGTGTACAGTGGAGTTGTACAATGCAGATTCACAATGCAGACAACCTGGCACCAATGCAAATTGCAGTCTTGTAGCACTGCCACAAATGCCAATTAAATGAACTTTAATGGGCACAGCTGGGTTATACGGGCCAAAGATTAATAGAAAGAGAGAAAAACTGGGTTTTTTCTTTAGTAGAGGGCAACTTGCTCCTACTTTATATGGAATGTTCTTCAGCAGTCTGGGGACTTCCAGTTTTTCTTGGGAAGAAGCTAAGCTGTAGTAGAACCAGGGATGATGCCACCTGTATTGGGAGTCTTGCAAGGAAGCAGGAAGGCAAGCCTGCATTGATGTCTGTCCCCTTCTGACTCCCAGCTAATGCCTGTTGTAAGGCTGTAAATGGCTTGGATTGACTCCTGGGGTTGACCACAGCAGGAACATGGCCAGATGTGTAGTTCTGCCCTTGAGATACCTTTGTTTAATTCACTCTTGAAAGCTGGGCCGCGTGAATTTTTTAGATGAGGAATAGCTTTTTGAATTGTTTCTTTTTCACTTACTAAGCAATATAGATAGAGTCAACACACCCATACAGGGAGTGGTAATCTTGCCAATCCAGTCAGGAAAAGGCAGAATAAAGCACTTCAGAGGCACTGCAAGGAACCCAGGGAAGGGGAATAGATGTTCAACATACTTTTGCCTGTGAGTAAGTCATACATAAGGAGAGATCACTGAAAGTTGCTAAGTCCCTTAAGAAAGTTTGCTTAATCAATAAAAAACATTGGGTAGGGACTTGAGGGACGAAGAATTAAAATAATGTTGTAAAAGCTGTTGAGTTTTGCTGTCTAACTTAGGGATGTCAAATAACAAAACCAGGGCCCACCAATTTTTCAAATTGCTCTGAAATTTTAAGGAATTTTCCATTGATGCCCATAAGCTTGGACCAGACCTAAGTTTCTCTGGCAGTCAGAGAGAGGTGAAATCTTTTCCGGCTTCTGTGCAGTTTCACCACATATTTTGGCAGTGTTTGGCATCCTCTATCTGTTATTTCCCACTGGGCCTGTGCAGATAAAAAGGACAGGATACAAATATGTTTGTTCTTTCACAGAGAGTAGAGCAGCTTTGCCTGCAGCATTTATGTTTGGCTTGAAGTTGCTGGGTTGTGTTTCTCAGATATAGAAATGTGTGCTTTCTGCCAGCTTACGCCTTAAGCAAGGGTTGTACCCTACCCTCTCTGCCCAGTAAGTTGCCCTAACTTATGAGTGTGTCCAAAGAAGGGTATGGAGGGTAAGTCCCATGAGGAGCGGCTGAGGAAGCTGGAGTTGTGTAGCCTGGAGAAAAGGAGTGATCTTATCACACTCTACAGCTATGTGAAAGGAGGTTGAAGTGAGTTGTGCGGTGGTCTTTTTTCACACAATGATTTATGTTGGAAGGGACCCCTGGGCATCATCTAGTCCAACCTCCCTGCTCAAGCTGGGTCCTTTAGCACATGTTGCTCAGGGTTGTGTCTGACTTTTGAATATCTCCAGAGTGATCTCTGGCTTTTGAATATCTCCAGAGAAGAGACTCCAGAACCTCTCTGGGCAACCTGTTCCAGTGCTAAGTCACCCTCATAGTAAGAAATTCTTTCTCAGATGGAACTTCCTGTGTTCCAGTTTCTGCCCATTGCCTCTCATCCTGCTGCTTGGCACCACCAAGGGGAGTCTGGCTCCATCATCTTTGCATCCTTCCCAGTTAGGTGATGGGACAAGAGGAAATGGCCTCAAGTTGCACTAGGAGAGGTTTAGATTGGATATTATGGAAAATTTCTTCAACCATTCTTCAGGAAGGGTTGACAGGCAGTGGAGCAGGCTGCCTGGGGAGTAGTTGAGTCACTGTCCTTGGTGGTTTTAAAAGTCATGTAGATGTCACACTTAGGGACATGGTTTAAAGGAGAACTTGGCAGTGCTGGGTTAATGGTTGGACTTGATGATTTTAAAGGTCTTTTCTGACCTCAGAGGTTCTATAATTCTGTTTTTTTCTTGATACATGCATGGTTACAGTTAGAGAATTATGTGGAAAAGCACACACTGGGAGCAAATACCAGCCTGGCAGCCCTTTGTCCACCCTTACAGGTTGATGAGTGCAGATCTCTCTTCATCACCTCAGCTGCGACCTGGGCTGACCTGAACTGAAGTGAGAGAGTGATTCAGTTAATTCCCTGTCAGCTCTTTTGGCATCGGCTGCCACAATAGCCGAGCTGCCAAGTGCTGTCGGTGCAGTGCCGTGCTATCCTTAAGGAGGTCTCTTGGGAATGGGGATGAAACTACAAAAGACTTGTCAACATCTGTTGGTAAAAACTTCCAAGACTTACCAAGTCTTGAGCTCAGATAAATATTGTTATTACTAAGAGCCAGGCTCCCTTTCCCTCTCCTTTCTGCACACACAGTGTAGGGCCAAACCCTGAAATCTTTATCCTGTTTCTATTCTGTGGTGATGCATAACAAATGCCACTGATCCAAACCAAGCCAGACAAAAATGTGCTCTTACTACAAGTGAAATATTTGCTAGGAATGGGCTAGCAAATAGTTTACTGTTTAGATCCCAGGAATGCACTACTGTCAGTCCAGCTAATGCACTGATGCAGCAAAGCATTTTGGCAAAACAAATAGAAGAAGGAGGAATCTGTGCATGGGTACTGCTCAGTGAGCTTTTTTGAGTAAGGGGTTTGAACATTTGGCTCTGAGTTGCCTTCTAAACTGAAGCCTTTTAAACTGTTTGTGTAGCTGCAGGGATCTGTGTTGAGCAAAGCTGGGCTTGGCTTGGGGAGGTGTGGGAGCCTTTTCACTGGTAAACTGTAGTTCTTCACTGTTCTGCTGTACTGCAGGCGAGCACACGGGGGAAGGGAAGCACAGGTCAGTAAAAGATTACATTTCTGCTATGAGTCAGCCCCAAAGGAATCTTAATTTTAATTTATTAGTTTTGGGTTGAGCTACCAGCTATTACCAGTGCAGACAAAACCCCTGGGTCTGCAGAGCACTGCGCTGGAGGCAGACTTGATACCATGACAGGGACCACTTTGGGATCCTTCCTGATCCCACTGCCACTGCAGCCACTCCAGCCCATCTCAAGGTCCAGAGTAATGAGATTTTCTCAAGCCTCATCCCAGGTCCTGGTCTCTGTGTCTGAGTGGTTTAGACAGCACTTGTCTTCAGGGGCCCTGGAGATAGAGACCATGCTTTGTCACTGGGCTACAAAGATGCAGAAGATGATGTAGTAGATGGGCTGGGCTGACAGTCACCGTGCAAGGGCAGATCTTTGTGTTTCTTAATACTTGCAAACTTACTTTTCCTTTCCTTCTTTCCATCTCTAGATTTCCCTTTCTTGCTGATAGCTCTGCAGCTCTCCTAGGTGTGCGGTTTATAGGAAGTTTCCTGACCAGAGGATGGCTGTATGTAACTTTTATGCTGTTGTGCTGTGCAGGAGTCTCAGTCAGAGTTTCACTGTGTACATCTTGCTCAACAAGTCCCAGCCTTGCAGCCTGGGGGATTTGTGTTGGCGCTGCAAGTGCTGGAAGGCAAAGGAGAAGCTTTTGCAAATTAAAGGTGCTAGGCTTTCATGCTTCTGTTTGCAGAATGACTCTGTTGTAGGGTAGAGGTTAGTCTTGTCTGCCACCTTCGTGCGCCACACCCAGTTGTACCCAGCAGCACTGAGCTTTTCCTCTTCTGGCTCGGTCTGTGTTCCCGGTGATCGCTTTCAGCACAGTCATACAGCAGGTGATTGGGTGCAGGCAGGAGTGCCCAAGCCCAGTTTAATTTTGTAAGGAACCTGAAGGGTCATGCAGCCCATCATCTAGTCTTTAATTATTTTTTTCCCCAAATTTGCCAAGCCCCATCTTTGAAGCAGGCAAACTTTTTTGCACTTGGAAAGCAGTCTCCAGTGTTTGGATGTCCTAATGACTGGGAGTCGTCTTCTGCCTACCAGCCAGTGGTGGCTGGCGTCTGTGGGTTTGTTCTGCTGCCAAGAAAACTGAAGCAATTATATACCTTCCTCACCTTCCCTCTTGCATGAGATCAAACTCAACCTGCCAGGGTTCTTTAATAAACATGAAGCAGGGAAGAGTTGTGTGAGCCTATGTAAGGCATCAAAAGATCTTTTAAAAAAAAAGTAAAATTAAAGCATGTGTGGTTAGTGCAGGTTGAGGAGCAAGATAATCCTTCAGACCTTCTGAGATCAGCCACCTGCTGTGTCTGTTGTGATAGATTAGCCCAGCCTTTGTGCTAGAAACTGTTTCTCACTGTTATTTTGTTAGTGTTTATCATTTAATATGTATGTAGAAATCCTCAATCATGTAAGATGCTTTCTTGTTCCCCCTTTCCCTCCCAAACTAAAGAAGGCTGAAAAGTAAGACTGTACTTAAGCAAAGGCAGCAAAACCTTTTCCTAATATTAAACATAGAAATGAATTATAAAAGGTAGCTGCATTTTTTGTTTGTTTTTCCTTTTAATGCAGGGAAGCATATTTCCTTTTCATGTGTTAATTACAAAAGAAAATTCACCAAGGAGAGTCTTGTTAAACAAGCCTGACATTGAGCAGGGAAGAAAGCAAAGAAAAGGACCTGCCTTCACTCTGGAACTGCTTGATCCAACTCACAGCCATGACCTGAATTTATTTTCCTTCAGCTTTTTGTTTCCACATTTTTCCTCCAGCTTTTTTGGTCCAGTATTGACAGCTCCAGGAAGGATGACAGAGCCCTATATTTTGCCCCCAGGCCCCACATGGAAAGGCTGATTTAAAAATTTAATCGTCAGGTACAGACTTATTTCATGCGACACACACTTGGAGCCCAGGGAGCCACGGGAGCAGTGATGCGTGCCCATTGCTGGCAGGCAGCTGCAGGGACTTTAATTTCCCAACCTTCTCACTGCCTGTCTGACTTCCTCAGACCCATCAGACACAAAAACTTCCCCAGCCCATTTTACCTCTCCATAAAATGTTTAATTTGGGGGAAGCAGAGATTTTTTTTCCAGACAGACTAAGAGGCAGTAGGTGTGGGAACACTTGGGATGAGCACCTTTGCAGGATGCTGACCTGAAGTCATGGAAACATCTCATGAAAAGCTTTTCACTAGTGAAAGGAAAGAACTGCAGCTCTAGGTCTAAAATTCTGCCCCTAGAGACACCATTCAGAAAGCTCACAAAGTTTGCTGGAGCTTTAGATGCAGAGAGTTTTCCAGAACTGCTCAGTCTCTCCAAAGTGCACTAGCATATAAGAATAAGCCATGCAGGGACATCAAGACATTATTCTGTCACTTTCCAGTTATATTAGCTGCAGGATGATTAGGTTTTGTACCAGGATTTGCACATTTTCATTTTGGCTGCCATATGCCAGAAGGCTGCTGTATGTGCCACCCCTATAGTTAAAACTGTATGGTTTAAAATGCTTCAGTGTACAATGGTGAGGAAGAGAAGCAGCTGCTTGAGAATGTTTTTGCACTGTTGGTCTTTTGGATCAGTGCAGCCACTAAATTCACATAGACACATTACCTGCTTTTTCTTGGTCTCAAGGAGCTCGCAAACCATTGTTTATTAACACATCCTATCATCAGTAGGTTTTAGAAGGTCTAATGGAATCAATTCATGAGCCTTCTCAGAAAGGTGTCAGCCTAGCACAGCCTGTGAGCACCAAATTTAGCCAAATCCTTTGAATACAGTTTTACTCAAAGTTTACGGTCTTTCTGTGAATGCAAATGTAGCACTGGGGTTAAGTTTCAATTACATGGTGTCACATTCTCAACTAGTTACCTCTTTTGTGAGTAAATCCATTTTCTTTTATTATTATTTAAAAGGCTCATTTAGCATGTTGCCAGTAGTATATTATCAGTAGGATTTAATTTTTATCCATAGTGCTGGTGTTATTTAACCAGAGTGAGTGAGGAGTAGAAGTGGGATGTATTCTTCCCACCATCCAAGCAAACAAGCACATGTGAGACATGAATAAAGTGTGTTATAGTACTATAGGGAATTTGGTGTATATCAGCACAATGTTTAAATACCGAGATAGAAGAACAAGGGAACACAGTCTGATTTAAGTAGTAACAACTGGTACAGTTGTGACTAAAGTCTAGTTATGTCCATCATCTGGTTTGTTGTCACGCTAATATCCTTGTTTTATTTGGAGCAAAAGCTACCAGGGGTGGGGCAGGATGGATGTAGTGGCAACTGTACCACAGATCCAGCATTTTCCAGAAATGTGGATGAGAACCTCAAAGCTGTATTTATGAGAATTCAGTTCCTAAAAGAACAAACTTCTGCAACTACAGGCTTGATATGTCTTTGAACAAGTCACCAGGGTCCTATGAGATTGCTAAATGTATAAGGTGGGAGTTGATTCTTTTTGCTGATAGACAGGTAGAGAGACTAAAACATAAACTGTAGGCTGAAATAAAAAAATGCAACGAATCACAAACTGACTGTGTTTTCACTTGGCCCAACCTGTTCTACCAACAGGACTGAAACTGCTAAACCAAAACTCTGAGCATGAATGTTGTTCCTTCTTGGCAAAGGAGAGAGGACTAGAATATTTTTCTTCAGAGGTTTCTCTCTGTCACTTGTCCCCTGTACTTGCTGTCACTTTGGTGATTCAGACTAGTGGGAAGGACCAGAATGAAGGGCTGCAATGGACATGTCCACGTGAGCTGGTGCACCCCTGCCCTGTGCTGACCATGTGGACACAGCAGCCTGGAGCCCCAAAGAAGCAAAGCAGAGCTTATGCCTGAGACCATTGCTGCTGGCTCTCAGTGCAGGCACAGGCTGACTGCAACACAGCAGAACCATGGCCAGGATGCGGGCAAACACAGGGGCACGTGTCTGCATTGGTGATCACTTGGTGGTGGTGCAGGTCAGGGTCTCTCAAATGTTTTTGTTTTTAGTGAGCTGGAGTCCCAGTGATCTGGAGAAATTGGGTAAAGTAGGAAACCCCTTGCAATGGGGCAGAAGGGGAATCACTGGCATAGCTCCTTAAAATGTGAGTAAACTCTTTCTCCTTGGTGCTTTCAATTCCAAGACTATCTTCCTTTTGGAAAACAGGCTGGAGTGAAGTGTCAGTCCAGATGGAGAATAATTGTGAAAGTCTCTAATACACATTTATAGCATGCTTACACTCATAAATCTCAAAGCAAGCTACAGCAACAGAAGAAGCAAAACCAAAAGCAGTGAACATCAGCAAACTGCCATTTGCTCTAGGGTATCGTGGAAGTGGAAAAGCTTGTTGAATACACAGCTGTGCAACTTTTTCTCCAGGCAGTTAGATTAACTGGGTGGCAAATGTGCAGTTGCATTGATCATTACCAACCTCAAAGAGATAGGATTTACCTTCTCAAGGAGGGGCTCATAAAAGGAGGCTACTGTTAATGTGTACTTAATGCCCAGAAACTGAAGTGCCCCACCCCTGGAGAGTGTGGCATGTGCTTGGATCATGCAGGTTTAGCAAGAAAGTGTTAGATATTTCCCAGCTGCATGTGTGGGTTTTGTGATGGGGCCACCAGGCCCCAGGTGCAGGGACAATGAGGATGACCAGTGCATGGATGTTGCTTTTGTTCAGCTGGTGGGCTCTGGTGGAAGAGTTGAAAAGCACTGGAGCACCTCAGGGCATCCTCTGAGAAAACAATGTCTTTGGGAAGATCACTTTATTCCCTCTTGCCCACCAAATCCTGCATGCAGGGGCCAAGGGACTCTTGTATGCAAAGGGAATAGAGCATCCTTGAATGAGACAGTGATGCAAATCAGTTCATGTGTCATCTGATCATAGCATGAGAGAAACAGTGGCAGATACAGGAGGCAGATTTGCTGCTGACTTTACAACAGCCCCACAAAAGAAGAGTGGTAAGCATAGATGATAAGAGTAGAGAGTATTCTACTATGGTAGCTGTGTGATACAGAAATTAATGTAGGACTAGCCTAGCTTTTGACTGGAACAGATTTTTTTTTTAACCTCTTTATAGGCAACCCATATGTTAGTAAACCTGCCATGGAGAGAAATTTGAGCAAAATTCACAAGTTACAGTGGTGTACAATCCAGTGAAGAAATGAACAGCAATTGGAATGTATTAGAAGATGTAAAATAAATTTTGGTTATGTGACTTGAGAACAAAGCAAGGTCAGGTAACTTAAATAAGTTCTCTACCTTCATGGGAGGCTGCTTCCTGTTTGAAAAGAATCTGAAGCAGGATCTCTGACATGCTAGCAGGCTCTCCTATTCGTTTGCAATGATCTGGTTCTGCTTTATGTCCCTTAATGACCACAGCCATTGAATTCTGACTGTTGATATATGTGAATTGTTTAAAAATGTACTCATATTTATGCCCTTGCTTGCTCCATTTGTCTGCCTGTCCAGAAGAGCTGGATGTCAATCACTACTCTCTCCTCATAATGCTTCTTTTCCTTCTCTTGGGTCATGTATGCAGCCACTTCCACCATAGTCCAGATTCATCACCTTGTTTGTGATTTCTTTCCTTTCGACATCTCCTGTCTTTCTACTGCCTTGCTCCCCTCTGAGCAAGGTTTAGCAGACACTAGGACAGGCAATTCTCTTTGTATATATAACACTTTCATGTTATACTTCCTAATCCTTCAGTAACCTGGTCTTATGCTGCGATGGAAAGTGAAATACAGCTAAGCAGTTTAGTATCCCATCTAATTAGGTGAGGGGATGGCTAAGGGCAGAATGCAGTCAGTCAAACCATCGTGTCTGGAAGCAAAAAGAGACTCAGACTCTTTAGTTGGGGAGACCCAGTGGGTCCTGCCACCCATTGAGAGAGACAGAGGGGCGTGTGCCAAGCATGACGCTGTAGGCAGAGGTGGAAAGCCAGAACAAGCTGTCCCACCCATATTGCTGACAGGATGGAGATAAGCTACATTAATGCCTTGTACTTTGTACTGCTTTGTGCCACTCCTGCTGGTTTATGCCAATTGTTTTGGACTGGTTCAGGAGTGCAAGTGGGATGTCTGCAGGAAATGGCCAAAAAACAGCGGGGCTGTGATATTTACTTGAGGAACAGGTGTTGGTGATTGTACAGGTTTTGCTACATTTGTTTGTCCCATTTCTTCCACTACAGGTTTAGGAATGTCATCCTGCTTCTTAAATTTTGTACGCCTCAGATTCTGAAAATTCTGACAATAATTAGAAGATTACTTCAAATAGTTTATTGCTTGCAGTATTTCTCATGGTGGTTAATATACTCCTCAAAGACTTTTAGTTGGATTCAGGCCAGTTTGCTTCTACCTTTGCATTTGAAAGGGTCTGCTTTAAAGATACTGCCTTGACTGATTTCAAGTAAAACAATTCTGGATTTAATGGAGAAGCTATAGGTCACGGTCAGTCACATGGGAATTCTGACAGGTTGAAAGTACCCAGAAATTTATTAGCAGATTATTCTGGGTATTGAAGCCTCCACTGGGAGTGAAAAGCAAGAAACTTAAGTAAGTAGTAGTGAGGTTTAGTTCACAAAAATGCCATTTGGTAATGACAGCCTAATCAGATAACGCTACCTTCCCTGCCAGTGGACATGTTGGACAAGTGGCAAAGCATCGTGTTGGAAGGAGGTAGCAGCATGTAAACCTGCCTCCTAGCTACTCCAAACTGCTTTGTGTCGCAAGTTTTGAGCTCTGCTGAAATACCTTTCTGTTTGTTCTGACCCAATTCCCAGTTGGTTAAGAAGCAGAATGGCTGTTGGGCAGAGCTCTTTGTTTTAGCAAGGTAATTGAAAAGATTATGAAAGGATTGCCCCATTTTTATCTGGATTTTGCCAGTTTCTGATTGGTCAAGAGTTAGGTCTGGCTTCACTGCAGCATGTCCATTAGCATCCTTTGTCACTTGCTCTCTCACCCATAGACAAAGGTCACATGTCCTTGAAAATTATTAAATATACATCAAGTAGTCCTTGACATCATGCATCAAAAAGTACTGTGGGACCACTCAGAGCAGGCAGTTGTTCTTGAGATGACCTGATTTTCTTCAGTAGGGGATGCTGGAAGATATTCTTTCATTTGCTTCTCCACCAAAATGTCCTTTTTTATGAGTTTGCTGCCTTCTCTTCCACAGGTTGCCTGGACATTGAGAAAGTTTGAAAGCAAGACATTTTATTCCACAGTTCCATTACTGCAATATCACTGGTACCAGTATCCCCTTTTAATCAAACCTAGGCCACCAAATGATATCGCTGGCTTGCTCTCATCCATGTGTATGGCTTTAGGTCTTCAGGTGGGGAAGAAAAGGGGAGTAAGTGTATACCTGACCTGGTTTAGGAATGATATGTGCCGGTTCAGAATTCCCACTAAAACCCACGCTCCTCTCACTCACTCCCCTCCTGGCCACTCCCCTGCTGCAGAGGAGAATTGGAGACACCGCAGACTGAGATAAGAACAATTTACTGGAAAGAGCAATGAGATGAGAAAACAGATGGTAGCAGCAGCAATACTAATGACAGAGGGTATGGGAAAGGAAGGATTCACACACAAAACCCCCAGCAGCCGACAGGACTGGACAGCTCCCCCTGCCATGCTCACTTGACCAAAAGGAACCCCTTCTTCCCAGAAGAGACTCCCTTACCTCCAACCTCGGCGGTGACATGTGGTGGTACAGAATAACCTCTGTGTCTGAGCCATGCCCCTTCCTGGCTACTGCAAAATTAACCCTGTCCTGGCCAGACCCAGGACAGTATTCTAAATTATGCTTTTCAAGCATCTCCTTAATTTGGTTTCCTCCAGGATAATTTAATGTTTTCTAGCACTGAAAAAGTTACATGGTGATGCTTTTTATAAGGTGATCAACAAGCTCTGGCCATAAGGTCTTAATTGTGTATTACTTTTTGCTGTCCTGTTTCTAACCTTGCTCTCTGCTCTATGGAAAAATCATGCACAACTCCTTTGGCTGAGAACGCTCTCAGGGAAATCAGAACAGTTTTATTTGTTTGTGTTTTGCAATCCGCTGACAGTTGTAACAACATCATTTTCTGAGGCTGTGTTGCAGAAGGCTGGAAGAGAGCAATGTCTGCTGGAATGTCCTTTAGGGTGGATAGATAGAAAAATAGCACACTGCTTGCAACCCCTCCATTTTCCATGCTTCGTCTTGAATGGCTGCTTTTCTTTTTACTTAAATATTTTTAAGACCCAACAGACACTTTCCCAGAATAGTTACAAATTGCCTTTGCAATGGTAGAGGGACCTGAACTTGCCATTGTGATGCTGAGGCTTTCTGCAGGTGCACAGGCAAAGGCAGCTTCAGTAAAGTATTCTTATTGATCTGTTACTTGAGTTGTGTTTTGTCCTGTTTAATAAACAAATATCCATCTGCTAAACAGTTTAAAAAAGCAACACCTCTCTATATAAACAACATTTTGAGTTTCTTAAGGGATCTTCCTGCTTTTTAAGGACTTATGTTGACATACTCCTTTAAGTGTAAAATTATGAAGTGTCATAACCATTGATTAATTTGATCAGATAAAGCAGATCAAAGGAGTAAGGCAGTTTGGAGATCTAGTTATTTTCATGCTATGTCTGTATGACACACCTCTATTAGCATCTTCATTAACTGCTTTCAGGTGAGAGGTAGAAACAAACAGAATGACTTCAACTGGGAAGGATGTGGGTTAGTAGTCCCCAAGTTCACTTGCAGTTGTGTTTACTAGCTCCAGGTTTTTATGGTGGAGGCCAGAGGTTTACATTTACATTGATGAAATTAAAAGTGAAAGTACTGTAGCTTTTCATCAGAACTGCAGTGCCTATGACCTACATTAGCTTCTCTGCTTTCTGCCATCTCTCCACCAACTGCCTGAAAGTCTCAGCAAAGCCTGGAAAAACCAAGTGGAATTGGGACACCCTGATTTGTCACCTGTTATAACCCTAAATCTTTGTGTTAAGAACTATGTATGTTGTCCGATATCAATTGATTTAGCAGAGGTTCCCAGTCAAGGAGTTTCTCTGACTACACTGAGCTTCTGTAAAGGCTCTTAACAGGGACAGGGATGGTCATCATTTTTCCAGTAGGGTCCTGTGGGGCTAGATTCAAGCCTTAGCACTGGCCCTGTAAATCTTGGAGGGGGTAGTGCAAAAATGGTTGTTACATATGAACAGTGTCAGTAACACTGGGGTCAGATGCCATCCCTGGGATGTGGCCCATCCTTGGGATGTGTGGTGGCACTGAGGATGGGGTGACGCAGGCTTTGACTGAGGCTGAACCGTGTTACTTGGGATGCCAACTGGGTAGGAGGGTATGGTGTGGCTCACCCCAGTCACCCAACCCACTGGGCTGCAACTTCCACTGCTGTCTGTGACAGGTGAAAGCTTCAGGGGTGGGTGTTGTCATGGCAAGCACACTCACCTGCCATCTCCACTGGGTGGGTCCCCTTCAGAGCTTAAGTGGAGGAAGTCTGGGGCAGATGCAGAGATGAAGCTGATTTTCCTTCAGTGATAATTTTGGCAACTTGGTTTCAAAACCCAAAGATTTGGACCTTGTTTTGGGGTCTTTTTCTGAAGTGCTTTTTATTTGAGAGGTTCTTTTCTCTTGTGACATAGCTTATATTTGGGATTGTAACTTATAAGATTTTTACAGATTTATGGTTTGTTCCATCAAGCCTATATGAGGCTTATAAAGAACAGGGGACTATGCTTCAGAGCTGAGTTTGCCCCTTCTATCTGAAGAAAAACCCCAAAATTGTTCCTGTTTTTTCCTAACTTTGTTTATTATTATTGTTTTTCCTAACTTTGTTTTTTCACCCTTATGCTTTTCTTATATTTTCCCACTCACAGAGAAAACAACAAAAGATTTCTGCTTTTTTTGTACCTAGCTGCCCACATTTGAAGTGTGTGACTAATACTCTGTAACACATATGTTTTACAAACATGAGAGTTACAAATTACTGGCAAACATTTCAACAAAACAGATGCAACCATCAGGGAGGTGCAGGACATGAGCCGCCTTCCCCCATGCCCCCACACTTCCGTGCCCTTGTTTCTCCCCTCTGTAATTTTAGGGCTGTTGGCTGCCCTGCCAGTGCAGGAGTGGTTTCCTGCCCCTGGGTCTGACTGAATGCAGTGTGGGCAGAGGCTCAGGTGGGCACAGCCTCTTGCTCCCCTGGGACAGTGCTCAGGCAAATTGACTGGTGGTGACCTGGGGCTATGTCCAATGGAGCAGAGCAGGCTATGAGCTGGTGAAATACCACAAAAAAATAGTTGTTCTGCTCTTCAGAGGTTGCTGCCCCTGCAGTTCTCACCTTTGACACTCTGACCTGGGCAGTGGGGTAACTGGGCTTCAGGCTGCTCCTCAGCTCAGCCACCAGCACTCGTAGAGCAAGAGTGTATACACAGGTCTTCCTCATCTTCCATCCTTTTCAGCAACATTGTGCTTGGGACAGTTCCCACAGCAGTCCTCCTCACAGCCTCCAGGCCCCATGTTTCTTTCCTTTCTGTGGGCTAGGGGGTCGGGGCAGTGACACAAGTGCTGTCTGGCAGTAAGGACACGATTGGGTGATGGGAGCAGCACCTCAGAGCGAAGGCAGATGTGAGCGACTAACAGTCCCTGGCCCGTGTGTGTTCCCAGGGCTCTGACTCCTCTTCCCTTGCTCTCAGACAGGAGAGAGGTGCCTGGAGAGTTGCTCCAGCTTGGGGGAAGCACAGACTTGAGCATCCAACAGTACCTGTCACAAGGAGGCTGAATGGCCTTTCGAGACATGGGCTTTAGAAATCAAGGGATCAGATGATTGGTCTGAGATACGTCTGTGGTTTCTCTCTGATAGCTTTTTACGTCAAAGACCATCACCAGTGAATCACCTACATCTGTGTGTGACTGTCATCATTGCTGTGCTAAATATAAATGTCAAAGGGTTTTGAGGTGCAGGAATAAATCAGACTCTGTTGGCATGCATGTATCAGACAGGTCTTCCTCTTCTGTGTGTCCTTCTCTCTCTATTATGAAGGCTGCTACGGGCAGTGGGAAGCAGCTGCAAGAACTCAAATCTAAGCCAGGAGTACAGGTTATATTTTCATACACAGGTCTGGCATATCCACATATTGGATCTCTTCTTGCTGGTTCTGTCAAAATTATATCAGTGAAGAGAGAGAGAAAGGTTTGCTTTGACAGTATTTCTGAGGTAGAAATACTGAGAGACTGAGTAGCATTTTCACACCCTTTTTTATACAGAAAGTGTGACTTTTAAATAAGCACCAGAGAGAAAGTGACTATGCCAAGGCTACCAGCCCTGCTGCCTGATCTGTGGACATGGGTATGGTGTGTGGTTCACATGGGTTCAGGTTAAGCACTTGAGCTAGACTCTCAAGGTAGCAGTTTCAATTATAAATACAAGTTATTGTTGTTATTTTCTGTTGAAAGCTGGGAGAAAGCAGTAGGAAAATTCCCTTATATTTCATATAGCCAGGCATTATTTTATTACTTTTTTTTTTCACTAAATCTGTTGGGGTTTTTTTACATCAATAAAATGGTGATGAAGATGGCCAAGAGAAAAAAAGTCAGGAACCTGAAACTTACTGTTTACTTTCCAGCAACACTGCTCTGCCAACTGCAGTGAGATTTTCTTTAACCTGTTGTACTCCCTTCACAACAGATGAAGAAGTAGTAGTGAATTTAAAAATGAGCTTTGAATGTGCAAAGTAAATACGTCTTGATTTTAAAAAGCTTAAAAAATCCTATAGAATGTAGAAAGAGGGGGCTCACACCACTTTACTACTACCCTACTGAAGTCTGTTGTGCAGATAATCCTGTATAACATGATAAAAGATAGTTAAACAATCTGCGATAGGGTTGTCCTTTGAGCATTTCTATAAGGACTTTCCTTAATGATTAAGGAAAATCCTGTGGAAATAGTCAATTTTAGAAAAAATACACACACACACACACACACACACACACACATATCTGTTTCAGTTTACTCATTAACATCAGAGAACTCTACAATAATGACTCAGTCTGCTATTTTCGGGAGAAAAAATGGCAACAGTGCATCTTGGCTGGAAACCACCTCCTTCAGCAGTACTGCAATATTCAGGGCTCTTTCACTTTATATCAGAGACAGGGGGATGTCTCACGCTGCTGCACATGAGGCTCACCCTCAGGCTTTGGCCCCTAATTTTAGAATACTGTGGTAATTCTTACATTTTCAGCATTTTATAAATAAGTGCTTCTGTGGAAGTCAGGATTTCTTAATCCTTAGCCATTTGTTTACAACTGCTTTCCACTTTGAATTATTTACTGCCCCTTCCCAATGTTGTGTTTTCCTGCCTGAGGCTTGGGTGGCTGATCTCTTCTTGTCACTCTGTGGTGCCTTGAGTGGGCTTTCCTGCGTAGGACTCCTTGGCTGGAAATGAGGAGAAGCTTTGTTCTGTCTTTCTTTATCATTCTCAGTTTCTGCCTCCCTCTTCTCAGCTATACTTTTCCTTTTCCTCTTTCCTGTCTCTGTTCCTCTGCCACAGGTGTGCCCATGGTTGCAGGAATCATCCTTCCAGCAGTTCCAGCACAGAAAGGACTTGCCTCCTTGCCTTCCATGCTGTCCCAGCTTCATGTCCATCTCATGGCTGCCAGCTCTCATCATTTGCTGCCATGCTTACTATTCATCCTTTCTCTTCTCTTTCTCCCATCATGTCTCCCAGCTTCTTCCTCTCCCTTTGCCTCATGACAGCCATCTCTCTGCTACTGTCCTGGAAGATCTGTCTCACATCTTCAGCCTGTAGCCCCTCTTGCCTCCCTCTCTTGTAGTAAGCCCAAATACAACTTTTAATGGGTTCTCCAGAAACCTGTAAAGAGGGGAAGAGCTGGCAACTTTCGTCAGAGGAACATGGAGTTGTGTTCAGTAGAGATAGTACTTAGTCCCTGAAGTCTGAAAATGTAGGAAGGTGGGAGACAACTGTGAGAAATAGGAATGCCAGAAAAATGTGGAGGATTTGGCAGCCCTGTCTTTATGTCTACTGTGTTATCCTGCAGAACAGAATTGAAGACAAACATATGAATGTGCTAACATTTGAGTTATTGGATGCAAGTCTGTTACTGAATTACTTTGAGGGTTTTTTTTTAATTTTTTTTTGTTTCAAGTTTAATTTTTTTTGGTCATTGTTCTGCTCTATATATTCAGGTAGTAATATTGAAAAGGTACATTGCTGCGGAACAGCTCCAAACCCCCGTCTTTCAAAATGCTTGTTCAATATTACTCTCCTTTGGCTAAAATCGTATCAGTCCGAATTGAATTCCGTCAGATTGCCACTGGTTTGTGTCACTAGCCCAGGATCAGACTGTAGTATGAACCTTTGGGAAAATCCATCATAAAAACACTAGTGGGAAGCTGGTTAATACCAGTCTAATGGAGTTTATCAGATTATCTTAAGAGTACATACCTCTGCAACCCCTTTGTAACTCTATCACCTGGCCTGCCCTGTTCTTTTAACCATTGTTAGGCTGCAAAAATGGGGAAAATTCAAAGTCCTTTGAGTGCAAAAAGTAGCAGGGATCAAAACGGTGGATGATTTCAATATCAGCCTAATCATTATTCAGTATTGTGCTTACCTCTGATTGGAGGAAACACTACTGTGTCCCTCCTTGTCTGAAGCTGCTTACAGCTGCTCTCTGCAGTTCACGTCATGTGTGAAGTCAAATCTTGCCCTGTCTGCCTCTGCTGATACAAAACCGCATACTCTGGGAGTACCATTTGCCATCATTGTAAATAATGCTGTACTCATTACAAAACTCTAAAGTGACCTAAAATTTATGTGTTCTGATTACTGTAATGTAACTATTGACCTCAATAAATTGATCGAAATCACAAAAGATAGTTTCAGTAATAAGAAGCAAAATGAAATGTTACTTGATGTAAATATATAGATTATCTGGCTCGGGAAGAAATGGAGACAGACAGAACATAGACCTGAACTGCTAACTCATTCAGACTGCTTTTTTTGTCTTGAACTGGAACTGAAGTTAAACCATTCCTTTGAAGTCTCGGCTGCATTTGATCTAGAACTGAACTGTTTCCAGCTTGCCTTCCTGCAAAGTGTCTCTAGCTACTGCTCTTGAATCCTGACATCCTCCCGTGCCAGCCTGCATGGCCCGTGCTGTGTTGGCAGCTGCATGGCAGCATTGCATGGCAGTCTTTTCCCCTACACTACTGGGGATGCCATCCTGCACTGCTCTCAGCTGCTTTGGAGATCCACGCGTGGATCAGTGCAAGACAGACCTCACCCATGCCCAGGGTGGCAGTGGGCTGGGCTTCACACTGCTGCTGAAAAGGCTGCAGAGGGAAGGAGATGGGAATGCAGTCCAGACTCACACTACGTGCCTGCTTCTATCTTTCAACCCATAAATCCTGTGTAAACAGTTAGGTGGTTCAGCACAAGCAAGCTTGAGGTGGTTCATCATTACCCAGACTGGTTAACAAATATTTACTGATCTCCAGCCAAGTTAAAGTGCTGTCACACTTTCAAATTGGTGATTCTGTCTCTTCCCTGACCAGTGAAGTAAAAATAAATGCTTTTTTTTCTGTATTATATGAATAAGGGCCGACACTTTGTCATTTTCAAAAGCTGGTTGTGATAACCATTGCCATGGCAATTAGACCATCTCAATGCACAAGGTGAGAGGGTGCTGGCTCTGTGGTTGTCCTGGTCTTCCTGGGGCTTTTGCCAGCATGGATGCTAAAGCTCACCCAGTGGATTACAGGCACTGGGTCCTCCCTTCTCAGAGCATTAGGTGTATTTTCATGCAGTTACCTGCATTTTACAACACAGAGCTATAAATACATCAGTAGAAACAGAGTTTCTCAGTGGGCGGAAAATGGCATGCTGCAGAATGCTTACTGATGTGAATCTGTCTTTCTTGGGTTAGTTTTTACTTAGCTTTCAAACTTATATATAATTCAATTCATTTATCTTGATTGAAGGTTGCATGTGCTTTCTTTGTATTTCCAGTCAGATGTGCTACAGCTTTCTTAGTTTTTCTGAACCTTCCAGGAAGACCCTTGGTCATTGAGAGTCTTGTGATCCATTACCAGCTGCGTTGAGGAGACACAGGCGCGTGCTGTGCTGTGCCACACTGCTTGGCCCTCAGGACCGTGCTGTGCTGGGCAGATTCCTTGCCACAGCGTAACCTCAGCTGGCCAATCACAATGGAAGGGCCCAGAGGTGGCATCTACTTGGTACCAGTAGTGACACCATGACACATACTTGTTTTTATCTTGATGTGAAGCAACATATTGTCATTTAAAAATCCAGTTGAAAATCCTATGAAAAGTCTGAAGACCTCAATTTGGTGAGCCTCTCTCCCAATGGGAAGCGTGGGCAGTGTGCCATGCCCTGATCATAGGCTTGTCTGCTGCTGCTGCCCTTGGGATTCTAGTGTCAGAAAGAACTAAAGGTCTTGTAACCTGCTGCTGTCTTTTCAGTCATCTTAATGAAGTAGTTACCTTTCTTGAGAGTATTTGTCATTCTTTCTTGGTACAATAGGAGCCAGAACTCCTGGTTCAAAACCGTAGTCCACCCTATATTTGTGAATGTAATGATAAATTATGTAGAGAAAATTCTGTTCTTGACTAGATGCCCTTCCAGTTAGGCCACCATTAATGGTGTACATCATTAAGCCTTAGTCAGTATAATATTGTGCTGTGTGGGAAGGAATCCCAGACTTGGTCTATTTTTGACCTCTAATGGTTGATTTAAAATGAGTTATAGTAGCAGAGTTCAAATATTTGGTGATTATTGCTGAGCTGGACTACTATCAGGCAGTTTTAAAAATAAAATTCACAATTTGAAGAGTATAATTGAAGTTCCTTTAGAGAGCCCTGCTTAACCTTTCAGCAAATGTACTGGATTTCCTGAACCAGCACTCATGGGCAGGGCGATGCCACAGGGCAATGCCAACCAGCATGGTCCTGCTGCTTAATGGGGCTATTGACCTCTCCTCACTGATTCTCTGCTTTTTGTGAGGCTCATCATGGTGTGACGCAGTGCTCATGATCTTTAAGTGTATTTTTAGGGGAAGCAATGGGAAACTAAATTTCCACATAGGGAAGATACTGCAGGAAACAAAAATTTGTATGAAAAAGATAAATGAGGCGCAAAATGTGATCAGCTGGTTCAAGTAACAGCCAGGTTTTGCTTGCAGAAGTGTGTCTGGGCTCTGCCATATCTATTCTATTCCTCAAGGAGGTTCAGTCTTCTGAAACTGGTGAAGAATGGGAGCCAAATTTGTCTGTCCTTTTCCAGAACTTCCCCAGGGTCAGTTTTGCCTGCAGCCAGCCCTGAGTGTGTGCAGGCAAGAAACAATAAGCTCAGCTAGGATGCAGCAATGTCTCCAGAAGAGTTTCCTTTCAAGGAAGCGCACAAGCCCTTAGCAGTGATGTCCATATGTGAGTCTGCTGTGTATCTAATACTAATTAAACATTTGACAGGTGTTTCTTGGTTTTGTTTTGCAGGAAGAAGTCATTCCTGTTTTCAGCTCTGTATGCTGCCTTTATATTTGGTGGTCGGCACCTAATGAACAAACGAGCAAAATTTGAACTGAGGAAACCGCTAGTGCTCTGGTCTTTGAGCCTCGCCGTCTTCAGGTAGGCTTCTTCACACCACCTGCCTTTGACATCAGGCCCTGAAGAGGTTTGGGGTTCTTCATCTACAGCAGCACTGCTAATGCAGCAACAAGCTCACACTGAAGTGGCATTTCCTTGCTTCTGCTATTCAGGGTTGTGTCCTGATCCACTCCTTAACATTGAAATTATCCCCTTTGACTTACCAGATCATAGAGCGTTTGAAGAAGGGAGAAATCAATAACCCTCTCGAAGAGCAAAGGTGAAAATACAGGAGGACATGAGAAAAAGCACTTATCATTGCAATAAATTTACCATGCAAGCTACAAATGGAAATAAACACATTAAGATGTTAGTCTTGTCTCACGTACTAGTAGTATTATATTTATGTGGTGTGTATATATGGAGTATTAAGTCAGGACTCTGATCTCCACTACAGTGAGGTAAAACAAAAGTCACTGCTTTGATGACAATAAATTTGACCACTGTAACTGATATCAGGAGCTGGCTTCTGGTTATTCCATCACAAATTGCTTGTGACTGTAGCAAAAAGGTGACTCCACAAGGAAAGGCTGTTTCTTAGTAATGCACATCTCTTGGCTGTGTGTTGACTCCATATTTAGTATGGGGAATGTCATGTTCAGATTGTTGGTAGTTGTTGAAGTCAGAAGTAAAACTGACCAATCTGAGCTCCACTTTATATGCTTAATATGCTAATTTTTAATGAGGCTAAAGATAAATGAATGAATAAACAAATGCTGATAAAAATAGCCCTTACAAACACATGAATTTTGGTACAAATTGCTAGTAACAAACAGTACACAGATGACCTGAGGACTATCCTTCATTTCAGTAACTATTGGGACTGTAAGTTAGAGCTCACTGAACAACATATAGACTATCCACAAACCATTATCAAACTCTTTTACTTATATTTTTCTAATTTCAATATAATAATTACTGATTATATTACTTCTCAACTACATAAAACACATTTGCTTACTGAGCAGGTGTGAATGGTGCATTGCTTTTCACAGGATGGAAATAATTTTTGCTGAAAGACTCTACAGAGTGAAATAAGGCAGGAATGGGAAGTTTGGCTTTTTTCATGGCTTTTCCTTTTGTTCTCCGAAATTGTATCACCTTGAAACTTTCCAAAACTCTGGCAGGGGAAAGCAAATTGTATTTCTAATAGCTAGGACATGATTACAAAAGAACTTCAATTTGGCTTAGTTTTAATAGTTCAACAACACATCAAGAATATCTCAGAGCAGACAAAACTCAGTGGTCTGGAGAACTTTGAGAGCAAGTTCTTACAATGTGGATATTTGTAATTTTCATTTGATTGCACTTGGTGCTGTATTTCTGGCTGTGTGTGTCTAACATAATTTTGCTTTAAGGTCCTGTAAGCAATTGTCATTGTTTGTTCCAGAAATGGCTGAATCTCAGCAGCTGTTGAATTGGTTCCTAGATGGCATTTTGGTTTTGGATCAGTTTGTAAAGTTGTTTGTAGCCAGCAGGATCCCAATTCTGATAGCACTTTCTTAATGAATGTGGACAGTAGGAACTAGCTGGCTTACACAAAGCATTTGTCATTTAATTTTCAGTCTGCGGTGGAGAAGCATGATTTTGGAACTCCCCTTTGTGGAAGATGTCTAGGGGGAATTTAAAAATCAAATTGTTCTGAGATGTGGCTGACATTCACTGTGTGGGGTTTTAAAGCAATTTCACTGGCTAATTTTCTCCCAAAATCTCAAGTGATCAATGTACTGATCACTGCCCAGTGTGGACCTTGAATACACTGCCCAGATGGACCTTAAAATCAACAGATTCATTACTTGCTGATAGGAGTTTCCCATCATAAGCGTATGAAGTAGCTAACTCATGGCCAGCATGAGCTGCTGGATGATATAAAAATGTGGACTTCATGCTTTGAAGCTACAAGCTGCCAGGTTGAATCTGCCACAGAGACCACCTCAGGGCAGGCACTCAAGGAGAGCTCTGCTTGTGCAGATGAGAAGCATTGGCCAGAAGGGCACAGTTAGGAGAGGGCTTCACAACTCCAGAGTCTGCTTCCTCCATCAACTCGAGTAGCACCACGCAGGGACAGGGGTTCCCAAAGCACTGCAGAACTCGCTCTTTCCTCTGTATGTTAGGAAAAGAGACAGCAGAGTGGAGGGCGTGTATGAGATGTTTGGCCTGCACAGAAGCACCGTGCATCACTGAAGCATTTAAGGTGCTGGATTTGCCATGGGCATCAGTTGATTATGCAGATTATATGACTATGTTTTGCTCTTCTGAAGTGCTGAGTAGTGTGCAGAAGAGTGAAATAGGGAAGGGGGAAAACCAACCCCAAATGTTTGCAGTAAGACAGCATGAAACCTTTGTAGCTTCCACAGCAACATGCAATTCCATAAAAAAACCCTTGACTTCTTGCCTGGAAAACAGAAGTGACAAAGAATTCATTAAGACATGAGACAAAGAAGTTTTGAAGTTATTATAGAACTATAATAACTTATGCTTAACACTTACAGAAGTGTTCACTGGAACATCCATTACCTATTGCCTCAGCACCAGTATCCTGTCTGGGGCCATCTGTCACAACTTTACTGACTTTCTCAGCAAGCAGCACTTGAAATGCTGTAAACTTGCCAAGTAACTTGGATTTGGTTTTTTCAGGCTCCTGTCATGACTAGGTGTTGCATTTATATATGCTTGGCCTGAAAGGCATTCCGGCTTCCTCCAAAGGTCTATTCAGGTACATTTAGAGGACTGTAGACTTACTACGGATCTAGAAAAACACTCCTTAAATTTCAAAAGACTTCTTCCTTGGCTTTATGGGATGCTAAAATGCTCTGACTTTTACAACACCTTGCAGAAATTCTAAGCAATGTATTTGTCTGCCATGACTGATTGTACTGAGGAAGAAAAACCTGCCTGGAGAGCCCTCAGTATTCTGCCTCAAGGTCAGTGTGAGGCTTTTTTCTGGACTCCTTGTTTATCTTCCTTGTAGCACTCCTACCATTTTACCTGCTTCAAATATCCTCAGAAATAGTAACACTTAGAAGAGGCTGAAAAGATGTGTTTCGGGCTTTAAAAGAAAAGGAAATTGCCTGCCAGGCAATCACGTGGCCCTTCTTCAGAACGTATCCTGTATGCCCTTTCGCCTGCCAAGACCATTTAAATGTGGTAGCTGCTACAGTAGGAAACTTGCCACGCTTATAAATAAACAAAACAATTACACCACCCTGCTGAGCTTGCTGAGCATTCAGGAGCCTGGTCAAGAGCAAGTTTTGTGTCAACACTGGCAGCCAGCAGGATTTCTGAGAGAAAAAGCAGCTTTATTTCCCTTCGAAAGCATTGACTAGTTTTGAATATTTTGTCACCGAAAACTTCAAGTAGGAGCAATGACAGTAAATCTTGCTTTTCACTTGGAAACCACTATGAAAACATCATCTCCTGAAATCTTTTTGCTGATAAATCAGTTTGAGATACTGGGGTTGCTGGGCCGGTTTGGTTTTCTGGTCCCTAGCAGGTTTGTTGACTTGTTTCAATCATTGAAGATTTGTCCTGTTTTGTTTTGTTTTTGTTTTCTACACTCTAATTAAGTGTGTTTACCCAGCCTGGTTATGTACTGAGGTCGTGGGGGAGCAGAACCATGTTGCTCTGTGGTAACAGGAACCTGCTCTTAGGAAGCTACACAAAATGTCTTTCTTCAATCCCATAAAACCCCAAGGAAACCATTGCTGTTTCACCTACACAATTAAAGTGACAGTCAGTCCTGTATTTCTGAATATTTCTTGGGGGCAAAATACATCAAACCTGAATTGCCAGTTTTATATTTATGATACTTGGAACATAAGGTCAGGGCATTCACTGAATGTTTTACTTGGAGTCTATAAAAGCTGAGGCCAGGACTCAAAAGAGGATATGAAGTCATTAATTCGTGATTTCATTACATCTCAGATGGATTTTTGTAATTCCTTTTATAGGCCACAGAGTCTGTGTATGGGTAGCTTTTCTTTCAAGGAGCTTGAACATGTTTGATCTCCTCATCTTCACAGAGGACAGCAGCATGGCACCATTTTCCTGTGCATCCTTAAGGGGCTGACAACAGAAGTTTCAGGGTCAAGGCTCTGACTAATAATAGTAGAAGGTTGTCTTCCCTAGGGAGTATTGTCATATCAATGCAGGAAGCAAAGAAGCTAAAACATCTAACGTGATGCCATCATTTGTAGGCAGAGGCTAAGCTTGACTGTGGCGGGTGGGTGCAGTGAGAGGAAGAATATCTCTTCATCTAGCCAAGCCACACCACTATAATGCTCTTATCATCTCCTGAGACCACTTAGATTCTAATCCAAACCCAGCTATGCTTTGTAGCTGTGGTGGAAATTAGTAGATGTCAGCACAGGATTTCCAAATGTCTTTCTTCCACTTTCTCTAAGCAGTAGAAATAGTATCAAATGTAGATAAATTTTGCTAGCTGCTTGCCACAAAGCTAACCAGAGCCTCAAAAGCAAAGTAATTCCCACAACAGGTGTTATACTTGAAAGACAAACCCAAAAAGACTCACTAAAGGAAGGTGACTCACTTTGCCTTTACAGAACTGGTGTTGACTGATTTGTTACTGAAAGCACAGCAGCACATGTAGAGGGGTTTGCACCCACAGAGGGCTCCTGACAAGGGAATCTGAGACATGCCTTTATGTGAAGAGCTCAGTTCTGAGCTGAATTAAACAGAAAAGACAAAACATGTATTTAAAGAAAATATTTCAGTTGCTTGGATTTGTGACTCTGAAATACATTCTAGTTATCATGTGTGTAAGTAGGAAAATCCATGAAAGATGATTGAGATTTATGTCCCATCGTAACTGCTGTTCACAGATACTTGCCATGGAGATTTAAACACAACTTAATTTCTCATGTTGCTGAGCAACCCATCAAAATCTTAAAATACTCTGAAATTTTATAAGGTCCTAACAGTACATTCAAAGAGAAAACTAATTACCAAAAAGAGGAATGTTTGCCAAATAACATTTAAATTAATAAGCACATTTAAGGTGAATTAATAGTCTTCTCACATATAAATTTAAAAGGAAATTAATTCAGAATGAAACATTCCCTATATTTGTAAAGCATTTGTAATGCATATCCTCAGGACATTTCTCAGAACCCAAATCAGTAAAAGGCTTAATATGCACCTACTTAACCATTTATTTCTATAGGACCATGTTCATCTTTACATACTTAAGTGATTTTCTTACATGACAGATAAAGAAACATCTTTTTAATTACCATTTTGGAGATGCAGTTGAATGTTGGGTGAACATTAGAAATTCAGAATTATTGGAGAGAAAACAAAAATCTATTGGATGAGATTTAACAGTTTAAGAAAAGTTTCTTTTCCATAAGTTATTTTAATTCCAGTAGGAATATACAAACAATGTTCTGTAGAGTGAATTCATACAGTGCAAAACAAATGCTAGCTGGCATTAAAAAAATAGTGTAGAGGTGATAAAAATATACAGACTAAGAACAATAAAGACAAAACAAAAACTGTCAAGAAGATGTATCTCCAATATCTACCTTACTTATTCTAACTATCCTTATTCCCAGATTTGTAACTGATGCCATGTGACAAAATGCTGTGCCCATCGTCTAAAATCTCATCCCTTTTTTCACTCTGCTGTTACTCCTGTGGATTCCTGTGTCCATCAAAGTAATTTTGAATGTAAGCTGATTTTACTGTTTTTACCTACTCAAGCCTATTTAAAAGTAAATCAAGGAGTCACTGTGAGACCTGGCTGATTCTACTTTACAGGAGATATGGATAGGACTGTCTAAAAATCATTATGAAAAATCTCTTTTCTCAGTGCTAAGCTGGGCCTCCTTTCTTTAAAACCTTTTCTTTTTCTCTGACTTAGCTTGCTTACCTTTATTGGTGGAAAATGAACATCTTAGCGAAGTGAATTCAGTACATCATTTGAAAAACTGTTGTTGTGCTCATTTTGCCCCTTTTCCTTCCCCTCTCTCACAATCAATGAGTGTGTTGTCACTCAGTGTATCACCTCGAGTTACACTTTTCTCATGAGCTCACCTGTCCCAGCCCACAGGAGCCCTCACAGGTCACCCACCACCCAGCATGAATAATACCCAAAGCAAAGCCCCTGAGAGTGAAACTTTGCCTCTCAATTTTATACAGGGATCAGACTGAAGTGCACATTTGAGAAATAAAGAACATCTGTCTGGTGGCTTAAGCAGGGAACTGTACTAGAGAGAAAGTATATAATTAATTTAAAAGGAATCAATCAAATCAATCAATCAAATTCTCTGCCCCTGTGGCGGCACTTCTGTATTTTACTCAGCCTCAACACTTGGTTTGTGAGTGTGGTAAAAGGGCATGAAATCCCTGGGGAACTGGTGTCTCCATGTATTTCCTTCTGAGCAAGTCCCCGACAGCTTGTGCTTGTTGGAGGCAGTGGGAATACAGCCCTGAGAGGTGTTAACTTGCATGACCTATCAAATCCAGCGCTTCGTCTGCAGAGGGGCTGTTCATAAACACTGCCAGCCCCAGCAGTGCTCGCACGCAGGGCTTGGCTGCGCACGGCTGTCGGCCGTGGGTTAGCAGAGTCACGGTTCTGTCACAAGTTCAGCTTCTAAACAAATGTGTCTCCTTGTGCCTGTACCATTCAGCATCCTCTCCCTAGGTTATTGAATTAAAAAAGAAAAATAAATTAATTGCCAACTGTAGGCGAATCTCTGAGATGTGTATCACTCCACAGAGGACAGAATGAAAAAGAAGATCAGTGGCTTCAGGCCAGCAATTGGTATTAAATCTATGGATCTGAGCAGCTCATTACAGTTGTATAATAACTTCTAGCTTCTTTAAGCCTCCTTTTTTCTGTCAAATGCTAGTGTTTCCCTGTAACTTAGATTTCTCTTACTTGGTTATCTGCCAGTTTTACAGCTTTACTGATGGCTGGCTTCATCGGTTGGCTTGATTCTTAGCTAAATCTTTTACTTAATTACTGTTTGTCTTTATTTGCATAAGATAATTTCAAACTCCTGAATACATACATTGCAGTGCTGTACATGACAGTTACTCTGCCAACTTGATACTTTTGATCCTGTAAGTATCTTTAATTTATCCTGCAGAACTAGATAATGCCACTTTTTTGGATTATCATTTAAATCACTGCAATTCTATACTTACTCTAAGATTGCCTTGAGATGATGTTGGATGCTGAGAATAATTTCAGTAACAGCATAGGAACAAGTGCAAATGCCCCTGGTGCATTCATTAAGGACTGCTTAAGAGGTACACTGGCCTTATGAATCCTCATGGGCTACTTTAGAAAGCCTCAGATGGATTCCTTAATTCCTATGAGATTTGGCACAAAATACAAGGCTTAAGTTGAAAATTGATTCTTTTTTTCCTTTTTAGTAGTTGAGACACAGTCCAAACTTGTCGAAATAAATATCCAAGAACTAGGAAATACTTCTTGAAAGAAAAATAGCTCATTGAGTAGGCAGCCTTCACAGGGTGCCAAGGAATTTCAGCTACAATAAAGTCCAGTTATTATTTAGTGATGGTATTGCTCGAGAAGTAACAGCTTTCATCAAGAAATATTGTTCCTGCAAGTTCCCACCCTCCATGTGCTAGATCACCAGGAAGCAATGTCAGGAAGCAGCATACTGAATAGGATAAAACCAGGTGATAGGTAATTACTCTTGATTAGCTTATGGACTCTTTGGAAATCAGAGGAGGTGCAAGGATGTGTGGGTAGAGCTGGAAAATAATTTTTCATTCTCTGTAAGAAAACAGGTGATTTTCAGCAGTGTATGGTACAAGAGTGTCCCTCTGGTGTTCCTCAGGCAATGATTGAGTGCAGCTGCCCTTCAGCCTGATGACTGCTCCCTGCTTATCTCTACCAAAACCCAGCGGGCCTCGTGTAGCTGCCGAGTGCTCTGGGTAAGGCTCTCTGTGCAAGCATAATTCTCTTCACTTTTACCAGTTATCTTGCCCTCTGTTTCACAGACTACTGGTAGGGATCTAGACAGACCCAGCTTTTTTTTTTTTTTCTTTCTACTGTGCTATTTAAGCAGCTCAGGTTCTTCCACCAGCTCACACAGCTTCACTTATTGATTTTTTTTTCTGCTCTGTTCTCGTGATTGCCTGAATATAGCTATTCCCAATCATAAGGAAGGCAGATCTGGAGAATCAAGCTACATTTATTCAGGCTCCATGAGGAGAGATTGGAAGGCAGTACCTGTGGTGGATTGATTTCTATCCACACATACAAATAAGCCTTACAAGTGGTAGTTGCAGCAATTGGCAGAATTGTTGAGTTTGCCACTTTAGTAAGGGAGAGTCAGATGGATTTTCCTCTGCTGTGGTGTTAATGTGATTAAAATCTCCAGATGACACTGTCCATTGCTCGGGAGCCCTGCAGAGATGTCACTGTTTGGGTATGCTTAATGAGGTCCCTGGGGAGGGAAAGAAATAAGTTAGGTCTGGCTTTCCTTCCAGTTTTGTCAATAAAAAGGACAAAGAAATGGTTTGGGGAGCCAGGTGAGTTGTGACTAAGAAATCTGCCGACAGAAGGGAAGTGATGAAAGGAGTGGCCCCCACACTGAGGGATTTATTGCCCAGAAGAAAAAAAAAAAAAGGCTGATGCAAGATGCACAGTATCTGCCCTCACTTGGAAACCACAGGGCGAGCCATCACTTTAATAGACTTCATTACCTTCCCCAAAATTTATCACATGGGATCCCAACACCACCCAGGCATGTATGCATATGCTTATGGGTCTATAAAGCTGCACAAATGATATATTATTTCTTGAAGCCATGTAAAATATTTGCATAATTTCTAAATCAGTCTGAGCTGGCCTGACTTCAAGTTTTGGTCCCAACTGAAAACTCAAATTATTTGCATTGAAGGACTTTCTAGAAAGGCATTTGGATCAGTGCAGTAGACAGGAATAAAAAGCAAGGCTTGTGTGCTTGGTTCAGTGGTAGGGGTCTTTTTTAGAAATGGAAGAGGAATTCTCTCAAATTTGCTTTGGGATTTTGATAGGACTGAGCCCAAACCTCAAAGTATGCATGATTTTATGCAACAAGAAGTTTTCTGACAAAAAGACTAATGATAACAGCAAGGATCAGCACAAGTTGTGCTCACACACATGGTCCTGAGAGCCAGAGAACCTCATTATAAAATACTTCCAGTACTGCTGACCAGCAGGTTTTAGGATAAGCAAGCACCATATTGAAAAAAAAATGTTATTCCTCATCTTCCCCTATTCCTACCTTTTTTTTTTTTTTTTTTTTTTTTGACATTACTGTGGCTTGGACTTCACCCTGAATGAGTGCCCTTCACCTTCAAGTTCAGTAAAGGAGGACTGTGTGGGTGAACTGCAAGATTGATTTGTTCTCCTTTCCAGATAGGAAATGGTTAGGGGTAGAGGCTGAGGAGCAGCTTGGCAGCAAAACATCAGAAGGAAGGGTTTCACTGTCGGGGCTTGTTAAATTCTTGGTGTTCTCATGCCTTTGCATTTGTGTATGTTTTGGAGGGACCCATTTCTGTTATTCAGAGCAGTGGATTATAGAGATAAGAGTTTGTTATAAACATAATGGTACCTAATACAGCATTGGTACAGTTCCTGCTGCATTCTCAACTGTAGCCTGTGTATTTCTGAGCTTTTGAGTCACTCCTGGGATTTTCTGTCACCCTGTAAAGGAGCATATTTAAAACAAGATCCAGCAGAGATGCCAACCAGTGTCTTGAATTCCTTTTCAGTGGTTTCCTAGAGCAGAGAGCTGCTCAGAGCACGGCACTACGTTTTGAATTCTCTAGTGCCAAGGTTGGCTGGAAAGGCTCCTGCCTTTCCCAGTCTTTGTTTTCCCCACTATGAATGAAAGCAGTGAAATCATGTAATTAAGAAGTGGAGGAGAGACTATTTTAGCTGCATCATTCACCAGTCCAGGTAAATGGCATGGCCATGGAGCCAGCCAGAGCAGCACAGCGGGGTGGGCAGCAAGGCACTGGAGGCAGCACCTGCTTGCAGGATGGGTGGAGGGGTCGGAGAGCTCCAGCAGCAGAGGGCTGGAGCTCACTGTGGGGTGCATGGATACAGGAGCTTAGAGCAGAGCCACAGAGAATGCCCATTGCTACTAGTCACATTCACCTCCCCAAAGAAAGCAAACATTTTCAAATAGTGCATTCCCTCTCCTCTCCCAGCTGGAGAGCTAAAATTGCAAGTGGGAACAAAGGCATTAGTCATTACAAGCTTTCAGAGAGTTTAGGAAGTTAAAGACATTTTCTAGTCAGAAACATTTGTGAAAATAGTGCTCTTTACAGTGGCATAGTAATTTTATAGATACCTTGTAGCCTTTGAGACACATGGGATGAAGAGGATGAGTACTGTCTTCTTTTTAAAGAATGAGATTAACATAAGTGCTCTTAAATGACTGTTATGTTAATTTTTGAAAAAGTGCTTTTAAAGGTGTTCAGTTACCATAAGAAAAAAGTGTCTCATGGAACCAAGGTGCTTATTCCATTATTTTTTCTTTTTCCTGCCTGTTGTAAGAGAATAAATAATGGTCCTAGATTATTTTATATATAGGCTAGGCCTTGGAGGACACAGGCATGAGGGAATTGTTCCTGTGCTTTCAATTATCAGCTGCAACTGAATTGTAGTAACTGAGCACATGGTTGTCTAAACACAGTTACTAAGGTGTTGTCTAAACACAGTTAACAAGGGGTAAAATATGGTGACAAAAACTTCCTTCTTTGTTTTTACAGTTTTACACTAAAACTGCTAGATATAGAATGAGCATGTTACCATAGTTCATCAGCACCAGAGAAAACCTGGTAACATTTTTTCACATCTGTGCCCGAAATTACTTTTCTTAAAGGAAAACGTGAGAAAATTATAGCCAGTGTGACTTTTTTTCCCCCCAGTGAAATGCAAACAATGTACAGCAGAAGGGAGTTCAGCTTAGGTGCTCGGTAATGTTATGATAGTCCTAAATCCCAAACATACAAAAAGAAGCCTTGCAGTCCTCCTAAAGATTGACTTTGAAATAATCAGATTTTTTCATTTTACTAGTGAAAGGGTTTTGTTTAGGGTTTTGTTTTTGTCCATAGTTGACTCACTGCTTGTGTCTTCAGGCTTTTACTTCATAGACTTGGCTGGATGGAAACCTTATAAAAATAGATTTCTCACATACTCCATTGCTGCTGAATGGGATTAAAACTCCATTTTTGTAGTTTTATCAATTGAAGGCATAAGTAAAGGAGAACAGGAGTTTTTAAGAATATTGGCATTGAATTTTCCACCTCACTTTTGTATCTGCTCGTGTCACAAGCAGTTAAGCACCCCATCATGGATTGCTTACCTTAAAATCAGGATCCATACCTGATTTTATTCTGGAGCCAACTGGTGCAAAACAACGACAGTAGTTAAAACAACTGCAAAACTTCCATGAGGGAGAAAATCCAAGTATTTTCTGCTACAGTTCAGGCCAGTTGCTGCAGTCTGGTCCTGTGCAAACTCAGGAGGTGTGACAGTGGGGAGGAGGTAGAAGCATGGATGCTCTTGAAACTCACTTTGTAGGTTCCATACTCTGTCACTTCTGTCCACCTGTGTCAGGCCAAATCTACCCTGGTGTTTGGGTAATGTATTTTCCTAAGGGAAAACAGAGGGAAGGCAAGGGTCTGACTGCGTCTGTGGAAGGCACATCTGGTGTTCAGGCTAGGTCAGAATGTTTTCAGCTGTTGGTGTTTCTAGGACAGCACAGCTTTGTAAATTTGCACTGTATGTCTCTTTACATCATTCTGTATTTTTAGATCTCGAAAGTGTGCTGCCAAAATATCAAATGTACAAGCAATTAAGCGTTGTTAAGAGGTGTGCCAATAGCTTTTATGTCTATAAACTATTTATCTTGAAAGGTATAGGTGTACCTTGGATAATTAAGATGAAGGACTTTGGACTTGAAGGTTTAGAGAGCAACTTCAAAAAGTGAAAAGAAAATCTGCAGTAGGTCAAAGGACTCTGAAGAAAACTCCTCCTACTGGAACGTGTTTACTGTTATTTCAACTATACTGTTTTCAGTGATACAGAGTGAGGTCAGACCTCCTTCTGCTTACATGAAACAGACCTCATGAGTAGGCACTGAACCACACTCACAGCTTCACAGAATAACCTGAGTTGGGAGGGACCCACAAGGACCATCAAGTCTAACTCTTAAGTAAATGGCCCATATGGGGATTGAACCCACAACCTTGGACTCATGAAATTGTGCATCATTTCTTATCCCAACTCAGATACAGATTTTTGACAGGACAATTCAATTTCAGTTTGCCTTACCTCTCTTTGAAATGGTTTTATGCTTAACCACCTTACAAGGCGATAGCCTTTACATTAAGTAAAGGACATAAAGTTCTGTGAGGAATTCCTGCATAGAATGTTAAGGGCCTTGAAGATGCCAACACAGACAGAAGTCTGAAGGAAGTTACCTGAATAGACCCCAGCTCATGAACAGCTTTGTTCCTAGCAGCTCTTCACACAGGAACGTCTGACCTAAAACAGCTGCTGGCCTGAATATTATTTAGGTTGGTAACTCTGGGACAGCCCAGGCTGGAGGTGGTAGGTCTTAGCTGTTGGAAAGAAGACCAAGATTTTGGCAGAGAAAGGTCTGCTCTGTGGACAGAATGGAGATGTTCTTTTCATCTGAAGTGGATTCAGTAAGGAGGCAGAGCCTTCTGGGGAGGTACCTGGATCAGATCTAGGTGGTAAAACAGAGAAATTTACAAATGTCTTAAAACAACAGTCTTTTTGCAGGAACAGGTCTCCCTTTTCATCACTAACCTTGGCATTGCTTGAAAGCACTTTGAAAATGTTGAAAGACAATGAAACAGTAGCCTACTTACATTAATTTTCTTTGCCATTTCTTACAAAATAACAGTTGGGCTGAGTTCATTAGCTGTGATTTGAACAAGTGTGTCTCTAGGATTTCAGTGTAACTCACTGTTAAGTCTTGTCTTTTAAAAGCTTATAAAACACCTCAAAAATATTCAGAGTTAAGAGTGACCAAATCCATACTCAGTACCATTCTTTTTCAAACTTTTTTGTGAGTACCATATCACTGTGTACCCTTCACGGATCAAGAGACTGATTAATTTAATTTGGGAAGTTAAACACTTTCCCACAAACCTAGCAAAATATATTTAATAACTAGGCACAGACTTACAAAGCTGGTTCTTCTAGTCAGTTATTAATACAAATGACTATTTCATATAGGCTGCCCTTGTGTCACATTGACCATTTAGGGTACTGGGTGTCAGATCCTTTTCCAGGCTGCTTTTTGTGAGTTTTGAGGACTCATTATTTTGCAGTGACTTAACAACAGATCTCATGAACTCTATGAAATCAAAATAAGAGCCATTAGTGCCATGTAGGTCATTACATAGAACAACAGTCAAATGATAGCTTTCAGTCATTGGTCACATTTAATTTGTGCTTAATGATCAGCTTTTCACCGTACAGTACAAATATCACAATTTTGCAATCAAAGGTAAGTCTAAAGAAACCATATAGTTTCTACACCAGTTTAAATACAGGAAGATCTGGGACTTAGGGTAATTCATGGGATTTATATAACCTAAATTTTATTGAATACTGTCAAGACAAACTAAGACAGGAGTCACATCTGAGATAACATTTAGGTGGTCTGACAGCCTTTTTGTGACACTATATATTAAGATTTTTGTAATTGAATCATATTTCAATAATTGAATCATTCTCTGTTTTAGAAGATTTGTTTCATCTGGAAAATCCAATTTTTTTTTTTTTTTTTTTATTTTTTTATTTTTTTTTTTTTTTTTAGTACTGCACCATCACATATTGTACATTGTCCAGTGCAATTGGTGCTGCTCCTCCCTTCCCCCTGCAGAGCTGGTCGGAAGTGGACAAATATGTCCATCAGTGGAAAAAAGTCACACGGAGATGTAAGAGGTGATTAATTAAAAAAAAAAGAAGTGGAGGAACAGCTACAATGAAATCTAACCAATCCACAAATACCCAAGAGCAGCTTGGATATCAGAAATCGAAACAATTACAAATTCTGGTGGGTTGTGTTGCCCCTTTGCCATGTTCCTGCACATGTCAACACCCTAGAAAGTGGGGTGCACAGGACCCACATTCTCTCTCAGTGATACCCTGTAAACAAAAGTTTAAGGGAACTTTATTAGGCAGGAAACGTATTTCTCACTTGTCCTTTGCTTCAGTACACTGGAAGGTTGGTGTGTGACCAGGATTTTCACCATCCCTTATCAGTGGATCAAGGAATGCTGTCTCTGTCGGACAGACTCTTAAGGAAGCTACTCTTGTGGTCTTAATTCATTTCCCAGCCCTGAAACAGTCTGGCACATCTGCCCACAAAAGTTTTTGGAACAGTAGTCTTTGAATAAGCACCCAGGCAGCAGTAAAAGTCAGTAAACTGTTGGTCCATAATTCTGATCAGCACAAACCAGACCGTAGTGTATCCTTTTGTCATTTGTCATTACCCAGATAAATGCTTTACCCTAGACATCCCCTTTTGGTATTGCTCAGCTTTAAAAAGAAACTACCCTCTCTATAGCCACATCATGGGAGAATTGAAAAAAATGCAGTTCCTTTTTTTTTTTTTTTTTTTTTTTTAACAGATGATGAGGGCAGAGTCCCATAAGCATTCTGATTTAACTGCTAAAATTTTGACTGCCTTCTCTTTTTGCCATTAAGGTTAGCAGTTTCGCAGAGTACTCTGCTCCTAGGGGACCTGTAACTACCACAAGATATAAAGACAGATTTTAGATTAGGAGCAGACCAGTGGTTCATTAAATCTTCCATCTTTCCCACTGGGCTGATAGTATAATCACCACAGCAATAGCAATACAGCAAGCACACTGTGATCTGACTACCTCACCTGTCTACACAGGTAATAGTTTAGGTTTATCTTTCTGCAATACAGCTGTAAATATATATTTTGTATGTGGTCGCCATACAAATGCATATTCCCAGAACTCCTGCCCTGTTTGCTAGGTAGAACCTGTCATCATCTCCTTCCTCCCTGGAATAGGCCATTTCCCAACACTAGTCTGCCAGCTTTATCTGTAGTCACCTAGGAAAAAGTAATACAAACTTGGAAAAAACCCTTTCTTCTGCTGGTTGGCAAGTGCTCCCTTCAATGCCAGCATCCTCTGGAGGTGCCCCAGTGCCTATTGCGTCAGCCAAAACTACTGTTTTTTCTCGTGTGGCTACAGCAGGGTCTATGGGAGACCAATAGAAATCTCCTACAAACACCTTAATTTCCAGCAACAAAATCTGTCAGTTTCTTAAGAAATCTGTCATCTAGCCCTGTCTCTGCTGTGTTATCTTTGTGGTGCACATCTTTGATGGGCTGGTACTCTGGGATTGCAGAAGAAGAGAGTGATTGGAAAGAAGCTCGCCCTCACCAGGTGGAGAAGAAAAGCTATAAACACTTCCAGAGAACTGCAAAACAAACCTACCACTCATGTTGAAAAATTGCTTTGTTACAAACTTATTTTTAGGAATGAGTTAAAAAGCACGGAAAGGGAATGACTGAATGATGTGAAATGTTCTTTGACATGGAGGTGCACCCACCTTGGTACATGGTGCTTGGTAATACCAGGAGTTCCTGGGTTTCTTCACTCTTTTGACTACTGGTCTGTTGGGGAGTTCAGCAGTGTTTGATGAAGCTGCATTTCTTTTCAAGAAAATTAGTTCTGAGTTGTTTCTGATACATGCTTTCTCCCTGCATTTTCCCAGTACCAGTTCATAATTTGTGTGTGTTCTGTTGCTTGGCTAAGCACAGAAGTACTCTGCTGCCCCTTTTTACAGATACTGCTTTCTCTAGGTGTGCTCTCAGGACTGTCCTGCTGCTTGGAACTGACAGACTGAGGGGTCGCTGTACTTCCCACGCTCCTGTGCTGAAGCAGTGCAACTCCTTCCTCTTTCCTGAGGACTGTGGGATTTAAATCAGAAGGGCACAGAAAGGCCATTTTGTTATGTTATGAGATAACTCTTCAGCAGCAGAAGGGAAGCTTGGAATGACCACCAAAGTACTGCTGCTGACCAGAACAGGAAGGTGAACATGGTTTGATTTGTCATGAAGGAAGGTGTAGGAAGCCCCACATTCTTCACCTACTGCCCTTTAGACATTTCAGAGTGCTCGCTCTGTAAATATTTCACATGCTAAAATAAAAAAAAAAAAAAACCAAACCAAACCAAACAAAACAAAACAAAAAACCAAAAAAAACCCCAGCGAGAGTCAACACACAACTAAAGGACCTGATTCCCACTTTTCTTGCTGTTATGGTACAAGCAGACTGCAGTCAGTGTGGTCATCTCAGCTGCTTTCCTCGGACCACTGTCTGCTCAATGTGGCTTTCACAAAGGAGGACGTTGTGCATTTTGCCTTAGCCTTGTGCTTCCAGGGCACAGATTTACCTGCCAGAACTCCTGTGAGTCACCATGTAAGCAGGTCAGGACAGAATTAATATCTTTTCTCTTTTCCAGCTGGTCCTCAGGCTGGGAACTGGAGCTGGACCTGTGGGAGCTCAGTCTGGGTGGCCGGATGGACTAGCCCAGCACACTGTAGTCCAACAGCTCAGAGACTGGTTGAACCAGCTGGGCACTGCATATACAGATTGCATGGTTTGTTTGGTTAAGTTTTTTTTAAAACCAGAGCAGAGACTTTCCACTCTGTGATTATCCTTTAGGATATGTTGCTATATTCCGTGCTGCACTTCTAAATTTGTTCTTGTTTGGAAGTCACGTTCCCTGCTCAGTTCTGCAGGGTTGGTGCTGGACTGGGAGCCAAGTGTGGGATGGGTCTCCATAGAAAGCAGCCCTAGCAAAAATGTGCAGTGACCTCCACTGTGAGGAGGAGTTGAGCCTGCTGCAATGCCAGCTGAGGTTGGACTGAAGGCTTGAAGTACCTGCTACTCACATGGGCTTTTGACAAACATATACTTCACTCCCTACTGGCAGGTAGGATGGAGACAGCAGAAAGTAGCAATAGCCTTCAGACAATAACACCTGCGTTGTCTTCCCATCAGCCAGCTCTCCAGCCCTTCTTAATTCCGCACCTAACTCGTGCATGAGATGTGTTTTGAGGCCCTCTAAGGACTGGATTTCTGTGGCCAGGTTTTGGTCAGGAGGACCATTCCTCATCCCCCTCCTCACCTCACCACTGGGGAAGAGGAGGTAGAGAATTCAGGAGTAAAGCTAAACCCGGGAAGAAGAGAAGATGGGGGGTGTTTTTAAGACCCTTTTTAAACAAAAGCTAAAAGTTTAGCTTTTATTTCTCATTATGCTACCCTAATTTGATTGGTGATAAACTCATTTCCCCAAGTTGACTCTGTTTTGCCCTTGATGGTAACTGGTAAATGATCTCTCTGTGCCTTTATCCCAGCCCAGGAGCCTTTTGATATATTTTCTCTCCCCTGTCCAGTTGTGGAGGGGACTGATAGAGCAGCTTTAGTGGGCACCTGGCATGGAGCCAGGGTCAACCCACCAACCCCTGTTTGAGAACGAGTTTGAGAGGGAAAAATATTCATTTGTATCTTACACATGGATATATTTTGATAATACTATGGACAGTAAAATATCAATTGGGCATTTTTTAGCTTACCAGAGAAGTCACTGCCTGAAGGGTAGTGTAGAATGTAGGACATTTTGAGCCTGAATAGATAAGAAAGCTGCATTAGATGATGCAGTTTCTGATCAGTCTCTCTAGTTGTAAAAGACTGTAATTGTACAGTATTTCACCTCTACCTTATTTTGAAAATCCCTGCAGATGATTCCCACCAGACAGACTGCTTTGGTAAGCAGTTCATTTCAATACCTCACAAAAGCTACAGCAGAGAGCAGGGCGAGGACAGAATGAAGCAGAAGTGATTTACTGAGTAAGCAGTGTCATCACTCTGCTGCACATCATGTCTTTGCAAGATAGAAATTTGTTGGTTGATTTTTCCTTACAGAACAAACAAGATTAAGTGGCAGAGGCACAGAAAGCAGTCTTAGTCCTCTGGCTCCAAGACAGATTTACAGGCATGCATTAGATCTTTTTTAGTCTCAGGTGGCGCATACTTGTTGGCAAGGCAGTGCTTTGGCATGCAGCACTTCTCATAAGCTTCTACCTGCTCATGGTGTCTATTTAGGTAATTGAATCAGTTACTTGGAGTTTGCTATCCTTCTTTTGCATAAAGCTTTCCTTGGTGAATTATGTGAAAATGTAACTTGGTTTCTATTGAGGAAAAAAATACAGATTAGTCTGACTCACGCCGTGTAGAGCTGTAATTGGGGTCACTTCTAGAGTCATAGAACTAGAGGAAGCCACCATCCTGTGGAATTGTTGAAAAGTGTGTGAGTGTTCCAAGGAGAGCTCTGCAGTAGCTGCTAAATGGAAAGACAGGCAGAATTACATCAATATCATCTCAAAGGCAGCAAAGGGACACTGTAATCCCCCCCCAGGCACAGACTCTGTGGCTCTGCTATCAGTCTAGGTTAGATCTCTGGGTGCCCATACCCCATCACAGTTGGATCATTGTTTGCCTGTTGCTCGAACAAGTGCTCTTCTCATTTGCATTTGTCTTCATGGCACAGAATTCTCTTTGGTTTTAAAACTTTAGTAGGAAACAATTTTTTAGTTGTTTCTCTGTAAAGAAGCTGTATTGCTTAATATGAAGACATATTGCTTGCAGCTATTTGATTTCATTATTTAAAATTTCTTTTTCTCCCCCCATTTTAATGTCAGCTGAGATACTTGCTAATGGGAGAAACTAGTGTATCATTAGGTATTCTGCCTGATCTTCCTCCACCCAGTTTTGCAACCACCCAAAACATAGGAGGAGGCAGCAGCATGCCCTGGCTAGCCTGAGGAGTTCACTGCCTCAGGAAGTGATCAGATCACATCTCTGTCAGGATCTCCTGTCTTCTTGGGAATGAGAAATGCAGCTCCTGAGAAAAAAAAAAAAAAAAAAAAAAAAGGGGGGGGGCATGTTTTAAACACCAAAGAGAAGACACAGAATGAGTTGCACCTCATTTCAAAACTCCTCCTGCAGGTTTTGGCACTCTCTGCTGAGTTGAAATGACCAATGCCTGAAAGATGTGAGAAAAGTGTGCTAAGAGAGCATTTCTGGGAGGAAACAACCCCTACATGGGTATGACCTGGCTATAGAGCCCCATCTGTGATGCCACTGACAGCCCAAAGAGCGGCAGGTACTGTGGCACTCCATTGGGCTGCAGATTCCATGCAATGGACAGGGGAGAGCAAGCTGCATTGTTCCTTAGCAGCAGGCAGATTTGACTGGGATCTGCAATGCTGCAGATTTGGAAATCTGAATACTCTGCATATTATGTATGTTAGGTAAGTAGTTTTGATGTGCAGTGGGTTTACTAGAAGCATCTAGTCTGACCAAGAACCATAAAAACTGCCATCAAGCTCAGCTTTTGAGGCTGCCTTGATGATTGTAAAACATGTTTTTTACACAATACTGACTTCACAAGACAAGGGCAAGTAACAGAGAATCTACAGCTTCAGAGGAACTGTTCCTTCTTTAACACACTTTGCATAAATGGTAGCTTGCATTGCACACGTGTTTATACACCAGTTTTAGGTGGCTTGTTTTGCCTCTGCCATGTAATAGTCACGAAACACAGTGAGGTGGAGTTAGGTCTTGGTCACAAAGAAGTTAGAGGGGAGGTAAGATGGAGCTGGGTAGAGGGATGAGGACATACGATGTAGGCATAAAGTAAGATATACTCAACCCCAAAATAGATTGTGTCTGTCTTTGCTCTATTTGTTTTTGAAAGCTACTTCCTTCACCTAGTATTCATCACAACACCAAGCTACAGTAGTAGACAATGGGCAGGCATGTTCTTGCCATAAAACAATGAGACAAAACTCCTGCAGAGCTCCTTGCTGGTGAGACAGAAGCCTTTGTTCTTGATATGAGCTGGATGTCAACCTATCCCCTCTGTAATTGCAGTAATTAATACTGTTACAAATCTGTTGAAGTTTCTCATTTACAGAACACTGTTACCTTGCATCTCACTTTGATGAGGTGAAGGTGAATCTACTGTTTACAGCTTGATTTAACTACCTGTTTCCTCTGTGATCAGTGACCTGTTAAGGGATAAAGTCAAGCATGTGCACCAAAACTCCGACTGAGATTCCTCATCAAAATCTATATGCCCTACCTGGGTATGGCTGTGCTCAGAGCTCCTGTGGTTGTAACAAGTACAGGGAGAGATGAGAGAAAACTCTGAGGAAACCAGAAGAGTGAATTGGTCCCGATTATATTGCTAATACAGCATTTTATCAACTAATTTCTTGTTTCCCAGCCATCAGCATCAAAACACTGCATGTTGTTTTGAGCTGAAATAGAATGTTTCCCTGCTCCTGAAAACTGAAGGATCATTCCTGTGGTAATGAAATAAAAAACACTGATGTTACCATTCCAGACTTTCACCAGGGGATGTAGCTGCAGTCCAGTTTACAGGTCTGAGTTCAGAGTAACTTCCTAGAAGCCAGCAGAGTTTCTTCAACTTTCAGGCTGTCTCAAACTTACTATTTCAGCACAATTATGGCCTTTTCCTCATAATGATTTGAAGTGATGGCATATAGATTTCAAGTGTCCACTGACCTTTCCTAATTTTCTCTTTTTGTTTTAAAGTATATTCGGTGCTGTTCGAACTGGTGCTTATATGCTGTACATTTTGATGACCAAAGGCCTGAAACAGTCAGTGTGTGACCAGAGTTTTTATATTGGACCTGTCAGCAAATTCTGGGCATATGCATTTGTGCTAAGCAAAGCACCCGAACTAGGTGAGTACCCTCTCTCTCTTTCTCTCATATGCATTTGTGTATTTTTAGAGAAGAAATGTCCATGCAGGAAGTACAGGAAGGGTCTCATCACTGTCAAAATCCCATTTAAGTCTCAGAAAAACTGAGGAAGCATAACCAACCCCAAACTATATGTTTTAGCCCAGGAATAAACTGCAGTGATTTTACACAGCAGGGAAGTCAAGAAGTAAAAGCAATCTGGTCCATAGCTTTTCCTGAACTACTTGCAGGCAAATAGGAGTAGCATAATCAGCAGTCACACACCCCGTGGCTACAGAAGTGGAGGGTGGGCTATAGCAGCTGTATCAGCAAGAAGCTTTGAGTCAGGCTCTGCCTCCATTCTGCAGCTTTTGTTCTTTAATACACATGTAAGTGTACAATTATGAGCAGTAAGGTGCTTCCTCCCTAGACTATGAAAGCTGTGGCTACCTGCTTCCTCCAAGTAGAAACCAATTTCCCATAATATCCCTAGCTTCTCCAGTCTTGATTTTCGTAAACTTATCTCTCCAGCAGTTTCTTGATAAGGATACTTACGATATCCATGTGAAAGCCAAGTGGAAAAGTCAGGATTCATGTGTTCTCATCCATGGTTGATTAGTGTAAGAATGGGTTGTTTTAATAGAAAGGAGCAGCCCTCCAGCTTTCATTTCAGAGGATGCCCTTATTAAACCCCAAAGGACTGCAGCTCTCACTGTGTTCAGGTGTACAGCAAAAATGAGACTTTACCTTTCAGCAGGTAGTTTAATTCAGTAAATTAGAGGACAGCAATTCATCAGCATTAAAACTAGAATGAGACAGACACCAGTTGCCTTGCTGTGTCAGAATCCCTGGGTTTGCTGCTGTTCAAATTGCTACAAACCCACAGAAATTTAGGTGTTGAAAATGAGGAACATCAGCTAGAACTGCACAGCAACTATACATTGAACATATGATTACTTACTAAAATAAGAGTCAACATCTTGCAGTTAATGAAGTGAACAGCAGTGTTACGGTTTATTATTGACCCTGTGAAGACAGTGCAGTTTTGCTTCCATCCATGACTAATATTCAGGACTTAGATTTCCTGGGATACTTACACATCAAACTAAGTCCCCAGGGTCAGATCTCAGGATCCTTTTGGAAACACTGTGTGTATATGGAAAACAAGTAGCATACATATATACCATATATCTAATTGAGATGCTCATTGCAATCATGAAAAGCAGACAGAAAAAAAAAAAGCAAGAAAGAGGAATAATACTTAACTTTTCTACAATAGTAAGACTAATTTGCAGAAAAGGGATGTGTGTTTCAACATAACCCAAATTTCTTTCTGGAAGCATCTCTTTTAGTATGGTAGGTTTCATATGCAACAGCTTTTTTGTGTATTACCTCCAAAGGCTTTACAAATTTTAACTACGTTCAGTTTGCACGTAGACATTTGAATCAGAGGACACTGTCCTGCTTCCTCTAGGTTTTCTGCTTTCTGTCAAGCTGCATTTCTCTTCCAGTCACAGTATAGAATAATATAATGGGCAGTCTCACAGTAAGAGACAACACACATACAGCCACCTACCTCACCCCAGACTTTTGTGGATGTTTACAGCAAAGGGCTACCAAATAAAGCTATGGAGTTTTGAGATGGGGTTATCCATACAGGAAAATGTAGATGCATTGGTTTGCTAAAGATTGCATAGAGATGAAGGGCCAAACTGGCTCTTAGACAGGCTCTCAGATTTAGAGCTGAGGTGGATTTCATGCTCTAAAGTAGTGTATACTCCAGCAACAGCAAAGGGAAGAGAGCACTACATTAATTATGGAATTGTTTGATATGTTTCTCATTTCCTCCCCTTTTTTTTTTTTTTTTGTGTGTTTTGTTCTCATTACAGGTGATACAATATTCATTATTCTTAGGAAGCAGAAGCTCATCTTCTTACACTGGTACCATCACATTACTGTGTTACTTTACTCTTGGTACTCCTACAAGGACATGGTGGCTGGCGGTGGCTGGTTCATGACCATGAACTACGGAGTGCACGCCGTCATGTACTCGTACTATGCCTTGCGGGCTGCTGGCTTCAGGGTCTCGCGCAAGTTTGCCATGTTCATCACCCTGTCGCAGATCACTCAGATGTTGATCGGCTGCGTGATCAATTACCTGGTCTTCTCCTGGATGCAGCAGGGCCAGTGCCATTCCCACGTGCAGAACATCATCTGGTCCTCTCTCATGTACCTCAGCTACTTTGTGCTCTTCTGCCATTTTTTCTTTGAGGCCTATATCGGCAAAACCAGAAAAGAAAGGAAGGTTGACTAGTGGTAGAAGCGAGAAGCCATAGCTCAGGGTCATCAAGAAAAACAAAATTATAAGACAAAAAAGGCACAAGGAAACACATATATGTATGGTGCAGCTAAAACTTGGCAGCTTAGGGAAAGTTAGCATGGTTTAACCCAGTAAGTTTATGATCCTATCATGGTGAGGACTCACTGAATTCTACTCTATCTCAAAGGACTGCTGATGAAAGACAACTTCCTTCTTGTACCTCTCTGCTCTAGAAAAGAAGGAGAAAATAAGAGAAAAATCAAGGAAAAGAAAGAAAAAAGGAGAGAAGAAAAGAGAAATGGAATAATGATAAGGGGGGAGAAAAAAGTACATTAAATAAGCAGTGTGTTTCCCCAAGGTGAAGGAGAGACTTTTATTCAAAAAAAAGAAAAAAGGTTCCTAAATCCTTTCTAATAATTTCTCTGCATTAAACAAATAAAAAGGCAGAGGTGAAAAAAAAACAATCTGTCTATAATAACAACAAGATTGCAGAATTAAAATCTTTTCCGTAGAAGGTTAATACCTTTAGCCAAAATGAAGCCCAAAAAGATGTTTCCTGCATGGAAACTGGCTGAACTCCACACTGTGGTTATGTATGGAAAAGAGAAGAGATTGATTTCTCTGCATATGTACTCTGCCAGGAGAGCAGATCTGGGACACAGAGTGACCTCCCTCAGAAGGTGGAAAGGAGCAGTATTTTTACAAGAGTTTAATGTGAAAAGATGCACTGTTGCAATACATATCTCAGAGAGTGCATTTTCCAAGTGCATTTTTCAGTTAAAGGCAAGGAATTTCTGCAGCAGGATAAGTCATAGAGGGTTAAATCAATCAATATTTGCTAAATTACCAGGGGCTAATAGTGGAGGGATGTTCAGGAAGGAGAGGGAGACAGCTCCCCTCACAAGATTTTTAGGAATTATCCATTACTCTTAATTTAGCCCGCAGCAACACCGAATTAAATGGGGAAAATCGGGAGAAACCGCAGTTAGTGAGAAGAGAGTGATTTATCTGCCCACTGTTTTCAGAACAGAGCCCTGTGGTACAATCTGGATTCTGTGTTCTTGCAGACACAAGGATGCCTGCCTGAGCTGGGAGAGGCGGCAGGACTATGCGACATTGGGTATCACTGTGCTTCTGCATCTGCCTCCTGGGCAGTGCAAAGATGTTCAAAGTGCCCTCCTCTGGTCATGTGGAGATACTACTACAAAACATAACTGGAATAGGTTTTTCTTGAGATTTATGTAGAAAAAATTAGTCTAAATGAAGTAATTTTGCTGCAACAGCTTGACTCTAAAGTCCAGAGAGAGTTATCTTTCGCTAAATAAAAATATCTCTGCACAATCTGTACTGTAACATCAGACTGACCGCTTAAGAAGACACTCTTTCTTCTCTGAAGTCAGCTACAGATATAAGGAGAAATGTATTTCACTCTGAACTTTAGAGAGTTAGTTGAGAACAGCCATATTCTTTCAAAGACAAGTAGATTGCATTATCTGTGATATTCCAGTCCTTACAAAGCCAAATAAAATGTGTAAAAGTTCCTAGTATTTCAAAGACGCAAGTATGTAAACTTGATGTTAAATGTGTTAATGTAGTATTCTAAATTGTAACAGCTAGGTAGTTTAACTAAACAATTAGAAGAACTAGATCAACAAAATAGGGACTGCTGTTCTGCATAGAATATACACACACCTATAACTACACCCATATACACATTCTGTGAATTGTCAACAAGAAAAAACAGCCCAGTGGCAGAGAATCACATTTCCTGGCTAATGCAAAAGATTGTCATTATCTTTCTTGCTTTAATTTGAGATTGTACAGTACAAAGGGGTTTTTTCAATTATGATTTTTAGCTTTAATTGTGCTGTCATTCATGAAACAGAGCTGCTTTAGTATCCTGTTAAGAGATGACAAGGGCTTTCGGTGTCTCATTATATACAAAAGAAAAACAAATAAAGTTACATTCCATATTATGTGAATGGTCTTACAAATCAAAGGCCTTTTCAGGCTCAAATCGTAATTATAACAAGCAGAAAATAAGTTTACATTTGTGTTATTTAAGTTATTGATGTGCTGACATTATTTTATGGTACAAAACATCGCAAAATGTGATACGCAGTAATGAAGCTATGATATTCATTAATAGGACTACTGTATACGTGGAAATATTAGACAAAAACAATTAAATGTGTAAACCATTTTGTTATACAGCTTGGGAGTAGATAATTATAATACTGAATCAGCCTTTTTCCTCATGTTTAATTTTGCCCTGGCTAAAAAGCAGGTTAAGAAGACCGATAAAGAGTGGAAAAGGCAAAATTATAGTTAACTGCAATTAGCTGATAAAGCGTTAGTAGAAGCCCACCATTGTGCCATTTAGAGCCTCAGTCCCATGTGTCTTAAGTCTCTCAGACAGAGCAAGAGGGGCTGGAAGTGGTCCAGTGTCTGGAGCTGAAGCTGGAGCAGACCTCTTGGACTCTCTGAAGTCAGTGGAGGCTTAGCTATGCTTTGAACAGAGCCAGTGTGCCTGACTGCCTTTATCTAAGCAGAGGGGAAGGAGGAAGGAGCTCTGCGTATCTCCTGCGAATTTGAGGCTTATGGCTCATGACTCAAAACCTTTTTTGATGGCAAGTGACATCACACCATGGCAAGGACTTGCAGCCCAACTTTAACACAGGGATGAAACAGGGTTGCAAACAACAATCTACCCTGTTTCATATGCTGTTTTCCTTAATTGCAGAGGATTAAACCCCCACATTTCTAGGTCCTGGATGGCAATGCTGGCAATGCCAACACTGATTTCAGCAGAGCAAGAAATTCACCTTCTCTTTCCCCATCTCCCAAAGCCCTCATGGGTACCTCTGCACGGTTACCAGCACCTGCTCCTCACCATGCCCACTGCCCTCCCAGACAAGGCTGGCTGTGGGAGAGGCAGCTTTCCTGCTGCCTGGGAAGCAGCTTCAGTGCAGTCACCAGCCCGAGTGACCTCCTCAGCAGGCAGTGCAAGAAGCACCCCTGGTGTGCAGGGGAAGCTGAGCACCAAATGCAGGAGGCATCCTGGCAGGTGACTGGGCTGCAGACAAGTGCGCTTGTAGGGATGTGGCAGCAAGATCAGACATGTAAGGTACAGCGACAAACTAGGGAACGTTTGTTGTCACACTGGGAACTGGCTGTGACACTGCCATTTGCTTCAGGGAATTATAACATCACACAAGCATTTACACAGGTCCTATGGCCCTACTGTACCGTTGGGCTTTTCCTGTGAGGTTTTCCACTGGAGCCAAATGGGCTTACTGGCATTAATGAATTTGACAAAAAGACAAAAAACAGTTGACACTGTTTTTCTTACTTTTCTTCCCCTGAAACATACATGCATCATTTTTAGATATCACGTTTAATCCACTTGCATATGCTAAAACACTGATCTTGTCAACCCTAATGTAATGACACATCAACAGTACTCCTGCTGTTCCAACCTTTGAGCCAGAAGATACAAACAGAGCTAATTGGGTCCTACTTATTTATTACCTGGCTTGAGTCTTGGAGTCATATTTTCAGATTTTTCTGTCCAGTACCAGAACTCTTTTTTCCCTAATTATTTTAAAGAAACCTGTAATTCTATTGCATTCACACATGCCACGGGGAACTCAAACTTTATATAAATTTACCAAGGATTATAGGACCTGTGACAGCCGTGAGAGATGCTAGAAATGCTGTTATGGGATCCAATGTTAAAGTCAGGAAAGTTCCACTGGTGATGAGGCCACTCTCAAAGTCTGTGTTCTATGTTTTGATGCATTAATCCAATGTATTGAAATAAAACCAGAAAGGTCGATACGGGTTTATGCTTAGGCAGCTGCCAGCAGAATTTGGCTCTTCCTCAAAACTACTTCTGTGTAGTGAACACTTAAAGGAAAATATTTTAAACTAGTTAGTGAAAGAACAAAAGCTTGGGTAGTTCTGCAGCCTCCTTAAATTGTGCCTGTGATGAGAAGGAAACCCCTCATTCTTACAGACCCTCTGTAACTCAGAGTCACAAATTACTTATGTCTGAGCTCGCCAATAACACCCAACTAGGAGCAGCAGGCTCCAAAAGAGACCTCTCACCAGCTTCTCACAGTAAAATGATACAAGTTTTACTTGCAAGATAAGGGCTGAAGTGTGCAAGAGGAATCGCTCAAAAGAGTCAGGCAAGGTAGCAAGAATAAAATATTGGGCACAAGTTGCAGGAGAGACACAGAGGGAGATCTATTCTATATCCCAGGACAAAATATTTCCGGGGTAAACACTCACTCCTTTCCAAGATAAGGAAAAGCACTGTGGAAGGAGGGGGCGCTGCACAGTGCCAGGTGCTCAGGATGGAGTGCCTGGTGGAATAAAGCTTCCATGTAGGGGTCCCTGCTGCAGAAGTTAATTTGGCAGTCACTCCCTGAGTGCAAGGGTGGGTCTGTGGATTTGTTTGGAGGAACATCAATGGTCTGGTAGCTTGTTCAAGTCCTGGGTGTACTTTATGTTTTTCTCCTGAAAGTAAAAACTTGGGATATTTTAGTTGAAAACAATGGTACCTCAGGGTTCAGGCAACATTCAGGTGGTTTCAGGCAACAAAGAGCATAAGAGACCAATTATTGTGACCATGAAACAGCAGCCTTTGTAAGCAGTGCCACGTATAAGGCAGTAGTGCTGTAATATCTCTAGTAGTCGTAGCTTGTCGTGTACTTCAGAAGCAGAAGTATAACATATTTGTGTAGAAACCATAAACACAGGCATAAAGTAATGAATATGGCTTTGATCAAGGAAGAAGTCAAAGCCAATTTCAGACCATACTGCATAAGTTCAGGACTTGTTCCATCGCCTGCTTAAAGTGAGATTGTTGGTGAGATGTCCAGTGACTTCAGGTAGCTTTGCTTCAGCCCAGTGGAGTCCAGTTGCAGAGGATGATGTAAGACATAAATTCCCTTTTTGCTTAGTGATGACATGAACCATCTGGGGCATTACTCAGCTCTGACGTGGGTCTTCAGTCATATTTTCCAGCCTAGCATCAGTGAGCCTTCTACAAGGGAAGAATTGTAACTCAGAACTGTCGGTTTTATTTCAATACATTTTCCATTCCATTTATTTTATTAAAAGCAAACTAAAGGACAAGTCCCTGATACTGCTATCATGAACGCTCCATTGCAGCCAGTGCACCATACACAGGCTTTTGCTTACAGGGATAAAGGCAGGACCAGGGTCTTGTTACTGACTTAATTTCTAGCAGAGCAAACACCACAGGGTAGGATTTGATTTCTTAAATTGAATCAACTGTACCAACACAAATAAGATTGGATCTGCGCATTAACTTGACAGCTAAGGGGAACCAGGGCCCTCCCCAGGACATCATAATATAAAATGCTGCATGAAGAAGGGTTAGAGTGTATTTCCCAATGGGTATAAAATAATACTTCCCTGAAACAGTGACCTTCCTGAGAAATCTCCCTTCTGTCCAGTCCTGGACAGCTTCAAACAGGCCTGTCTGCTGAAAAAATGCAGCTCTGATTGACTTATCTGCTTTCTCAAAAGGGCCACTACATGCTTTAGGCTTTTTGGAGCCTTAAAGCTCAAGCTAGATTTATATTCAGAAAAAGAAAAACAACCTTAATATGTGTACAATAACTAGAAAGAGTAGTATGATAAATAACTTTATTTTACCATTTTCAAATGGCTATTTCATTACATAAAAGGAAGTTTTTATTTTTATTTTTTGGGGGTATATTGATATTCCAAATAAATTTTAACTTTTGGTTCAAAATAAAATCTGTCTCTGTGTCTTATTAATTGGTAACATCCATTTTTTCTCTACTGGCACCAAAGCCATCTATTGAAAAAGAGAAGTGGTTCTCCAGATATGAGACTGCAGCATGATTACTCTGTCACTTCCCAGCAGATCTCTACCAAGTTCATATTTTTGTGCACCACACAGAAGTATCACTTTTTTTTTTTCTTTTTGTGTACATCACATGCATCCGTGTGATGAGAGTGCATATCATACAGGTGCTTAAATGTCCTGACTGTACATGCTTACATTTTGGAAATCCTAATCTTTGCATCTGTGGTAAGAAACAGAATCTCTGTCCACCGTGGTACCATCTGCGCAGGGAGACCATGAGAACAGAGCAGCACTTGCCAGTGAGCCCTGCCAGCACTGTGCTGTCGCTGCCATACCGATGGCCCTGACTGCTCTGCAGCGCCTCTCCCCAGCCATTTTCTGCATAATCCTTCGCCTATTGTTCCCTGAACATCCCACTTACCCGTCCCTCTGCCGGCAGCACGGCTTGTGCAGACAAGCAGCCCTGCTGAGTGATGGACGCAGCCGGCCCCGCTCTGCACAGCAATAGCAGTTCATGGCTGGTTTTGCTCTTACTCTTCTGGAGTTAACCTAAAGCAGGCTATAAAGGAAAAGCTTTGTTGCCCTATATACACAAATCAGTGAAGTGACTTGGCATCTATTGCAGGACTAACCAAAATCTGAGGCAAGATCCAAAGGGAAAAATGTTTGGGCTGCATCATCACCCTGCTGAACCCTCGCTACTCCCTGCTGGCTTCCAGCCGCACAACAGCTTTCTGAGCAAAGACAGCAGAAGCTGGAGGCAGAGGGAGGAGGGCGGAGTGGGAAGCCCACAGTGGGGACACATGGGGATGTGAGAGACTCTGGTGACCTTCCTGAGGATTGCCTTGGGAATCAGCCCAAGGAGCAATCTGAAAATGAAACAGCAAGAGGGAATTGCACATATGGGCTGGGAAGTGCTGCCTACCATCTTCAGTATTATCACAGGGAGAGTGAAAGAGTGAATAATGTAGCAAAGCAGACAGGTGTTTCCAAGGTAGGTGCAGCTCAATAACTGGTTCAATAACCAAGCACAAAAACCCCAGGATGTAGGCAGTATAGGATTGTTTCAGGCTTATGGCAGAAACTACATTTTCTTTCCTCCAGCTCTCTATGGTTCTGACAGGTACCTGTGACACTGTCTATGCCCCCAAGCACAAAAGTCAGCTCTTCTTTCTAGTTTCTTCTGTCAAGCTGCTGTGGCTTGCAGTGAGCTTGTGCTTGGAAGTCCCCAGCAGAATTAGTCATCCTGGCATCCCACTAAACATGGGCTGCTGCTTACCCAGAAAGATGATATCGGGATGAAAGAAATTGTGTCGTGCTTGTCCTTCAGCACTGAGTGGACACGCAGGCGTCCATCACCACGTGGCTCTAGCTCTAGCTCTGTTTATTGCCATCCCAGCAAGAAGAAACATTTTCCTAAGCTGAGCGCATGCAGGAACCCAGCCACAGTGGAGGGGAGCAGTGGAGCTGTAGCTGATGCTCTCCTGCCAGCTGGTACAGGGAATAGGGTACAGCCCCACCTTCAGCCTTACTCTGTCCCTCATGCACAGCTACTGCCTCGAACACAAAGCTGAAGCACTTCACAAAGTTCACACTGAGTTCATGCAAACAAACACAGATTCTACAGCAATGCTGGACTTGGCCAAGAAGTTTCTTGAGTCTTTGCCACATTGCTTATTGTCAAAATACTGAATAAACATTCTTCATCCATTCTCCTCCAAGTAGCTTGGTGACCTCTGTGCTCCCTCAGAGTGATGTGCCCACAAAATCCCTGCCAAAAACCCCCACATAAACGCCTTCAGCTGTGCCTGCTCTGCCACCTTCCAGCCCTTTGGAGGCCTGAGAACTTGTCAGCCACAAACCCTTGCTGCTGCTCTGTCAGAAGCTCACCAGAGAAGGCTTAAAAGGGGGTTATTTATAATGACTTTCACAGCAATTGAGCAGGGTCTGTAGCCTAAATTACTGATCTGGGGGAGAAGATGAAGCCAGATTAATTCTGCTGGGGCACAGTGCTCTGTCTTGCCTCTCATCTACACTGCTCTTCACATTTCCTCTCTGCTTTACACAGCCCCAGGCCCCACTCCTTCAAGGATTTTGACAGTCTGTTCAGCCCAGGATGAAACTGCTTTGTGTAACAGAGGACAACTTTTCTGTCCACCTGCTCCAGTCCCCATCCCACTATCCCACTGTTGCCTGCTGCAGTTTGCAATTCAGTGCTCGAATCCTTTCTGCTGCTGTGGTCACTGTAATTCTTCATGCATCACATCTCAGCTGCTGCCCCCCAGCACGGCTGGCACCTCCACAGGGCGGGTGATGAAGAAAATCTAACCACAGAAACGGCAGGAGGCAAAGTTACAATAAAGGAAACAGTAATAGAAAATACTGGTTTTTGAACATTAGAATAATTTGCTTTTGTTGAAAGGACCTTAAAGGTCACATATAAAGGATTTTTTTTTTTGGTCCTTTTTTTTTTCCTTTAAAATTTTACTAGAAATGCCAAGCATCTGAGGTTTGTCCAATGCAATGCTGGCACTTGGATACAAATGGTGCCACTGGAACTGCTAAGAGCATTTAAATCCTTTTTCCTAAGTATTTGTTAGACAGACAGCAAAATACAGTTAACAAAGACTTTGCTGTTCACCTCTTCTGCTTTCTCACTACAGCTTTTCTTTCAACGTGGCTTTATCTGTATAAGATAAGCTGAGCCCACAGAGGCTGAGGAGCATTAAGGGTATCTATCCTAGGACAGGTAAGATCATGGCTATTTGGGGGAGTACTGTCTGCTTGGGAATGTTTTTTCTGTTCTGTAATGGAGTCTTTGTCTAGCGAGATAAAAGCTGTTCAGGCCTGTTATCACTTAAGAGGGGTAACACTCATCACTTATGCATTTCATGATGGCAACTCTGTACCATTTCAGTATTTAATTCACAGCTATTGATGTGAATAGAGTTCACATATGTCCATAGAGTTTTAGGCTGGAAAGATGTTAAATCACTTCAAGGATGTTAAATCACTACAAGCATATCTCGTGAAACTGTTGCTTCAGGAGGAGTTTTTGCAAGCCCCAAGCAGATATGAACTCCTTGGTCCCACATAGCAATCAGCATGATGCAGGCATTGGGTTTGAACCCACAAACAGAAGCTGGAGAGAGCATCTGCAGGTGTGCTGGGCCTGTGAGAAACACCCATCTTGGGGAGTCCCTGGCCCTGTCTGTGGGCAGTGTCTCCCACAGAGGGGATGCCAGTGCTCCCAGGGAGCTTGGAGAAGGTCTAGTCAGCCTTGGACCATGGGCTGACCACAAGAGGTGTCTGTCAGCTACTCTTCATGGGGTTTCTGCCCCTTGGCTTGCCCCAGGCAGCTGCTGTTTTAGGTTGGCAGGAGAGGACCTTGGCCCAGCCATGCAGAGTGCCTGGAGCTAGTAGATGCATTTTGGGGGATGTGGTTGTTAATGAAAGTCATACAAGGATAGTGCTAATAACTTCACAGGACTAATTTAAAACAGAAAAGGACAAAACATACAGGAAACTTGGCTTCCTGTAAAGGAAATTACATGAAAACATCTGCTGCTTTTAGCTGATGGAACATTCAAGAGAAAACTGGGAAAAATCTCAAAGACTCTAGCTTAAAGTTTTGGTCTTACCTGAAGTCCTCTGTGAACTTCCACCCTGGTTTTGCGGACAGCCCTGTCAGTACAAAACCATCCAGTGCAATACATCATGTGGGCCAGGAGAAAAATTAGCATTACTTAAAGAGTTTTAAGCATGAACTACACCCAGGGAACAAAATTTCAGAATATCTGCTCCTATGCAATACATATCTCTTCAAGAGAACACTTTTGAGCTGCTATTTTCCCTGCTTTATCCCAGACTTGTTTGAATTAAATCAGGACACCTGTTCCTTCAAGCAAAAGAAGAACACAAGAAATGAGATGTGGCAGCTGGCCAGGACCATTGCATGCATGTATAATGTTGGTGGCTTGTATGGATCTGCATCCAGAGGCTGGGAACACCTGGCTTGCTCAGTGTGGGGAAACCATGCAGAAATCCCAAATAGAAACTGCCATGGACTTACACAGCCTTGGCACTGGGTTGCTCTCTTCCATGCAGCTGTAAGCACTTCTGACCTCCCTTCACCTAATTGCCCCTCCCTGGTGCTGTAGGAGGTGGTGGGCAACACGCAGCAGCTCCCTGGCACTCAGGGGCTGCTCACTTCTTGCACTGCTTTGACAAAATACTTCTTACTCCCTGCTCTGCCACCCCATGGTGTGGCCTCAGTCACACCATGAGGCAAAGGGCTCTTCCCTGAGCAAAGGAAATGATTCATTTGTAGCAGGGAAGGAGGTAGTTGCTGTTTTAAGGCTGTGTACTGTCCTGGAGGGCAGCAGAAATGCTACTGGCAGGTCCTGCGTGGTGCCCATGGGACTGGTATGAGCTCCAGGCCACCACACAAAATGGCATGGCTCAGAGAGAGCAAGCTTGGCAAGGCAACACTGCATGGGAGCCTCAGGAACAAAGACATATCTGTCTTCTAAAATCATACAACACCACAGGGAGGATTGAGTGAAGGAGCCAGCAAAAACTGGACAACAAAAGGCCTCCTTTCCCTTCCACCTCCCTCAGTAGGGTAATGCTAATGAACTTGAGGCTGGAAAATAAAAGCACTTAACTTCTAAAAAATTAACTTTAGATGTAAAACAGAAAGATAAAGTTGCTGGTATTTGAAAGAGGACAAACTGGTTGCCATCATTACCCAGCCAGACTTCCCCAAGCCTGTCTTTTTTATAACTGCAGACACTGCACATCTGACCAAAAGCCTCTGCCACAGCTTGGCAATCCAGGACATGCTGTGATGTCTCTTGTAATCAGCACAGCCAGAGCTACCTGCTCACCCCCGAGTCCCAGAGAGGCTGAGCAGCCCCTGAGCTGGGCTGAAGTCCAAATTATACAAGTGTAGAGACACTTGAAAATTCAATTGCTCTCAACTGTGTGGAGTCTTTTTAATTTTCTTTTTTTTTCTTTTTTTTTTTTTTCTTTCTCAAACCCCTTTGTGTATAATAGTGGCAGTAAGAGGAACCAGGAGTTAACTTTGCTGCTCAAATTCTGTGGAAATCTAGAAAACTCATCAAAAGTATGTGTGCATTTATATATATAAAATACCTACATTTTAACTGCAAAGGTCTCACAGGTGAATATTTGATGTATAGAACTTCCTGGAGTCATTTTCTTAAAAGGCAGCAAGATAGTTTTTTCTTAAAATCGGGAGATTTTTAAAAGAACATATAACTTTCATTTTGAATAACAGCTCATTGCTTGAAAGTATCCCATGCAAACTTTGAACTTGCAGTGTTACAAGCAGTGCTGTGAAATGGCAACCAACTATAAAGCAAGTTTAGAGAATACAGTTTTGTTCCTGATTCTGCCTTCAAAAAGGACTTGGATAACTCTGTATGCAGCATGCACTTGCCAGTCCTTCATGAATTCATTCCTCAGTGGGAAAGTTCTCAGCAGTCAAAACCCCACAGTGCTGGTCAGCTGCCTGCAGAGTGAAGTGTGTATATCAGACGCCAACAAGTTGGTAATTCTGCAGCTGACACTTTTTAATTTTGTAATTAAGCAATGATGCTTGAAGCAAACTGTTCTTTATTTGTATTGATAAGCTTAATCCTTCAGTGTGGCAGACACTCTGGGTTTAAGATCTGTAATGTGTTTTTGTGAACCTTTTTTTGGTTAATTCTTACCTGCTGTAATTCTACACACAGCCACCTGTTCCTGAGTCATCCCCTTCTGGATTGGAGTGAATCACACAGGGTACCTCTGGCTTTGTGGCCACTACTCTGGGCAAATCCTTCTCCTTGAGTAGTTCCTCTCGAATACACTGGCAAGCCTAAAGTAGGAGAAAAGAGGGAAAGGACATGAATTATTTTTCCAGAATGCTGCTTGGTGATAGAGTCCCTTTAACTCACCACACGTCTGAGGAGACACAGCCACTTTGTTGCTACCAAGCCAGGACTGCCAAAAGCTCAGGATGGCTGGGCACTTGTGTCCTCTCAGCTGCAAGAGTTAGAAAACAAACAAACCACAGAAATGGAAGCACTAAGAGCAACAACAAGGAAAGACTTTGCACATGCAGTGGCCTACAGAGATATGACTGTGGTATTGAGATGTACTGAACCAATTCCTTTACCAAACTCTCCCTTTGGGATTATTTATATCCATTACTTAAAGACTGACTGCTTGGTGAGATGCCTATAAGTGCTTGTGGCTGGTCAGTTGTGAACCTGCTGTTAGCCACAATAGGTTTGTTGATAAGTTCTCTTCTTTCTATTTCTGCCCCTGATAACACTGGGCTTAAGCGCAGCTACTGATGAGCTCTCAACATTGATGGTCCTGTTTGTGTACTGAACCCAATCTTTACCCTCCCAATCAGTGTTAATTAGACAGGTAAAACTTCTATTTTTTACTAAGATTGCCTAGATAAGATAGACACTATCTGGGTAAGGCAGTAGTAGTCATTCTACGTGTCTCCAGAGTTTAAGCTACTTATTTAACTTCCTCAAAATTCTGGTCAGGTATCTACAAGACATTTCTTTGTTTCATCATTTCTTACTCTTTTTGTTGGCATGCTCCAATTAGATGCCCTTCTCTGGTTCCAGAAAATAAGATAATATTATCCACCGCCTTTCAAAATTCTTTACAAGGGCTGCAAACGTGAAACTTCCAGGCCTGCTTGCTATTTGGTTGAGCTGTTCCGTAGCAATAGTCATAAATTGTGCAAGAGGAATACAAATAGTTCTTCTTGAATTCACAAAGACTATTTATGCTGTTGAGCAATGTATACTTTACAGGGATTACAGCTCTGTAGAAGGTGGAATAGTTAGAATAAAAAAAATCAAGTTAAACTATAGATCTTTAACTTTAGAAAGTAGCATGCAGTAAAGAGTGACTCATCAGTCTTTCTTTATGTCCACATTTACAGCTTGAGCTAAATACTGCTATAATTAAACAGGAAAGCTTCCAAAACAAATATAAAGATCCAGACAAACATATTTTTTGTATTTTAGCTAAAGCTAATCTCTTCATTGGTCATGTCAATGGTAGAATGGGAGCCAGTGTTTTTCTTAAAAATAGATATTTCACCAACAGGACTGTTATAAATTCTATGCTTTTGGGTAATTATTGCATCAGGACCCTTGAGCCTTGAAAACATTTTCAAAGACACAAAATGAAAATCTTGTCATAATTAGAGGACAGGAGATTTGTGTGACCTACTCTCTAGGCATGAACCATCTTTTAACAAAGTTCTTGGTACTCACTACTTTACTCATGTTTCACATAGATACAGATGCCCTCACTTAGCCTGACAGCTCTCCATTTGGAGATGAGTTAGAAGATGTGCACAAAAAATGCCTCAAAGAACCTCTCCTGATTTATGAGAGGCCGTGCTGGTGTTACCAGTCTCTGCTCTGCAGTACAAAATTACCACAGGTGCACTGTCCATCTGCAGACCCTCTACTGCTCTGCCTTTCTCTGTTTCTTCCACTCCTCCCAAAGATAGGATTTGAGGATCAAAGGCACTGTGCCTGTTACAATCTGCCTGTTCACATGTTTAGACAAGAGGGCAGTGGGTGCAGTGATGGCCTGTGATCCTACATTTGGATTGCACCTGGCTGACCAGTGACTGTTGCTCTTCACAAGTTCCTTCTCTCCAGAGATGGTGTTTTGAGGGATGAGAGATTATTTGCTTTCCTTCTACCAGCTGGACCTGGAAAATATAAAGGAATTTTTTTTTCACCTTAAAATTTCTTGGAATCTGCCATTTCAGAAAAAATACTTCCCAGCTTTCATCACAAGCTTGGATCCTAAGCTAGTAGGTTTTCAACTTTCTCAGCTTGAATTTTATGAGAAGCTTAGTTTTGTCCTTGTGGTAACTCTTCTTCCCCTTCCTCTGGCACCCGGATTTAAAGGAAACTTAAAAAAAAATTATCTTTGCTTAAAATTCAAGGAAAAACTGTCTCTACTCCTGCTTGGAACAAACTTTATTCCTATGAAGGAAGTCATCAAGTAGCTCCTGGGATTTCCTTGCCAAAAGAGCATGACTGGGTGATCAGCTAACCAGAGGGGTGACAGATCTGTAGACAAAGGACTCACTTCAAACATAAAGTATGTGGAAGAAGTTGGCCTCCAAGATTTTTTTTTCCCTGAGTTGCTTTCCAGCTGAGAAATGCCATGCTCTTCCCAACTTCAGCTTCCTTTTTGGCACACAGCATGAAGGTGCAGCCTCTGGGCCAGCCTTCCATCATCAGCTGGCAGCACATGGATTGTGTTGACCTGGATGAGCAGGTCAACATGAGTATGTGCCTTGGTGCTTGGAAAGCTTTGCTTCTTGGTGCACTGCCTGCAAGCAGAGCCTGTGTCACCAAGTCCCTGGGCAGGGAGGGCAGGAGCAGCAGCAGCTGGGCACCTCACAGCTGTGAAGATCACCGTGGGCTGGACCAGCAGCCCTTGGTTTTACCAGCCAGTACTTTTTCTCCCTATAAATACATTTTGCTACTAAACTCCAGGCTAAAAGCAGAGAGCACCAATCCTAAAATCAAATTGTGCCTGGGCTTTTGCTATTGCAGCTCAGGAGAAGAGGAAGTGAGTGCTCCAGCCAAGCTCTGGAGGTAGTTACTGTGGAGGAGTCAGGAGGCCAGGGTTTGTAGATAGAGAGGGAAATTGAGTAGCTTGGGCAGGCCAGCCTTGCAAGGGGAGATAAGCAAGCCTGTGCAGAAGCCTCTGGAGTAGGTATCAAATGGGCTTTCGTTTGCCTGCCCTGATGTAATTTCTTACTCTTGTCTCATCATACTCAGTTACAGGGTGGAGGAAAGAAGACTTCCTCGGGATCTGGAAAGGGATTGTATGTTTGCATTTGTACAAGCTTTCAAGTAGGCAAAGGAATATTCATGTGAAAAGTCAGTCCTGATGGAAGAAAATATGGATATTCCCTGGGAGCAGAGCAGGGAAGAAGGACTGTTTTCTCTCATATGTTCCTTTTCTTCCTTCACATGTAAGCCTATCTGAGGTTTTCTGGAGAGAATCTGAAGGAAAGGAAAAGAAACAAGTTTCCACCAGGACTGTGTCTTGATGAAGCTGTCCTGTGAGGGTGTGGGTGAGATGTAATTCTGAGCACATGTCCACCATGCAGCCACGGCTCTCTGTGACCCATGAGTAAAGCTCACTGTAAGGCATGTGCAAAAACTGGGAGAGAACATGACTGGCAGTGTACCTGACTGCTTAATGCTGCATAGCTTCCAGGGGAAAAATACCTGTTTGACAACTCTCTCAGTTGCTCTAATAAGGGGAAAAACCTTCCATTCCCAAAAACTCCTGCTTTCTAAACAAGAGAGCTGAGATCAGGCAGGAACTAGAAAGTGACTGCAAATGAGTGAATAACAAATATCTCTGCCAAGACATATATCATGGGAAGAAAGTGAATGTCTCTGGGACTTTCTTTAATCATCCACATAGGTAGCCCTCAAGAGGAGCACAGGGGACATTTCAGGTGAAGGAATCTTTATTTTACTCTGCCATGGAAATTAAAATTGAAAACCAGTAGATGATGTATGCTGCAGTTGTGGACTCCTGCCTTACACAGCCTGGTAGCCACCTGAAGGCTCTCCCCAGGAAAGGTAGGAAGCATCTATCTGAGCTGCAGTGCAGCCACAGTCCTGCTCTGTTATAGCAGCACTATCAGTCATGCCATGTCTGACCTGTCTGAAATGCAAAAGAAAGCACAAAAGCAATTTGGATACTCTGTGGGACACCAGCCTGAGTGTAGAGATCCTGTTAAAAGTAACGTGGGTCTGAAAAATGACAGCTGCACTGTTTTTGTTTTCCACAAGTGCAAGATTCCTGAGATTGCTAATCAGGCTGCTTCACTACCTAGTAAAACATCAGTCCCTTGAATAAAAATTTACAGCCTTCAAATTTTTAAAAAAGTCATGTTACTCCTCCTTTTTGCACACTTCTTTTAATGGAGTTTTCAGATTTCTGCTGGAAAAAAATGGCTAACTAAACTGATTTCCCTCTCTAAATCCTCATGTAACAGTTCAAGGTGACAAGCGCTGAACATGGCAAATTCAGAGAACAGAACCAGGTAAGGGCTGGTTCAGTGCTACTTGTCCCACAGTTTCCCTAAGCACTTTGGATTTCCATTCTTTTACACACATTAACTAACTGCTTCCTGCTGGATAGTTTAATTTGCTTCTAGGAAAACCAGAGAGAATTTGCAATGGAGAACCTCACTCAGTAGTCTGGTGGATCTGGTTTTCCTGTGTAAATGGCCATAGTTCACATTCCTGCTCCCATAAAAATATTTTGTATATAAAAGGGAATGCAGGAGCTGTGAAGAAAACCTGCTCTGTTCACTGTCTCTTCAAGTAGTAGACCTTGTCTGATTGATGAACAGATGATAAGAGATGCCTTCCCTTATCAATCCTGATATAAATCAAGCAGAGCAGGGTGTGGAAGCAGCACTTCCCACAACTTTGGGAAAGCTCCGCCCAACAGTCACGCTCTCACCCTGCTCATTCACACCAACAGCCCAGTGTTGCCTTTCTTTGACAGACAGATCAGACAGGTGGGAGTACCAACAATTCCTCTCTGCTGGTGCCCCTGAGGAGCTGGATCACCTGGCAGAGCTCTGGCAGTGGGAAACATGCCTGATGCTGCCCCGACCAGCATCCTTGGCCCATTAAGGAGAAGGGCAGTGGGATATGGAAAAAGTGTGACCTGATTGCCCATAAGGGGATGGTGAAACATTCTCAGGTGTGTCAGTCAGGTCCCTCCATGACTCCTACTAAATCTGTGCATTTCAGATGCACATTCTTACTCCCACCTGTTATGCCTTTCCTCCTAACTCCCTTCTCACTCCTCCTAGCCATTGGTCCAGGCAAGCAGGGCAGGGGATGATTGCATGTGGATGGAAGATGGGTCAACCCAGCAGTTCTCTTCTTTCATCAGATGTATGAAACAACATTTCAGACATCACTCATGCTTTTGAGTTAATCTTCCAAACCTGCAAACCATGAATTAGCCCCAGGGTTTTCTCTACATTAAATGCAGTGCTTATGTGATTTGGGGGAATATTTGACAGAGTAGAAGGTGTTCACATAAATAATACAAGCCAGCCAGAAAGTCAGTGGGGAAATAATTACCAATGCAAATTGGCAAAGATGGCAGCATCCCCTTGAGAAGACTCAGAAAATTAAATTGAGGCAAAAAGCCAATCTTGTTTCCATTCTCTAGGACTAAGTGCTCCAGTGTCACTTCCTCTCTTAAGAAAATTTTAAAGACTTCTTGATATTTCATCAATCAATGTTACATACAGCTGTTAATAAGGCCTTGTGAAACTTTGTCCTTGAAGGAGCCACACAGAAAGTCAGCAGCCCAAAAGGACAGACCAGCCCTTAGGAAATGGTGAAGACAGAAGTGGTCTAATCCTCTAGGACTGTTATCCTGCACACCCAGTGGGAAGACAGATACACTGAGATGGGAATAAATGTGGGGATGGGCAGGGTGAGGAGCAAACATCGGCTCTGACTAGAACTTGGCCTCCAAGTGAGCATGAGTTCATCTCACAGCAGGGAACCAACTAGCACAAATTGCTGTCCCATGTTTCCATTGCTTTCCATAGCAGAGGCAAGCAGTTATGCAATGATGTAAGGAATTTTAGCAGGATTAAGTAATTTTTTTTTTAATTGAGAGAGTGATCTTTGATCTTTCCCTCTGCAGAAAGGATCTGTACAAGCATGGTGAGCACGTGGACTAATATGAATGGCTTGCATTGCTGTTAGGCAATACATCAGCCAGGAGACCAACCTCCTGAGAAGTTAAACACTTAATTTCTGAAGGTCTATGCTTTGCCACAAGAAGAACTGTCAGTATCAATTTTTTTTGCTTCAACTCACAAAGCCAGGAGACCTTTCAGAGTTTTCTTTCCTTCTCATTTTCCTTCTTCTCCTTTCTGAGGAGTCTTTGTTTGTCTCACACATCTTGCAGTGTTGTTAAGGCCAGAACAAAGTAGAGCAAATCAATCATTTCTTCATCTTTAATGAGGTGATCAAAGAAGAATGAACATACACAATCAAACCAAAGTGGATGCTCAGAGCTTTCAACAAGACAGACTCTTGTTTGGGAATAGAAGCCACTTTTTTCTTTCTTATGATGCAGTTACTTATTTTCCAGGAATCTGACATAAAGTATATTGAAGCAAATATATCTTTCCTAACAGCCTGACTATCACAGAGATTTTCAGCAGCTACACTAAAAAAAAAAAAAAACAAAAAACACCAAAGCACTATATTATTGATCCAAAAAAAATTGCTTTAAATGGCAATGCTAAAAAGTGTCAAAAGAATCCTTATTCTATGCCAATTCACTCAATGGCAGTTTAGACTGTAAAAATCTTGCCAACGGAGAAAGATCAAAGAGCATCGCTAGAATTAAATTCACAGCATAAACTAGAGTATCTATGTGTAAATCACAGCAAATTAGATGGTTTGTTATCCTTTTATTTTTAATCCAGAAAGGAAGAGTGAGAAAGAGGAGGAGATCTGATTCCTAGGCCTGTTCACTCCCCTGCTATTACTCCTAGCAGATGGGTATTGCAGCACACTGGTGTGGGAGTTTGGTGGGTAATCTGGGGCAGTGGTAATGGGGCTTCAATTTTAATCCAGCCAGGCAGCACACAGCAACACCATACTACAGGGCTGCACCAGCTCAGCCAGGCTCTGGGCATGTATTCCTCAGTTCTTCCTCTGCCAGTGTCTTTGCTCTCAGTGCCAGGCTGGGGTGGATTAGTTAGCAGGGACTTTCTGGCCCTAGGCACACTCTGCCCATTTCTGCACCACCTTGAGTTGCTGAAGATGCCTTGTGACTGCATTGAAGTAGCATTTGCAAGCCTCATCTAAGATGTAGGGCTGGTTGGGCTTTGCTACAAGGTGGTGAGGTCTTTAGTTGCCCAAATGTAGGCTGTCTGGTTTTACATAAAACTTTGAGGGTAGGCCATTCTCACAGTTGCATCCTTTCAACACTTTTTTTTTTTTTTTACCCCTTGTCAGCACACCAAGACATAACACAGCCTGAGCTCTTCTCTTAATTCACTGTATAATTTTTCACTTAGAGTATCAAACCACAAAAACAGCTTATAGGAAATCTTGGCATAGTTATTTGTCCAAAGGCAGTCACTACTCAATGTGATAAAGACCAAACAAGGATCAGTGGTTTGTTGCTCTCCCTAGGTTACAGATTAACTCTGTATGATTAACTATTTATGTATCAGCTGAGATTTGAATTTTGTTGGTTTTTTTGGTTTTTTTTTTTTTTTTTTTTTAATAGTGAACCACTTCCTTTAATTCTTTACATACTCGTTCTGGGGATAGGCAGGAATTTTCAGGGGTAGCAATAACTTTTAATATTCCAGTGTCTTTCACTCAAAATGATTGGGCACAGCAGAACATCTTGTTCTGTGCTGTAACGTAATTTCAAAACTTTGTGAAATATCACTCACAGAGCTTTTTCTGAAGCATGCAAACCACAGAGCCTCTCCTTCTCTGGAGGAAACTAAACCTGTTTTCAGACACAAACATGAACATATACACAAGTTGCCATTTTGCTATTAATTTCATGGCATGTACAAAGGCTTTTGGGGGGGAGACATTTTTCTCCACTCACCCTCATAAGCTAAAATGAAATAATGTTTCTTGATCAGACTCCTGATTCTTCATAAATCAGAAAGTCCCATAGTTTCAGTGATGCTGGTTTGCCCAGCCACCATTTTGAGGAAGGTCAGTCAGAAAATTTTGTTCAAAAACAGATGTGTGGCTTGACTTTTGGGGCTTATCTAGAATATTTCAAAGCATCCACAGACTGAGCGAAGGATTTACAGCTTACACTGTCTCAAGGTGAGACATAGGGTAGTGGGAAGAAGAGACAAGTACTGCAGTGTGTACTGTGGTGTGGTGTTTCCATCACTGGAAGTATTGAAGAGTGTATTAAGAAGATACAATATGAGAACAGAATACAATATTTCTATAAAGGTTCTATAAAGATTCTTTCTCAAGCAGAAAGAATTAGGCAAGCTGCTAGATTTCTTTTCAACCCTGTTCTGCTATGATTTTTATTGCAACCCTCAATGGGTTTTCCTCAATTATTTTTCCCAAGCTAGAGCTGTACAAAGTATTTGCTAAGAAACATAAAACTCACAATTACCAAGTTGTATGGTCAGTAGTAAAGCTGTAAGAGTTCACTTTCTAAACAGGAACAGATGGGTTTTATTCCAGAGGATTATATATGACCAAGAAAGTGTACTTAACTTGCAGAAAACGGCCAAAAGAAGTCCTCAAGCAGCTACTAGGCAAAATGGTATTAAAAGCATAATCAATCTTTCTGTCATATACAGCAAATTATAGAAAAACTGTAACTCTCTAAAAATCAACTGCTTTTTTCCCAGTGGTCACCCTTGGCCAGTGATGGTGGCAGAATTTACATGGATTTTCAATAGCAAGGACTGGGGCTTAGAGGTCAAAAATGAGGCCATAAGCTTTGTTTATTCACTGAAGCCCTGCTTGCACAAATGACCAATTTTTATTTCATGGGGTTTCAATTTCCATGTGTAGGAATCTAACTTAACAATCAAACAAGACATGTCAGAGCCACAAATAGAGCTTTTGCTTTGTTATAATGGGCCAATTCTAGGTGCTGCATAAATGTAATTCTAAAACATTTTGAGGTTTTATATAATTACTTTTTCTAAGATCATATCACTGCTCCTACTTTTCATTAGTGTGAGCATACTTTATAGCAATTTTTTAAACATCCTATGACTGGGAAGGCAGAGTGATGACAGGGGAATATTTAGGCAACAGACATAACAATACTGCACCAAGTGACTGGTCCAGGCACAAATAAAAATGGGAAATGACTCCTGCGTGGCAAATTCAATGCGCCAAGCCCAGGCCTGTGTTTACATACGAGATCTGTGAGTGGATTCCGGTCAGACTGCTGTTTCCTGCTGCAGCAGCACTCGCACCTGCGTGTTGGGAACTGCACACGCCAGGCTGCCTGTCCTCTGTGTAAAAGCCCCCTCTGCTGGACCAGCCGGACATGGAAACAATGCAACATTAAACCAGCAGATCATTCTACTTTCTCCCCAAAAATGGACAAGTCAGCAAAGCAATTCTCCATCAGCTGTCCCTTCTGTGGGGAACCCTTTCCCTGACTGATGCCATGCGAGTCACAGGACTGGTTTTCTAAAATACAGCGTGCTTGGATGAACACACACCATACCTGTCCCACATGTGAGGTGCACAGAAGGCCTTTTGTCCCAAGCATGGAGGACTCCTAAGCGGCAGGCTGTTTCCTGATATCCTGTCAAGGTAGTTCTTACCTGGTAGAGGGCAATGCCATTCCCCAAGAGATATTTTGGGCTGCCAATCCTTTCATCTTTATGGAGAGAGTCCTCTTAATACTGAGGAACGTCTAAACTGGGAGAGATGTCAGAAGGTTGAAGAGTGAAACCAAAGTGTCCCACTGAGTTGAGCAGGCTACTCTGACACCTTGAAATCACTCAGCATCAGAGAAGTCCTGGAGCAAAAGTAAAGATTTTTATTTTCCTGAACATGGTGTTAAAGAGTTATTTACTCTGTACAGAGAGAGCAACAAAGAAATGAATGTGTCACACTCCAGCTTCCCTGCTCTAATTTAGCTGACTGTTGTCTATGTCCCCTTCACTCATGAGCCACTGAAGTCAAAGGAACTCCACAGCTACCTCTGATATATTCTCATGACTATCTGATTCTTTGGACAAGCACCATCTTTACGAGCTGTCCACTTTCAGCTTGATCTTGACTCCAACAAAAGCTTCCCAACTGCCCCTTCTCCTTACTATTGCCACACCCTATATCTGAGCTGCACACAGCGATGACCCTATCCAGGGTCAATAATGCATTAGGACATCAGTCAATATGGCTTTTGTCAATGAGCTGCTGTCTGCAGCAGGAGTGCCTTTTAACATGCAGAAGGGCAAAGAGCTGTGAGTGCTTGCTGGACAAAATTGGACGCTGTTACCACCTGACCTCATAATAAACCAAGTTATGCTGTACTGTCAGCATGAATTTTCCTGCCAGGCACTTCTGCTTAAGCAGTTAACAACAGCACAAATCTGTGGGTTCAACATCTAGCCTGGCTATAACAAAGTCATTTATACAACCTATGTGGGGTTCCTTCTGGTGTCTGGTGACAGGGGTTTCAAGTTTCAGAACTAACAAAATGGATTATCTTCACCATGTGGTGTTTTATAACACATGCTGAAAATGACATTTAACACAAGCTTGTAAGTGAGAGGCAGTGATGCAGCCACTCGCTCTGCCTTGATGGAGACTAAACATGACAGCAACTCAAATAAACAGGGGAACTATCACCAGTTTGCAATGAATCTCTCTCACACATGGCTTGCTGGGGTGGTGTGACAGCATCTCACAAAGACAAAGAGAAAGCATCCCAGTGAGCAGAAGGAAGAACTGGAGGGGAAAGGTCCATAAACCACTGAGAGGTGAGAGTAAAAAGCAGCTGAAGCACGTGACTGAGGGGAAAGAAGCCCTGTAATTTTGTGAGGACTCAAGTGAAAAGCATGTGAGGCAAGATACTCAAGGAAAGGCTCACAATTAAATTTTTCCAAGTGGAGTAATCAATAGAGCAATAAATGTAACCAACATTTTCAGTGCAGATAAAAATGGCAGAGAGACATTAAGAGGTGGTAGAAGAGAGTGACATAAGTGTGGGTGAGGTGGCATAGTTTCATGGAAGAGTATCACAGGGCAGGAGAAGGAGCAGTCCATAAAGCTGTCCAAACTACTCACTGTGAATCAGCACACCTGGAAAGCAATGAAAATAAATAATGTTCATTTCTTTTGGAAAACACATTTTAAATCAGTATATTAATCTGAGCCACCAAATGACTTATTGTCTGGAACATGTGTTCCATGTGGGCAAACGGTGAGATTATGACACTCACCTTCCTGCCTCAAACACGCTTCTGCCATAGTACATTCTCTTCCTGATTCCACCACCTGTAAAATGAGAATAGTAGTACTATCCTGCTCTATCAGACCTTCTCAAAGATAAATACTCTGCTATTGCAAGGGCTCAGGTACAGTGGTGTCCTGAAAGAGATGAACACAGAGCAGTCTTCTGCTCCAAACATGAATATCTTACCCCTCTGAGACAAAAAAAGAGGCAGTGTTTGCTGCTTTGGTGGTGTAGTCACAGTCTGTCCCTGATGGCCAGTCTTTGAACTCATCTGGAAATCAAACAGGTCAGTAAAACCCACTTCAAAGTTCACTTTTAAAGTTCACCAAATTTTTGACAGAAAAAAAAAAGTCCCCCAACTCTTGGTCAGCAGTGCTAGCTAACACAGTATTTCCAAAGTTTCCTCTTTAAATCTCTTGAAACAGGAGACAATAGAAATGTCTGGCAGAAAAGGGTATGACCAAAGCTTTCACAACACATCTCCTTGACATCCAGAGGTTTTGCTAAGGTCTGAAACAGTGCAGTTAACTTTACCCTTTTGTCTTCTCCTTCTCCCTATGCACTCCACAAATTTGGCTCTTTCAACTCCTCCAAGCAATTCCTTGCTTGGACCAAGGTTGTGTCAAAGGGATCTCCTCCCTAGTCATTACCTCAATTCAGCCAAGGGAAATGGCTTTTTGATTCCTGAGCTTCCACCTACTTGAGGTTTAAACCTCACAGTTACAGCTCTGTGTAATTTTTGATCAGTTTAAATTTTCTCTTTCATCCACAACTGGGAAAAACTGATTCTCAACAAATAACACATCCCATGATGTAAGAGTCTCTTTTCCTCTGCAGAATATCTGAGACCAATTGTAATTTTCTCAAATATATTTTGTTTTCTGCATCTACCAAAAGAATTATTTTGTTCTGTAAAACTCTAGTTGCAAACAGCATTCTGCAAACATCTATGCAACTGTTTAATTAACCAATTACTTCAATAAGTAAATTTACAATTATCTACCAAGTCAGAGTGCAAAGAAATACTTAATGTTCCAGACAGAGGTTTGCTCAGCTGTTATTGGCCATGTTTGGGACTGCTTCCAGCCCTTGGCTGAGAGAGCAAAAATAACTGTGTAGCTTATATGTATTTCTGTTTCATGGAATGCTTTTGCAATTAGAGTTTGAATGTAGCTCCTCTCAGATACTCCAGATAAAGTTTTGTACCAGAGAACAGACAAAACCAGACATAAAGTAGCTGCCAAAATTCACTCAAATGTTCATTCATAGCAAACATATTTTTGCAATACTGACTTTCAAGCATACTCCTATACACCCTCAGCAAGCAACAAGGAATCCCATAGATAGTGCTAAGGTCAAAAGCTTTATGATTAAATTACAGTGTTTATGTCCCCCTCCTTCAGAGAGAGTAGGAAAGCTTATTAACAGGTTCATAAATCCAGGTGTAAAGATTAACCCAGTCATCCAGGCCTATATGTCATTACTGAATGTATATGTTTTTGGAAGATGGCAAATAACAACATTAGTGCTTACTGCTATGTGCTGAATGCAAATTGGAGTAATCTTTTCCCTTTATATTACGGGATGTATAAAAAATCCTGAAAAGCTTCAGAAGAATAAAAGCTTCTGGGTCAGGTTGAACAGTTCCTGGATTCCTGATTATACTGAGTGGTGAGCAGAACTAACACATGAAGAAACCAGCTCTCTGTGTTAGCTTGCTACAGAACTTGCCTTCACACTTACCTGAAGTGGCAGCCCCTCTGGGTATGCTCTCCTTGCTGCCCTTCATTTAAATGCTACAGCTTCTTTTCTTTAAATGCACTTACTTTGAACAGAAGACTAAACAGCTGTTATATCCTAATTTAATCCATGTAAAACCTCTCATCTAAAAGGGTTGGACAATAAAATGAAAGGCGATGTTAATACTGAGTACAAACGCCTATAACCAGACTCCAGCACACAATTATCTTACAAATAAAAACTATATGACAAGCCTCCAGTGGAGTTTAGAGCCTCGTTCCTGATCTTCCTGCAAGATATTCTGAAACCCAGAGACACTGAACCCCTTGGCAATTTAAAGCTTGTTTTATCAGAGTTACAGTTAGCTTCTGGTTGTTCATGGACAGATTATCCAGGTTGCAGCTCAGTGGGCTCCTGCTTTCCTGAAAAAGTTCTTTGGCTGCCACACAGAGCCCAGCACGAATCTTCAACTTTTCCTGCAGGAAAAAGAACCTCTTTCTGAATCAAACTCTCCAAATTCCCTTTTTTTTCCTCCAGTTACACATTCCTGTACAGAAATTAAATCAGTTCTTTATCTCTTTACCTTCATGCCTGCCATATTAAAATAATAGTTCTCGTTTCCATTCCTTAAATGCATATTTTGGGAAACTTCTTCCCAATTGATAGTTTGGGGGGAATATAAAGCAAAGCAATGTACTGCAGATACTTCCTTTCCCAAAAAGGAAAAAAAAAAATGCTCAAATCCCCTAACATATTCAATGCTGTTGCTATGCATTTTCTCTAATATATAGTCGTTATTGTCAAATTTTCCCAACATGTCCCCAGAAAGGTTTGATATGACCTTTAGGAGAAACACCGAACAGGTTTTTAAGTACAAAAAAATCAGTTCACATCTTTGTTTAGTGGCACTGTCAGGCAGCAGTAGAGGTTGGGCTTTTAATAATGTCTTATTTTACAGTTCCAAAGGAAATATAAGCTCCCTGGGTTGGCAACTTGCACTTGTGCATTTTGACATGATTGTTGCCAACACCAGGAATTAGGAAAAGTGAAAGTGAAAATAAGGGACAAAACAGTGTGTAGTGTAAAGCCAATGGGGAGCTCACCTGAGATGCCCCAGATTTTATGATGATCCATCCATCTGCTGCCTTGGCACAAAGTTTCTCATGCTCAAGCTGTCTACCAGGAGCTAGAAAACAAATAGACATCATCTCAATAACAGTGGTTTACAAATTATTTTCTTTCTGATTCCCCACATGGAAAACCACCTGCTGGCAGAGAGCCTGTACCGTTCCCTTGCCCAACAGTTCCATAGGCTGCGATCCTGCCCCAGTCAGCTCCTTTGTACGCTTTGAGAAGTTGAAAAGAGTTGGAGACCAGGTGGGCTCCACTCAGATTCAGGGAGCTGCTGCTGAACTCCGACTTTGCTCATGCTCTCTGGCACACATCCCCTGGCACAGTCCAGGATCGTGTTGTCCTGGTGATTCATGCAGTGACCTGGTGGAGGCTGTCACAGCTCCTTTCTCTCCTGTGCATTGAGGTTTCCATCACTTGGAAACGAGGTGCCAGCAGTAGCAATAGGTGCAGGTGTCATTGAGTGATGGTGACACGTTTGGCCAAGGCAAGCAGGTGACCTGGGACCTGGGAATTGATCCCAGGTTTTGATTGATTTAGATACAAATCCTGGTATCATGCGTTATTTTTTTCCACTGTGTCAATTTGTGGAAGCTCCTGCACAACCGGAAAATACTGAAAGCAATGAAAAAGTGCACCAGGAAGTCAGCAGAAGCAGCCAGATCTTTGAAAGTGTTTGGCATTTTAGCTTTAGGTGGAGGACGCTGAGGACAAGGAGAGAAGGACAGAGGAGGGCTGATGCTGGCACCATCCACAAGGGTGCTACCAAGCCCCAAGTGTCAGAATCCACCCAGCTTTAGTAAATGCAGCCACAGAGAAGAGCAGGTTGCACAGATGGATGTAAGTGACTTTCTGCATCCGTCAAAAATTACTCACTCTCCAAATGCCTCAGGTGCCCTGTTCAAAAATACAAATAATGTTTCTCTCCAGCCAGGATTAATTAAGATCAGTGAAACGCTTAAGGATTTGGGTGGAAGTCTTTCTCTATAAATATGGCAAATAATGTTACACACTGGGCTATTGTTCTTCTAAGAAACACATCTGAAATACATTTAGTGATGTAGAAAGGCTTCTGGATGATCTGTATATCTCCAGGAACTTCAGAATGGCTCAGAGAGCAAAGGCTATGAGATGGCTCTGCTCCATTCATGTAAGTCCTGCTCCGTTAATTTTGGTCTCACTTTTGTTGGGCAATTATATAATTTTTCCAAGATAGCACTGGACAACCCAAGATTTTACTTTCTGAATTTTAACAATAACAGTCCCTTTTGCCTGAAGCTCCTTTATTATTGCATTGTATAGAAAACAACAACCAGCAAATTAAAAAGGGTTCTTAGAGACCTCATAAAAATAATTACCATTTTACATGTCTTCTTATGTTCAAAGCAATTTGCACAAGTTACCCAATTAATCCCAGCTCCTTGGGATTCTCTTGCCCCACTGCACTGGCCAGCTCCATGCCTGCCTGCATGGCTCAGCCATGCCTGCCAAGAAGAGGATGGATGGTACAACCCTGACTATGCTGCCCAGCTGCCTCGAGCCCACCTGGTCCCCCATGGTGTTCCACCATGTCAAGACCACCTTTCCTAGCAGGTTTCTCCAAGCATGGCCACTTACCAGAAGCTGCCCCTCTCTGGGCTGCAAAGCAGCTCTGTAGCAAAACTCAACATCAGTTTGCAGGACCCAGAGAAAGGGCAAACCCTTGTCCAAGCATCAAAGAGAAAGCAAATAGGGCAGGATGGGGTCTTGTATCCCCTGGTGCCCTAACCCCAGATTATAGGTGAGGATGCTCGTGACAGCCAGCACTGAAGGTACCTCCATGTGCTCAAAACACTGGAGGAACTCTTGGTTCCCTCCAAGTGACCCAGGACCTCGCTGTGGGATGAACCTGCAGTAAGGCACAATTCGAAATTCAGACCCTCTGAGACCACCCACAGTCTCCCCAAAGCTTTTGCCACTGTCACCTACCACTGAACACAAAGTTTCTTTTCCTAATGCAAAATAGTGTGATAAAGAGGTTAAGCCAAACAAAGCTCAAGTGCCCCTCCTGTCCTCTGTGGAGAGGGTACAAGGTTCTCCCTTCTTTCATCAAGCAGACACCTTTGGACTGCTAAGTGGGTTAATGCACATGGCTGAACCACAGGGACCATCCACGTGGGAAAAGTGAAAGCAAAAGCTTTTAGCATAAACCTTGGCAAAGGAGGTTTTTTCCTGCCAGTGAAAACTTTGAGTGTGTCCTACTGTCTTTTCTCAGTCCCTCATTTCACTGCCAAATTAGCATCAGTTTGAAGCACTGCATAAAATACTGGTGCAAGTCACTGATCTCTGTATCTCTGCATTAAATACACACAAAGAGCTGCAGAATTTTTTTTAATACAAATTATTTCAACAACTGAATTGATAGCCATCAAGGGCCAACCTTTGATATTAACAGGATTGTGGCTTCATGATATGATGATATGTGTTAATCTGTGATAAAGGTGCATGTTTTAATGAAAGAGATCAGCTAAAGTAGTAACAGCTTATCTCTGCTCTCTGAAGATTCCTTAAATATGGGTCCCTAGATCCCTATTTTATGTGTTCTCACATAAAGAGCACTGTGCTATTTCACCTCCCTCTGTTTTAATCTTCTGACAGTCAGTGTAATGTAGTACTGTGAGGTTTTGGGGTGAAGGGGTTGTCAGTGTTTGGGCTTTTTAATTAAATATAAATAAGCTTTTAATGTATTGCAATCTAGGAATGTCTAGAAAAGTTATTTAAATATCCTTGTTCATAAACAACTCAAGCTGCACTGAATTCAGACCTTCAGATTAAATCCTGGAAGATTCCAGGGAGAGTTTCAGTTCTGACTGGCTCTGTGACCTATTCTGCAGAGCGGATCCCAAACTCAGAGGTACAGGTTCTGTGTTCCCCAGTACACCAGCTGGTAGCAACACCCCAAATACCTTGCACACACTATTTCAGAAGTGAGCCAAATCCTCATGTAGGTTTGATGACATGGTGCCCAATCACAGAAAGATTAAACTGTGTCCTTTGGTCCATCTCCAGAAGAAATGACCTTAGGTGGGTTACACCGACTGCTTTTGAACAGATAGACTGAAGATAAATGTTCACACTATTGAAATATTTTAACTGGTTTTTACTCTTTTACTTACTAAAAATTTCTTTCTAAATTAGTGTTTATGCAAAAAGTTTTACATTCCCTGCTCTTTTTTTTTTTCTCTCCAAACCAGCAGGGAAGAACTTGATTTGAAACACAAGAAAGAGGTTTCATTTTCTTTTGTTTATGGCAGAGTTATATTGTTTTATTCTCCTTCCAATTCATTCTTCAATTTTTAATTTCTTGAGAGTGGCATTTTCTGAAGGTACAAATATGTCTGTTTAGAGAAACAAAATCAAAGAATCATAGAATAAACTGAGTTTGAATCAGTTTTTGCCTTTCTCTCTCTTTTTCCTGTTCTTTCGTCTCAATAGGCTGACCAAAACCCTCAACTTAAGACCCCGAACCTGCCTGCAGCACCACTGAAGAAGTTGCTGGCAGCACACAGAGCTGAACACCCATCTCTGCAAGGCTGGGGGCTGAGCACTCTCCAGCTCCTGTCTTCCTCAGTTCAGCCTAGCACTGGCCGTAGGAGACGGCGAGTGATGGATGGAGGCTGACAGCAGCACGGCCCCGTCACTCTCGTGGGGGCTGAGCCCTGCTTTCAGCAGGATGCTCAGCACTACTGTGCACGAGGCCCTTGGAGAGCTGTTTCTGCCAGCCAGGAGTCTCCCAGCTGAACCATGCTCAGTTTTTAACAGGGCCTCACATGTAACCCTAGAAAGTGCTGGTCAGCCCTCTCCTTGCTCACAGCATTTCATGCCTCACACTTTCCTTCAGGATGTTTCTTACTCCTCGTCACTGGTGGGAGGTGCAGCTGCATCACTTCAAGAGACTGTTTACCAGACACCATGGGGCAGGCTAGAGGAAAATCATGAAAATTTGATTTTTGTAGCTCAAGAGCAGGTCTGTCCAACTAAAGCCTGATGGTAGATTTGCCCTACTAGAGAGGGCAAGAGCCCATCATTGCAAATGTACATGCAATGTGACAGGGGGTTCACCTGTGGTTTTCCTCCAATACTGCTTTTAGTTACCATGGATCTTTGCAAAGCAGGAAGGATCTGGATCAGACCTGAAGGTACCATCCTGGTGTAACCGGTCCAAATCTGGTTAACAGGAATTACCCGCTTACCGCAGGTCTACACCAGCACAAGGATATTCAGCCTGCCTCTGGCTGTATTTCGTATGATCTATAGATACACATTATATGCAGTTAATCATGCTTACAAGAGCTTCATATTCATTACTCAGTGATATATAAAATACATTTCTTTATCTATTAAATCTTCACTATCTGTAATTATTCCTCAGGGTACAATAGATAGTGAGTCAGCAGGCACAGATTTAATTATCAGTTTTTACTGTAAGATGATGATGTTTATTGATATCACTATCAGGCAGACACTGAAATGAAGCAGATGCTAATCTGAGGTTAAGCTCCAGGAGGCGCCTAGCAGTCTGACCAAAGGGACTGATGTTCATCAGATAATAAAAGAGGAGACTTCCCTCCTTCCCTCCCTCCAGAGGCCTGCACAGAGCTCACAGATGTACAGTCTCATTCTGCAAATTCCTCCTCGCACCATTTCCAACCTCCTCTAACAAGCAGCTTGCCCCTTACTCAAAGCTTTCAGTCAGCTCTAGCAGACAGTTTAACCCAGCATCTTATTTTGCTTACACAATAACTTTGTGGTTGGATTTGGTTTATTGTTCCCCAGTATATCCTAAAGGGTGATACCAGAGAAGTTGAAAAGAGAAGTGAAGTGGTGACAAAGTTGCTGTGACATCACAGTTATGAGCAGAGTCTGTCACTTATGCCCATCACACCAATGTCTGCCTTAAGTAAATCCATAGCAAGGTAAAACACTGCTCCCAAGTTCAAATGGTACAATGTAATGGAAAAGGACCTTCTGTGGGGAAGGACAGGATGACAGCTTTCCATGGGTCTCAGAATGCCATCACTTTCTAGTGTTGAGTGCAATAATGTGACAGCCTATAAACTAATGAAAAATATGCTGACAGCTGACACTCTCTGAAATATATTAATGTTTAACATTAGAACTTGCAAAATGACTGGTGAGCTGGTGCAAATGATCATTTTGTAGGTATTTCAGTGGTACACTTCTTTCCTAGCAAGAACATATCTGTCAGTTTCAGTGAGAGATAAAAAACCCCACATGATCTCTTTTCTACATAAACATTCGTGCTGCATCCTACAGCAACCCCTCCTGTGCCCATCCTACAGCAATAATTTTTATTATTACCATTTGTGGATCAGCAAGGGAATTATTAGGCCGTACCCTCTTGCATTCAGATCCTTCTGTTCTGCTTTCAGCCCAGAAAAGGCATGGTCCAGCCTCATGCCCTGCTTGCTACAGCAGCTGGGTGATTTCCCTCCAACCCTGGCTTTGGTTGACATGGGCAAGTCTCTGGGCACAGGACTGCAGGGCATGGCATAGGCAGACTTTGCACCAGAGCTGATCATCTTGAGAGGTACAAACAAGAGACACAGAAATAAAACACCTCATTGACCAACATCAAAGAGCAGTCAAGAGGTGAACCTGGAACCAAAACAGAGAGTTGCTAGATCACATTGATTCATGCAGTCCCTCAGGTCATTTTTGCACTGTTAAGGTCAAAGTCAGAAAGAATTTGACAGAACATGAAGATCCTCTCCTTGAGGTCCTGCTCTTAAGACCACCTCAACTTGATACCTGGATACAAGACCCTCAAAAAGCTGACAGCGGTATATGTTTAAGTTAATGTAAAAAGGTTGCTTTAAATTACTAGGAGGAGAGACTTAATACCCTTAGAGACTAGCAGAGTGAATGAGATGGAGGAGCAATGATCCTTTTTTTCAATTAAAAAGAGAAAAATAAGAAGAGAAACCAATCTCTGGAATTTCAACATATGAGAAATGATAATTTGCAAAAGAGTCACACTCAATCTCTGTGCCTAGCTGAGAGGAATTTGTGGTTTCATTTCAGGCCCTTTTGGACTGTTTTTCACGTCAAAATTACATGTTTGCTATACTTTGTCATTCTTCCAAGACTTACTGAAACAAAGGAAACATTTGAATGAGATTTGAGACAACTTCTTTCTCACCTGTCAGGAAGGTAATCCCCAACCTTCAGATAAATGTGGGCATGTGGTTTCCACTGTTCTCACTCCATATGTCTTCACAAACACCAAATCGATCTAAAGTAAAAGGACAGGTTTTTCCCTCCACAGATCAAAAGGTTAAAGTGATGGACCTCGCCCAGGATGATCCAGACTTTCTTCCAAATAATGCCTCAATTTTCACTCCCTATAGAAATATAGACTCCCTGGAACAGAAATTAGGAGAAAGATTGAAGATACCAACCATTCCAGCACTACTGACCTCAGCCATATCAGCAATTACTGGAACAAAAGCATTATGCCAAATTTAGGAATTGATCCTTACAGGTGAACCACTGCAACATTTTGATCACTGTAACTCTAAAATGAGGTAGACACTTAATTGTTGTTGTTGTTTTGTCCTGACTCTCATCCCTAGAGAAAAACGGTGCTAAATGTTTTGTGCCAGCTCTCTTCCTCCAATATTTTGGAGAAAGCACTACAGAATAAACACTATAGCTCTAACATCTCCTGCTCACATTAACCTTGTGGGTTTGAAATCTGCCTTCATGTGCTCATGTTCCCACTGGATTTGGGGCAATATCCATGAAAGCAAAGGGAGTGGCTCCAGCAAAAAGGTAAAAAGAAAAGGTGGACATAGAAAGCCATGTTTGCACCATACCACACCTCCATCCCCAGTTAAAGGAAAGCTTAGTCTTCACTTCTGGAATTTTTACTTGTAGGGCTGTTTCAGTCACAAATCACATCTTTTGGCACTCTGGCCACTGTTCATACAGTAGGTCCAGCCTTTGCCTTACCCCAGAGGCAAAAGTTTCCTGTGCTATAAAATATAACAGGGTTAAAACTTGAAGCAGCAAGCTCAGGCAGTCTGGAAGCAACCAAAGTCTCCTTGTTTCCAGTATGAGCTATTGGGTCTGGCACTGGCATGGACAGGTGAGGCGGGGCAAGGAGCAGCTGGATTGACAGCTGCCCAGCTGGCTCCACCACTCACTGGCTGGGAGTGCATCTCTCAATACCTTTGTTTTTATTGCTACATGACTGGACAGGTTTCCAGAACAAGGAAATAGTGGGAGAAAAAAATAAAGGGGGAAAAAGAGTGCTTTACATGAGATTTTTTTCATTGGAGAAGGATGTGGATGTACAACTAGTTCTTTCCAAGAAGGCAAACGCTGAGATAGACAAGACTTTATTCTAAACCCCATTAAAACACCAACACAACACTGAGCATGCAATATAGGAAAGTCTGAATGACACACTGTGGTGTTTCTTTCTGACATGAATGGACAGAAGTTATACATAATGTAAATCCCTAAATGCTGACAGACATTTGCAAGAATGTTTACATTTATTTTTCATAGGCCAAAGAAATCGATCTCTAAGGACATCCCACGAGAGACTGCATTTGGCCCTGAAATACTGTCCTGGGAGACTGTGTTTCTGTCTTCCATTTGACACATTTTACAGAGGGTATCAGCCTAGGGATTTGCACCTCAGCTGTGTCATGAGCAAAAATTGCAATTGTTTCAATATGCTATGCTGGGACATTTAAACATTGACATTGTGAGGCACTACTTTACAATTCCCATTAGATTTGGTGTAAAGCACACATTTATGAAACAAAATATTTCTGTACTCACCCATAAAACTCTATGTTATAACAGTATTGAGCATCTGGTTTGAATCAGAAGTCAGGAAATTCACTGTTCTAGCTGGAACTCCAACTCGTTGTATTTAACTTCTGCAACTCAGATGTGAACAGGTTCTTTAAAAGTCTCGCTGCCCCTAAAGAAAGATAAGCACAACAGGCATAAGGTTTTGGAATGAAATTACACTATCAGGGACATTTCTGCTTTCTGGGTCTTTCTGATGGAGCAGCTTGAACAGTGGTAGTAAAGCAGAACAAAAAGACCACATGGAACATCATTGCTAATAGTCTACACGTGTTAATGTTGTGAAGCAGGCACATTTGAAGTCAACTTTCAAATCTAAACACTATCTGAAAATGGTTTATTACTTTTAAAGATTCTGCTTAAATTAATTTAATGCTTCCTTTCTCTGAAATCTCATTAGGGATTTTCCCAATAAAATACAATCAGGATTGAGAACCAAAATAATCTTTTTTTAATACAAATCTATTCTAAATCATTTTGTTCATGAGTGACTCAAAAATCCATAGACGGAAAGAAAATAAAGAGTCCAATGCCCATAAATAAAGTGGTAGAAATAATGTTGGGCAAAGAGTTTTGACTGCACCATTTAATAATTTTCAATTGATCAGCTTTTCTAGTGAATAAATGAATTTTCATTTATGGGGTTTTTGTAAGTGTCCTGCAATATATCTGGCATTCTCTCATTCATTTCAGTCCTTGTTCTTGAGGCTTTCTCTTCTCCTACAGCTAAGTCATGCTGTCAGCTACACATTTGATTAAAAATTGGGCCCCAAAAACTTCCTAAGAAAATAAATGGAGCATCTAAGTGTAGTTGAACCTTCAAAGGTTCCTTTCAGCTGTGATGCTACACATTCACATAACTCTTCTCTGAAGCTTAGCCAAACTCTTGAGAGAAAAAACTTTTTGGAAAAGCCTGAAGGGCCAAAAAAACCCCTGCAAACCCCCCTGAACATCTCATATGCTGCAGGACTGGAGCTGTGACTGGAAATCTTGCAGAGAATTAGCTAGCCTCTCCATTTTTTTTGATTATAGTTGTTTATCAAGACGGAGATGCTACCTCAAGCTCACTATCACTCCTCAGTCCAGCAGCCAAGAAGGCAAGTCATACACTCACAATTATATTTACTTCTTAGAGTTTTAAAGAAATATGTATCATACTGCTCAGAACACTGGTAAGTTGGATGATGCTTTCATCTAACATCTCAAACACTGAAGCAATACACTGCTGTGCCCCTTTCACCTGATAGGACAGAAAATAGTAAGTTACACATTTAAACTAACTCACAGTGTGGTAATGTAAACATAGAAACACACAAACATACAGAAGAGCCTCAAAACATTGTACTAGAAATGGTAGTTTCACAAATGGAGATAACAGGAAAGACCTGTAAAGGAAAGTTTACATTAATTTATGTCACATGAGATATGATCTAGGTTTGCCTCAGGAAAGTCTGTTTTGATTAACCACTGCCTTTAACTACTGTTTCTTCATCCCCTCTGTCTCTTTGAGAGCATTTACAGAATAAAAAAAAACCTCCTGTTTAATTTTTATGGTGAGGAGATTCAAAACCTGCTAGTCATGGTTATTTGTTTCCAGTCCTTGTGGGCATTTGTTTGGCTTTTATGTTTTTGGAGAAGCAGACTGTGGACGCCTGTTATCTGTGCACAACATGCAGGATAAATGCAAATACTTAGCGGTGTACCAAATATGACCCTTTGATTTTGCAGATGGGAAGCAGAGGAATACTACCCGAGTTCCTAAGCCATCTAAATGTAAGGCTGAGTGACCTGTAACAGAACAATAAGTGGTGAAAAAATAGTAACAAAAACCAAACCAGAAGAAAAAATACACATTAAACGGGAAAAAGGTGAAATGTGAAATCTATCCCTTTTCTATAAACACATGTGGAAAGAATAACACCTAGCCTTTTTTATTCTTGGCTTCCCCCCACCACCTCCTTTACATTCCAAGAGAAGATCTGCCAAATTCTGGCCATATCTGGTTCTCCTCTGTTGTTTGCCAGTATTAGTGCACTGTAGCACACATTCTTTCCTAAGGCTTCAAAAATGAGCCATTTGTTAGGTGCAATTGTTTAAAGGACCCAGCTGCCCTTCCCTCCTCTGCTTGGAGCAAGCTGGGTGGTTCACAGGCATGCACATCCCCCAGCTGACATGCTTGGGTCTGGCTGGGACCTCGACTGGAAAGGCTCCTGACCCAGACTCCGCAGTGTGTGCCTTGTGTCACCAGAGATCAGAAGACCTCTCACCAATACATCCAAATTCTTCTAAGGCTCCCTTTGTCCCAAAGGACACACTGAGGGAAACATACCTGTGCTTTGCTTATTGAAGCTGCTCGTGCAGGCCTCCAGGACTTCTGTTCTGTAAAGCATTTCTAAAATCTTAGACCTGGATCTGCTTAGCATTACATATATAAACAGAGGCTGAATTCACCCCTACACTACAGTTTAGCACAGTTTTAAGATTTGACTTGGACTCTAAGGCTCTAAACAAAGGGCTGAGTTTTTACCAAGAGAGATTAATTAACATAATTAAAAAATAAAATATTGAGTAGGTTAGGGTGTACAGTACTCTCTCTTTGCACATAATAATGTGGGAAGGGGTAAGATTCGAATCTGATGTAAAATGTGTCAACACAACATTGCCAAAGCTGCATCCACTTCAAACACATTTTAGTCTGTTCCTGGAGAAGAAAGAAATGTAATCCTCAGTCAGCTTGATTCCAAGTACACTGATTTGAATGTTAGCTTTGTTTATAAGAGCAGTCCTTCTGTTGGAATTTCTTTCGAAGATAAAAAAAAAAACAACTATCATACCAAGAGCTATTACAATATAGGCAACAATTCTTGTATCCTGCTTTCTCTCCCTCCATCCATCCCTCCCTCCCCTCTCTTTCTGTCTCTTTCTCCTCCCATGCCATTTTTTCTTCTCATGGAAGCTTGCAAGGACCTGCTGAGTTGTTTGTCTGATGTCATCCCATGAGCAGTGGAGCAAGGAAGAGAACTAAGAGCTCCTGAGTGCCCACAACCACTCTCTAAGGCAGCAGTATCCTCAGCCACACAGCCCTGCATTTGCATTTTGAGGGAACATTATATGGGATGCAGAAGAAGAGTAGTGAACCACTGGCTGGACGAAGACTTTAGGCTTGGTTTAATTTTACATTCAGCCACAAGGCAAGATCCAGATCCAGCTGCCTCAGCATTTGGTAGTGTTCAGCTCTGGGGTCAAGGTTGCCTCTCTATTATGAACGTGGGCTCAGAGTGTGTTTTGATGTACTTCCTACAATTCATACAGATTATTAGGTATGAGAAAAGAGAAAAGAACTATTATGATTACAACATATAACAAGCAGTAAGGGGTGTTTTTTTATATATCTCTGTCTGCTGAAGGTGGTGTTTAGAACATTTCTGTGTTTAGGCCAACAAAACTCTCTTAGAGGTAAAAAACCATTGTACAGTGATTGAAGACATTGACAACTCCCAGAAAAATGGACAGTTAATACCATGTTTAAGCTCTCATTTAAGAGATTTTGCAGAGAAGAGTGTTACTTAAAACTAACTGCTGTTGACCACTGAAGAAATGAGGAAAGATACTATAATCTTATGCAATCCCAGTTTTGGTCTGTTCCCTTGACCTGGATTAACCTTTTTCCTTTTATCTGTATTTTAATTCCAAACACCTCGCTTAAATGCAACTGTATCCAGGTTTCTGCTAAAAGCTTTAATGAGCAACACTGAGGTCAGCGGAAATGTTTGAACTTTATTATTATTTCATACAAATGCTGTAGGGATCCCTGAATCTCCCACAGTTATTAGTTATTTTGGTCTCCAGTGAGATGTTCGGCATCTGGCTGTATTAGTTTATTGATTTCTTTATTTAAATGGTTGTCTTTTAAGAGCCATTTAAAATACACGTTTCTTCTTAACTTATTTACAGGCACACGCACTGAACAAAGGCTGCACAGAACCAGGTCCAACTTTCTTTTGTAAAGAAGAAGTAAACAGCAAAATGGTCTTTATAATCTTAGTGTAAATATTTCTATTTCTTTCTTTAGTGAAGAAATTATAAATTTACACATAGTACACTTCCACTACATTTACTACATTATGGTTAACTGCTGTTAATAGACTCATGAAATATCAACTGTGCATTCTTTCAGTTTATTACATCACAATCAAATGTATTATTTTGTGCAATCGATATTAACAAAGATCATGCCCACTTATGTGTGCACACTGTTTTGTAGACTGAATGTAGCACATAAAACTTGTTGTCTTTAATCAATAGAAATCCCAGAGCAGCTAATTGTTCTATAAATTATTAAGTATTCTTTTCATTTTCTGCATCCCAATAATACCTAGGGAACTTATTACTGGACCAGGACTCCAGCTGTTCTGTTTCCAGCATCTGCTCACTTAAAAGTGAGTAATTCCCTTACATGGTGTCTTTTGACTTTCTTTTATAACCAATCCAAATTGGTTTGGATAAAGACCACATGGGTGAGGTCAATATTTTAACGTGGACTGAAAACTGGCTGTCAGACAGGATCCCAAAATTCACAGTGAGCATACAGTGAGGGTCAGGTTGATAGGGACAGATTAGGGGTAACACGGACAAGATTCTCTGTGAACTGAAGCTCCAGCAATGTATGTGGTATAAAACTGGGTACTTGGAAAGGTAACAGTGTATGCAGCAGTGAGTGTGAGCAAAAACAGTTCTAGCACTCAGATGTTCTTAAAATTATTCTTGGAGATTGTATCCTAACTTCTCACCTGGAAAACAGACAGCTGCCAGACTACAGGGTCTTGATCTATGAAGTGTAGATATTCCTTCTAGGCTTTGGACTAGCTTCAGCTTGCACCTAAAAGAATGGAAGAGCTACAACCATCCTCTCCAAAGAGAAAATGGGCAAGGAGAAGACATTTTGGTTGTAACACCTACAAGTGTTAACCTTGAGGAGGAAGAGGTGGCAGTGGCCACAGACCCACTACAAAAGGACTTCTGCACCTTTATACATGTTTATTGCAGCAGTTGCCTCAAAAGTCAAGTTCCAAAGTCTTGGAGTTGCAGGGTATTAAGGATCCCTAGGTCTGGTTAGAAGGGACTAAGGCTTTCCACCGGTCTGAACCTAGTCCACCTCGGTACTGAGGAGTGTCTGAAAGTTAATCCCATGATGAATGGTCTTCACAAAGTTAGCTGGTTCTGGTCCACATCAAAACTGGCATTAAACAGCAGTCTCAATAAAAGATCAGAGAAACTTAAGCCAAATTAGGTTATCATCCTTGCAGATTGTGTTTGGGGTGCATTCCTGGGCTCTGGGGGAGGCTTCTAATGCCACTAACTTCTTTCCTTTTCACATGCACAGAGATAAAGATGGCCAGTTATCAGAGAGTGAAGCAATAACACCAAGTGTGTCCTGAAGACTAATGGAACTCTGCAGGCATCACCCTGAAGTAACATGAGATAAAATTACTCTCAATATGACAAAAACACTATATGTATTGAGAAGGTATATATGCTTCCCCTAATTAATCCCATTCTGAATAAATTTCTACTTTTTCCATGGATTTTTCTTTTTTTTGGGGGGGGGGGCAGGGGGGATGTTGAGGGGTTTTCATTCTGGAAGAGATCAGGAAGATGAAAAATTTTTGCCTGAACAGATAAACCTCCACAAACCTGCAAGTGACTGAAAAAGGGATGTAAAAGTAGATGTGTCATGCAGTTCTATGACTCCATGACTAGGAACCATTGCATCTCCTCTGTCCCTTATGAATGAATCATTCCTCGCTTGCTTATAATGAAAATATAGCTTTAGAGGATTGAAATGCTAATTTCAATAAAGTCAAGATTTACTGAACTAAGCAGAGTCACTTTGTTCTTTAAAATGGCCCATGGATTTCTCACTTTGGACTTGCCAAGCTTTTAATCCAATGTGCTTCTAAATTCCTCTTTTACAGCTTAATGTAAGCTGTACACAGGGTAATTTCATTTTAAAAACTCAGAGTACACCAGTAGGATTTAAGATCAATACTAAGTTTTTTACATACACAGAAATTCTAATAATTTTAAGAAGCATTTTCGATGAAGAAAGTTTAGCCAAAAAAACTGAGCAACCTCCAGGATTCAACTATTTTACTTCAACTGACCTGCATGTAAAGCCTGAAAAGGACATCTTGGCAACCAATTTGAAAACATATGCTGAAGCCATGGATAATATTTCCAGATGAATAAGTAGCAGCATTCCTAAGAGTCATTTAGATGTGAACAAAAAGGATTATATGGATTTTATTGGTTTATGGGAAGATATAAATAAAATATAAATGAAAACTTACCATATTCAAGGTGGGATCAAGGTGTGAGCTCCAGCAGATAATCCTCATTAGTCTAGATTCTCTGAGCAGAGAGCAAGAAACCCACGATACCTGCACGTGCTGCACCAACACGTTATAGACTGTGGCTGCATGAAACCAGTGGAGCTTTCAGTTTACCTGACGTGAGTCAACTGAAACCAGAATTGTGCACTCTCATCTCTTCAAACAAGAGGGACACCAGGGATTTTTGTCTGGCATTTTTTAAATTTTATTTTATAAATCAATAACTTTATAAACATACAAATAAACCAAATATATTATATTTGTATCGAAACATCATTTCAAGTTTTTACACTAAAGATTATTTTGAGTTTAGAGCGGAGTTTAGGAAACATTTAAAACTCCAAACACTCTAATTACAAAACCATATCAGCTTGGTTTCCCTATCTTATTCTGTAAAGGATACTATCAAATTTAAAGTTAGATCCTTGGAAGGAAAGCAAAGTAAACAAACAAACAAAAAAAAAAAAAACCAAAAAAAAAAAAAAACCAAACAAAAAAAAAAAAACCAGGATAGAAAGGATAGAATAGCAAACTAATTTTTAAGGAGTCTGAAACATCTTTATTCAGGCAAGATTCAAAATTACAAATCTTTATTTCTTTTGACTGGGGAAGCTTCCAATGAAATGTTGACTGTCATTTGACACAACACTTGCATTTCAAGTACACAAACATAGTTCACCACAGAAACTCAAAGTGCAGGGATCAAAGTCTTTTTACTGGGTAGCTCTCATGGGTAACAAAATGCTTTTTTGAGCTGGGGCCTTTAGACCTGGACTCTCTTTACGTTAAAATACAGAAGATAAGTGACTGAAAGACCAGGGAGTCCAAACTAGATGCTTTGAACAATGTTAGTGAAATTAAACAATACTGAACTTAAAATCAAATCTATCAAATCTTAATGATTCAACACAGTTGTTGCCTGCTCCTGAACACAGTTTAATATGCCAACACCTCTCAACTATTTCTCTTTCTGTGTAAGTAATCTTGTTACCATTCACACAAGAGAATGAGTCTTCACTGCTAGTAGTTCCAACTAAGCTTTGGAAATGAGTATTTTACAAGTTTGTTCTGAATCCAGAATTGATATGGTTAGAAAACAGACTCAACAATTCCAAATCACTTTAGAAGTTAAATAAGTGACAACCCTTTACAAAACCAGGACTCAGTGTCATTACTGTTTCAATAACATAAAACAAAACTGACTTCACAAAGTTACTCCAGTGTGTAACTATTTTGGATAAGAGGTAAGAGCCTTTCAATACTCTTACCCATATTGGCCTACAGAGCAGGTAAAAAAAAAAAAAAAAAAAAAAGACAACATTCCATACCTTTCTGGCAGGATTCAAAAGAACCCAGAAAAGCAGAATAGTAAACGCACAAATTAGTAATATTTGCCACTATTATCCATCTTATGAATTACAAGGAACATAAGTGGTGGGCACCATAGCAGAGTTTAAAGGTTACAACAGCAGGCTTCAAAAACAGAGGTCTGAGAGATCCCATACAAATAATAAAATCATTATTAGTATTTTAGCTGATGTTCAGGTATCTTCTAAAACATTCTGAAAAGAAAAGGAAGTCAAGACAAGTTGGTGAAAATCACTTGATATCACAGAAAGTTCTGAGTTGGAAGCGACACACAAGGATCATCAAGTTAACTCTAAAGTGAAAGGCCCGCACAGGGTTGAACCCACAACCTTGGTGTTACCAGCACCATGCTCTCATCAACTGACCTCATGTCTGCATCTTGCTTTACAAGAGAGTAAATAACCTGATAGGTGTTAGAAATCCAGTTACAAGAAAAATTGGTTCCGTTTTCCAATTGTTCCCTCACATTCAACAGGCAGCACAAATCAGTTGAGTGGAAGTCAGTCCAAACTGAGGTGGCTTTTTTGTGTTTTTGTCCCACTCCTCCTGGTCTTTTGGAACAGCAATTGGCTGAACTTCTGTCCTCACACTGAGTCCTATATAATGGACCAGGTTTTGGTGCCAGGCACACCTCTGTAAGACAAGGACAGCTCCAGCACACGCCTCTCTGCAGGGCTGAAAGCAGACACAGTCCCACTTCCTCAGCCCAAAAATAATCCTGCTATGCTCTGAAGGACCAGTGTAGGCTAGGAAAAAAAAAAAAAATGGAGGTATCACCTTTCCCCTCAAATGCTGCCCATCATTAATAACATATGCCTGCAAACCATCCTCCTGTACACAAAACCTGAGAAATGCAAGATCCTATTTGGTGCTTGCTAGACACAAGAACATCTCAAGTGGAATCCAAGAAGTTACACTGGTCTTTCAGTGTAACTTTACACTTTACATAAAAATCTTTTAATAGTAAGAGCATTTTGAATTGATTTTTCTGCGCTATCCTCCATTTCTATTTCTCTGCAGCTGTCCTTGTGTTCCATTTTCTAGGCAGTTTCTAAACCCTGTGTGTATAAAGATCACTACTTGCAACAAGCTTCCTTAGAAAATACTTATCACTGATAAATCACCCACTTGACTATCTTCCTCCCAGTGACCTTTTAGTGGGCACTTAATGAAGTTAGCAGCAGTGAAACTTATAAAGTACTCACTGCCAACACTTTGCTCACACTAATTCTTCCAAGCAGAGATGACAGGGAAAGAGTGGCAAGGACTGTTTTGTTCTGAACAATGGTGGGTTTTTTCTAAAGCAGACTTTAATGAAAAAAAAAAAAAAAAAAAAAAGAGTGTTGCTTCAGTGTTTGTGAGTTCCCATCCGTTGCTGACTTCCTCCTTTTCCCATTCAAACACAGACTGCTTCTAGTCTGGCTGCATCAGCAAGCTAGCTGGGGCAAGATTGCAAGGCTCCCTTTCTGGCAGGGGATTGGGATGGATGCTCCAGGGAGCCTGGGGAGGGACCTTCACTGCTGCCGTGGACTGGCGCGATTTCTCACCAACAGGACCCTCTTTTTGGTGGCCTTGTTCTTTCTCCTCTTTTGCCAAAGTCTCTGCTGCTTTGTCATATGTTACAGGCTTCTCTTCCTCTGGAGAAAACAGATATGTATTACTGAAAATTACATGTGAAAAGATTCACAGCAGCTAAGGTAAAAGAAATGTAATGGCAGCTTTGAGAGAAGAAAGCTGTGAAAGAATGCACGGAATCAGATTCAATACCAGTGCATGACAAAAGAACAAAAAAAAAAAAAAAAAAACAACAGGTAAAGTCAAGAACTGCTTCAGATTTTAAGAAATTACTTGTCCTAGGCTAGATTCATGGTTTTCTCTTTTAATACATAATAAAGAAAGGCATGCCAAGATTACCTGCCTGGCAAAATTAAAGTCTCTGCTTTAAAGTCAAAAGTTCAAATTCACTGGCATGGCATAAGAACTTCCTTTAACATGTTAAAAAAAATACCAGATTATTTACTGATCTTGTTGTCTAAGAGGGTGGAACCACTTCTGCTAAAATTTTTATGAAAAAATCAGACACTTGTCATAGGAAATTTCTGATCCAATACCTGCATCTGATAAAGCTGTAAATGGAAACAGAGTCTCCTAATGGGAAACATCAGTCTTCCTTTGCTGGACAGTGAGGTTCTACACATGCTCCCAATATTAGTGCATCTAAATAAATGTGAGGCACATTTTCTACTGATGAATAAAGTGACTACTCAGTGTATATCTAAGGACAGGACTGGCAATTTTGAAAATCTTGCAAGATGCCTGGATGTTTGTATCCTCAAACATTTGTATTTGCATATTTCTAAGTGGCTGGGGCAAACTGGCTTCTCTAGTAACTTCTGCAGTTAGGAAGTATATATGGTAAATAAAACGAATGTCTTAGGGTATTAGTCTTTCTCCATCAGTTCTCACCATCTGAGCAATTAACAGATCCAGTTGCCACCTAGAAGGCAGTATTTCCTAAAATTCAGAGTGGTTCAGCTTGTAATTTGAGGGCCTCGGAAGCCCATTCTGTGCTTCTGTGCCACCTGCTGCCTTTGGACCAGTGATGAGAGGTGCATCTCCTCCATTCACCTCATCTTTGATTAAGCACCAAACACTCCTCAAGCAGTCAAACATCTTGTTTAACACAAAAAGCAGAACTGCAGTTGCTGCCACGGTGTGAAACCCGGACTCCTCACACCTTTCCAGTTATCCTGCCTGAACGAATAAGGACTGTCAAAGTGTACTGCTCCATGGACATCCATTCCCCAACAGTATAAGGTCTATATTAATGCAAACATCTCATATTATTCTATCACAAGAAGCCTCTGGCTTGTTCTGTGTGAAAGCACTGTTGTAGGGTAGTTTCTCCTGACTAATCTGCAAAATGTAAGACTGAATGGTCTCTTCACATCAATACAAACATGAGATCTGCCAGAAATAAAATCAGGATTTCTCTGTCTCCTCTACCAGCCACTGCTCCTGCTGGTACAAAGTGAAGAGAGATCTAATAAGGAAGGACATCCTACTCACCCAATTCTGATGGAACGGCAAGATGAGGATCTGCTGCCTCACATTCAATTAGATCAACTGCTTTAGTCTCCAGAGAACTGTTACCCTCCTTAAAAACCGCAAACTGCAAATAGATACAATATGCACAAAATATGCAGAGTCCAAATTAATAAAAAATGAATTGGTTTTCTGAAACCCAAGAGGCAAACTAAAAGGGCCACACACACCAACCACAGAATAGGGAAAAAGGTCGTTCTGGCTTCTGGGATGACCCTTCCCCCTGCAGGTAATTAAACATTTGAGTTGATGACAGCCCCAGTCTTTTCTTTGGAAAGTGCAGTCTCAGTCCAGCTAAGAACTACCAACTCTCTTGCTTTGCAAATCAACATTTCCAATGGCAAGGACAAAAGTTCATGAAAATCAACCCTCTCCATAGTACTGAGGGCCATTTTTAAAGTATTAAGGATCTCTGTAGGAATCCAGACAGCAGGAAACTGTCAAACACAAAGAAGAAAACAAACCTCCCTTCCTGGCTCTCAGCATCTCCTGCAGGATGTGGCTCCATCATGCCACAGTGACAGTGGAAGTCAGAAGATGAGACCCTCTGGGGGAACATGCTAAAAGCACCAGGGGGAAAACAGAAAAAACAGGGGCAGAGGAAAGCAATGTGAAGCACTATGATGAAGTTGTACAGAGGGAAAGACGAAAAGCCCTTAAAGGCGGGAGGTTTAAAGAGCAGAGACAGGGAAGAAGAGAAAACATCTGTAAATAAGATGTTCCAGCCAAAGGACTGACAGATTCAGGGGTCCAGGTGGATAACTGGTGAATTTATGTGGATAGAATACACATGTAGCAGGTGCACCTATTTAGGTATCCATTCATTTATATAAAATCTGTACTCTTACAGCTGCTACCCTACACGTGACCGACCCCCAGTAGATTTTCGGCTACACACAGTTCTGCAAAATATATTTGACTGTGCAAAGTAAAACACTTGGTGGATGAGAAGTCTCTGAATAGCATCAAAATGCAGGCACATGCAGAAGTTTACCAAGGCTTACATATCAGTAGGACTAACCCAGGCTGACTTATGGAACTCTAATATGAATGTAAAAAAATATGCAGGCATACCCTCAGCTAATGTACCCTCAACTAATTGCACCCTTGCCTGGCAGAAAATAAGTAAAGGGAAAAGTGAATGATGCTTGGTCAATTGGTAGGTATAGTTTCAGTATCATGATACCTAACTTTTGATGTGTGTGATAGCACAAAATCTTGTTATCCTCTGCATCAACCCAGACAGGCAAGAACAAGCAAGTCTTTGCACTCTCTCATCAGCCTCACAAATGAGCAGTGGCAGTGAGGACTACCAAATGAGTGAAATTCATGAGCTCCTTACAGTTACTGCATATACAAGAAACAGTCCCAATATGAAGTCCTTTGTTAAGATCATTAACATTGTGTAGATCAATAGTAGCCAAAAACCTTACAAGTTGAGCAGCTGTAGTTTTCTGTCCCTGATGTAGTATAACCTTTTTTTTTACAGAAAGCTCTCCAATAACCTACTTGAAGTGAATAGTACAAATGGACAACTTCCCACAGCTTTTTGGCAACTCTAGATGTTCTAGCCTGAGTGCATGCATACAGGAAGCCCTGGTGAACTTAACGATCAATGGCTACATCAGCACAGAGGAAATCACACGCATGAAACCACAGCAATCGTTACTGAGTAAGCACCAGTAATTAGCAAAGGGTCAGTGATTTCCTCTTCCAGTGTGCAACAAGCCATTGCAATAAACTACTTTATTAATGTATTCAATGTCTCCTGGTGCATAGTGAAACATAACACAAATGTATAATAGGTGTAAAAGCGTGATTTATTTTTGTTGATCCAGTCCATTGCTTAGCTGCTTAGTTACCTTATATTCAGCAAAAATGTCACTGGTGACCAGCATTAACTGCAGGGTCAGCAGAAGGTGGGAACAGAGCTGATGGGCTGCAGGCCTCCTTGAGCACCGCTCCCAAGCAGTGAACTGCTCTCAGTCCCAACAAATGTTTCTGCTTTTCTCAACTTCGGGTATTTTACAAACTGTGGATTTTATTTCTGCTGTGGACAAATTATGGCATTGACATGACAGCTCATTTGCTGTCCAATACCTGAAGGAAAGGTGCTGATAATTAAACATGCATAAGAGCATGCAGTTGACCAGCTAAGGAACAATATGCCATAACCAGGGTCAAGTTGATTCAGTACTACCAACGTATGTTTGACAGTGTGTTTCAGTGGCTACCCACTCACAAGTCCTGCCAGCCACTCTCACTAAATCATTTGCAAGGCCATTCTAAGAGTCCCAGACTGAGCACAGAAGCAGCCACGAATGCCAATTATGTTACTTGACAACTTCAAGTTCCAATTGCAATCACCCAGCAGTGTAATGTTATTCTAATGCCAATCAGAACCAGATCCTTAAACCTGATTTTATAGGGCTAAATACAGCTTCAAAAATGACAACAGCCACAGGCCTATACAACCAGACCATGTTGGCATTCTTACCTACACCAGTGTAAAACCGGAACTTTATATATCCTACCAAGCTGCCTGATAAAATCCTGGTTGTTTTTCTTTACAAGGCAGCAGCTTCTAATACAAGACATTTAATTTCATCAAGCCTCAAAATAGAGTTCAACATCTCATGTAGCACACACAATACTTGGCTTCCAAGAAGGCTTTTTTACAGAGGGCATACTTTCCTGTGAAAATAACTGTGTGATATGCCATGTCATCACATTGCCATTTCCTTAATTTAGAACACAGTTCCCCAACTGTTGTGTTCAAAGCTAACAATAACACTGGCTAATGGTTGCAATACATCCAGGCAGCTGTGAACTTTGAGGGATAACAATGAGGTAAGATGAACTAGGGTTCATAGCAAAGCACTTGATGACTCTAGCAGTTATTTAATGCATTTAAGATGTGAATTATTTGATGGATAATCTCAAGTGGATCCCTAACACTCTTTGATCCTTCTTGATTCCCTCTCCACTCCACATTAATATGGTTACCAGAGACTTGTTGCCAGTAGGTGTTACGCTCTCGTTGTCAGCGCGGCTGCTGGCAGCTCTTATCGCTTCTGCACAGAGATTCTTCTTATACAAATTCTGACTTCTGCAACAGAACAAAAGCTGAAGCAAATTATTTTGCTTTGAGAGGAACAGATGCTTTTTTCACATATTATTCTATCAGTATTTTCAGAAGTACATATATTTTGTTTTCTCTCACTGGTTTGTGTATTGCTATCCATCACCACACAGCAGTTAAAACAAATAGCTTGTCAGAAAAAGAAGTCAGTAAGTGTACAAATACTTGTTCCAATGTGCCATCTGTAAAGGGTCATTCATTGGAATGAACAATAGGCCTCATAATTTTAACTAGACCCTTCCATTTTCTTACATTATTCTAGTTATAATACATTTATCTTACAAAGATTTATTTCAGCCAATGCAATGAAGAGCGTTTATGGGTGAAGCTCAGAAATAAAAAGCTGACTATATTTTTGTACACTGTTGGTAGCTGCAATTATGAAAGTCACTTTTGTATTCATCTGCATCATTTTTGCAAAGCAACAGTTTCAGAAGTTACTATGAAATAAACGAACTGACAGTCTCAAAAAGCTTAGAAATAAGATCTTCCAGGAAAAATGCATGACCCACAGAACTGGCTTTAGGGGAAAAAGCTATGAGTACAATCTGGAGCTAGAAAAGGTATGAATAATCAGTTCTAAGAAGCTAGTTCCATAAATTCAAAGACTTACTTTTGCAGTTAAAGAGCAGTATTAAAAGCCCATATAGGCCCAAAGAAAACATTTTATTTTACTTCTCTTGAGATCGAAATCAGTACATCTTTATTCACTTTACAAATACATTTTTGCCCTTCTAAAAAACTAAAAAAATAAATGTTATAGTCTTCAAATTCTGGAAGTCTGAGGTTATAACATCTTTTTGCTTGATCTATTTTAAATAAAATTCAGTAGATATTTACCAATGAAAATAGGAATTTTCCTTTTATTTAGGAACTTTCCTTTTATTTCTACATAGCTTTTATATACTAACTGAGAAAGGTCACATGGCATAATTATCATATATTGCTCCCTTCATGAAAATACAATGTAAATGAATTTTGCTCTGTGTGGCTTTGGCCAATTGAGGTGGAGGAATGGTTGGTGTTGAATCTATGATTCAGGTTTGTCTTTTTTTTTTGTGGAAAAGAGTTATTTCTTTTCTTTCCAAGAAAGATAAGAAACTTGGCATACTATACAGTCAGACTGCATAAACCTAACATTAAGAATAACACAGTGCTCTTCAGCAGACAAACCATTGAACAGATCATTGAACCGTCATTGAACAAACCAACACAATATTTCAGCATGCTCGGCCTTCAGTTGACACATTTTCAAATTGACAGGTGTAGACCTACAGCTTCATTTCCTTCAATTAAAAGGAGATTGGCATCTCCATTTTGCAGGGGAAGGAACAGGACTATCAAAGACTTAATCGGTACATTTTGAAATACAGCAGATTATCTGAAAAAGTGGTATAGCAATTTCAACCCAAATACTGGTTCCCAGACTCCAGTTAAATAGGGATTTTAGATCAGCGGTTTAATTTTGATCTAGTTATTCTAGTAATTGCTGCAGTTCAAATTCAGTCAAGTGTGTAATTGAAAACCTGTTGTTGTGGTAAATAGTTATATTGATCAAAAGCATTTGGCAAGAAAGAAACATAAATCTGGGAGAAATTACAAAAGAGAGAGGAAGGGAAGAAATTGAATGCTTTCATACCTTTAAACAAATTGTATTCTGTCTATTTTTCATAAGAGAACATACGAAATATATAAGAAATATAAGAATCTCACAATTTTTCTGTTCTTTTTATATCCACTGATCAAAATCTGAACCCCAGGTTATGAGAAAAAAACAGGCTGCACTTAGCTTTAATTCTGGACTCCTATTACTATTAATTAAAAATAAGAAATGTTGCTGCTCCCCTACTCTTGTAGACTAAATATGCCAAGAACCATTAAATAAGAATGAAAAATGCTAGCTTGCATAGTTAACTTCTTTTGTAGCTTAACTTTTTATATCTAGGAGAGTCTAATTTTAAAATTAACCTAAACCACAAACAAAAATCCTGCATTTAAATCAGCCTCTGAGAACAGCTGTCTGCCAAGGTCATGGCCAAAAGACTCTAGCTTAAATGCTTAATACTTTCCAGTCTAAGGGACACCAATGACATTTAATTTCACATCAGACTGGGTTCTTAAATAGTGACCCTTGGAATTCTTTTTGCCACAGGAAGAATCCCAAATCTGCGCAATTCATTATAGCCACAGAAAATGCCAGGGAGTACTTTTACAGCAGATGTGCTTAGACTCACTTCCCTGATTTTACTCTCTCTACTGCCAGGAAAGCGGTTTCCATGTTCATTGCTGGAAGCATCACTCTGTAAATTTGCCTTGGGAAGGTTAGTAGGCAAAGAAATTTTCAGGTGGAATTCTACACTCAATGGGAAACAAAAGCCAACTCATTGAATAGCTGGCAGAGAAGAGCCAACCCCTACCATGAATTTCAGACATCTAGAGCTGTGAAGGGAAACGCAGGAAGAAGTAAATGGCATGTTCCTGAGCTCTAAAAGGTCTGTTCTCCTTCCCTCCAGATATGTTTGCTCCCTAGCACCAATGTGAGCTCTGCAGGCAAGGGACACGCCAGAACTTTCTGTATTATTCACAGATCCAGTTACTGAAAAGCAAAAGAACAGGAACTCCCATCAGCTGAGGAGCAGCTCACGTTCTCAGCCCCAAACACCCTGTGAAAGCAGCAGCAGCAGCTGGGCCCGTGTTTGGCAGCAGTACCTGCGGCAGTAGGCAGCCAGGACGCCCAGCAGCAGCAGCAGTAGGGCCAGCCCGGCGGCGCCCGCGGTGATGGCGATGCTCCGCACCTTCGCCCGCCCGGCGCGCTGCTGCTCCCACCACTCCAGGTCGCTGAACTGGCAGCGCTCCCCCACGTAGCCCGTCACACAGCTGCCAAGGAAAGAGGGCACACGCTGCAGCGGCGGAGGGCACAGCCCCAGACCGCCACCTCCGCCACCTTGCATTGATTGACCAGTGGTCGCCGCTACAGAAGCATCCGGTTCACTTTAGCAGTGGGGAAGACAAAATAATTTTCATGGTATGCTGCTGAAACCTGTAGAATCCAGTACTAAAAGTATTTTTCTTTTCTTTTCTTTTCTTTTTTTTTTTCTGTACTGTTATTTTTTTACTGGTATTGAATCGCCTATAGAATTATACAGAGAGGTTGTCATTACCAGATTCCAATGGATTAAAAAGTAGGGAAAAAAGTTTCTTAAGTCCTGTAAATCCTGCTGTGTGATTAGTGTTTCCCTAGGATTTTCCACTTAACTTCTTTCAGCAGCAAGCTTCCCTTTCTTTAAAGTAGGCAGGACAGGACTGACTCATATTTTCAGACTGAGTTGATTAAGAGAATCAAATTTAAATCTGAATATTTACTGTAAAATTAAAGATTAATTAAAGTGTATTTAAAAACCATGCATAAGATTTAGAAATATCTTCAAAACTTTTAATACTTTTAATATAATCTTCTTCTGTAGCCAGTTTTTGTTTATTTGTTTGGTTTTACCATTGTAAAACCCAATATAGAAATATTCCATCAATGCATGAAACCCTCAAATCAAAATTACTAGAAAGTGAAAAATACATCAAGAAATAATCCCAGACTGGTTTTACTATGCAAGGCAAGACATAAATAATAAATGGAAAAAAATGAAAAGTTTGCTCAGTTTATAACAATCCCTCAGCAATGTAGGCTCAATTCATCACAATTCTAACTGGTCTAATTTTATTCAAGTCCAAGAGCTAGTCAAATGAGAAAAAGAAGCAGGATTTGAACTGCAGCAGCTTTTACTTAATGTCATGAAAACGTTATATCAGCATTCATTATTTAGTCAGGCACAAGCACTCTCATTCTGTTAAAATTTAGAATGTGTGTGTGCTGGAAGGCGGAAAAAATGCTAATTTTTAAAGGTTAAATTACAATGAATTTCAAACATTCTGGCAGATCTACTTTCTAGTATATGATCTTTCACTAATTAAAATACAAATCACATTTGGTATGTGATTTTTGCTGGATAACGTTTTTCCATTCCTTCCCTTCGGTAGTTAATACATTAGAGCCTACGTGAATGAATGCTGCCATCTAGTGAGGATTCAGCGGGGACAGAATCCAGCAACGCCCACACACAAACCCCAACAGCATGGCTGCTCTTAAATTTTTTAACTGCTTCCACTTCCAAAACTGAAAAATATGTAGATTTGAATTCTCATTATGCACTAACACCTAACAATTAAAAGAAAAAAAAATCTGATCCAATTTGAAAGTTCTGCAGGTTTAGACTCTTCAGTTTTGAGAGAAGAAATTTCTGAGGTGAAAATAGATAGCTTACTGTCCCTCTAAAAGTTACACTAAAAATTCAAAACAAGTACCAGAGATGACCATGAGTCTGTCTCCCATAATGTCTTTGCCCAAGAGCTTTGCTGAGCTCAGGAGATCCACAGCACAAAGCATCAACTTCATTCCCATATATGCACACGAGACACATTCCTTTCCTATTCTTACAGGTACAGAGGTCTTTAGGCAGGGGAGACCTCTCACATTTCGAAATAAGAAAGCCTGAGACACAGAGAGAGATTTGCCTACCCTGGGACAGCATCCACCCCCTGTACAGGTCCTCACTTACCACCTATGACCCTGGGGGAGGAGGCAGGCATTGGATTTGTCCCATTGCGAAGATTTTATGCTTGATTTTGAAGAAAGATTTTGAGTACAGCTTCAAATATAATCAGGTTACACACTTAAATGCCAGCACTAAATGTTTTGAAGAAATGATTACCCCAGGGGACTAGGTTGTCACATTGATCAAGCCAAGGCTGACTTCTTGGGAGATGAGAGTCTCCTTGTTTTTATCAGTACCTGCATTTGGGGAACCCAGAATTAGGCTTCACAAAAATATTGACAGGGTTAAAAATATCAACAGGGGAAGTAGGTCTCAATTTTGAGGTCCTATTGTAACTCTCCCTGTTTTTAAGAGGGCAATTATATCCTACCCATTTCTGCCTTTCTGTAATGGGAGATGCTGACACCGGAAGAATACTCCCTGGCCCCAGTAAGAGAAGACAAGACAGAGGTGTCCTCTTCCATCCCAGTGAATGCTACACATGAACAGCAAGGCCAAGAGGGAGGTGCAAGTCAGCAGAACATGTACAGGAGAGAGAGAAGGCACCTCTTTCAAGTCATTTAACAACTTACCTCCCATTTCCAAAGAATCAAGTGCTCAGGGAACAAATCCAATCCTACCATTAATTGCAACATGTGTGACTGGAGTGACCATGCACCGAAAATTACACTGATCACTTACAGGAAAGAGGAAATAAGAATGCTAATGTGTGACATGAGGGATGAACAGATCATTCATGGACAAAATCTTCACTGCCTGCAGTAAACTGAAGGTACCATTCCAAGGGTGCCATTCTTCAGCAGAGAAAATACAAATTTCTGTACTTACTTGCAGGCATAGTCTTGTAGGTCAGAAACATAATTGCACACTCCACCATGGAGGCAGTATGACTCGTACGAAGGAGGACATCCTACAACATCACCTTGCACAGCCTTTGTAGTGTACTCATTGCTGGCAGCAGCTGGGGGAACGGTAGATTCTGAAACAGATGGTTTCACAAGGACATCTCAAACCTTTGGCCTCATTGGCAACATAATCTTATGAAAGAGTTCCAGAACTTCAAGGTACTAAACTAGATAAAAATATCCAATTTCTATTAATGACTTGGTTTCACCTATTTTCTTATGTTGTTATCAAATTTAGGCAAGCAGAAATATAGATAAAATTACTAAATATGATATGTTGATATGTAAATATTATGTCTCAATATATTTTTATTTATTATAATTTATTATTTATAAATACTAGTCAAAAATATACAAATATAAATATATCCTATTATTAGTGTGATACAATAATATATTCATATATTAATATAATATTTAAATATCTAAATATTTTCAATTTACAGTGAAAGACCTACAGTGATTGACTGAGTTCTGTGTGTTTAGATGTATGAGCCCAGCCCTGAAAAAAAACTGCACCAACTTTCTAGGTGCTTAGTCTGAAATTATTTTTGCAACTTACGCAGCTTTGATATATGGTACATCTCTACCATGCATAAATTACCAGGGTGAAAGGCAGAGGTGAAGGATGACTGTATTTCATGCACTTGGACCTCAGACTCAGAAGCTTTCACAAGCAATATGTCATTCTTATGCAGATTGTTTCTACTCTGCTGCCATTCAATTAATTGCCTCTATGTGAGATGGCAGATCACATTTTTTACTTTTTCAGGTTAGTTCAGGTACAGATAAGAGCATCACTGGGGGAGCAGGGAGCCCTATGGTTAAGGGCTCTGCAGCCTGCTCTGAATCACACATGCTGCCACCTACACACCTATCCAAACTAGCTAGTTTTAAAGGTAGCACTGATATCTCTGCACAGCGTGACCACAGTGCAGACATGCCCTTAAAGAAAAAGAGTGTTTTCATGCCTACTTTGATGCTACAACAAATCTATAGGTCAGAACAAAACAGCATCATGGCAAAGAATATCTGGCAGTATGGATTAGCAGAGACACGCCTAATCATTCTCATACAATTATGGGGTCAGTTCTATGACTCACACCAGTTTTATTGCAACATGACCTTCAATGACATTTGGGTTTTAAAATTTCATTTGCAGGAGAACTGCCATGGCAAAGAGCCTGAATGGAAAGGGATGAGTGATTATAGTGAACCCCAGGTGTGCATGCATTCAGCAAAGAAAATCATCTTGCTAAAAGAACTTATTAGGCAAAGAGCTAAAACAGTGTGTTAACATCTATAAAGACATGGGATCAGACTGACACATGAGGGACCTAGGAAACATTATTTCCAAGTCATGCATCATTTAAAATCATCATTTCCTGAGTGACACCTGAAACTACTGAAAGATTAAGTGACTGAAATGGGAGTGGGAATCCTGATAGGTGCTCTATTTAAGAAAGCTGTAATTTCCTTGTTTTTCTGAAGAAACAGCTCTGTGACAATCACACAATGTCCCTCCATCATCAGAAAATCACTCAATCTGGAGTAAAATTCACCCTGACCAACAGGGTTGACACAGAGTAAAAGAATGAGTCACTCTCATTTCCAGAGAATGCTGCTACCTCATTGAGGCACCAAAATGAAGGTCAGATAGTCACTAGTGCTGAACTTTTAGCAGTTCCCTTCAGTAAATTGATAATCAGATTTTCTAAGGATTTTCAGAGCCCTTTTGAACAATTAGTGACTGGAACTGAAAGACAAGCTTGTACTGAAGAATCAAATGGCACTTAAATCATGTACATTTCCTGTGCTAGCCTTCTGCAAAGTAACAGAAGGCACAGGAAGTTTGGAAAATGGCACAGACTGAAATTACCCTCAAAAAATGTTACTTTCAAGGAGCATTTACTTCTGCTGTAGATTGTAAATGACATTTGATAAATTTGTTGGTACATTTAGACAGTAAAAAATTTACATTGAACCTTAATGTAGATATTTCCTTACTAAATTTGGATTGGTTCTCCTTAGTCCACCACAAAACAGCCTCCTAAAGGCAATGCTAAATGGATCCACAATCTGCTCAGGATGTTACTATACAGGAATCCTTTAGTTTCCAGGCATAACAATTTATCCAAGGACACAGCTCTTAATTTAGGGCCACTTTGTTTTATTTGCTCACTCCGTTTACTCACTGCAACCGACGCCAGTTCCAGAAGCATGATCAGCACACGAGCAAGTGAAGTTTCCTTCTGTATTTGTGCAGGTCATGTTTTCTCCACAGGTGTGGGACCCCGTCTTGCACTCATCAATATCTGTCACCCAAACAGGCTGCAGTTAGAGGAATGAAATGCCTGAGAGCACCTGCTAAAAGGGCAGCAGTAGCAGCACTGCGCTCCCCAGGCAGTGGGGAAAAACACCAGAGACCTCTTCCTCTGCAAATATGCCTTCATGGAAAGCCTAATGGAAAAGCAACCAGCACACTTCCTATAGCAAGAGCATGCTGTGCTGCAGAAACTCTCCACAGGGAGAGGGAGGGCAAGGCTTCCCCATGAAATGTAACAAGTACAGCAGAGTTGAAGAGGAGACTTGTTTGTATCAGATGTATTGTCCTGGCATTGCTAGTCCTAGCTTGCAGCCTGGATCCATACGCCGGCATTCTTGCAGTAACACAGCAGAAGAGTTGGGAGCGGAGAGCTGCCCACCCCTGTACCACCCACCTAGTTCAGCCCAACAAGAGTTTAGGCAGAAGAAAAGTGTCTAGGATTATTCAGTTTGTGCAAACACCTCAAACACCTGTGAGGTTTTGAAGGACTGTGAAGAGGCTCCCTGACTACAAGAGTTTCCAGGCCCAGAGACCGTGTTAGGTTCATACACATTTCTCATCCCCATTCTGCTGCACACCCTCCTCCCACCCCCACACCTTCTCTCCAAAGCCCATGGCAGCAGCCCCTGCCAGGCTGGCCACCTCCACCTTGCTAAGCGCCAAAGCACCCCCCCACAAAGGTGAAAACTTTGGTTCACACTGCAGAGTTTGGGAGCCTCTGATTCACTTTATGAACTGTCAGCAGAATGCATGTGCTGGGTCTGCTTTGGGGAATCACAGATCTGCTACTCCAATTTTTGTGAAATGATTGCTTAAACTGCTGGGAATTTTTCTACAGTAAAATTAACTGGATCTAGCTCAAAACAGTATAGAAAATTCAGAGCACTTAAAAAAAAATGGGGGGGAGGGGAACACAACTGCTGCAGCATATTTCATGAAATGTGATTTCACCAACACCACATGAACTCATTGTGTGCTATCACTGAACATACCATCACATTCCTGGACACTGTGCATGCATGCAGGCGCTTACAACTGAAGCACAAAATCACTTACCAGTTTCTGGCTTTCATAGTACATTTCAAGTAATTGAACACAAAATTAGATTCAGTTATGTTTACATCTTAATAATACTACATCATTTATAAAATGCTGAGAATCTGTTTTCTGGACTTAAAGACTTCAGGAAGATAATGGACTGTTTTTCAATGACAGTGGAAGGTACTACATCCTGAACAACTATACCACAGTATAGTGGTAAGTAAGACAGTAAGAGCCTAGGGCTGCTTGAGGACTTGCCTTCTACATTGTGCTGGGTCAGCAAGAGGACCTTGGCACTTCTGTGTGCACTTCCATCTGCACTTCCAAACACCCTCAAAGACATGATCTCTGTCTCTCACCCCTGCAGGCAAAAGACCTTCTAGATTCTTCTGCCTCTGATACTTTTCACGCTGTACCCATAACAATTATATTGTTCTTAATTTTTCAGTCATCCTAATCAGTGTTGAAGAACCAAGTCCAGTAAGGATTATGTAAGAATTGGTTCAAACTTATTGGGCTTTGAATTAGGCTAGAAAGGAAAAAAGTAAAAGAAAAGGACAAAAGAGAAGGCAAGACTCTCATAAAGCTCTGAAAAAAACTGTGTGCTAGTCAAATACTGGAGAGGAAAAGCTTCCTGTTCATGTTTACCACTAAAATAGATTAAGAATTTAGGAGATGTAGGGAATGAACTAAAGACCTGGCATTACAGCTGAATGGGAAAATCAGTGGGTCTGATTATTAACAAGACTGTAAATGTACTCAAGTTGTCAGTGTCACACCTTGATCCTCATGCCTATTAAACAGACCTGGAATTATTTGATGAGTATTATGACACACTCAATACCTGCTTTCGTTTATATTCATGGCAACGATTTCCAATAGAGCTCTACTGCTTCACCTCCCCTTCCCTCCTCCCCTTCACTCTTCCTCTCTCTCCTTTTATAGCCACTAAAAAGAGTGCAAACACTGAGAGGAGATATTCCCTGACAACTACAAGCTTTGCATATTGATCAATTGCTGAGGTTACCGCATTTCAAACAGGGAGAAGGAACCACAAAGGCAGAAATGCCCCAGCCTTCCAGCCCGGGCCGAGCCCTCACACATGCCCATACCATAGCAATGGACTCCATCTCCAGCGTAGCCTTGCAGGCACTGGCAGACGTAGCCCCCTTCCGTGTTGATGCAGTCGGACACGCTTCGATTGCAGCGGTCCATGTGCACAGCGCACTCGTCCACGTCTGTGGGACACAGCAAGGGACAGGACACTTGGGTCACGAAACCATTGCCTCAGTCGATACCCTGAGACACCTGCACCATGGATCTCCCTCAGACTCTGCAGTCACTTGGCATTTGTGCGTGTGAAGCAAATGGGAAGAGGAGGACTTTGCGGTCTTTTTTGGTATGAAATTTGACGGGGGTGTTCTAAAATCCAAGAGAATCAACAAAATGATATCACAAATATCATTTGCTTAAAAAAAACCTGTTCAGAGGAAATGATCTGATTCAAAAATAGCTTTATGTTATAGAATCAGATAATCCATTAAGTTGAAGAAGACCTCTAAGAGCATTTAGCAACTTGGTTTTATAAAAGAACACACAGGCTTAAAAAAAGAAAAAGTACTACAGTGGAAAAAATGTATGCCCAATTCAGCTTACAATTTTTTCCCTTTCCATAGTAACACAGATTCTTCTGAGTCTCTTCATGTTTAGCCACCAAATGGTATTCTTTTTCTGTTTCTAACTCTCTTGACCTTTCTGAGAGCAAAACAGTTAATCCATTTATGTTGCAAACAAGTCCAGAAACTTAAGAGCATCCTTAGCAATGTTTTGCATGGCTGTTAGAGTCTTTCTAGTGCTTGAAAGAATCTAGAGCAGCATTTTTATATAAATATTACATCAGGAATACTAATGTTGAAGAGATTCCTTATGTCTAAATTATACACTAACTATCATGTCTATGGACTGAGCTTTTATAATTAGCCAATTTTTACAAATAAATACATTATATGTCTATTATCCATGTTATTGCTTGTTAATAGGATTAACACTCATGGCTCAAGGGGGAAAAAAAGGCATGTGATAATTAGCCATTTCATCTCACATGCGTTCAGATCATTATTCCTTTCATACTATTGACCCTTCTCTGATGCCTCACACAGCAGAGCTGCCAATATGAAAGGAGATCGATTTTCACCCTCCCTCCCAGTCTACAATTTTTCAAAAGTTATAATAATGGTTTTTATTACCATAGCATGATTTCCCCTTCCTGGTAAATCCTTTCAAACACTGGCACATAGCACCATCTTCCAGTAAAACACACTCTGCATTGACATAACATTCTAGTGCAGTGCAGTCATCTTCATCTATAGCATAAGCAAAACAAAAACAAAAAACAAACCAGTAGATGTATTTGCAAATATCAAAGGAGGTAGTGTATATCTATATTACAGATAAACAAAATAAGAAAACCAGAACATACAGTCAAAGTTTGAAACAGCTCTCCAGGATTAATAATGACAAGCCAATACAATCAGTGCAGCTGTTCCTTGTCTAGATGGAGTTGACATTTCATTCAGTCTCAGGATTTCTGAATATTTTATTCAAAACCTATTGCAAAAGTTAATGCTCTAATGTCATCAGACATATGTAGAATTCAATGGGTTTGTTTTAACTTTTTTTAGAGGAATGCAATATACTTAAAGACCTAAAGGAGAGACTTTCTCAAGTGTTCCAAATTAGAAATGCTTGTTCTCTAGACCAGGATAAGATTATCAATTTTTGTTGATGTAGCCAAGGAATATAGACACAAACAAAACAAGCAGTCCTACCTGGAATAATTGCACAGACCCAAGTTCTTGTTAGAAGATTAAGAGCATGAATACCACCAGTCTCAACAATGAACCTCTCTTTCTTTAAGGTCTGTTACTTCTTTCTGCTCTATAAACCTGAGGCTCTGAGGCTGTTCAGAGCCTCAGAGTAAGCATAAGGGAGATAACCATCAGACTATACCTGATACCATGATTTCAGATGTAAAAAAAATTATTTTCTGCTTTTCCCCACTGTCTGCACCCTTAAAAATCCCAGTGCTCCGTGTGCTCTGGAGTACAGTCTCTGGTGGTGGCATTGGCATTACCTCCTTGTGCACAGAGACACTTCCTGAAAAAGACAAGAAAAAATGACATGGACTATTTAAATCTACTGAAATAGCCATCTGATTTTCAAATACTTGTCTATTTTCCAATAATCATGGTGGTTTCCTTTTAAAATAACAATCAGTATCCTCCCAGACGAACCTGTTTCTGACATCAAATTATTCCTAAAAGCACTCACTGGTGAGTTTTCTCAAATACAGAAGACAAAGAATGTGACTTGTTGCTCACAATACTTATCAGCACTGCGCACTCTTTTTTCACTGCTAAAATGCCAAGGGAAAAATTACAGTGGTCAGACAACATGTCTGTTGTCTTGTTGTCCCAAGGACAGCATTCCAGCATTTTCATTCTTCAGAGAAATCATAATTTCTATGTTAGAGCAAGGTGAATTTTTCCAGTGCTACCTCTCACGATCCTCGAGGGTTTGAGGGGAGTCTTTTTGGGAACTGGAGGACTGTACCTGCTGTTGAGTTGGAAGAATCCAGAGCATGACAGGATTTTCCATCTTGAGTTTTCCCAAATCCTGGATGGCATTTGCAGTGGACAATTCCAAAACTGTTTTCACAGATCTGATCACAGCCTCCATTCTCATAAAGGCAAGGATTTGCCCCTAATGAAGAAAAATAGGAAAATTAACAAGCTGCTCCTTCAGTCAACATCTCTGTTTAGACATGCAGAGTTGAAGCAGCTGGAGAAAGAATAAGGACTGACAAAAACTAGGATTTTTTTTTTTGTAACAACAAATGCATATAGTAAAGCATAGATATTATTACCTAGCCCCTGTCAGGAAAAGAGATTCATGTACTATGTATTTAACGCAGGTACCGGATTTTTTAATTTCCTTTATTGTTTCTCCTTTGATATTTAGAGTCCTAATATTTCAAGGACATAAGGAACCTGTGATTACCTTCTCTCAATCCTGGTCTATTGCATTATTCATTTATGCTTACAGGGAGATTGTTCCCAACAGAAAATCAAATTATTTGATCAAAAACTAAAAAATCTCAAAAAATCTTTCCTCATGTCATTTGTTATTATTGGTGTGTATGGGGTGCTAATAGACTAGGATAAATAGGAATTAGAAGACTGTGGTAGCCTCATGGCAATTGATCAGCATCTATTCCTGAGCATGAACATAAATCTGTCAGCATTCCTGGGACACATGCCCAGATGATGTTTTCAATAAATGCCAGTCTGACTATGCAAGGCTTTTTAAAGAGCCTATTTCTGAGAAGATAATCTTCTATCCAAGGACATCTATTCTACTGGTATCAGTGAACAAGAGGAGGCTGGAAGGGAATGACTGCTTGATTTTTTGCAGTGTACCTGGTTTCGCCAAAGGATGAACTACAACCACTGATGAGGGTCTCAGCATGCTGCCTCGAAGACGTACCCTGTTTTGGCCGGTCTTCTTGTCCACCCTCACTAGTGATGGCCTAGCCCAGTCAGAAAACCACAGGTGGTCCTCAAACACCGTTACAGCAAAAGGGTGGCCTACAAAGACATTAGGTTTATCATTTCCACATCTGTAGAACACACACAAGAAACCCTGTAAAGGAAAGCATTGTCTGCACATAGATCAACTTCTAACACAGGGGCCTAACCATAGCCAGCACACCACTTTGATTTCCCACGGAGAGGGATTTGTGTCTGTGGACAATGGACCAAGGGCACAGGTTACTTGTGCTCTTAGCAAAGGAGGCTGTGACACTTGCCTGGCTCAGTACACACTCTATACTTCTGGTGACTTCCAACCAGATCTAGCTCACAAGATGCTTCTACCTCACACATCATCATTTCTTGAGGCAACCTTGGGACCAGCCTTTCAGAATTAGAGTACCTCCCTCCTCTGCCACTGCATGGCCTGGGCAGAGAGCTGCTGAGGTGCCACAGCCCCTTTTGCAGTCTTCACAATAAAAGGAGGAAAGGAGCTCATGGCATGTGTCATCCTGCATAAGCATCCTGGCACGGGGCAGCCTGGGAGCTACAGACCCTGCAGCCACTGACTCCTGGTAGGGCCCCAAAGCCAGTGTGCAGCCTCTGCATGTGCCCAGAGTACGTGCAAGTGCAATGCAGAGGGGCATATGACCAGCTAACATAAACCACAGGAGGCAATAGGTCATCCAGGTAACTTCTTCTCTTTTCACTGATGACAACAGGATCCTAGACATCAGCTTCAACCAGGCACCTAACAATTACAGGACTAACAGTAGCTGCAAGAAATTCCACCCCAAGTTCAGAGCACAGGAACTTTTCCTTGGTAGCATAACATTATCTGCACTAGGAAAACTCAGATCCCTCGTTTGACTTTCAGAGATAAGCTCAGCAATTCAGAATCCAAAGGACAATTTCATATAAATAATGGCAGACATAAAGATCTTTACAAAATGATTCTGACTCTTTCTAATCTCTCATGATAGAAAATTGTCATTAGTCCATATGGGACTATGCATAGGAATTTCCTGCTTTCAAGGTAGCCTTTGGGCAAGCTTTTTGCAATCAATGGAAGGTGCTATTCTTCCATGGACGCTATTCTTCCATGGATGTACACCTGGCTTCAGAGTGGATGCTTCCTGGCTGAAGAAGGTTTGCTTTGCTGTGATCCTTAGAGCCTCTGTGGCACTGCACTCTACTACTGCAGTCTGAGCCCCTCAGAAAGTATGTTATTTTAAGCACATGATTTTTATGGTCTGTGCTTTTGCTTCTTGGTGTAGACCTCAACTAGGTAGTGTTTGATTTCAGTAATGAAATTGGGATCTCAACATGTATTTTCTTAAAAAAAAAAGTTAAAAATCAAAGGCAAGAAAATAAAACAGCAGATAACCAATACAGATAACAATTAGAACCTTGGGAAAGGAGTATGTATGGATAAATTCACCTCACAAATAAACTGAAAAAAAACAGTCCTGGACAAAAAAAAAAATTCTAAGACACTGTGTAAGTGTTCTTTAGTGTTATTTGAAGAGTGTATTATTGGCAGCTAACTACCTCCACTGACCCATGCTTAATCACTGATCTTGATTCTTACCTTTTCTTTCCATTAAATTTGAACTACTAGACCAAGATCTAGATACTGTCCCCAACCAAACATTTCCTCACAGTTTTAGGATCTGTAGTTTGCTCTATTCATAAACAGCATTCTGCTTTGACCAGCAATTTATTCACCTCTTATTTTGCAAATACATTAAGGATTAAAATCAGAAGCATAGTGTCAGTCAATGGAGACAGCAGGAACAGTATAAATGCGACCCAGTGCCTAAACAAAAGGGATAGTTGTGTTCTTCGTTGCCTTAGGCAGCTTATTATGGGCTGTGTTACTTACAGCTGAAAATGGGATTAGGTGGAAGAGCAGAAATAATTTACCTGTTTGGCACGCAGCTCTACTGAATGAGCTCTCAGTACAGGGGCACTAGAGGGAGCTGCTGTTATAAAAATTCATGTTACAGCAGAGCACCTATGAAGAGGTGCCACCTTCCCGTCCTCCAGTGTACAGCTGTTCAACAACAAAAACTGAATTCCAGTCTTCACTAACAGCATTAGCAAATTATCAGAACATGCTTCTCTAAATTCATCCCCCTACAGGTCTTCAGCTCTTTCACCTTCTCAAATACAGATGTTCATATCCTTTTCTCTCACCTCCAAACAGCTGTATCACTGCTCCTTTCTCATAATCCATGTTCCTATAGTGCCCCTAGCTCTCCTTCTCTGTTTTCTCCCTGTAAGGCACTGTCTTACTCCTTGTGGAGAAGCAAAATGAAACTTTGATCAGATTTCAAGGTCCTCCTTTGCAGATCTGCCCCATTCCTGGTGGAGCAGTTGCCACGGGAGCAAAGGGAAGAGAGAAGGCTGGAAAGTGTCTCTCCTTGGGCCTTTTGATGTCTTATAAACTGAAGAACACTGATTCCTCCAGGACCTCACTTCACTCACCTCCAAAGGACTGGGAGGGTATCTGGCTTAGGTGATGAACACAAGCCTTCCCAGAGCGCAGACTAGAACAGAGGCTGCTCAACAGAGTAACCTTAAAGTTACCCACAGCAGTCATGGTATTGAGCTATGAGTCCTCACTCTGCCCATGTCTTGTATGCTCACCTACAAAATGGTCCCCAGAGAGATCCCATGATCAAAAGGAATTGTCCTCTCCAGAAACTAATTTGCCATGTACAAGATTCTTAAACACATGGTTTACTTTGGACGTGGTACATCATCAGTTCCTTGTTGCTAACACCTCTGTTCTCTTGCTCCAGAACAACACAGTTATGTGTCAAGCAGTAGAAATCTTAGCCATAAAAACTACCAGCACATTGTAAAATCATTTTTCATTTGGTATCTGTTGTGTGTTTAGAATCCTTCTGGTGCTCAACATTGCAGATACAGGTTTGCTCTTCAAGGACCTTAAAAACCCAGATTAATTCCCTTTCTTCTTATGTCAGTATAACTCACTGATGCAATCAACACTGCAAAACCTGAATTAACTAAGCAGCCATGCATGGGAAAAGCAAACCACATTTTAAATTTTTTTGATTCTTTTCATTTTTTTGTGAAGGCAGAGAAGTTCTCTGTGCAATGCAAAGTGATTATTTCGTAAAAGCAGAGAGTGTTAGAAAGACGTGCTTTTGCTAAAACGAATAAAAGTCAGCTGGGTAATAGAATGAAGAACTTAAGTGCTGTCATTAACCTGAACATAGCATGGGATATATAGCACAGCAGCTGGCCGGTAGTTTTCATGCACATACGCAGATACACATACACATGGACCAACAGCGGCAGGTAATTATCAACCCCAAAGCCTCACCTACATCATTCTGTGCAAGAATTCGACGACCAGAACCATCCAGGTTTGCACTCTCAACCACAGCCTGTTTAGCATCACACCAGTACAACTTGTCAGCCAAGTAGTCGAGAGCTATCCCACTGGGCCACACCAGGCCAGTGCTGGCTACGACCCGGCGATCGAAGCCATCTAATGAAGAGCTGTCAATCCGTGGATTGACCCCCATCTCAGTCCAGAATAATCTCCTTCAGAAAACAAAATGAATACAGGAAGTCAGTAAGTAAATGTTTGTTCTTCTCTGCATGAAGTTATTTCAAAGCAGAAAGGTCAGATCAGAGCAATAGAGCCCTGGCCCATAGGAGAAAAAGTGCACGCTTCAAGCAAACATATTGGCTGCTGATCTTTTCACGCCTGCCATAAGACTCCAGGTGATTGCACTGGGACTTATGCAGAATCCTCACCCTGTTCACTGGCATGAAACCTCTGGAAAACTACTCCTGACTATGTTAACTGCCTCAGCTCTTCATACCTGCTTTTTGATTTTCCATGTGACAACTGATGGTGTTTTAGCAAATCCAGACAAGAGAAAATGATGCATTAGCCAGACCCTTGTCTAAAGAGGGATACAACAATAAACAAAACTAAAATTACCCATTACCCATGGAAAACAAGCAAGAGTAGGCATGTTGTTTAAAACAAATACACCAATATCAGGTCCAGAATCCTTCTTCCTTTAATAAAATCATGATTCTCAGGGTCTCCCTCTAGAGTCCTGTGTGTTACTCACTGAGTGTTTAGCAGTTTTCAATGAACAGAGAGTGCTAGAAGGCAACTCAAAACAGGGATAGCTATAATTGCAAATAATGTCTGAAGTTTGGGCTCATCTTCCCAGGCATAAGTTGCCTCTGTCAGGTTTACTGAAATAACCCAGGGATTCACTTAGCTTTAGTTACACAAGCAGTTTTGCTCTAACTAGAGCAGTTTTGCTCTAACGAATGTGTTTCACATTCCTCTTTAATATTACAACAATGGACATTGCCATAATGTTTGTTCATCCTTTCACCCTTAACTTTCTAAAAAGGAAGAAGCTTTTAATGATCTTTCCTCCTCCCTTTCCCCTTGCATGCTTTGCCTCTACCAATAATGCTACTAAACAATCTGGCAGCACCTACCTTTCTTCAGAGTTTTCCTGCAAAATGTTTCTATAGCATTCAAGCTCTACTGAAATATTCTTTCTGGTCTTTTATGGGCAGAGGCAAGCTAGCAAAACACCCTCCCCAAACCTGCTTCTTTCTTATTCATCAGTAGTTAGTTATAGCAGGATACAAGCATCAAAACAAAATTTAAAGAACCAGATTTAAAATGCTCCTGCTACAAGCATATTGATTAAAAATCCATGAGACTTTGCCATTGATTGAAACAGCCAGAATTTCATCAAGAGTTTAAACACATGGGATCATTTCAACACTAGTTAGGAAGCTACAAGGTGCATTTAAAACAAAAAATCTCCAGAACAGTAAATTAGGTTTAGTTTCCTCTGAAACTGAAACATGGACCAAAAATAAAAAAGGCAGTTTTGTAAGCACAGCTGGTTAAAAGTAATTACCTTCTTCACACTACTGGATATGGAACCATCCAAATTTGTAGTGTGGCACCTACAGCTGTCAGTGACCTCAGTTGCTCATGCTTATCTTTGGCTTAAACTGCATACAGTATCATTAATGCTCCAATTACTTTCTTCTAAAATCTATATGAGAAATGAACATGACCCAGCTCATGAAAGAAACCTTGCAATAAAACATTACACTTCACACAGCTCTGCAAGGCAATGACTAACCCAGCATAAGGCTAATGCATATTTTGACTGCCAAAAGGGCAAAGCTTGCACACTCATTTTTAAAAATCATCCACAAGAATTACATGATTTATTGTGTTTATCACTCCTTACTTAGCAAATGGGTGAATGGCAATCCCTCGGGGCTGGGAGAGATCCTCCCAGATGATCATTTTTCTTTGCATTCCATTCAGATTGCTCCTTTCAATGCACACCTTCCTGCAACACACAGAGCACTGTTAGGTCCTCCCTGCCATCTTTTTAATTACCTTCTTGGGCTGAATGTACTATGACTTTGCATTGCTTTAGTTTAGCTGTAATAAATAATTCCACAGTGACAGGAAGTAATCCTGCTGATGTGGGATGTCTAGTTGTTTTATCAACAAGTAATTCATGTTACAGCTTCATTATCTGCTCCAGGGCATGATGATAAAATACCTGCTGGTCTGCAGAAGACATGAAGTTCTCCTTCTTTGGGTGAATAATGAATTGCAAGTATGATCACTAATAGATAAATGCTAGCTTTAAAAGGAGTCAGGAGAAAAACACTCCTAACTGAATACCATTATCAAATGTGTAAAGAATTTTTTTAAACAGTACTTTTACATAGCATTTTTCATCCAGAAATCACTGGTCATTTTACATATTACATCTATTTTGCAGGAAAGACTGAGGCTAGGGTTCTAAAGATTACTCATAAAATCTGTGACCAAGTCAAGTATAGAATCCACATTGCCAATCTTTCAATTCACCTTTTTTCCAGAAAACTGATTTTATTGCTGCAATATTCATCTTGCCAAACAAATATCAGCCTCTACCTGCAAGCAAGCCTACAGCCTTCCATGCCTCTTTGAACCTTCAAAAAGAGGCCCCACAGAGATGGAAGGAGAAATATATTCCTGCAAATGTGAAATATAATCAGGTAAATGCAGTGGGTGAGAAGGAAGTTGCAGGTTCAAAGTCTCATATTCCCCCTGGATCTCCTGACTTATGGAGAGAAGTACCATAATCTCCCATTTCACAAGAAACACTGGCATATTTCTACAGCACCTCAATCATGTGACAATATTGTACCCAAAAGCAAGGAAGTAGACTAGCAGAATATTTTAAATGGAGAAGGAGGGTGGTCTAAACACTCAAAATTACTTTCTATTTACTAATGAATTATGGATCATATTGAAAGCTCATGACCACTCTTCAAGGAGTCTTCGCTATCTGTTGTGATCTGAAACTGCCTTTTCATCAAAGGTCAGTTTTGTTTCCCTCTACATATAAGCTTAGGTATCAGCTGAAAGGTGGTCACATTGTCTGGCAGTAGTCATTCCTCTTTTATCAGAGATAATTGACAAAGACTCTCCAATAACATGATTCTAGCTGCCAACAGCACTGACTTCTGCCCATGATGTAATCAATACAGTAATATTCTTTCTTATATGTATATATGTGTGTATGTATATATAGATATAGATATAGATACACAAAGATAAACCTATACACACATACTCACATGCAGCGTATGTATGTAATAAACAGTGTAAGGAAATATATTCACATGCACATGTGCACATACCTATATGTACATATGCAGTGCATACTTTAGATTCCTTGCAACTGAGTCCAAACCCTTGCTTCTTGGAAAGACAAAGATAAAAATACAGTATCAGACTGCAAGTGAACTTCCAGCATTTTAGCTTTAAAGAACCTTCCAACATATATACTTGAAACTAAAACTACCCAATCAGAATGTGAAGCACTACAGAATTAGAATGATATCTCAGCTATTTCTGCATCACCAGTCATTTATTCCAAATATTTTATGGCATGCTTCAACATAAATGTACTGTGGAGCATGTACCCTCTGTCCGTCCAGTACAATTTACGGTTAATCCAGTCCACAGCAAGGCCTTCGGGTGTATCTATAGCTCCATGAACAACCTTTTCACGATCTGAACCATCCAGATTAGCTCGTTCTATCCATTTCAAGGCAGTGTGGGCAAAGTAGACCTGTGAATAAATAACAGGCAAGGTGCCATTAGTTCTCATCTCACTTTCTACTCTACCTCCTCTGTCTAGTAACTCCATTTCTAAAACACCTTTTTCATCTGGAAAATTCCCTAAACTGCTTATTCACAAAAGGCTGCACAGGTAACCCGTGATCCCTGATCAAATAAAAAGGCACTTATCCTTCAACCAGGATGACTTCTACAGGCAGCTTGTGCTTAGCTGTAAATCCTGGTTGCCCTACATACAGCCCACTGAATATCCTGTAGTTTTGTTCCAGCCAGCAGCTACTTCACATGAAGCACAGCTGAGGAATCAAAAGTTGGAACAGGCAGAAAAAAGCACATTGTCATTTCACTGGCTGCTCACATTGAAAAGGAAGAAGTGTGGAGAAGATAGTAGCACTTTATGTATATCAAGGAGCTGGGAAGGGGAAAAGGAGTTATAAAATTTACTTGTATTTCTTTCCACTCTTTTATTGTGCAGCTATCTTAATTTTTTACTAGATGTCTATTCTGTAAGGCTCCAACATTTCCAGAAGAGGTTTCTTAGTTTGGGGTCAAAAGAAAAGTTCTTTGCTGATAGGGAAACTAGGTTTGCATTTTCCAAGGATGTGTAAACTTTGACTTGCATCCCAATACCAGAGGATACAAACACAGTATGGCACAACCATATCAAAAGTAGTGCTGAGGCTTTCTTTGGAAATTGTAACAGCAAAACAAATGACTTTGCCTTGATGCTGGCCATGAGGTCAAACAAAACAGGAGGGAGCCTCTAGCCTTAGCCCAGCTAATTCAACACTCTGGGAGCACAGAGGGGTGCTGCCTTGCCACTCAGCTGACACGACCAGGCTCCTGCAGCCTGGCTGGCCCCCTGCATGTCCCCCCACCTCTGTACTGCTACCTAACAGCACAGGAGGGGATCCCAGGTGCACACCAGAGTCACCTGCACAGCTGATTCACACTTGGCACAGTACAGGGCAACTGCTGCCTCTCCAGCAGAACCCTATTTTGGGAGCAAGTGGAGATGTTCCAGAAGTGCCTGAAGTGCTCCTCCTGTAAATGCAGATCTGGTAACATTCATATTTGTTTAGCTGGATCCATCTGGGCCTTGAGATGCTTCCAACAACTTAACTGAGCTCCTCATCAGCTTTCACTGTACCATCCAGTATTTCTTTGCAACACTTTTACAGTGTACATAAGTCTCTCTATGGGAAAAGATAACTTTCTGCCACAGAAGGTTTAGCAAAGCACAGCTGAACTCCTATTCTTCCCAACTCTGCAGGCAAGGAGTAGGACATTAGGATGTGGCCACACAGACAAACAGGTCTTTATACAGAGAAGATTCCTGTTTCCAACAGCACTATCTAGTATGTGATATGAGCAAATTTTGGAAGAGCAATAGACTCTGTGAGCATTCAGCAGTTTTGGTCAAGAATATCAGGACATGGGAAATAATTCTTGTTAAGATTACTCCAACATTTAGTAGGGAACATACAGATTTAGCTGGATAGGAAAAAAGATACTTTTGCTTGTACCACTACACAGTGGGAAAACCCCACAATATATTCCCAGAAAACAACGCTGCAGTCTTAATGGAGAAAACTCACACAAAAGTTCTTTGAAATTGAAATCATGCCTGACGTGAATTTACACATCCAAATTCTTTGTGAACTATCATTTTCAATGTACAAAAAAGGAATACTTAAAGGATGAAACTCTTCAGCTAATGTTTGGCAGCCTATACCAGTTGTGCTCCTAAACAGGCGACAGAACAACGAGCAGCATAATGCGTAATCCAGATCACTGACAGAGGAAAGGTTAAGGCACATGAAAGTTCAATCCTTTTGTCCTTGCAACACTCCAGAATCCTCTCATTTTTAATGCCTTACCTTATTTTCCACTGGGTCAGAGTCCAGTGCTAAGACTACTCCCATCTGCCAGTCAAGTAAACTTGTGTAATCTGTTCCATCAAAACTGATCTGGCGGATATCTTGGCCATTTGCAAATAACAGAAATGGCTTAGGACCTGTTAATTAAAATTTGCCAGTATGTTAGTTGCACTAATTTCAAAGTGATCTCTAACTTGCATTACTACATAAGTAGCGTTGTAAATAAGTAACAGTAAAAGACAAAATGAGAAACAAAGGCAAAAAGAAATTACGACAATTTTCCTACACTCCACTTGCCTAAGAAATTAAAGAAAAATATGAATATAAGTTTACAGCATCAGCCTCGACATTTTTGACAAAAGGAGTCACTAGTCCTGCTGCATTTCAAACTGAGTGCCTTAGCTTGGAGGCAATCATCTCCCTACATTTCACAGCATCACCATAAATGCCAGAATAACTTGAATTTTGCATATGGAGAAGTATTTTGTAATAAAAGCAAGAAAGATACTGTCCTCCAAATTAAAAAAAAAAAAAAATACACCGCTTTCCCCTTATTTCAGGCACAAATCAAAAACTTCTTTTCCTCCTCTCTCTTTGGCAATTGCTTATACCTTGCTGATCACCAGACTCTGCCCTTTTCTCAGAAGGAACAGAAGGGTCTGGAATCCAAAAGTGCACATCAAACATCTCAGCTTCCTGGGGCCAGTGGGGGAGTGGTCCTTGTATGGAAAGTCCTTTAACAGACTATTCCCTATCCCATTCACCAAATACAGAGATTTCAGCCCCAGTTCTGTAACACTGGGCAGGAACTATGTCCATATTTATGTGAAGGCACAAAACCTTGTGTACTGCAGGACAGGCATCCACAATATGGCAGCCTGGAGTGAAATGCTGAAGATGGGTCGCAGATTGAACTTTCTGTGAAGGAGACAGAACCATATACTGGCGCTTGTTCTGGTTTATTTCCAAAATAGCTTGTCTTTCCTAAAATCTAATACTTCCCAAGTTTCACAGAGTAACCTAAAATCAGTGCCAAAAGGGATCCCAGTTGATCCACCTTAAAGAATTCAAAAAAGTTTGCGTTTATTGGCAAAAATATGCAAACATACCAAGACACCAACCTATAGCAGTGCAGTGCTTTCTGTCTCGCTGAAGCTTATATCCAGGAAAACAAGCACACTCCCAGGAGGATGGGCTTAAAGAAGAGCATATCTGACTGCAGCCACCATTATCTGGAGATGTGCAACCTTAAACAGAGCATTTGTAAAATTTTACTGTGCCGTTCTAAAAAAAAATAAAATACAACAAAATCAGAGGTATAAGAGAATGGTTCACTCTGCTCAGGATTTCTACAGTGCAAATCATCTCAGTGACTGGTAGATTTACCAAAATCTGAAAGCAGAAGCCTAGTGAAGTGAAAGCAAATTAGTAGTAACTTGTTCCAGAGTTTTCCTGAAAACTTACAACACAAGATGTTGTGTTGTAACACAAAGTGGGAGGGTGGGATACATAAAGAGAGAGGGTCTTTCATGTGTTTCAGAGAACTCTTCTCCCATGCAAATCTCATCTACATCAGAGTAATAAATTTTATGAGACTTTTCACTCCATGCAAAGAAACAGCAAATTAATGCCATTGTCTCCCCAGAAGTTAATTAAGCTAGGATGACAAATTGATACTTTCTAAGAAAAAACAAGATTACATGTAAAAATAAACCATTCTTTTGTTATTTTTTCTGTTATATTCTCAATACCAACACGAGCTAGCAAAACAGAAATAATGACTGAATCTATGTATAAAGTACAGTCCACAGTATGAAAGGGATTAAAAGTGAAAGAGGATTTTTCACAGCAGAAGGCTGTCAGTAATGGAGCTATCTTGACCCCTAAGACTGAAAAGATGCAGTTGAGAAGCTACAGTCCCCTGAATTTGGAAAATTGCTGAAGTGGGGAATTACAGACTGAGTGTAGCAGCTTCAAGTATTGTGACTGCAAAAATTCCATTTGTGAGTAAGTTAGAGTCTGAATCTGGAGTGCATGATGCCAATAAAATTATCACCCAAGCCTTAATTTTGTACATATATGTCCTCTCAAATATAAATTTTAGATGTCTCCCACAGCAAAAATCTGAGACATGCCTTGATCTGTGCTGACAACGAAAGAACTTGGCCAGCAAATAGTGGATGTTGCTGCTACTAAAATCTATTAAAAAATGAAGATGAATACTGCTCATGTCGGCACTCAAATCACCTTACATTCTATTGTACAATCATTTACAGCTGTTCAAAACGAGTGTAAAACACCTTCATTCACTTCTGGCTCTTCTGGCTCTTGGTGCCAAGACTAAACAGAGCCTGGCAGTCACTTCAGCTAAGAAAAATGTTACTTACCTGTGCATGTTTTGCCATCCACTTTGAGTACAGATCCTTCAGGGCAAAAGCAAACAGGGCCTTTAGATGTCTGAAGGCAACCGTGACTGCATCCAGTGTCATTACTTGTACAGGTAATTAGCTCTACAGTAATTTAAGGAGGAAAAAAATCCTAAATTATGATAAAATTTTTTACTAAGCCCCCAGTAAGAGATGTTAACACCTTCTTAAATAAGAAAAGAAGAAAAAAAAATAGGGAAAATAAATATATCAATAAATGGAAGTGTGATATTTAGAGTAAAACACTTCTGCAGTCTTTCTGTGGTTTGTTATACTGTGTTTCTGTTTTACTTTTCCAAATTTTTTCCACACCTTCTCCTAATTACAGCCAAGGAGAAAGCCAAAATTGCCGAGTCCTGAAGCCATTATGCTTACCAGCCTTAAGTTTTCCAAAATTCTCTGAAGATATGTTATCAAAATAGGAGTAATTTTGAAATCTTTCTTTCTTATATTTCATCAAGAATAGATCAGGTTTTAAAACTACAAGGAATCTATACTGATAGAATAAATATAAAAGACAAAGAGAATAAGGAAGAACTACTTTCCTACTACTCCAAGTATAAAAGAGTATACTTAAGATCAATCAAAACCGGAGATGAACCTTCCAGAAACAAAACTACGTTCCTTAGTGTCAATTTTAGAAGTTATAAGGGCAAAATTATCTGATGACTTGGCAATATCTTTCCTTTACTTGCTATTAGAAATATTGCAGTGCCAACATATTTTTTTTTTAGTGCAGTTTCACAAGATGTGCTCCTTCCACGTTCTGCATTGCAGTACTCCATCTCTTTGTCCCAGTTCTAGTGCCATATGACTGGAACTAATGCAAGATTTCCAGAGCTTCTTCTATGAATCAGCTGCACACATTGGCCTAAATGGTGCGTACCTCTTGCAAATATTGCCTCTGCAGGGCAACAACATTCTGGACTGGACTGTGCTAACCACTTCAGCACAGAGAATAGGGTCCAGAAAATTCTTTCTGACCAGAGCTTGTGGCTTTAGATTAAGAGCTTCATAAAGGACTTGGAAGACAAAGTATCAAAATCTCTGGCCAGCATTTGAACTTCTCATCTTCTGTGTGTCTCTCTCTCAAGCTGCATAGTTGGTGAGCATCTGCCTTGTGCTGCAGGCCACACTGTCCATCCTGCATTCCTAGCCTGTGCTAGAAAAACGTTATTTTCTATCTAATTTGAGCCACTCAAAATGCAGGCATACAGTTCAAGCTGGTCATCCAAAGTAGGACTGAGTTGCACAGTGTCTAAATGTTGTTTTGGATGCAAAATGACATCTCATCTCCCAGTAACCTCTGGCTGCAGCCCTCCCATATCTCTTCTGCTGCAGTTGGCTGCCTTATGCAGCTGTCACACACACCCTGGACCCCCACGCTGGGGTCACTGAGTCCTGCTTCTGGCTCCCTCTTAATAAAGAGGCTCTTACAGAATCACAAAATATCCTGAGTTGGAAGGACCCACAGAGATCATCGAGTCCAGCTCCTGGCCCTGCCCAGGACTCTTGGAGTCTAAAATAGACTAACTGCTAGAGTCTGTTAGATTCTATGGCTATATTTACCCTCCAGTAGTGATATTTAATATACCCTAGATCCTTATCCTGCCATGATCCACACAAAATTCATAGGTGTGCACTGGCACTCCTGCTTGGGCCTTATACCAGTGTTTTATTTCCACAGAAACAAAGTAGAAGGACCTTTGTCTATGCATAAGTTTCACTTCAAAAGTGACTGACAATATTCTAAGACCTCAAAACTTGGAAGCTTTTCACATTTTATGTTCTAGACTTATTCCGGAAAGGCTTAATTCATTTGTAGGCTGAGCATACACATTTAATTCACTAATGTCATACATATTAGCAATGCTGTCAGCCCTGATCTAAAAAGAAAATACATGATGCTGTGAGCTGCTCTTTCAGAGACTGGGCAAATCCTTAGAAAGTGAGCCAAATTCAGAGACCACATTTAAAAATACATAAATGCACATCCACCTGGAATGTGTCACCGGGCCCAATCTGAGAAGAGGTCTCTCTGGAAACATGACTTGTTTATTTTTTGCTCCTCTGAAGAAGCATATACAATTTCTCACGTGTAACTTACGCTTCCTTAAACATGATACCTGAAATCAGTTCACTCACTTTAAGCCGATCCTGCTTACATAACATGGGATTGGAAGCAAGCAATGCAATCCACAAAACTTTCAGCAGTTCCAGTGTGAAATGAGGTCTCTCTCCAATAAGATACTCCAAGTGTTTGTCCATTACAGCTCCTTACCATGACATGTTTTCCTATCAGGCAGCAAAACAAAGCCTCTCGGGCAGGTGCAGTAATAGGAACCAGGGATGTTCACACAGCCTAAAGTGCAGCCATGATTCCAGAAGCCACATTCATTAATATCTGCAAAAAAAAAAAAAAAAAAAGAACTTCTTGTGTCAGAATAACCTCATCAGCCAATGCTAGGGAATAGATTAATAGAACAAAGTAACAGTCTGAAAAAGTACATACATTTTTGCATTCATTTCACAAAAATGTGTTTTTCCTAATGAACTATAAGAAAACAAGTTTGCGGACCTCATTCAAATCAGTGTTAAAAACCTTCTAGCAAAACATACTCGTGATCTGTATGTCCAGCATAGGTGCCTAGAGGACTTTGAAAAAGATGCCTTTCCATACAGATTCCAGTGCCATTTAAATACTGTGCACAACCAAAACACATACATTAGACACCTTCTTAAAACAAAGATTCTTTTTTAAAATTTGGATTCAACATGACTTAAATAAAAGCCTCAAAACACAAGTGTAGTAGAAGTTGAAATTCAGGAATCAAACCTGAGAATTTCCTGAGAATTGGAATACTGATGCTCAGGCAAGTTTGTAAATCCTCCAGTCTAGGAAATCTGATGCCATTATGTCTTATAAAATCTGGTCATGTAGGGAAAGAGATGCTTTAAAAAGTATTATGTTATTAATAGCAATTTTAGATTTTTAATAAAACAATCCAGATAAAAGTATTTAGAAGCATGTTAAGAATTTCTGTCTTTTTTTGAAATGATACTTCAGACAGACATCTTGTTGCTGGATTATTGCAAGTTTCACCTTTGGTGATATATCCAGTTTCATCCTTATTACTAAAACTAAATTAGCACACATAAGCATTTCTACCTATCTGAAGCTCCTTTATCTACTCAGACTAAGACCAAATTTTGTCACAAGAATAGCACCAATAACACTTTCATAGGTCTCTTTTTAAACTATTTCAGACTTGGAAGGACACAAAACTGAAATGGCACACTGAAATTTTTAAAAGCTCATAGTAATTTTTCAAACTCAAGATACTAAGTAAAAGAACTGATTAATTTTTTCATGTGATGGAATAAAGCTGATGAGAAATTAACGTATTACCTTCACAAAACTGTTTATTTCGACTTAAAATAAAGCCACTAGAACATTTACACCGATGAATCCTTGAATCTGGCCTGCAGATTCTTCTTCTGCACTTTTCTCTGTTCAAATCACAGATTCCTTTTTCTGAAAGAACAATTACAATGTAAGTAGAATGGAATTCTTATCATATTAACCTTCCAGTAGAAAGATGATAAGAGATGTATTTTCTTCTCAACATCTGCTTGTTCAACCAAGCTGAGGAATTTCTTTTTAATATAAAATAACTTCATATTTTTTTTCCATTGGTAAAATCAGGCAAAAAAACAGTCACTGTAAAAGTTAAAGTACTTGGAATACTAGGAGTAGGTGTGTGCAAACAATCATTTCGAGCTCTATTCCAGCACAAGAAGATTTAGAGAAAGCATGAACTAGGGGATGGTTTGGTTTGGGTCCATACCTAGAGTGACTATGAAAGGGAAAATTCAAGTTTCCTACACCCCCAGTTCTGCACAGTATTATATATTACTTTGTAAAACACTCAGAAATAAGAGCAACAGAGAGGGAGCACGCATGCAAAAAAGAGAGAGAAGGGACATTTTTAAGACACAGCATACAAAGACTGTTGTTGTTGTTGTTGTTGGAGTATCAGTACCACATTACTGCTCATATTATTTAACAAAAAATATAACGGGAGGTTATAATGACCATGTGTTTCATTTGGGCAAAAGATATTAGTGCATTCTAGAGAATCTTTGTGTCTGTGTAGCTCTATGAGAAATTCAGCATTACAAATGTTGAGCTCAAATTTCAAACTCGGAACCTTTCTTCAAAGAAAGAAGAAATAATATGCCCAACATTTTTTATTGGTCCCCAGGAGCCTTCCTATTTCTCCTGCTTCGCAGGAAAAGCTACTCCAGTAACTTTTCTCATGGGAAGAATTTGCAGAGCCTCATGTCTGTGCTCAGCTATCTTTCAGAGCTGGTGCTTTCACAGATATGTAGCACTCATGATTTTATTTTTGTCTCCAAAATGGTTATTTTTATTTGAACTGATGCTACTGAATATGGGTGTGCAGCCACACAAAATGCTGTCTTTGCCCTGGGCTGTGTGTGTAAGACATCATGGGCTCATACAGGCAAATAAACACATATGTGACCAACTTTCTTCTGCTGTTTCCCATTCACAATATAAACTCCAAGAGATGGATAACTGCATAATATTTAAGCTCCAAATTTATTCTTCTGCCAGCTACAACAGAGAAAACGTTGGCCCCTTGGTGGAAAGACAGATCACATCTATAAAAGTAATAATATATAATTTCCCAGACAGACACTGCAGCTTGGCTACAGGCACAGACACCTTGCACATATTTGGTTAACAGGTTAAGTCTTCTCTAGCAAAGGTCATACCAGTAAATGCAAAATTATGAATGGATGACTAGGTAGAGATTATCTATGTTATTTAGTATGTTATCTTTTAAGAGACTAGAATTTTGTGTGGGTTTAGGTGAGCCTCTTGTTTTGTAGAATTAATTTTGAATTGGAGACAATCTTTTTCTATTGCAACTGAATCAGGAACATACAGTAGTGGAGAGTCTAATCTTCAAATAAAGAACTCATTAGAATGACAAAATTGCAAGTGCATGGAACCACAAAACAACAGAATCCAAAAACAAGACCACATTCAAGGCTGCATCATATGCTTATCATTGCTTCTGATTTTTCTCCACATGGTTGTACCATTATTGATCTAAGTGGTCTAAAAAGAACCAAGACACCTGGGAGTTACAGAATAAATAATAGAAGCTATAGTTTTGCCATCTGGACAATCTCTAGAAGATAATAATTCTTAACTGAATAAGTATTAGAACTCTATGTAGCCATATCAATACATAAAACCCAAATCACATTTCAAAGCTTAATGGTGATTAAGTTATGAATCACAAAGTTTATAATGTAATATTTTCTAGAAGAGCACCATTATAAACCACTCTTACTAACTTATTTGTGTTTTGCAGGGTTTTTTGCCCTCCCATCACCTGTTTTACATGGAAGTACATATACTCAGATATTAGCCTGATGCTTGTATCTTACACTGGAAAGAAACACAACATAATTTCTCAAAAAAAAAAAAAAATTAAAAAATTACAAGAGTACTGTATATCATCAATATGTTAGGAAAGATTCCTTCAAAGAATTCCAGAGGCAGTATTTGAGATTTTAAGGTATTTCAGATATTTTATGAGCTGTTATTAAAAGTGACACACCAAAGTTGTTCTGTGGGGTTACAACAAACCCGTAGATGAATTAATGCTCTTCTCTCTACTAATTGGCCCTGACCAGTCCAAGGAAGTAATTTGAAAGAGTAAGGGAAGAGGGAACCTGAGGAATTTAACAAAGTAAGTAATTCAAATTCCAGTAAAAAATCAAATCATATCAGTTGCACACTTCTCCTAAGTTTCATCTGAAGGAACTCAGTAGTTATCTGCTTTATATAAGGCTTGATAATTCACAGCTGACACTGCATTGCAATGTACATTTTCTTAGCTTGTACAGAGCATGCAATTAGTCTAGGTATGCTTTTATCTTCAGGTTTCTCTGTTGTAAGATCAGCTATAAATCTCATTTGAACTCCAGGCTCATTAGTCCTCCTTTCATCCCCGTTCTTGCATTGGATAAGCCAAGCAATGCACATACAAAGTCCAAAAGGTTCATCTGGATTCAGCCTGTTAAGCTTCTTTCTACTCCATCACGTCCCAGACATTTTACAAGAAGTTATTTGGAATTTTTTTTTTTTAAAGCCTACTACTGACAGCACTTACTATCATACAAAAAGTTACTAAATATGTTGGAAATATACATACATTTGAAAACATTGGTAGGTTATATATTAATAAAAGCAGGGAAAGCCCTTTTCCATGGAAAGAGAAATGCCAGAAAGCAGAATGCTTGGGTGGAAGAAGTGGAGTAAATCTTCTGAGAGAAGAATAAAGGCTAAAGGCCCATGGTCACTGAAATTAAGCTGCACATTCTTGCCCTAGTTCCTCTATGTGAGGGCACCAAATGTGTCAGTAGAAAAAAGTGCTTCCATTTGCCAGGACAACCATTTTCCCCAAAGTAAGGACAGATCAAGCATTGTCTCTGAATAGAGACTCCCTGTGCTTACAAGGGTAAGCTTGATTTCCAGGAACACTATCTTCTGCATCTCAACACATCTTGGCACTGTAAGCAAAGAATTTGAAGGGGAAGTTCCTTTGAAGGTTTTGATTTTCCCACTCAGACCAGTCTTCAGAGGGCACAGACTGCATGGTAGAGCTGTTGGTTGTCATGAAGAAAGACAAAGCCTATTTTATAGTAGCTATTTAGGAATAGTTCAAAGATATATTTACAGTTTGATTTTTGCTCATATGAACTAAAACAAACACTACATTCTCCCCATGTCTTTATACCTCTGGGAATCAATGGCCTTTTTCCCTTGGGAGCTGTGCAACCACAGCTTGGCACACAAATGCCTCCATGCTCTTTGCCCCATTGCTCTTATCCAAGAAAAACTGGTGACAAAAGCTATTCCATTAAAGCAAGAATGCTCCGTTCCCCAGAGACTAGAGGACAAGACATTATTTCCCTGGACATCCCCCACTTCCTACTGCCTCAGCAGGAATCCCCAAGGAAGGTGAACTATTGCAAGTCAATTACCTTCATTTTTGGATCCACAGTGAAAGGCAGTGAGATGACAATTCATACTGTGAGCTGCAATTGGTATCAATTAAAGAGGCAGGAGTCTCTTATCATATAGTTGTTATAGCAGCTTCAAGACTGTCTAAGACCTGCTGACTTTTAATTGAATCATTTCACAGCAAAGCTGAGACATCCACTTGTAGAACTGTAGTACTGTGTGCTTAAAATCCTTCGCTGCTGTAATAATCAGAGTTGTTTAGATACGCCTTAGACTAAAACTTCCAGAATGAAGCAGACATTTGGTGAGGCTAACGTAGGCAGAGGGTTAAAAATCTGTATGCTTTGTGCATTTAGCAAGAAAGCATAAAAATATCATTGTGTAAAGAAAGGCAAGAGAATGAGAGTGTCACATTTATCTGCATGTGTATATTAATTAATGAAACAAGCAGTTCATGCTCAGTATGCTTCTACCCCGATACTCAGCTGGAGCTGCACACACCAAGTGGAACTGTGGACCACTGAAGTAAAAAAAAAGTTTTTCCTTTATTTTACTAAGGCCTGGAATTTTGCCAAAGAAAATTCTTACTGCAGAGAACCAGAGTGTATGACATTATTATTCTTACACATAGCAGCATTACATTTACTTACCCAAATCCTGAGAATCAATCCTTGCACCTGGCTGCTTAAATGGATGTACTATTTTTATCTCCACTGGTGGGAAAAATGATGGCTTCAGGCTAATTGTGACTACAACATTTCCAGTATATTTGTTGGCTCTCCATATCATGCCAGACTTCAAGTCTGAGTAGTACAGGTGCTCAGCAAAGAGAGACATACCAAGCAACTGATGTCTGCAAGAGAAGAGAGCAAAGTGGCACATTACTTGATCCCTACATATTTACTCACTTAAACATTTTCTGAGTGCCTAGTTCAGTCAAGTTCACTGAAAATTACCTTCTTTTGACATTGTGTGTGTGTGTGTGTGTGTGTGTGTATATACACACACTATAGTATCTTCTATATATGAGAATCAGAGAATCAAAAGAGGTGCAGAGACATTCCCAAAATAATTCAGCACTCAATCCTGCAATTTTTTAAGAAATAGACACAAAATCGATAACCTGCATTTCTCACAGGTTTAATGATCTATTGGTCAGGACTGACGTAACTGGGAGAGAAAGCCTAGGTGTGACCCTGCTTCTGGTGAATCCAGCAACCAAAATGGAAACTTGGTCTGTTGAAGGATGTAGGTCAGATAAGTCCCACTGTTTGTCAATATCCAGTGCCTGCTCTGACAATTCTGACTGTCTGAGGAAATCAGGGTGGAGATGGAGTGGCAGGAGTAGGGCACTCCTAAAATCCATCTTCTGCTGCTTCTCCTATCTCAGGAACGTAGGTTCCATTCACTAGTCAGTTATAGCAGCTAGCAGAAATCACAAAAGGGCCAAGTTTTAAATAAGGGAGAAATCAGAAAAAATACTGAAAAGGGTATTTTTGTCTTCTACTTTCCAGGAAAACATAATCCAGGTGGAAAACAGAATCCAGATCATCCAGGCTAAAGGATTAATACCCCAGTGAACAGCAACCAACCCAAGGGAGAAAGGGAGAAAAAAGTAAGGAAAAATCCAAACTGACTGCTGGTAATGCAAATGCAGGAAGAATCCAACTTTGTGTTCACCACATGAAAAGGGTGGACCACATATTTAAACAAGCAGGCCAGCAAAACTGTATTTTTCTCAGTTTACTGTCAGAAATCCCTTTTCCACACATGGCGACCCAACCATACTGAGACACTGCAGTGATAACTTTTCCTGATCCCCTCACTGACCCCATGGCCACCACTGGCCACCTGTACCCCTGCACAGCATGAAGATCAAAAGGACATGGGTCTAAGAGCCCCCTCAGCCATGCTTAGCACTGGCACTGGGGCAGGACAATTCTCTTGCACAGCGCAGTTTTCACCACATCTGCTGATGCTTCTGATGGGAGGCTGAGCACAGCGCCGAGCCTCCGCAGCCAGCAGCTAAGGAGGACAACAGGCTTAGATGAGGATGGACTTCAGTCTCCTGAGCACAGCTCAGACACCTGAGCTCACCCACTGTGACCTTGGATAAATCATTTAATCTCTCCTTTTGGCTCCTCTATCTGCAGAAAAAGGCCACTAATAAACACTCAGAGAGGATTTCTACGGATTAATTAGTTATAATTTGCTGAAAGCTTGGAAGATGGAGAGTGCTGAGTGGCAGTATTATCCTTATAACAGTGACATTTTTCCAATTTCCTATCATTAATATTACATTTACAGTCACAGGCCATGTGCATTACACTTTATACTCCTCATATTGTGAACTGACCCAATAAAAGGGAGGATGAGGGAGGGAACTTAATTGCATCCCTGAAATGAATGTTTCATCTCTGACAAGCTGAGGAAAACTCACCGGACAGAATTTCTGAGGAAACTAACACCTCCACCATCATAGTCACATGATCCAATATGGGAAATCTCTTTTCCGTGGTCATGCTGGATCCAGTAGAGCCTTGTGTCAACCAAATCTAGTGAGATGGTCTTTATTTTTTCTGTAGTTTTTAAAATATTTATCATATCACTTCCACTGAGGGACGCTCGGTGTATGCTGGAAACTGTACCATCTGAAGACAAAAACAACAGCCTGCAGGCAAGAGGGGCATGTTTAAAAAAACAACACAAAACAAAAAAAACCCACAACAAACAAACCCTACATTTTCAAAATCACATCACAGCTACATACTCTTTATTAAGTTATTTAGTTGCTTCTGTATACAAAATTTCTCAGTGTGATACTAGAACTACAAATACTTCTGGAGATACTAGAAGCTAGTATTACTAGAGGTAGCAGCAATTTCCCTCAAGTAGGTCAAGCAGGAATCAGCCCAGCTTAACCACAAAGCACTATTGTCTGTCTCTCTACTTTGTTCAGCCGTGCAGTCAAGGAAACTGCAATTCCTTCTCAAATCTATGGGGAGCTCCTGCAAATTTGAGGAAAGGCAGGTCTGATGTCCACACCCTAAAGCCCTCTGAGATGGCAAAATTCCAAAGAGTATTAGCAATGCTACTATAATCAGAAGTTTGGTTTATGTTCAAATGTGGTAGGAATAGACACATGAACCTTAATATTAAATTAGTTGCACACGCTGCTGAGCAGCTTTACTGCAAATCAAAAGTGGCAACTAAGATATGTTCTTGCTAAACAAAACAGAAGCATTTCCAATTCTGCTTAAGCTTTTTTTGGGGTTTTTTTGTTGGTTTTTTTTTTTGGTTTTTTTTTTTTTTGTGTGTGTGGTTTTTTTGTTTGTTTGTTTGGGTTTTTTTTTTTTTCCCCAATTTTTTTGCAATTTTTATGCAAGAGGTTTTTGGGTTTTTGTGTAAGGGGAAATTAGCATGGAGAGACCACTGTGGTAATTCATACTGGTATAACTTGAGGAGCCAGGTCTTTCATGTAAACATGGTTCTCCATGTAAATTACTTGAAGGTGAAAGAAGCATCTCTATGAAGGACAAACTACTAGTGATGCTAAGCAGCAGCAGTGGATTCAGAGCCACCATTCAGAGACGCTGATAAAGAAACAAGGGAAACAGCATCAAACTGTCAGTTTTGACCTTTCTTTTTTCAGAAAACATACCAATTTCTGTTCTAAGTGTGCTGGGTCTGGAGCACAAGTGACTCCCAGCAGTTGCAGGCATCATTCCCTTTGTTTCTCCAATACTGCTTTCCTACCCAGAAACTTTGCTGAAAGAGGGTAGATTGAGATTGGATATTAGGAAGAAATTCTTTACTGTGAGGGTTGTGAGGCGGAGGAATAGGTTGCCCAGAGAAGTTGTAGATGCCTTACCCCTGGAATTGTTCAAGGCAGGTCAGATGGGACTTTGTGCAACCTGGTCTAGTGGAAGATGCCCTATCCAAGGTGAGTGGGTTGGAACTAGGTGACCTTTACGGTCTCTTCTAATCCATTTCTATGATTCCATGAAACCACAATCATACTACTTTACATATTTGGAGTCCATTTCAATGAAATTACTAACTCCTTTAAAATTACCTTTGTTCAGCATCAATGGTAATCCTTGTGGGACGACCAACAGCTCGTAGAAGAACGCGGCGTTTCTTCCCATTCATGTCAGTTGCTTCTATGGTTCCTTTCTGTCTGTTGGCCCAGAGAATGTCTTGATTTATCCAGTCAATAGCAAATCCTGAAATGCCTTTGTCTATGTAACACAGTCTCTGTAAACAAGAAAAAATGAGTTGACAAGAGGAATCCTAATAACTACTCTAAACTTGGCTTTCATTACAGGGAATAGAAGACCCAGATGGAACTTTCCAGTTCATTCCTTTGCCTGCTTCATTTTCTTTCTGACCTGTAGCTATTCCTCTTGCTTTCTCTTTCATCACTTTCATTTGTTCTTTGTGCTTATACGTACCCCCTCTGAGCTCAGTGACTCCCTGAAAAAAGAAACTATTCTGCACAAGAAATATACTGGATTAATATTTAGCTACAATTTTTTGCATTTGGCACACTACAAAGCACCCAGTTGGAAGTATTCTAACACACTGTTGCTGGACCCTGATCCCTTAAAAATCAGGGGAAAATACATGAGTGAAAACTTCACATAGGTAAATGATACTGGCAATCTCTCTCAAACAAAAGAACACTCTCACAGCAATAAAGTTCATCCAGAACAGCCTGTCTGCCCTTCTTAATCAGCCAGATGCAATGAACTGCACCGTTTCTTTCTGAACAAAGAATAAAATGCTAATAGCATTTTTGCAACCATAGAAACCAATAAAAGGTTTGAGAAAAAAATGAGTATGAATTCAAGCACATTCTTCTCATAGCATTTGTGTCAGCTTGTGTTACGATAATCTTGAAGAAAACCTAATACCAGAGAATAATCTATAACTGATAGAAGCATTAAAGACTACAAAGCTTTAGTTTGTTTGAATTTCCTCTCCTGCATTTTTTACTCAATTCTCTCCTGCATTCACCTGATCCACAGAAAATACCATATGTACTGAATGTGAATGCCAGTAAAACAGCCTGGGCTCAGGATCAGAACTATTAAAAAAGCAAAAGTAAAGTGCTTATGTATGAACAGTAAAGGCAGAACTGTACCCTAAGAGCAGGTGGTTTCTACAGAGGGGTTTACACCTTTAACTAGGAGAATTCCAAAGAACTGATTACTTTACCTCTCGTTTTGTACCATTTAGATTAATTCTTTGAAGTAGTCGCCTTTCAGAATCTACCCAATACACTTTCTCTTCTACATAATGAAAATCCATAAGTGTTGATGGGCCAGTATCAGAAACCAATCTTTCGTGATTTGTCCCTTCAGTGTCAATTCTAAAGATGGCATTTCCATGACTAAAAAGCAGGAATGGTGCTGGGTCTGGTGTGGAGAAAACAAAATGAGACCAATTAATTGATAATAATTACATTTTTGCTGCATTAAATTCCCATCAGTCGCATACTAGTCAAAGAGGAAGTTCAAGATTTAGATGTCTCATTTCTTAATAGCAACTTTCTAGGTGTATCACAGACAACCAGTAATATATAAATGTAGTGGTCCTTTCACATCCAATGCTGAAAATTATGGCAAAATCTGAGTTAGGAAACTGCAACGACAGTGGTTGTTACCACTTACCCCAAATCCTACAGCCCAGTCAGAGGTCAGAACAACTGCTGCATGCTTGCCAACTGAGGCTGAAAGAAGTTTGCCATAGATGTGCCTCCAAGTTGAAGATCACTCAAACTATTGTGCTTTAGCAAGAATTTATCACAGAGAGGTAGCCTGGAACCTTCCTTTAACTATACAAAAAGGGAAATTAAAGATCCCAAGACAGGAAAAAGGAAGAAACTGAAGATTGGGGAGGTTTCTTGTGCTGCAGAAGGCTGAAGGAAAACAAAAGACCCATACTTAAAACTCTAACAGCTCAAAAGCAACAACTTCTTCCAGACAAAATCTCTATTTGTAATGAGCAAAGGGTAAGAGTATAATAGTAACTTAACATATTTTATGTTATGTTATTATTTTATCCACTTATGCCCCATACTCCAGAAAACCAATTAAGGCTGAAAATGATGAGCAGCTAGGATGATTCCAATAGCCTTGGTGCAACCTTAAAACAAGGTTATAAGTATGGAAGTACAATTGGTATGGCATAAACTGATCCAGTTTTATCAAGTCTTCTTTGTTATTTTTAGGGTATCACTGTAGAGCACAATAAAGATTGTACAAGGAACCTTAACTACCTTTCCAAACCACATGGATTTTCATTCAGGCTCTCTGTCAAGTGCATATAGCAAAGCAGCTCTTATGTAACCAACACATTTTAACTTTAATTTTGAAAATAAACATGGGTATGTTGTTTGCTATTTTGTTTGTTCATATATATACAAATATTTGTGGGCATCGAGTCTATTCTTTAATTTACTACTAAAAAAACATACAAAACATAAATCCCATTGTGTCAGTAATGTTGGAATTTTAGAACGTAGTTGCCTGAAACAACAGATACTGGCATACAAGTAGTCCTTAACCTGACTGACTTTGAAATGCAATTATTGCTATAGATCCAACAGAATGACAGTCTTCAAGCCTCTGAAATCAATTGCTGAATTATTCCACAATGAAGAAGCAACTCTATTTATTTGGAATAGATGCCATCAAAGATGCACTACCGCCAGTTTTCTTACACATACACTTTTGAAAATTAAACTGGTTTTATTGACAAGGTTCACATCTTTTTTTAACTAAATATCTTTACCATTAGCATGAAAACCGAGGCTTTAAACTCAACAAAAAGCTCTTCTACAAAATTGAGACAGATGCTTCACCTTCATAGTTGCAAGGATGTTTAATTCTCCTTTCAAAGCAGAGGAAAGAGACAAATTTTGATTTCTCCAAGTGAAGAAAGTTCTAATGAGCATCCAAGATGTAATTTTGTCTTGTTCACAGGGAAGATGGTCAGTACACTTTTTCTATGTTAGCAGAATGTTTTGTATATCAATTTTTAAAGCTATCACCTAATTATAGCAGCTGCTTACGAGATTTTAATTACTTTCTTTTCCTGCTGCTACTTGAACTGACCAACCCCATATTTGAACAATGAAGACTTGCTTCATGTGAATGTTAAATGAAAGTTGAAGAGTGGCCAGGGTGATTTATTTAAGGGATTTGACAGCTACTGCCTGCAGTTTTGCCAATTAGTTGACCAAGAATATTTATACACTTTGGTTTTGTCCTTTCCACTCTCTGAATTCCCTTCCAGGAACCTGTGAATGAGGGCTCCACATGGAACAAGAACTGAACAAATCTAACTTTTGCTACAGAGGCACCAGTCAGATTTAGGACTCAATTTTATCAGGGGTTTAATTAGCAGGTAAACCATATCTGCACCAAAGATCTTCCTGTCTTTATAACATGAGGGTATTTCACCTGGTGTATCCCCCACAGAAGGGTTTATACCTGACTTAAGGGTTCCTTATCCATCACAGTAGCTCCATCTGTCACTTTCTGCTGTTACTATAAATGTTAGTAATAGCATGTTAAAAAATTGAAGTACTCCAATATGAAGGAAAGATTGTTCTTTGAAAGATACCTGTGCACAAATATCACTGGGAAACAACACGCTGGTTTTCACTTCAGTTCAGAAGTGGAGAGCTTGCAAAGGAATTATGGATGTTTAGGCAGGACCACAAAAAATCCAGTTTGGGTCTTTGTGAGTTACATGTTGCTGATAATTATGATGATTCTAGGGCCTGGACTAAAATAATTGTGTTGATGACAGTTTGGGAGCTCTACAGAATAATTTTGGTTATGTTCGTGATCCCAAAATCGACACAGGTACTCAAGTACAGCTCCCACTTCTCAGGTCAGAAACATGCCTTGTCACATCCCATCTCTGCATTAGCAAGATAGTCACAGGTAAACAGCCAAAAAATAGAAAACTTTGGGTCCTGGATCAGAAGGGAGCTATGGTGTATCCGAGACAGGAACCAAAGCCAAGCATTCAGGAAGTCAAAGTGGAGAGGTAAGAGATGAACTTCAGAGTGCTCCCACCACATAATCTAGATGCAATATAGGATTAAGCTAATCAATAAAATCCAACTCATTTTTTTTTCCCTGGGTAGCAGTAGTTGAGGACAAAATGAGGCTTAATCAAAGGCTGTAACTGCAAATATTTTCCTCTTAGAAGAGCTAAAATCTTGTAAATTTAAATGCATCTCCCACATTTAAATATCAATTTATATACTCATGTCAGAGGAAGGGAGAGAAATAACTCACAGGAGCACTCATGTTTAAACTGCCAATGGATGAAAGCAAAAATAAGGACTTCCTGCTTCTAATCTTACAGCACTGTCCCTAGAACCTAAACATACTGGGAAGACAACAAGGCCAACAGACTGAAAGCAGCCAAGGTAGCAGAATCTTGTGTACTGCCATGACTTCTTGGAAGTAAGGATGGGATAAGAAAGTCTACAGTTTTAAACTGGCAAAGAGGGCAAACAGGAAGTAATTGTTAAGTCTAGTGGTTTGTTTTCATATGTTCATTCATCTTTCCACCACCAGAGTTTACATTCTTCACCATCATTCTTCTCTGGCATCCACTTTTGGCCTTGCCAATTACCCACACAGTAGCAGAAGCTTTTTTTTTGTCAGCAAACCAGAGAACCCCAGTCACTGACCAGTAGGGACCAGCAGGCCTGGCTCACTTTGAAAAGGAATGCTAACTGAATCTCTAAAGCCCTTTTTCACTTATCAAAAAAGAAAATGTCCTTACCGTTCACATAGCAAGACTGCTTGTCAACACCCAAGGAGTAGCCAGGCAAACAGGAGCAGATGTATGACCCTGGAATATTGATACAGGTTTGGCCACAGGTTCCCAAACCACCTTCAAGGCATTCATCAATATCTGAAATAGGTATTTGAAAAAGATCAGGAAAATTCAGCTAGCAAAAGCAGTAAAGAACAAGGAGAAAGAATACCTTTGACAAACTTATCTAATAATAAATTGTCACAAAATTTAATATCCCATCATTAAAAAATGGAATGAGAATGGCTGTGGAGGAATAAATCCTTCATGCATTGGTTTCAAAATTATTGGGGGGGTGGGTAATTTATCATTTTCACATTCACAGTGATTTTGGAGGGTGTTGGGTTTTTATTTTGGGGTTTTTTTGACTGTCAAGGGAAATTATCCTTCTCCCTGGTGTCTGAGCACTGGTCTCTACTTGGTCAAACACAGGGAACAGACTTGTCTTGATTTGTGTTATTATTTGCTATACAAATGCAGCTTGCAGCTGCTTGCTTCTATCTTTGTCCCTTTTTCAACAGTAATAATTTTGCCAACAAATTAACAGACTTTGCAAAACAAAAGCAGAAAACAGACTGTCACAACACTGAGCTCAACATTGAGCTCATTTTTGTTTGAGTCAAATTTCAAAAGACAAAATTCCCACTGTATTCTGTCAGACACAAGCCCAAACCAAGGCACTTAGCAAATTAATTAGAAACTAGGCTTTTAACTGGTAGGTTAGGCTAGAACCTTTAGGAATTGAAAGATATTTGAAGTATTTGTGTTGTTTTATCAGGGCTTGAAGAAGTGACTATTAAGAAAGTCCTAATCAAAGGAATCTATTTTAAAAAAAGATTACCACTGAGGACTGTAGTTTATACTAAGGGGAAAAGAAATCCACAGTACCATGGATAATTGTCCCACAAAACTGAGATAAGTTTTACTTCCTGTTGAAAACAAACACATCTAATATTAACTTCCCAAGGTACTTGACGTCTGACAGCACCATATGCTGCTATATTTATTGTATATTTTCCTTCTTCAACTACTGTGTGATGGTTGCTCTAAGGAGCAGCTTTTTTCTTGCCCAAATTCTCATTGATATCGGTGGCTTTTGTTCTGTACTTTACCATGTGACTCAGCACATGCAGGAATAAAGGAATCAACACATTTTGTTTTAAATAGATACATTTAAATAAGTGGGATTGTGAATTCACAACCAAAACTAGGTCTGTGAGTGTTATGTGAGAATTCCCTTAAAGAATGGCACCTTGGTTACAAGGAACAGCAATTTAACCAACTCACAAAAGACTTTGAAAGAAGTTTTCTCAGCAACTCAGGGAGACCTAAACAAGCAGATCACTGATACCCTGTGGCTCTGCAAACCCGTTTCCTTAGCTGCTTTAAGAAACTATTAAAAAGAAGTGTTCAAAGGGTTTTCTTCCATGCCCAAGTATCAAAGGTGTTCAAAAAGAATGTCAATGCTTTTCAGACACCTAATGTGTCTGTACCAAGTAGGGAAAGCTTCCATATTGTTTACAGAGTTTTCCCACAAGTTTGTGCTCCGAAGAGCAGAAGATGAACTCATTTGACAACATATGAAATGTAATCAGAGCACGTGCAACTGATTCCTGTTTGATTAAAAAGATAAAGCAGAAGTGTTTTCAGCAATGTAATTCCATAAAGTACTCTAATTCTAACCCACAATTTTCTCCAAACAATCAGCTTTCAGGAGCATATTTTCCCACATGTTGTAGGATTGTACATTCCATTCTCCACGGCATTAAAAGAGAAACTCTTCCAAATCCCCTCTAGGAAGGTTTGATGGGCTTAGAAGTGTGTTAATGTGCTACAGACACCATGGGCCCCAGGTCACCACTAAAACTAGATACTCCTGGCAAACACTGCCTGGATGTCACTGAAGCTAAAGGGCTCTTCAATAGCCCAAGGGGGAGGGCTTTGAGGACTTCAGCTCTTTGTCCAGCTGCTGTCAGTGTCAAACATGAACGCTGTTTGCCACTCTCTCTCTGATGCACTGCTTATAAAATCAAGGAACTGACTAAGCTGGACACTTGACATGATCCAGCCACCAGCACCACAGCAGGTGTGAGAATGCTGATAATGTAGTTTATGTTTGTCAATAACTTTTATGACAGTAATAGCTTTCTAAATGAGCCTGAAGTTATTTCTCTGTGGAAATTACAAGTATGGGTGAAAAAGGCAAACATGTAGATATAGGATTGCTAAAGAGAGAGGTTGTTTGATTAAGCAATGTGAAGCTTAATCTCATAAGCCATTATTCAATCACAATAAAGAACACATTAACTAAGAGTAAAAAAAATAGGCCTGGCCTATAGATTGGATCTGAAAGACTGCTTTCTCTGAGAAGGATTTGTGTTCATAATGGACAAAAAGCTGACCTCTTAGCATGTTACTGGGCAAGAAAATTCAAATCACAACACAAATAAACACAGGAGAAATTAATGACTGTGAGGAAAAAAAAGTGCTTTTCTATACGGCAGTAGTCAGACTATATTGGCATGCTGTTGTAAATGCAGGTGAACCCGGTGGGAAGAAATGATGATGTCTGACTCCAGTTAAGAAGGCTGAATGATTTTTTATTATAACTATACTATAATACATTAATATACTATTTAAAGGAGATACTAAAATGACATACTTACTTTTTCGACCTACTATATCTAACTCACAACTCATGACCTTCTCGCGAGAGTCCAGACACAGGTGGATCCGATTGGCCATCAGGCCCAAACAATCCACCATGATCCAACCAAGCGCTCACTCTGGGTAAACAATTCTCCAAACACATTCCACAAGAGAAAAACAATGAGCAGAAATAGAAATTGTTTTCTCTTTCTTTCTCTTTGTGCACCTCTATGAAAAATCCTGAGCGAGAGAGAAATGTGCTTGCCACAGCATGCTGTTTGTATTTCTCTGATAAAGGTTGTTAAAGGATCATGAAAAATTAGACACTGTATACAACAAGGATAGAAAGCCTGATTTAAAGCTAAAGAAAAGTGCCTTTCTGTGAGAAATTCAAGAGCTCAGAATGCTTAAATTATCAGAAAGAAGTTTGGAAGAAGGATTAAGCACCACAAATTAACTTCTTCACAAAGAAAAATGTAGCAGATTTTCTAAAAGACACTATAATCTCGTTCAGGAACAATTTATCAAGCACTGATAGCTGAGAACTAAAGCCAGGGAATTCACATCCAGACATTAAATTCACATTTTAACAGGAAGGGTGAATCACTAAGGGAACTAGGTATGAGGGAAAACCCTGAAGGTAGTGAATATTCTAAATCAAGGTCAGACTGGGAAGACACGCTTTACGAAATACATGTTACTGAGCAACAGACCAAGGTAAAAGGACAATGACCCTTTATTTCTAGGGGGGATTTTCCAGATTTATATGAGTGTACAAAACTGACTGTCCAAGAATGAGAACACTGATTGATCAGGCTACAGGAATTTACACTCTTTCCCAAGTAAATGGGAAGAGAAGATTTCAGGTTTATCAGCCTGTCCATTTTCATCACCACCAAAATTCACACAGTAAAAGCAAATCCCACACATACTGAAAAGTAAGCCGTGACTCCAGCTGAAGAATGGCTCTCATGGAAGGAGAGCTGCCCAATAAAAGAGCTGGGGCACAGGGCCACAGGCAGCTTAGCCACTGGACAGTGCCCTTCCAGTGGTAACTGGGAAGAGCCAAGTGTTATTGTGGAACAGGCCACAGCTGTGAATGTTTAGCTTTTATGGCTTTAACAATGGAAGAGGATCCTATGCTTAACACCCTCTCTTTGTTGTTTAAAGTACAAAAAAAAATCCAACCAAAAAACCCAAACTGAACCAACCAATAACCAGTCAAACCACCAACCAATCAACCAAAGCAAAATAAACAAAAAAAAGGTTGGTTTTTAAGGTTTAGGAGAACTCAATCACAAAACCATCCATCAGGTGTAACTAGCAGTGCCTTCATCCGCACTTTTAGAGCCAAAGGAGAGCATGGAGTTGCATCCTGTTGAAGCTGTTTTACGTGTCCTGGCAACCACATCCCCCAGTGGGAACTTTACCCTGTGAAAGAAATCGGCTTAGTGAACACAAAAGCTGTCTGCAGTGCCCTGACAGCCAGCCCTGAAAGGAAGAATGAGTTTCTGCTTAGTTCTCAAAGACTTCTTTATGCAAAAAATGCCTTGAGAATCAGCAAAAACGATGAATCATGTCATCACGATGTTGGCAGCTCTCAAAGACTTTGCATACAAATATACTACTTTATTGAGAGTCCTGAGAAAGACTCTGGTTGCAGAAGGTTGAAGTATTAGTATGCCTGGCAAGGACACAGAGAAACCACAGTGAGCCAGAACTTGAATTTCATTATGGCCCCAAACACATACGTTATATACATAAAGTATACAGGCAGATGCATACACTCAAATAACCTCATGCAAATCTAGTTCCTGGTGAGTTGGACTCATGATTAATTCAATCCGCTGTATCCAACCACCACCATAATCTTTTCAACAAGGCCGAACATGAACATTCATCTGGGTGACAAAGAAAGCAGCCCATCTCTTTTATCTATTGTGATTAAAGCATCCAGCTCCAAGAACAGAAGATAGTTAGAAATGGAAGAAGACACTCCAGCTATCAGCAGGTCAAAATGAAACAGATTATGCACAGTTCAGTATCTTTTATGTCCAATTTTAAATGAGGCTTAAAATACAACCTGATCACTCACAATTTTTGAGAGGGTAGAGGTTGTGAAATGCTCACGTACGATGGTGAGAAATACAATATGAACACAATGAGGGCATTACAACTCCTGGTGTCTTGCAGCCCAGAGATGATCATGTCACAGATATGACAGCAAGTGAGAACATATGATTTATCAAGTATAAAATGAAAAAAAAGTTGTAGGCATCTTGTACAGAAAGAGCAAAAAATCCCCAGGAAGAACCCCATCTTTTTTTTTTTTTTTTTTTTTTTTTTTTTTTTTGGACTCCGATCTCAAGTGTGAAATAAAGTCTCTGTATAAATTAGTAGCTACAAAATACACCTCTACTTCCCAGATCATGCAAATTCCAACATATTATTACTGGCTTGCCTTTCAAAGATGGAGGCCATCATCAAATACTGTCATCCAGCTCCCTTTAAAATCAGATTTCAAATTCAGTACTAAAAAGTTGTCAGGTGGGTTTTTTTTTTTTTTTTAGAACAGAATATGAAATTAGTAACTGCTATTTTACACTGGGCAAAACAATGACTTTTTTAATATTAGTCACTGGGTCGGGAGCCTGCCCCTTAGCCCTCTTTAGTATTAGGTGTCATGTGATGTGTGATGCCATTTCTGTCTTTTCTTGTAACATATTTGCCTCTTTCCTATTTTGATCCAAGTTTTTACAGCTGAAGATAGTTTTTCTCCACATTCAGCTGGATCCAGCTGAATGTGAATCTTCTCATTAATTGGTCTGTGGTTCAGACCCATGTTCAAGAATTCCTGACTGCTATTTGGTAAAAATATTTACAAGCTCCTTTCTCCAATTCCGTATAATAAGAAGTGAGCTAGCTGGAAGACAGCTACTGAAAACAAGGAAAAAACACACCTCCACTGCAGCTCTTCTGAAATACAGAGGGAAGCAGAGGCATCTTATCAGGTTTATCCTCGTCATGACAGGGGTATGGAACAGTTGCCCATTTCATTGGCTCTTACTGCTCCTTATGAGATGTTTGCATAGAAGGAAAGGAGAGTTTAAAAAGTTTTGGCATTTCATATTTCTCAGAATACACACAAGAAATTTTAACAGCTTGTCTTCAGAAGTATGGAGTAAAGTGAAGACAGGATTTAGATAATTAGGGGAATTTAAAGATGTAAAACAAAAAGTAATAACTTAATGTTCCTCATCTCTATGGTAGGAGAGAGGTGAACAGGAAGAAAGAAAAGAGTAAAGCTTGACACACAGAAGGAAGCAGCTGACCAAAAGAGCTGACCTAGATAGCTGCAGTTGTCACCTTCAATTGCAGGCGGTAGCTCTGTAGGAATGAGCAGCATGTTACCCCTGTAGAAGTGACAAGGGCTCAGCAGTTAATGTCAGAATTTGGTAGAGATGTGCTGAGTTTAAGAAGCTATGATTAGTCAAAACTTCAGTAATATGGGTTTTGTTTTGCCTTCTTCCAAGATTTTTTTACAATACTGTTTGGTATCTTAAAAATTATTATCTTTCTTCATTTTTCAAACTTACACAGTATTTAAAGCCAGCCCTGAAACCAAAGTACACTTCCAGTCTTGCAGTATCCAGAAGATAATATATTTGCCTAGGGTAGCCCCAGACTAACAGACATTAATATCTACTCTAAAATTAATAATGCAAGAGGCTTCTCTAGGGCCTTTCTCAGACAAACATGTGGAAAACGTTTTCAGTCTTGAGTAGGGAAAGCATCTATGCACCATGAGAGAATAAAAAATGCTGTTGTTAACATGGTTCTTCAGAAGGGCACAAGGCAACTGATTCCAGCAGGCATAGGCACATCCTCTGGTACACTGTGTTATGCTTACACCTGGGACCAGCTATGCATATATTTTTTCTTTGTCGCAATAATAGTACCTTTGTAGGCCAGATTAATTTTTTGCAGAGGTAGAAAGTTCTGTGTTTCCATTGGGGTCCACAAAACAGGAGTTATTGAAGGTGACTGATCCACAGTCCTCATAGCATCTTAAAATAAGCTATTAATTCAAGATGGCATGTCAAAAATTGCACAAGTGCTTCCAATGCTACCGCAACTTGTCAATATCTTTATGCGTTCATTCATCAGACTAGTTTTGCTCTGACCTTGTGATTTCTTCTCCCATACTTTCTTTCCTATAAGCCTTGCTGGTTTGGGACAAACAGCGCTTCAGAAAGGCCCCTTCTCTCTTGTCATAAAAAGTCAGGATCCAAAAAATCTCTCTTAAAATAACTGTATAAAATTATGTGAGACATTTAGGGTTAGATTTCATCATACTTCCACAGGATGAGGCGGGCTTTGATCTTTGAGTATCTGTAGAAATTAAAGGAACTAACCAAGGAGTGAGCTATTTAGCAATGTAAGAAGATGACCTAGACCTTTGTCTTAAGCCGCAGTGTGGAAAACAGATCTAGAAAAGCCTACACACATTCTGGCAAGTATCACTTGTAACAGTTCACTAACAAAGAGCAGACACCTTCTCAGTTCAGGGGAATCCTTATGGCTGTCAGGTTGCCACCACAGCCTCAGATGATTACGAACATTTTGCAATTGGTGTATCTATTACAGTTTGCTAAGAATGGCGGCCAAGCCACAATTCAGCACGCTGTCATTGTTCACAGTTCAGTGGTATGAATCACATCTCCCACTCACCACTTTTATCTCCAGTATTACCTTCAAAGCCTGCCTCCAGCTTCCTGCCACTTGCTTCCACTGCACCCTCTATCTCACATAATTACTGAACTAGAATCTCACACGTCCGGTCTTCTGCTCAGAGCACCACTTGTGTGTCCGGGACACGGAGGAAAGAGAAAGGGAAATCCTTTACACCAAAGCATCCTGCAGTCCTACATTTCATGTCAAAATTTCACCTTTGCTTAATCCCCTGCAATCCAGTGGCCTGTAAGTAGAAAATTACCATAATGTATCTCATTTTTCACTTACTCTGTGTCATATGGAATTGCTGAGAGTATGTCACAGTAACATCAACTCTTATGCAGGAGATTTCTTCTGCTGCTATTTCTTGGAGAGTTTGCTGAGCTATTGGCCAATCTGTTGCAGTGCTAGAGTTCTTCATTTATACAGCAGGTAATTTTCAACAGAAGATACTTTATGCGGAGCAGGTTATGTCTTCATTAATGGAAGAGCAATATGAGTCAATGTGCAAAATATGTCCACTGGGGAAAAAAAAGCCTTTGCAGCCTTTTACATATTAATATTTAGAGTGGGTTTTTGACTCATTGAACAGTAGCCAAGCAATTCCCTTCTTCTCAATAGGATTCTCCCATTATACACAAGCTCTTAACTGGGAAACCAGTAATGCAAAAGCCATAGCTAATGGACATCCTAATAAGCTCTTGGAAGCTAAGTACATGCTAGCAAATGGTATGGATCTATAGGAAAGGCTGTGTAAACAGCAACAGCTGCTAAGGATATGGCACACCCACTGCATGTATTTCAGCCTGAGCTTACAGAGAACCAGGCCTAGGCTGGTTGGTCCCATGGACCAAATGGCCACCAACAGCAGAGAGGGAAGATGATTCCTACAGGGACATCCTCTGGTTTAAGTCTGCCTAAAGGGAGTCCAGTCTGTGCACCTTGAGAGTGCTTTTCAAGCTGAAGCAAACATAGTAAGAGGTGGCAATATGGAGATTAATTTCAGAAGTGTGCTTGTTGTTTGAACTGAAGCATCAGGGTAGGAGCACTCAAGGTGTGTTTAGCTCTCAGATAAACCTTCAGTCAGGTTCACAATTTGTACACATAAAAAATACCCAGTCCCTCTCCCCTCAATTTGACAGCATTTAACATGCAGGCTTCTATTTTGTGCTTACAAGATGGTATTTCTTAGCAGACAGCACAGAGGAAGCACCTGTTACTGCATCAGTAGAATCATGACAAGAACTGAATCAGAGCCTCTGAAGCCCAAGGAATCTAAGGCAAAAGCATTAACTCCAAGTATGATGAGCTGCTTGAATCCTTTCAGAGCATTTCCTCATCTCCTAACTGCAAAGCTCACAACTTTATTGGCTCTGGATTTCATGAAAAAACTGGACCTCATGGTAGCAGGGGAGGGAGAAGGGTTCTGTCTTCCTTTGTCTTACACTTCATAAATAATTGGAATCTGTTTTACATGCTCCAAATCACTGGAGATTATTACAGGAATGTTAGTGTTGCACATTTCTCCCAGACCTCCCTACCACAGTATTAAGGACACCTGCTATTCATGAGATGCATTATTAGCATGAAAACACACATCTACCTGTAATAATGAGCATAGAAAAAATAGCTTTTAAAGTTATCTAGCCCACATCTAAATGAATACTAATACAGAATCATTAAAACAGTCTTCAATATGTATACAGAAATATAAAAATACATCTGTACTCAAGCTTTACATATATTGAAGCATGAATACATGCATGCTCATGTACTGAAACTATGGAGACACTAAAGCTATGGCAAGGACTTTTGGTAACTGGAGAACAGTTCATATCTCTTAATGATCATATGAAAACCTATTCTGCTTTCTGATAGTTAAACCAACAGACAAGTGCTGATTTCTGAAAGAAAAAAAGGTTCTATTCATTTTTAAATGCAACAGATATTGAGAAGCTGTTTTACCAGATCTGCCAGTACAACACACAAGCAATCTGTAAAAAATCTTTTCAAAAATTATAAAGCTAAATTAAGAGAATATAAATGCAGTTTTTCTTTCTGGGAATGTTCAGCAACTTACCTACACAAGCAGAGTTTTCAGGCTTTAATCTGTATCCATTAGGACAGTTCCAGTGCTGCAGAGCTGAGAGGCTGACAAAACCAATTTTAAAAACCACTGGCAAAAAAGCAACAAGGAAGAGAAACATAATCTTGAGGGGGTTTTTGAGCTGTCACTAGAGAAAAACTAGCTTGTATTCAGTCATATCCAGGACAAGATGAGCATGTGTAATCCCAAAAGTTTTCTGCAATCTGTCACTTTAGGCTCAGACATCTTATCACAATTTCAAGTTTTATCTTTGCCTTGCTTTTCTTGTCACTTTAGACCTTACTGTGTCTGACTACAACCTTGAAGAAATTCCTGGGAGATTTCTTCCCCACACACATCAGGGCTTTTTTTCTCTCTCTCTTTCGTTTTTGTTTGGTTTTTTTTTTTTTTTTTCCCTCTTTTAGAAGCCAAGTATGAAATGCCTGACACTCTTGCCACAAATTTAACACAGCTCAAAAGCCATGCTCACAAGGATCTCTTCAAATTTCCTTGCAACAAAGCTGCTGTTTAAATCTTTAAAGCAGAGAATTCAGAAAACTCTTCAGCACAGCTCTCAGTGGAGTGCAGGGAGCAAAATCTCCAGGTACCGTCCCTCTCCGAAACGCAGTTGTTTTTTACATCCAGACTTGGATGGACTCCCCTTTTCTTTTTAAAGCTCTGCTTGCCCCACCTCTTCTCTTTTTAGTACCACTTGAGTGAACACTGTGTTTGCACATAGTAATGTGGTCAGTTCCTTACTACAGGGAACTGAGCCAGCATGCAGATACCCAGCCACCCATAATAAATACAGTCTCTTTAGAAAAGCAACGCCTCCTGCTTGAGAAGTACCTGCAGCTTGCCAGCTAAGTTTTTTTCCACAGAGATTGTAGGCAAATTTATTCAATTCCTGTTCAGTCATGATTAGTTGCATTCCTCTTAATATCATCATGTGTTTTACAACCAGAAACAAATTTTGTCACCAAAACATTTCATGCAAAAATCAGGGGGGAAAATCCCTCTGGTTTCTCTGATATATTTTTACTGGAAATCCAAATCAGCTTAAGGTCAAGTTCAGATCCAGGGTTTGTGTTTGCAATTTTGAACTAAAACTCTCTCTCTCAGGTCTGAATTTGGCCCTTTTGCATTTCCAGAAGAATATCTGTAGTCAGATACTGGGGTAACACATTCTGAGCCTGCATCACCCAGAGATGTTGCAGACATTTATATGTACACTGATCCTGCACAAGGCTGATGCTGGGTGCAATGCTCATTTACACCTGTTCCACTGAGGTATAAAAACTAGACAAATTCCAGATGCTCATAATTCTTCAGCATTGAAAAAAACCTCCTTTTTCCCAGTCCAGCCCAGACCAGCAAAGCTCTAAAGTACAAGCATAAGTTTGTGCTTCTAAGATTTACTGAATTTTGAAAGTGCTGAGATTTAAGCATGCGTTTAAATGGTTGACTGTGCCAGGCTTTGTTGAGCTGACTACTGTGAGGCAATCTGGTTCTGTCACTTTTTTTATTTCCTTTGATTTTTTAAAATTTTATTTCTGGAGTGTTGTGCTGGAATGAATACTAACACAACAGCTGGATAGAGCTGCAGCATCAGAAGGTACCTACAGCTGTAAAAGCTCTGTCTCTTGGAATTCTTCCTCTCCTCTCCTCTCCTCTCCTCTCCTCTCCTCTCCTCTCCTCTCCTCTCCTCTCCTCTCCTCTCCTCTCCTCTCCTCTCCTCTCCTCAAATTTGTCCGAATCGATAAGAGTCCAGACTTGTACTGTCAGAAAACAGGATTAAAACCTGACTATAAATTGGGCCACTCTCCATTAAAAGTTAATTGTTTCCTGATGTTTCTGTCTGTGTGCAGGCACATTCCAGTCTCTCAGTCTTCACTGCTACAGCCACTGCAATTAAATCTAGACTGACAAATGGCAGCCACATTTCCATATACTCTGTTCAGAAGCCAGTCTTTATCCCACATGCTATGCTATAAAATACAATAACAGTAATGTAAATTATGCAGGACCAGACTCATGCCAAAGAGCATTTGCTTCTCCAAATAGTACCCAGGAATACAAAAGGGCAAACAATGTGAAAGCACAGTATAATGCCATCCCATCTAGGATTACAGGATCCTGCTCAGGAACTGTGGGATGTTCCACATGAACCTCTTTTACTAATTCTGCAGTCATCAATTCTTCCTCACACAATTTTCTTCACTGTTCAAGCTAGGAGCAAGCAACTGTAAGAGTTTAAAAGGAATGTGTCACTTCTTTGTGAGCAGCCACCAGCAGAATATTTGCCAGACAGTGAGGGTGGTCGTCCCAGCACATCCCTGACCTCTTCCAGGGCAGACTCAGACAAACTTATTGAAGGAGACAAAGTGAATAAGCTCTCTCTTTCCTTTTAAAACCCAGAAACAATTTCTGTCTCACATTCTTTTTGTCTCTCATTTACACACATTGTCTTTTCTGAACATCTCCTTCAATCTTCCCCCACTGCTCCATTTCCACATTTGCCTTTACACAAAACACAGCACATCCCAGAATTTCATTTTTTTCCCCTCTAAATCAAATGTAAATGTAGAATTCTCTGGCATGTCAATACTCCAACAACTCTTTTTGAAGGAAGAGAACTCTTCACTTTAGCCAGGTAGAGACCCGGTAATAAAATTGTTCATTTTACCATCCTAGAAGTATAGGAATGGCTTAAAAACAGGAAGAAAAAACATCTTAATAGTGGAAATATTTTTTTTTACCCTTAAACCCCAAATTTAACTTGGACCAGAACTAGCTACCAAACCCACAGTATTATATGATGTGATCTAGGCCAAAGAAGGTAACTATCCATTCGGAAGTAGATAGAACCAATCACCTCCCCTTAAACAAACCAGAAAGTGCTCAATAAAGTATTAAATGCATCAGGCTGTGCCACACCTGCACTTTTAAGACATATTCTTTTTCACCAAGTGGTTGAGCATACTGCTCACAATAATTCCTTTACACCTGAAGTCATTTAGCATTTCAGAAGTTGTTCAAATGAGTTTCTAAAAAGCCAACTATAGTGCTCACCTTCAGGTATTAAGTACAGCAATCTACATTAGTCTGGCACTCTTATGATAAATGAGGCCAAAATAGTTCAACAGTCTAATTTGCAGGGGTCACTGCAGAATCAGTCCCAATGATCTTAAAATCATCCCCGTTCATCAAATGTGAAGAATTTAGTTGAATTTGACCTGCTGACTCAAGACATTTATGAACTAACAGCAAATAAATATTTTAACCCTTTCTCTTGAATTCTTACTATCTTTTTTGGCTTTGGAAGGCTTTTTTTACCAAAGTTGGGAAAGATCAGCTAGCAATTCAAATACAGGGGGGCTTCTAGGCAAACAGCTGCTCTAGTTCAAGGACAGTATATTCTGACTGTTTCTAAACTGTGGAGGAAACAGCCCTCCCTCAGCTTCCCATTGTATTAATAAACACATAGTTTAAATCATATATTGGCTTTTATTCTTTCTTTCTACACATTGCACTAGCTTGTCAGCAATTGGACTTTTTCTGTCAGCCTCTGAAAGGCTAATTCTGGCCTTAGGCATATTCCAATGTTGTTAAAGTTATATTTTATAATCAAAATAATCCAAATTACCACGAACACAGGTTAATTATTAAATATGAATTCACTGATGTATCATAGGAAATGTGTAGCAGCTATCTCTAGTACAAATAGCACAGAGCAGTGAGGAACATTCAGATCCCACAAAACAGATTGCAGAACCTCTCCAATGGCCCCAGAAAATCTGCCAGCCCCTGGGACAAGATGCTCACATGCGTGTCATTCTGTCAGGAAAGGTATTGCCACCAGAGAAGCAGCTGATTGACACAAGCAACTTTCATGACGGTACTGGGGATTTCTCATAGTCTTCAGAAAAAAACACCCAACAATTGCCTAAGCCTGCCTTACACCTACTTGCTGAAGCCTGACCTGAGGGTCAGTGTGGGGCTAGCTGACTGATCACTGTATTTTCTCTGACATGACAGTGCTTGATTCAGTACTGTTAATGTCATTTCAGCAGGTTCAGCCTGCATCATCCATAATTCTGACAAAAGGGACATTATGCAATACTAAATTGCCTGTCCGAGCAGAGAGAGGCACAGCATGAGAGATTGGCATATTCCAGCGATCTCCTAAAGCAAGAATGCCTGAAATCTCCTCCTGAGGTATGATGGCCATCCTGGCTTTGTCCTCAAGCATGTCACTCATCACTTCAACAGTATGGAGATTATATTTGGCTGGCAGGATGTTTTAATTTAATTTACTGATAAAATTAATTAATAGTGGGGCTTTAAATCACGAAAGCTTTTTGAAAACCAAGTGTTATTGTAAGTAATCTCTTTCCAGTTGTCTGTTGCACTGCAGCAATTATGACAAACATCCACTGGATTTTTTTGGAAGTTTGAGTACCATAATTTTTCTGCTATGGTTACATTTTTTTCCTACTACAAACTGATCTTAAGCAAAAGAAAAAGTTTAAATAATCTGTGTTTAAAGCATACTGTTAACTATAGCCAATACTATCTTTTTAAAAGCAGTTTCATTTAAACTTTCACCAGCTGCTATATAGTAAATACTTATTTCATCAGGCAGACCACACTGGAAATCACAGAAGGATCCAGAAAGTTAAATATGCTCTCTCTCCTATCCTGACAGCCAGAACAAGAGTGAAACATTCTGGGGAAGCCACATAGCACATTACTGACTTATGACATTTATCAATGTTAGTTGACTAATTCAGGCCTCTATGTTAACAGACATGAAGGAGTAGTTAAAATAGCATGTTGAAACAGTCAGCTGGCTCTCTGAGGTGGAAAAAACTGAAGATAAAGCAAGTCATTTTTTACCATGAATAAGATCTATGCAGCTTGCTATGTGAGAACAAAGGATCTTAGTAACAGGTATGGCATTAGTTCACTACCAGACTAAAAAATGTATCCTCTCTGTGTGTTTTGCTATTTCCATCCCAAGGATAGCTCAGTTTCCTTCAAAGCAAAATTATTTCTAGTACACATACTAGAACAGCTGTTCTCAGAACAGAGCTCTCAGAACAAAGGCACTGGCTGAAGTCTAATTTCACTAAGTTTTAGAGTTCCTGAGGACTCACCATTTACACTGATACCAGTAAGAGATTAGGAATTTATCTGTCAGTCCATAGGCTCTTATTTGAAGTCCATCTATCACAGATAATGCTACTTTTATGGTTTTTATCCCATAAGTTCTGGCCTGGGGAGGTGAATAATTAAATTTACTTTTTTAGTCAACTTTTCCCACCTCATTACAGACCTTTTCAGATGGTTTATTCTTCTTATGACCACTGAGAATAAAGAGCAGGGAATATTTTATAGTTTTGTTTCATAGTTGCCATGCTGGCAATGTGGAACAGAATCACTGCACTTACCAATCCAGTTCACTTTGTCCAATTAACTCCATTTCACCTGGTGCATCTATAACACCAGTTTGGCACATCTACACAAACCCACATCTGCATAAACTTACATCTGTCTAGCATGCCTTAAACACAGAATCAAACTAGATGGACAATAAATAGGAGTAGACATAGAAACAGGCATTGTTGTAGTCAGCTTTCCACAGCAAAAGCACCTGAGGTGAATCCAAGACTGGAATTGTCTTGGATTCAAGACAATTCCAGTCTTGAACTGGAATTCAAGAGAGAATTGAGACCTTGCCAGTGTCCAGTACTGAGCTCCTGCAAGCAGGTTGCAGGATTCTCCCAGCTGCTGCCGTACTCAAACACCCTGAAGAAGGCAATGACATCCTGAGCACGTTGCAAGCCACATCCTCTTTGTGGAAGTTCATTATTTTCCTACAAATGTCCATGCAGCTGGTGTCAGAGGGATTCACTGATGAATTGGTGGGCAACCAAGAGCAGGTATAGTAAAATACACTTCTAGCTGCTGGGAATGTTCAGTTTTCCTACAATTCACAGAATAGATTCAAGAGATCTCTGGAAGAAACTTTTTCCTGATTAGTAGATATTTGAGCATTGAGCATGTCCTGAAATATTTGCTCAGAGCCTGCTGAAAGTAAACTTGCACTTGGAAGTACAAGTTTTTGATGTAATGTTATTTCTTGTGTCAGACAATTTTACAGGTGCAACATAGAACAAAAGCAAAATAATAAATAGGGGTCAGACCTTACCCACAGTGGCCAGAGTGGATTTCTTATACCAAATTGGGAAGCAGTTGGCACGGAGTGATCAGCAAGGGCTCTGCCATGCGGGATACAGCTTGACCTGACACCACCTCAGGGAGCCTCACAGCTGCAGGCAGTGCAGTGCCAGAGCCTATCACAGACCCAAATGCCTCTGTGAGCATGATATCCCAGGACTTGGCATCCAAATCCTGCAGCTACCAAACACACCCTGCTTGAGGCCACAGCTGCCAGCTCTCCATCTAAACAGGGACAAGGAGAGAAGAGCAATAGGGGAAAAAGCTGGGGCATTAAACACAAGCAAAACCCACATTATATTTAGCTTTTAGATAATGGTTCTGTACTTCAAAGCTTTGAACAGATTCCATATTGCTGGTTGGAGCATGAATATGGAAGCTCCAGGTCAGACTCAGCTGACAGTGGTGATTTCATAAATGGGAGAAACCATTCCTTGCAGCAGTCATTTTCCCTCTGGAGTCCTATAAAACACTACTGCACTACTGGAATCCCTGGAGACTGCCTGCAGGAGTCAGAAATTGTATTATTTCTACAGTAGTTTTGAAGAAATTGAAATGACCCAACAAAGGCTTGGTCTCAAGGACTGATCAGGCAAGTACTAAGAACTGTATTAGGAATGGGGAGAAATCATTTTGCAATAGAGTAGCATAAAATAATTGTGTAAGCAACAAATAAACAGCAAGCAAAGTGCTCACTAACATTCACACACATACTCACAGAATGTCTCCTTGGCTCACACAACAAGCAATGTCTGTCTAGCTGAAGGTTGAATGAACAGATCCCTGGAAGCTACAGCTACCTCCTTTAGAATCCCCAGTGTCTGTTGGCTGGCGTAGCCTTTACCTCACACCAGGCTAGGAAAAGCAACAGTGAAATCCATCATAGTTAGGCTTTACAAAATAAAATGTCTATAGATGCATGGAGATGTGGATATGTGCTATAACTCTATGCACAGCATATTAAAAGGTTCCTTCATTTCACCTACATCCTTGCCACAGGCTTCCTGAGTGATCCTGGCATACTGTGCAAATGGTCCTATACTTCCTTTTACATGAAGAAAGGTTATTTAATTTAACAGCTGTTAAAAAGTACACTGAGACTGTTGCATGTAAGGTTGTACTCAAAATTGCAAAGTAGTTGTTCATTTATTTCTGCTAAAATCACATACAAAGAAAAAATTAGGCCATAAAATACAAGGTAAAAGAGAAAAATTACTTGGATTTGTACATGAGTTGTATCAGAAATACGGTATTGGAAAGCACTGAAAACTTCTAAATATCACTTGTTATTCTCAGAATGCAATATATGTTTATTTCTATATGGAAAAGCACAGTAAAAATATGTTTCCTTCAAAGAAGGTATGTTAATGTTTGTAGTGCTTTTATACCAAAAATCATTGCAGTGTATTATAGAAACTTATCTTCTTCAAAGTGCAAGCTAAGTTTATTATAATAAAGTTCCTATTAGTGCTATGAAAGCATTTTTGAGGGCCACTGCTCCATACACTATATAAAAAATGCTCCACACTCTCAAGTCATTTTACAAGCTACCAAACTAAAAATTGCTATAATAATGAACATGGTATCTAACCCAAGAACACCATCTATAAGATGCAACCCAACCTTTATTCAAAGCATCTTTATTTTAAAATAGAGTATTTCAAGGTCATTCTGTATCATATTACAAGTGGGCATTAGGAAAAGGCTCTAAAAAGGAGCCCCCACTCAAATCCTCCTCAGCAATGTGCATGGAGAAGGTTTGGTGTACCTCTTGGGCAGTGCTTTGCAAATTAGCCATAGGTGCCCAGTTTTCCAAAATGAAATAAGACTCCAGTAAGCGGAGAGGGGCACAGGAAATCTATTCTGGGAGTCTGCGTTCCCAGCAGTGAAGAGACTTCTCCATTTGTGCGTTTGCGTTTGGCTGCCTTATTTAGAGCTGGGCTGGCAGGCAAGGCAAGACGTGTCAGAAGAAACCCAATCACACCTAAAATATCTGGGGCAAACACTAAAATTCTGTTGCAATCTATATATTGAGAGACTTATAGAAGGGCCTACCTTGTGTGTGTTGGCACAGAAGTCAAAGACTGACACTCATTCCTGCTTACATTCCCTGTGCTCACAGCCATTCATAGCTGCAAAATGTATGGACTCTTCTCAAATGTTGCTGGATCACAGGCTTACCTTAACATTCCAGGATGAAATTCCCAGAGTGACAGCTCTTTGCTTTCAGACATGAAGGAGAAATTGATCCTGATCTCATTGATGATAAATTCCCATTGATTACATAAAAAACATTGGACCAGGCCTACCTTACTGGTTCTTGTACCTACTGACTGGTTCTTGTCTTAACCATCAACACAGCTTAAAGAAGTACATTTCTATTTTATCCCTCAGAAATCAAAAACTAATACGTCCTTTGGTAAGAGAATATCATTATCATGTGCTCTCCAGAGCCCACCTAATTTTTTTTTTTTTTTAATTGAACATGTATAGTTTAAATTAGGCCTGACACTGAGAAACAGGTGAAAAATTGGAAAATATTAGCAAGCATAACAGCAAAAAGAGGACAATCTGATTTAGGCCTCAGGATATGGTTTTCATATCCCTTTTACACCCGTCCCAAATAACACGGTGCCACTGCATGAGAATACAACGTGGACCCTCCTTTTCCCAATCTAAAGTTTATAGGAGATTCCACCAACAAACACTAGCTAGCAATTGGCATCAATATTCCTTTTCCTCTACTGCCAAAAACTCTTCACTTATATCAATAAAAAAATAATACCTTCAGAAATTATCAGTTATTAAAGATTATTCAAGGCATAGTGTTCTGTGGATCAAGCATGTAGCTACTACTAATGCTTTTGTAATAAGATGAAGAACAACCTATTGAGTGCAGAACCCTTCAATAGAGGGAAGTCTTACAAGCATTTAATGCTCAGTGGTTTGCCTGTACTGATACTTGGCTATTGAGAACTCTTGCTACTGCTGCACCCAAATGAATAAATGACAATCTTTGTCTTTCACATCCCTCTGGTTTTACCAGGACTCATCAGATTAAACGTGTTGTACAGACTAATGTACAGAGAGGAAAATACTGCCATATCTTAGCTTCATGTGTTTAACATAGACAGATTTACCATGAAAACTTACCTCCAAAATTGCCAGGATTTCTCTTCACTAACCAACTGGATTCTTCATAGAAATAACATAGTACCTATTCAGCAGTTGAATAAGTAAAGTCTTCCTGATGCAGCAAAGTTCTTGGCAGTCAGTGCTCAGGCAATGTTGTTAGGGCTTGAAATAATACTCTGGAGACTGCAGTGCTGGACTCAAAGCAGTTTTCTGTGCCCAGGTGGATTGCAGAATTACTGAGAAGCAGCATTTCCACAACTAGAAAGAGAATTCAGCCTACACTAAATCAGGACTTGGTGTGCTACATTGTGACTGGCAGTCACTTTTCCTTTCTGCAGCATCATTACTTACACAGTGGATGTGCTAAATTCTGTGAGTGGCAACTTAATGGCAGCTGGAAGCACTGTTTCTCATAAACTGCTGAACTTTGAGGATGGTGGAACTGCTATGAAACATCTGCACATAAACAAAAAAAGCCCTCTTGCAGAAACGTGCTGGGCAGAACAGAGGTTGCTGATGGCTAGTAAGGCCAATTCAAAAAATCATGGAGAATTTTCATTTGTCTGCAGTCAGCAGTGATTATTTATCCACACCAGGTTCATACAGTGACAAAAGGAGACCATTCAGTTGCACCTCCATGGGCTCCTTTACCCTGCTCAAAATCCCAGGCATCTGTGGTCTCCTCAATAAACAGTCAGTCAGCCTCAGAGACTTTTTTGGTATATCATTTTTTGGGATAGGTTCAAAATACATTAATAAAGAACATTTTATCTGCTACTTTTTTATCAATACTGCAAGAGGCTTTCCCTCTACCTGACCCATGGCTGAAGTTATCAAGATGCGGAAGCATATTCTGAACTTCTCACACGTCCCAACCTCTCACCAGACACTCCTGCTATTTATGCCTACTTATTCTTGGTGTCTGAACACTGCCTGAAACAACGTGGGACAGTATTCATCTCACTGTAACTGGAGCACCGCCCCCCTAAATCTTGCACTACTGGCATTTGCTGAAATGGCTGTGGGCTCAGAAACATTGTCAAATGTCAGTTCCCAGGATGCTGTCAATAAATCATTTAGAGCATCTTTTCAGAACCTATTCCTATGTTTTCTCCCCAGCCCACACAAGGCTGGCATCATAAGTTCACAAAGAACATGACCTTTTGTGGAATTTACTCCAAACATTCATCAGAGGAAGAAATCTCATCATTTCAGCTATATTTTTAGGTGGTGACATTTGATTTCAACTTCCTCCAGGCCTGTCCCCCGCCCTTTTCATGAATCAAAAGTTATTTGTACTGTAATGGGTTTCCTATAGTTAAAGTTTTGTCAATTCATTCTGCCCAGAACTATAACTGGGAAGGATTAGAAAGATATGCAAGGTATGTTTTGAGTGTAACAGATCCAATAAAAGTACATCACCTACATAACTTATTTCTCTCTTCAGTTTCAGCATTCTACACAATGAGACTGACAATCATTCAGGAAGCACTGTCCAAGTTCACTTCAACTATCTTTCTAGCTGCCAGCTGTTATCAAATACTGGTCTAGCTTTTCCCACTTAACATGTGGCCCACCTAATTTTTACAGTTCAGTTAGATTCTACTGATGACAAAGGTGTCAATCTCGCAGTTCCTTTCCTATGCAGACTCTTCTTCTGTCCTTCAGCCTAGGTTTTTCCCCATCAAAAGTCTTGTTGCAAAGCAGTTACCTCAGCTTCTGAATTGACATCAAATTTAGTGAAAAAACCATGTACAACAATAGAGTCTTTTATCCCCCAGGTCAGATTTCTCTAAACTCTACTGAAGATCTTTCCTGGATTCATTACTGGAACTGGTGAATTGTTATTATTTGTTCTCCTCTCAGTTCTTGCCCATGTCTTTATAAGCCAAACAATTGGAGGATGAGATCCTTCCACTCAGGGAACTGCATATTGTTCAGCAGAGTGTTTTTATTCTTTATTCCATCTTACTTGTGTGTTTTCTGTAGGACTGTCCCTTGCTTCTCATGCATTCCCCTTCACCATGGCCTTTTTGTTATTTTAGAATGTGTGTTTGATCAGGTGCCAATTTAGTACTCAACTTCAAGGCAGACTTGCACATAGTTACAATAAAAATTCTTGTTTCCTGTTCCAGCCACAAAATTATAATTTATGTGTTTTGCTTATACTGATCACCTTTCTAAATGTTCCTGGGCTTGTCCAGTCTTTTATTTTAAAAAGAGCAATTATTTAACATTATTCCTTTTTTTGGCACAACTTCAGGCTGATCACCCCTTCAAAGAATTTTCATGACTGTTCTTTTAGCTTCTTTATGCAGTTCAATGAGCTTTAAGAATCATCCTTTTTTCCTCTCATATAATTTGATTCAGATTTCATTTCTAAATCTCTGAATCTTCAGTAGTGAGAAACAAAAAACTTAATCACCTTGTGACCAGCCAAACTCTTGTCTCTGCCAGTCCACATTCAGGCATTCTCTAGTGTTAGGTCATTATCAAAGGCACAAGAAAATGTCACTTTTCTATCAATAAACAAGGGACTTTATTACTTACCTCTCCTCATGAATTCCTGTTACAGTTTGAAAGAAATAGTTCATATAGCTACTGGATATAATGTCTATTCAATCATTTTTCCTGACCAGAACAAAGACCATTATTTTTCTGGCTTGTGAAAAATGTGTCTTTCCTTGTTTTTGCTGCTGATTACTCTATCCAAAGGGAATGTCTGCTCCTCTGTCAAAGAGTAAAAAATGCTCAAGCAAGGAAAAAATAAACAGCACTTTTGTGTATGAAAATATGCCTCCGCCATTCTAGAGAGTTCCTTTCCTCATGTTGAGAAGTAATTTAGCACAATCTTCTACTGAAAAATGCTATGCTCAGATTTTAGGCTGAACCCAGAATGATTGACACAGAACTCCAGGAACCAAGAGCTTTGGAGATATTGATCCAGACACAACATCAAACAGTAAAATTGCAAGGTGCTGTGCCTAAGTTCATGTGGAAGTTAAATCACAGAGGGAGAAAGAGGGCAAGATAATAGTACAGTAAGCAGCCAGCTATAGAGAATGGCAAATTAAATTTAGAATAATATTACTTTCTCTAATCCTCAGCTATGAAACATGATGCTCAGAACAGGAGTGTTATGATTCCTGTTTTCACATTCATGCTTCAATAGGAGGAAATTACTCTACCATTCTATGCCAGAGAACAAGAAACACTAAGCAGTATTCTTTTTTGGAGAATCAGTGAGAAATCAGAACAGGTCACTGAAGACCTGTGAGCATGCTGTGGAAAAATACCCACAGGTAATGTCATTCATGTGCAATCTGAAGCAAGCAATACACTGCAGGATTAGTTAACATTGAAGAAGGCTCTATGCAAAGAGAAAAATAACATTAAAAGAGAGTAATGTTATTCTGAATTTAGTTTGCCATGCTATGCAGCTGCCTGTTTACTGTACGCTTATATTGTCTTCTTTCTCTCTCTGTGATTTAACTTCCACATGATCTTAAACACAAGGAACTGGGCTATAAAACAAAAAATATAATTGGTCCAAGTTATTTTTGGAGTCTCAAACATTTGGCCAAATATTAGCAGGAAAAAATTCAAGACACATGACTCAGTAGTCCATCCAATCAGTCCATGGCATTAGATTTCATCATCATTAATTAAATCAGGTTCTTACAAAAACTAGTACTTATGAGTATTGGATTTAATTTCCTTTTTCTTCAACAAAGGTGTGACTGTTTTAGAGACTGGAAAATAATACAAAGTAGACTATACATAGTGTTTTGTTCCTCTTTTCCAAAACAATACTAAACTAGAAAGAATAAATGAGAGACAAGCAAGAACCTGATCTAGAGATTTGTTCATGAATTTACTTTTTGAAGTATTAGAGAAATTTATTTGAGTTTTCTTCAACTGTATGTCTAAAGGAATAAAAATACTAAAAAAAGATAAAGCCAACAAAATATTCATTTACTTGACCAAACAAGCAACATATTGAATTTAAACTAGAGTTGCACCAAATAGACTAGTAATTGTCATTTTGGATTGTTCTTACTTTCCATCTAGTCCAGTAGCATTCTCAAGTGCCAGCAGCCCATACCAGAGGCCTTGGAAGAAAATGCCTGAACTTTTCAAATATCATAAGGAAAATAAAAAAAAAAAAAAAAAGACACAAAAAAAAAAAAAGAAACCACACCACTACTAAATTCCTTTGCCTCCTCCTTAAAAAAGAAGATATATTTGATAGCTCATCATGCTTTAGAATAAAGTATTTTCTTCTCAGAGCCTCTTCTGCAAAATGTAGACATTCATACACTGTCAGTAAACTGATATTCCATTATTATGAGAGGTTAGTTGTAGTTGTTTGCACAGTCAGCTCCTTTCATAATACTCTTAAGTCAATCAAGGGTCTTTCAGAAATACCAGACCTGAAGTTAGAACAAATATACTTAAAATATATACCTGGCAGGTGCTATTGATCTTGCTGCAGCAATTCTACATTCTTTTTTTTTTTAAACATTAGGTTAGGATGTTATTTCATAAAAAAACAGAAAATGGAGAAAAGTGCAGTTATTTCTATATTTGAAAATATTATATCCTTTTGTTCATAGCTGCTTTCTGCCTTTTTGCTTGAAATGTATCTCATCTTGAACACTTATGAAAAATACAGCTTTGTTAAAAAAAAAATCTCCTTCATACCGGCTGTTTCAGACTGATATTTCAGCTTGATTTTCCTCTGTTTATCAAGGGAATCTTTCAGATATATCAAAATGACACATTATTTGTGCCTCCATTCTGAAGGGAACTCTGATATCTTGAAATTCAGAGTAAAAAAATTTCAGTGATTTGTAAATAAAGAAGAAAGCAACTGTTCTATGGAGAATTTCTCATTTTCAACAAAGGAACGTGACGATGCTGACCTGGAGCTTCTGTGGCTTCCTATAACACCTAGAACAGTGTAATGAATTCCGTGAGAGAAGGCATCCAGGTCAGCAGGTTTCCAATCTACACACAGATAATTTTAAAAAGGTTCATTTTGAAATTTCATCTCTGGCCATGAAGCAGATTCAAGTTTGTGTTTACCTCCCAGCCACAAATCTAACAAACTGGTTGTTTTTTAAAAAAGCATAGATCAAGATGGATGATTGTAATATATTATATCTTGGCTTCAGAGCCTCTCCAGAACTGTTGCTGATGCATACCCCTCTTTTTTTGCAATAGACTCATAAGCTACCTGCTCATCCCTTTTCAGTTTAAAGGCAGTGGTCTACAAAAACCTCTCACAACTTGCACTGGGGCACAAGCAGACTACAAGACCAGCTTCAAGTGCATTCTTCAAATTCCCCCAGTTCCATTGTTCCACACTCCAGTTTTATAGCTCCCCCACCTTGTCAAAACTGGGCACATGTAGAGCTCCAAATATTGTAATAATCTAGCAGTATCTTCATGCATCATTTTACATTTACCTGTCTGCAGGTGCCCCAGCACGCTTGCCACATAAGTGGCAGAATTGCAAGTAAGGACATTGTGGCACACAGTCACAGAATTCTCTAGGATATCACTCTTCTGTGGTTTCTCAGCCTTCTTTCTCTCATTTCCTTTCAGACTTCCTTTTGTCCCCACAGCTACACTCATCACATGTTTTCTAAAGCTATAAACAAAGACGAAAGGGTCAGGCAAACACACTGCCTTGTATAAAAACAATTTTTTATTTTCACATGAAAACAACTTCTGTTTTACTTACTTCTTTGAAAAGGTATTGAGTTTGAAATGTCCTTCGTTTAGCCCCCTAGGCATAGTCCAAGTGTGAATGCTTTTGCTATTACAGACATTCTCATGTTACACATTAAAGTGTTTTTTCTCTTAATTCCCTCCCTGAGAAAAGTATGATGATCTGATGATGGTGCAAGGAATATAAAGCCCACTGTGAGCAATGGCAAGGACTAAAATAGGTGCACAGATGCCTTAAGTTTGGCTTAGTAAGTGCACATTGAAGCCAATATTATGGTTTAATATGATAAGTATGAAAAAGTATTATGATAAGAACCATGCTCACTAAAACTCTAAGTAAAAATGACCTTTACTTAGAATTCATCTCACATTACTCAGTTATTTCATTAACCATCCAGTTTGGACACACCTATTGTAGGTAATGTATAAAAAGATGTCTAACCTTTTTGAGAAAAGCAGGATGAATTCAGAAAACAAAGTGCAAAATGTATGAAAGGCGACACATAAACACAGGCTAAAATCTCTCAGAATTTTCCTACACAGATTATATCCTCACTGTTCATACCGATGCTTGATCCAGTACTGCATTTCAGAAGACATTATACAAATGATTATGGGTGACAAGATCTATCTTACAGTGGTTCCATCATTAACAATTGACAATATAAAAATTACATCTGTTAGCAAAGTATTTCTTCAGCACTTTAATTAAACCAATTCTGGGTGATACAAATGTCTTTATTGTGTGATTTGCCCTTTGTGTGAAATTTCTGCCAAAATTCCCCAGCACATTTGGTGTTTTGACATGAGTTACAGAAGCATGTCTGGATTATGTAACTCTTTTGTGTCAGGAATCATGGAAAAAAGAATGTATAACATGTTTTCTTGAAAGAACATGCTCTTGATAGTAAATTTCATCTTTGACACACTGATAGCCCATGTGGCCAGAGATTAATTTCTAACTTTAGGACATGCTAATTCCAAAAGGATTAGTCAAACCCAAAGGTTTAACATTCACAAGTGAGCTCTCTTCAATGAGCTGTGCACCACCTCAGTTCAATCTATTGATATATCACCTATAAGTCAGGTGATATCACTTTTGAACTCCAGAACTAGATTTAGAGCTTTGAAACCTGAAATCAAATACTCTCCACACAAAAAAAGAAAAGTTAAAACAATTGTTCTCATTAACAAAAAACATGGTGTTTTTAGTTGGAAACACCTTAAACAACTACCAACTACACTGTCTATCAGGAAAATAGAAGGCAAATATTGTAACACTTCAGGTCCTGCTCAGACTTGGTTTGTTATTAATGTGTCAGATGAACCTTGGTTTTGAGACACAGAGAATCTTTTTTCCCTAAAAAATCCTAAAATTAAAAAAAAAAAAAAAAAAAAAAAAAAAAAAAAAAAAACTGCTGAAGTAAAATAGCTTAGAAAGCTAAAACCATTTTCATTACAATCAAAATTATTCATGGAAAAAGAAGACTGATTTTTAGCCACACATACTTGCAACACAGAAAAGAATACCAAGGATAATTCTAAGCAGGCAAGCTAATTTTGCACTTTTGAACATCCCACCTGCTTCTTTATTACAGCTCCCATAGTCTCAAATACTCACTCTACTAATCCTGGCCACTGGACACCATGGTGTAGTTCATTTCCTGACATGATTTTGCATCAGAGGCTTTTTGACACCTCTCACCAAACTATGCCTTACAAGATAAGCTCATTAGCATTCCAGCTGATGTAGGCAAAATTTCATCCTACATTAGTGACAATGAGAACTGCTACTGTTTTAAAGTTGACAAACCAAGCTTTGGTTTGCAGCTTTAAGTAATATTTCTCCCTCTGGAAAATGTCAATTCCCAATTTCCTAGCAAAACAAAGAGTTCCTCTAGGTATAGAAGGGTCCAAGAAAACAACACAATTGTAATTTTCAGGAAAAACTGTGGCTCACAATTCATACATACTTCTAAACATAATATCTGAACCTAGAACAATAAAAGTTCTCTTATTTACTTCAGGCATTAAAAAAAGCAGCCTCAAAATAGACTATTCATTATTACCATTAACAGGCAATTCTGAATTCATTGTTAATATTAATTCCTGATATTTAAACATGGGGAAGCACACTCACAATTAACTTTCACTATGCTCATTAAACTTCACATTCAACATGCTCTCAACATCAAAAGGTATTATATTACTGCAATGTAGTACATAATACTGTGCAACATCTGTGTAATATATTTAAATATAAGAGCGTGTGTTGTATTACACAGTACCAGAATTTTCTGTACAGAGATTTCTGAAATTGAGGTATATAGACAGACATATCCAAGTAAATTCTAAGGCTGAGATTTTGCAATAAGATCATGTGATTTAAGTTAATATAATTATCTAGTGTCTCTCAGATTTACTCAGCTTACCTGAGCTTTAGGACACTAAAGAAGCTTCTTTGCCCTTTGCAATAACATCTGCAAAGTGACAGTATGATGTGTATTGTACCTCTCCAGAGCCCATAAACTGTGACTTTTGTCTTGACTGGCCTGAGAATACTTCAACCCAAGATACTATACAAACAGCTGTATGATACCTTGAAGAACAAGCTGATGTCAGAAGAGAACTTGTATATTCAAATAAAGTTTTGATCACAATAGAAGTAGTTAAAACTGTTTTCCTATTACATTGAACTACATGGCTTTCAAGGAGATTGTGATTCATGTTTGATACATGCCACTAGCACATCATGTGGTAAAATGAGAGAAGAGAAAACAGAATGTTTTAGTAAAACCAAAAAATATCTTTAACCATGCAGCCATTTCATGCTGTATTTTTCTTTGGAAGAACATCATTCCTTCACATCCAAAATCACGAAAACAAACAGGCAACATTTTTCCTCTGTTCTCCCTCCTATCCACCACCATCCAGTAAGACTCTATTACACCAGATAATGTGTTCTGACCAACATCTAGTGTCAACCTGCTTCCAGATGCAGCATCACCATTTTGCATTAATTTTACCTATTATTTATTTCATCTCCACCCTCACCCATGTTCAGCACAGATACTCAGACCTGGAGCCCTCACTTTTGAAGGTCATTTGAGAATCCATGCTTGACCTTGAGCAAAGGAGAAGTCTTTCTGACTCATCTGTGTACCTTCGTGCCCAGAGCTGATCTCCTGCACCCAGTGTTCGAGGCTTCAGCGACAGTGTTTCAAATTGCACATAAGTCTCTTTTGCAAGTTCAGCTTCCTTTGCAGATTTTGGTTTCAAATGAAGTTTTAAAACTTTGTAGAGTAAGAAAAATATCAAAGGTAAAACAACCACACATGCTGCACTGCTGGCCACTATCAGAATAGAAAACTCAGAGCTGCTTTCATCATTTAACCCATCAGTGGAGAAAACAACACACTGCTCTTTTGTCGGTGGCACGCCTTTGGGTGAGACACATGCCATATATTGAGTACTAGGTTGCAGACCATCGATTGTGACTTTGTTTTTGTTAGAATCAGTGCTGAGAGGCAACATATCTTTCTCACCATACTTGGAGTATAACACAGTCACAGCAGAATTGCCTGTGGCATTGACAGTTTTCCAAGTTAAGGTCACTCTTTCATCAGATTCACTGATCACTCTTAGGTTCTTCACAGTAACATTTTGCTCAGCCGTACCTGCTGTATTCAATGAAGTATCCTCACGTTTTTTGCTTAAATCTCCAATCTGCTTTTTGTTTCCATTTGTCACTGCCTTTGAAACTTTCTTTCCATCTAACATGAGCCTAGATTGCTTTCTGTCAGTAAAAGTCATGCTGGTTGATCTTTCAGTGCTAACCAGAGCTGTGGTGGTCAGTTTGATGGGAAGAGGCGTGGTTGTCCTCTCGGGTTCCTGCTTGGATTCCTCCTGAGTCGTATTCTGCCTCTCAGCCTCTGGCTTCCTCCCAAACTTCTGCGGTGACACAGTTGTAGTGACTACACCAACCACTGTGACAGTCACGGCAGCTTCTGACATTCCTGCCAAGTTCTTGGCTTTACATCTGTATTCTCCTGCATCCTTGTAAGAAATTCCTGTCAAGCTCATTATGGACCACCTGACACCCTCTCCAGGAGTTTCTTGAATTACTATGGGAAAATGCAAAGAGTAAAAACATAATGAATGGGAAGTAAAGAGAAAGTAAACATTATGAGAATACTTCTTACCTTTCTGCAAGAAGGAATTACAGGTTTTAAAAATTTTAAAAATGAAACACAAGCAGTCAAAAAACCACAAAAAAAAAATCAAATTTCCAAAACAAACTATGGAATTCCCAGTCATAGTCTATTATTAAATAAAAGTGCTCAGCTTGGGTCAAAATGGAAATAAATGTCTAGAGTAATTCGAATATAGTTTGCACTAAGAAAAACAAAACCACATAAATTGAAATCGAATGTCTTAAAGCTCCTATTGACTCTTAAATACAAGATCCACTGACTTCCTGTGACACTTATCATGCTACCCATTTAAAATGCTATTGGAAATTTCTTTTGTCTTAAGATATTTCAGTTCTCTTACCTCCATCAGACCTATGATAACTGCCAACTACTTGGCATTAGCAAGTAGCATTTTTTACACTTAAGTTACTACATAAGTATCTGTCATAGCAGCTAGAATGATGTCAGACAATGATGCCTTGCATCATTTGCACACAGAAAACATGATTTTGGAAAATTTTATGTTTACAGTGCTGAGTTTTAAGTTGCTCAGTTATGGCCTCACTGGCTTTTTTAACATGAACATTTGTGAACAGAGGTTTCAGAAAAAAAATCTCCTTTCTACTTTCAAGCTCCTGAGTTAGGGTCCAACTAACCAAACTCCATTTCCCTTTATCCTTCCCCCACTGCATCCATTTCACCCTTCCACACACATTGTTCTTGTAACAGACCACATCCACAACCAAAACAGTCTGCTGAACCTGTTAAGACCAAGAACTAGAGAATTTCATAACAGCTGTTGCACAGATATGATTGCCAGCTTGACACAACACATGGTCCATTGTTAATCGTTACAACGATCTCAAAGCACAAGCAACCCAACAATTGTTGGTTCCCCCATTTCCTATAAAAGAGCAGTTATACCTGTATAGTTCACTGGAATATTGTCTGACCTATTCCAAGTGAGCTGTGGTGTGGGGTACCCCGTGGCGTCACAGCGTAGCAGGACGTTGCTGCCCAGCGGGGAGGTGATTTTTGTTGCTGAGGTCATCACAGATGGTTTAAGACACTGCTCTAACTCAGCTCTCTGGAACAAGATTCCTGCCAGGCTCTCAGGTCCACTACACGAAACCAATGGATCAAGAAGTACAACGGAGGTGTCCACAATTTTGGAAAATTCAATCAGCTTTGAAATGCGACAGTCACAAAACCATGGGTTGTCCTGAAAACCTGAGGCAAGGAAGGAAGCAGGGAAAGAAAAAAAATTGTTGTCAGTCAATATATGGATATTGTGGTCACAGTATGACACATGACTAACACCAAATACAATCAAGAACAATCCTGGACCTATTCTGAGTTAATCTTTTATCTTTCAACTTGTGTTTTTTGTTCAGCTGATTGGTGGGGGAATATTTTCAGAGGTTAGGGAGAACAGTATGAATGTTTATTAAGCTAAACTTCTTCACAGAAGTTTATGGAAGCATAGTGATGTGCTGGCATTACCTGTGCTTAACTTTGCTATTTATCTACCACATTTAAAACCTCTTCAAAAAGATGTCCCATGACTGATGATACATTTTCACCCGTCTGTGCCTCCTGGAAAGACAGCTTCTCTTTGCTTCATGTCACTCTCCTCTGCTCTTAGTCCTTCTTTGGGCTCTTACAGCTTGACCTTCCCTGACCCTTTTTTCAATGCTTGAGGAGAATGCAATGATTTAAGGGTTTAGAGCTTGCACTGACATCTCTGTCCCTTGAGAAAAATGGATAAAGGCTAAGGAGAAAAAGCTTTAGGCCAAAAAAAAATTTACCTGGCTCTGAACTACACCAGTATTGCTAGAAGTTGGCTTTACTACAGCCTATGAAATATATTCAAGAAGAATAACAGAAGAGTAGAAAATAGGAAGGACCACAAAACAGCATAATGACTACAATATTTTTATGATGGCACACAAGAACCCTATCTCTCTTCTGTCATAGCCAATAACATTTGCTTCTTGCTTCCAGTCTATGAATTAGAAGCTTTTACCTCTTTGTGAATTTATAATGTTGGAAGAGATAGCCATTTCTGAGGAATATCAGTCTGAATCTTCAGCTGGTATTGATTACCCCACTATGTTGACTTTCATAGAGCAACAGTGGCTTCACCAGGTAAAATACAACACAGCATGTCACTCAGGAGTTCAAGTACTTTCTTATTGGACTCATACTTTTGAATATGCCTTTCTCATTTTCTCAAAGTACTACAAGTAAAAAAAAATATGGTCTGAAACAAGGGATGGTATGCAAGGACCCATTGCTACTGAATTTACTGATCAGTACAATAAACAAGTCATGTAATTCAAACCAGTACTGAAAGAAAAAAAGAGCCCTGAACACCTGCAAATATTTTTCAGAGTGTATTGTTAAGAATCATCAAAACAGCTATTGAAAAAAATGATGGGCTGTTCTCAAAAAACCCGCATATGAAAGAATACATGAATAATTAACAACTTTTTCCTTTTATCACCAGACCAAGATTAGGTTATTTTAAGCACAATGGTAGTGATTGGTTAACTATGGTAAACCCCAATTAATCCCTGCTCTTTAAAACAAGACTTGACCTGAAGAGATTCCATGACTTTGACATCACAATCCAATTTCACCCCTTCCAGACAGAAGAGATTTCACATCTATTCACTACTTATTGTTTGTGGGAACAGAGGAGGAGAAGTCAAAGGAAAGTGTATCAGCAACTGCTTTTCCTCAAAAAATTTTCCAAAACACAAAAATTTTGCCTGTGAACTTCACACACATATTGCTAAGGAGAAAAGGTACTATCCGAGTGTTTTCTATATCTAGGTACATCAACTGCTTGTGCTTATAAAAATTCTGCTCAATCAAGCACATCTATGTAACTATTTGTGCACATATTTTCAATTAGGGAAGCTCTGTAGTCAGACACAATACTCTGTTAATTTTCTTTTTCTTCTCACTTTCTCGCAATTTTCCTCACTGTGTTAAGAAATTTACTGGAGGAAAGGAAGGGGTTTATTATTGGTTTTAACTTTAGAAAAGACCCTTAAATCCATCTAGTCCAACTGTTAACCCAGCACTGCCAAGTCCAGCGCTAAACCATTGACCCCAAGTGCCACATTTACATGTCTTTTAAATACCTCCAGGAATGGTGACTCCACGACTTTCCTGAGCCATATATATATATATATATATATATATATATACACCTACACCTACACAGCTTTCATATTCTCCCAGTGTCCTGAAGAAAAGCCAAAGTCATTATAATAGGTACCAGAAATCGACAAAATAAAAGGGAAGATGAAGCAACAATGAACAGTACTTAGATTGGATGGTTGTTTAGTCCAGCCTGGGACACAGGTTTGACCACCTGAGTGCAGGGCAAAGGAAGAGTTATGTCAGTCAGCCACTTCATCTTCCCCATCCATCATGTTTCCCAATGAAACTGCCCGAAGAAGCAGGATTTATACAAATATATATAATAGATACAGCTATGTGAGTTCCTTCCTTGTCCCCACAGCACAGCCCCTCAGTTTATCTGTGTCTTGCCAATATCTGACAGTATTCACATTTTTTTCTAGCCGTTGTAAATCACCAAGTTATGTGAATTCTCAAAATGAAAAGATGAAAGTGCTATTGAGTTGGAAGCAAGATAAAACACTGAATTTCATTATACTTCAGTTAGTGTTGAAGAGAACAGAAATGTGAATGTAAACCTAGTTTCCAAACTACATTTTGAACTTCATTCAAGAGTTTGTGCTGACAAGATGTTAGAAATGAAACAAACATGTGAAAGAATAAAGAAAAGGTTAAAAAGGGAGGGGGAAATTAGAAAATGGAAAAGATTAGGGAACTTTAATAGAAGAAATAATTTCTTAAGAAGCAAAAATGAAACTAATGATAAATCTCTGATGGCACACGTATCTAAGGACAGAGAATGTCTTTATAAACCCTGGATTCTCTTGTAGAAACATCAAGGCAGCTTGTTGATCTGAGAAAGAAATACTAGCCAAGGTAAAACAAACATTGATAAATATTTATGCATTGTAAAATACCAATGCAGTGCTATTTTAATATAAATTATTAATTATAAATTGCTCTAAAACCCTTTCTTCTAGATTTAGCATATTTTATATTTACTCTCACACATTTATATGTATGCTTGCACATACAATGGCAAACTTATGTATATGTGTGTCTGTGCACACACATTTTTGTAGTCTCCTCAGTAAGCCGGGTCTCCCTAGGCTGTGTCAATATGAACTTTAGCTATGAGCAAAATTTCCTTTGTAAATCAGTAACCAGACTCAGACCATAGCTTATGTAACACACTGATTTTCAGTTGCTGCAAAACAGCAAGATGTAAAATATTCAAGTTTTGGGCTGATAGAAATATTCACCACAGTTTGGGCCAGCCTACCCCAGGCTCTTTCCAACTGAACCTACACATTTTGACCCATGGTTCTAAATGGTAAATTCTATATCCAACACTGTCATAGCATTTTCACCACATGGCAATTGCTAAGGGAGTAGTTTCATGTGCCTGGCTCTCGGTGGCCATGGGATGGAGGTTGGCCAGCTCGCTGTCCTGCTGGTGGCCGCAGGGCAGACACGCACGTGGCCATCCCCGAGTCTCTGCCGAGACTGTTGTGGGTGGCGGTGATTGCTGCGGTGTGGGCAGCACAGCAGAGGCACAGGGCACGAGGAAACTGAGGCAGAGGAATAAGGGAAGGACACTTGTCTGAGTCTCCAAGCGTTTGATGTCGAAGTCAGGGCAGAGCAAGTGAACCCAATCTGAACCTGAAGGGGCTACATTTATAGGGATGGGAACACGGGGAGGACACAGCCTTTGACCAATAGAACGGCTTTAGGGGAGGGGTGCAGGGTAAGGGCTCCCCAATAGAAGCCAACACAGGGAGGGAGCAAGCCCCACAACCCAATTCTGCGCTGAGGAAAGGATGAAAGACCAGGAACACTCTAGAACCAAAGGAGTGTGCTATCTTTGACAGACAAGGGTGAGACAAGGGAACAAGGGAGGTATACAGGTGGATTGACATGTGGATTGACACACATTTTGGCAGGGAAAACTGTGGTAAACAACTCAGGACTGAACCATTAGGGAAGCCAAATGGGGTACAGAGACTGAACCATTACAAACTTATAACCTACTACAGAAGCACCAACTGTAAAATAACAGACTACCACAGTTTCAGAAAAAGCAATATCTACCCAGTGGCTCAGCATAACAGGTGGGAGCCTGATGAACCTACAGTATTCCAAATTTTTGGTACCTCTGCATGCAACAGAGGCAAGATCTCACACAACTGCCACTCTGTCAAATACTGGACTCTTCTGTTCCTGTCAGTGACTCACTAGAGTCCACCATATGGAAAATGCTACTGCCATCATTCCTGCCAGAAATGTAAATCTCTGTACAGCAGCCAGTGCTGAAATTTAGTTGTGATTTGGATCGAAATATCAGGCTATGGCTCCAGAGGTAATCAATCAGTGTGTGAATCAATGAATTCACACACTGGTCCCCCAGTCATTTGCACTGTTTAATTTTCAGCTCACTCCAGAGCTTTGTTCTGAGCTGATCCAAAGGCCGCTTTCCAAGACAAAGCCAGATGTGACCAGGGACAGTTGGCACTCCAGGGGTCGCTCACTGAAAGGCTTATGGATGAGACCACACCAAGGATGGCTCTCTAGCCTGTTGTTTCCCCTGAAGCAAGTACAGCAGGTTTTGTACCTCCAAATTATTCTGCATGTCTGTCAGCCCTTCAGGCATACAACATACCCCTGATATTTCATATTGCAAAAGCACAGATGAATGATTTCCAATGCAATTCTCACATAACTTCAGGAAGGTTAGACAGAAGAAAAAACACCTCCATTCCCAGAATTACATTTAACAGCCACTGTAGCATCCTGTAGAGCCCACAGAGAACCAAGGGCTAAATCTTACTAAGTGTGGAACAGACTGTCAGCTTTAAAGAGAGCTGGCCCTAAACTGTGTGGATGAGAGCCAGAGTGAGCCACGTGGCCAAAGGGCCAAGAATCATTCCCTAACCCTCTTTAATTTAGCATAGGGCACAAACAGAGGAACATCATGCAGTGGGAAGTAGTTAAAAAACCCAAATCTCTTTTTCAGAGATTACTAACTGGAATAGGGAGATGTTAACATGCCAGTCCTCTGGCAAAAGTAGCCTTTGGCTCCTCCAAGAGTCCTTAAAGTAAACATGGGGAACCTGAACTTTCTCATACGAGCAACTGTCTTGATGCTCAGTCAAGACACCGAAGATAAAATTGCCTCCTGGTGTTAAAAAATACATTTGCACAAACATATTTGTTTAAGACCTTACTGGTTTTGATCTAGTTAATTACATACACATGACAATCTTGTTTTGCCAGAACCAGGAGAGAAGACAGCTCAAGTCATAATTGATTACACTAATTAGAATCTGACTACTGTTTTCCTGACTAGACAAAACCAGCATTTATTTACTCTGGGTTTCAGCTTCCAGCAGAGTTCTGGCTGCAGTGATCGTTCCCTGTAGGTACACAGGTGAGGCTGAATGCTCCCACAGAGAGTGGCTGGAGCACATAGGACACTCTTGAGCATCAAAGTGTGCAATTGTGGGCATCACATTTTAAGTGAAACATTTTTTTAAACCTAAAGGTGTCCAAAGGGAACCAGTAACTACTGTAGAAAATGAAAAGAAAATTAAAATACCACACACAGCAAAAAAAGAAATGCCAAACCAAACAAATGAAAAACCCAACAAAACCAAACCAAACAAAAAACCCCAAATCAAACATAAATCAACCAAACAACCCCACAAAAACCTTCACATTATATTAGAAGCAGGTGAAAGAAATTGTGTGCTTAGTTAGGATGGCAAACAGGGAAGGAAAGACAATGAAAGCTTACTATAAGAGATGGTGATTAGTTTTTCTGTATGTGCATGTCCTGTAGGACAAGAGGTAATCAGCTTAGTTTGCAGTAAGGGAGATTGAGGTTAGATATTAGGAGAAACTTTCTCACTACCCTGATAGATAAGCACTGGAGGAGGTGACCATGGAAGGCTCTGGGGTGGTCTGGCCACATATTTAAGAACAGCACTGACTTTACCAGAATGGCTCAGCCCCTCTGGATCTGTGTCCCTGCAGGCTAGGTCCTTCCTGACCACAGATCTCTGTGATCCCCATCTGTAGCTCAGAGGAGGAGGAGAATATCTATGGGATGCACTTCTTTCTCAGGCTCCAGCAAGCCCAGGAGAAAGGAGGGCCATCATAAAGGAAGCACGAATACCCAATGGAGTCTAAATAAACTTGTCAAAATAACCCAAGACATAAAGAGCATTTCACTTTCTAATCTCCAGAGAAAGGGGATGTTTTCTTATTCACTATAAAGTTTTTCATATAGCAAGCACTGTCTGTCTGCATTGGGATAAACTCATCATAAAACTAGGATGTCCATGAATAAAAAAAGAATTCAGCTAATTCATTCACAGCTTACCCAAGGTAAATTTACTCAATATAACACAAGGAAAGTACCACCTGGCATTCTGTATTCTCAGGTGCAAATCTATAATGGCTGCACAGAGCCTCCCTTAGCACCTAACATTAAAAAAAAAAATAGAAGCAAGGTTCTGTTTCAACCCTGTGTGTGTTCCTCTATTGAGGGCTGTGTTAAAACCCAGTTGTAGTTCATAATAGAAAATGGTCCAAAGGTTGTATCTCAAGCCTTCAAAGAACTCAATGCTGACACCAGAGGGTTTGCCAGGACTACAGGAGGCTGGGAAAGTGCCTGCACCAAGGAAGCCTGCAGATGATTCCCAGAGTTAAGGGGAGAGAAGAGTGTATGAGGGTTTAAGATTTTTTTGGTGTTTTTTTTGTGTTGGGGGTTATTTTTTTTTCTTAGTTCCTTTTGTTTTGCCTGAAGTGGTGAGGGCTATATAAGACAAGGAAACCAATTAACCTCTGGAACTCCCACATAAGATCATGAAGGGATCTAGCACAATCAGCTCCCATTTTACAGCCTCCTGTAGTCTTCAGTGTGGGAACAGGGAAAGGAGAACTGAGATGGACTTTTACAGTTTTTAGTCCTGAATAAACAAAAAACCTTTAATGATGCAAGCCTAACCATACTTATGAAGTCATGCAGCCTACTTGCATCTATTAAGTTGCTTATATAAAATATAAGAGAATGAGAGTTTCAAGCTGCAGCTTCTGCTGTGAAACAAAGCAGCTGAACAAATGGACACTGAATACTGGGAGTTTAGATCAAGAAATTGGAAATATTGGGCGGTACAATGCAGGACAGATCTTTACCACTGCTTATAGAATTACTGCAGTAGATACAGCCAGCTGGTTTTCCTCCCTTCCACCTGCTGCACTACAAACACATCGAAATATGCACATCAAAATATGCATTTCTCTGTAAACAGGGATAGAAAAGAACAGTATTGATAGAACTGTTCCAGCTCGAGACTGAAGAAGAGAAAGGGGTTACCCTGGCAAGACTAGGAAGTGGAGATAAAGTGTCAGATAAAGCACAATGCCACAAACAGAACTGATGCAATTGCATACTAGAGAAGGGGATCAAATTATGAAAAAAATCAGAGTCTGGCAAAATTATTCTTAAATACTTACCTTAAACACTATAAAAAGTGAATATATAGGGATCAGACTCCTATTCTCTCTCATATTCAATACATAAATTACTAAAAACTTCAGGATGATCAGCCAGCTTTAGAGTAATGCAAGGTCAACAGAGGTCCCAGGGAGACCAGAGCTGCCCTATTCTGAGCCACCAACAACACTAGCTGCAGCATTGTGTCACAGGACAGGATTTATAAGAGCATCAGCTCTAGCTGCTTCCTTGGCTTGGGAGACTCTGGAAAAAAGCAGGTGCAAATGGACATGCTTACAGTTGCAAACATATACAAAGATGAGGGAAATGTCACCAGAAACATAATGTATAAGTCCTGTATTTATATAGCTACTGAATGGCCTGTATTCCTGCAAACTGGCTTCTCATAGCTTTTACTTCAGTTTTATAGCTTTGACGTAACAACACACGTGGAGGTCACTATCATCATTTTATAGTTTTCTGTTACCAGTAGAAAATATATAAATGACCACAGAGCAAACCACAATAGTGAGCTGGGTAAAACCCCCTCTCCTGAATCCTAGGCTGGTCCCCTAACTGTTCCCACTCGCAATTTTATGTTCAGGTATATTTTAGTAAGGAATGAGATAGGCTGTTCCACATACCCAAGATTACTCTCTGTGTCACCAGAATGTCTGTGGTCTTGGACACGATAGCTCCTGAGAAGGGGGGCCAAATGTCCATGAGGTCTGATGGCAAGGTTGTCAGCTTGTTGCTGGATAGGTCCAGGTAGGTGAGGTTTCTCAGGTAGCGGCCAGCATCAGCAGGAATGCTGGTCAACTTGTTGTTGTGGAGATCAAGAGTCCGTAAATTGGGCATCTCTGCCAGGGATTCCCAAGGGAAAGTTGAAAGCAGATTACCATCCAGCCTCAGCTCATGCAGCTGTTTCAAGTTATAAAAGCTGCTGATATCAATGTTGGCTACACAGTTGTAAGTGACCCACAGGTATTTGAGGTCTACCAGGTAGTAAAAGGCTTCAGTCGGAATCCTTCGTATGACAGTTTTCTCTATACGAAGTTTTACAGTATCCACAGGAACATTCACAGGGATCTCATACATGTCAGGGTCATTACAGAGTACAGACCTAGCAACAGGGAAGAAAAAAAAAAAAGAAAAAAAAAAAGAGAGAGAGACACATATTTGCATTTATTTACCAGAAATTTGAATTTCTGATTTAAATGCAGATAGTGTCACTTTCTGCAACACTACTACCAGAACAAAGAACATGGAAATCAAGAACAGTCCTCTGCATTTAAAAGCTGAACAAACTCCACAAACATGGAGTGTCTAACAACAAAAAGAATACAAACCAGAACTGATCCTTTCACATGGAACCTAGAATTGCTGTATCCTAAAATATATAAGGACCACCCTCTATCCACCCCTCACTCTACTGACAACTGAAAGACAGAAGCCATTGTACAAGGGATAATACATGCATGCATCTCAAGTGGGAAATGCATACCCCCTAATTAAAATTATTAAAATTCAAAATTAAGATCACTAATCTCAAATTTTTCTGTATGATGAAAATTCAAAGTATTTTCTGTACTTTTCAGAATAGACTGGAAATTTAAAATATACCAAAGAAAATTCAGTAAAGAAGAGCTTTCTGTCCCTCTTTTTGATGTCTATGTACAAATTACTTGCTTTATAGAGATGAAAAGAACTTTCTGCTTACAATGATTTCACTGAAATGGGATTTCTCAGCATTTTCAGTTATTTGATTTCAGGAAAAAATTTCTTTGGGGTATATTGTTTGCACATACTAGCTTGAAGATTCCCCTGCCTTCAATAAATCTCTCCTTAATTTTCTCCCCTTTTCTCTAGAGTATTCCTCTATTTTGCTTTATTCTTATGCAACTTTATACCAGATAGCCTGTGACATAAAAATAGGAATGACAAAGAGTATCTCCTAAAATTGACATGACAATATCAGGTCACCACATTTCAAATTAGCCTCCTTACTATCAAAAATTACATTATTTACTGCAGATTAAAAAAAAAAAAAAAAAAAAGAAACTACTGTATTTATTTAAACCACGACCACCTTGCACTAGTTAACTAGTTTGTAGAAATAGAAAGGACATTGCAATAGTAGGAATGTCATAGAGCAGAAAGAAATGGCCTCCTGCATAAAATGAAGATTTAGAGTAGCTATTTGTTAAGTACAAAGCCATAATCACCATCTGCTCCTGTTCAGGATTGCTGTTAGCCATAGAACTCTAATGTAAAATATGCCTTCATTGCAACTATGCTAGAAATAATTTGCAATGACTGAGAATGTTATCTCCAATTTCTTCAACCCTTTTCCTTATAAATCACCCTATATAACAAATAATAAAATATATACCTTGTTCCAGTGCCATCACTTCTGCCATGGTAAACGCAAGTGCATTGTGAAGGACAAAAGCCATGAACTTCTTCAAAAAAACTCATAAGGAGGTAAAAGCAAATAAACAGATACATTGTTTCCTCCCAGAAGAACTGACATAAAGAAATGTGAAAGTTTTATTCCTAGGCACTCATGAGCAGTGTGCTACGAATGTGAATGTAGCCATCCATTTAGTAACAGCAGATTACAACAGATTAGCCCAGATCTGTAGTTGCTTAACCTTCAAATGTATCCTGAATGCCATCAGTTAAACCAGCTCACTCTTTAGTCTGTCAGAACACACTCTGCTTCAAATCACATCCAACCATGTTCCAAGGTTGTTTTAATATGTAGATTGTAAAGTTAGTGTAATAAAATATCTCTTTTTTTCTCTTAAGCGGCAGTGCATATATTATACTCTCTATGAAGTGTTCCAAGGTTCCTGAAGGAAATCTAGTACACCATGAGGATATTGCATGGCATTTTCTTTAATACTGCAAATGGCAAATTAATAGGAAGCTTAGATTCCAGAGCTTTTAAAAAATCCCGTAAAAACAGGGTTTTGCCAAAAATACAAATATGGTTTAAGTTTTACACTGCAAAGCCAAACTGCATATGCACACACACATAATAGTTGAAGCTAAATCTATACAGTCATCTTTTTCACCCTGAATAAATCCATTGCTCATACTGACAAAGGTGCTTCTTGAAAATTAAACATCAGACCTACATAAACATAATATCAACTTAGAAGTTATGAGGAATTACCATAAATATTTACTCAGTTTTATGCACATTCCAAGTGTGAAGCTTTAGGGTACATTTTATCACATTTTCAGGATCTGCTGTGCAGTCACAAGCACGAGAAACATGCTACTCACAAAAAAAAAAAGCTGTTTTTACTACAAATTAATTTGGTTCTGCCAGTCAAATTTTTAAAAATACTTTAAATATGCTGAAATTCCTTCAAAATCCTAAATCCTAATAAAAGATTCTATGCGGTCAATGGGGTAGATATTTTGACACCCTAACATATTCACAGAAACAAAACTTTGCAAAGCGTATCAACATGGACACTTGGTATGGACATATACAGCCATAGGGAGTATTGAGAATATTTGAAGTCTGGAAAACTTTCAAGGGAAGCTGGTGGAACGTACCTCATGAAAGGAATTAATACATATGAAAAATCAGGGGTTACTGAACATAAGAACTTCACACTTCTGTCTTTTCTGGCCCCTCTGTCACCTAGTCTAGTTCTGTAAGAGTCACAGTGGCCACTTTGCTACCCTTTTTTGTTTGAGACAGACATATTGGACCAATAAACCTCAGTCTCAAAAGCAAAAGTCTTGGCAGTCTTTTTTTTGTCTCCTTAACTTCTCTAAAAAGATTACTGTGACTAACGCAAAACAGCTAGCTGGGAAAGATTATTATTCAAAAAGAAATTGTCCAAAAGATTAATTAACTTGAACCCAGATTTCACCCCTTTCCATGCAACTTATGCAGGCAAATGACTGGAGTTCTGCGATGTCAATGCACTTTGAGATACACTCATGGGCAAAGCATTGTTTATGGTTATCTCTTGTCTTGTCTGACATCGCACCATTGCCAGGATTGCCCTCCGAAACCTGTGAAGGGCAAGAAAGGAAAAACAGAAAGATCATTAGCTGGAGAACCAAAGAGAAGGGAAAAATTTGGTAAGATGGTCTTAACTATTACAATAGTTTTCAATTTTAGTAGAATGTACTTAATAAAAAAACATGTATTTGGAATTCAAAAGGACCTGGGTCTTTTTCACTTCCAGGTACAGGAGTGTAAAGCTAATTTCATTTCTTAAAGAGGGATCACAGCAACTTTTGTTTATCCCAGGAGAGCAATAACAAAGATGAACTCACAGAATGGGAAAAAAACAGAGATGTTTTTCCATTGACTCAGCAGGTATGTTCACCTAGGCAGAGATCACAGGCTCTGCTTGAAGGTTGGAGCAGAGATGGGAAGAATGCCTCTGCAAAACACAGTCTTCAGACAGAGGCTCTGGCTTGATTAGAGCATTTGTTATGCTTGCTCAAATCAGAATAGTTTTACTATGTACTTTAATGAAAAGGATCAATACATCCTAAGTCATCAGAATATGATTATTCCCAAATCAAACAAGAAAATCTACACCAGTTACATGTCACTATGATGCACGCACTTTGGCCACAGTCATTAAAACCAGTCTACTACTGATGCAACACAGATTCCAAACTGAATCCCCTTGAGAAAACACAAATGGGACTTTCAATAGCTATGTTAATATGTTCTCAAAAATAGGTATCAATTCAGGATGTTCTGATGATGATCATAAAAATTTATTTTAGGCTTTCCTGTCCAAAAGGTCAACTTTAGTAAATTAACAGTGGCGTACCCTTTGCTCTTCACTAATCAGCTTGTCATATTTTACAAGTGATCCTTCTATACTCAGATGATATGCTAAAATCATGGAATAGACTGTTACAAATTTCAGAACACTTACTTTTTGTTTGCAATGACATAAATGCAGGGATTATAGAATGTGGAAGATTTTGCGAAGAGAGGAGCTATGATGGCCATTGCAGGAGAAATTTTCTTTGGGTCTCCAAAGGAAGACCACAGACACACAATAGAATATGGAGACCACGCCACCAAGAACATTATAATCATCACAACAGACATCTGTAAAACAAGAGAAACAGATACATAACCAGTATTACCTCAAGATGAAGACCTCATAACAAAAGCACATACACCTAGGTGCAAACAGAGCTATCCTGAATGAAATAATATATAAACAAGCACACCTAACATGTTCTGACAGTTTACACTGAAACCTCGCTTTGGAGATTTAAAAGGACACCTCACTGCCATGTGTTTGGCATGGTGTCATTTCATTACATACAACATTCTTCCAGCACAAATCAGCACTACTTATTAGGTTAAATCTGCCCATCAGGAGTTTAAATTACTAGAGAGGACTTCACATATGAATTACGCCCCCCATAACAAGTCACTCTGGGATGCTATTATAAGCAGTAAATACAAACAGAGACAAAAATTTAAGCCAAATATTTAATTTAGCTGTTAATAAAAATGTTTCATAAGGTTTAATTATGGTACTATAAAATAAAAGACAGTAAATGTTCTAGGACATATAGTTAAGGAACCCAGAAGTGTCTGCTTGGTTTAATGAAGCATTATGGACATGTTCAAGAATGATACAGTGGAGGTATCTGAGCTGTCATGTCTTCTCTGCCTGCCTGCAGAGAGAACAACCTGGGCAGCTTGGGGCTCACACCCCAGGACATGCCATGCCACAGCCAGACCTCGACAGTGACAAACTAAGGGTAGTAGAGGGTAGGAGAGGTCATCAACTGAGATAGACTTTTCTGGATTTTGTCAGGGACATGAATCGATAGTGGAAACTGAAATGGAAATCTCAAATTAATCCAGAGGACAAAACAAACCACTAGAAAACCAACCAAAACTGCAGGGCTGCATACACATAGGATTCCCTAGTGCTGCTCACCTACACCCCTAGTTAGTCTTTCAGAGATTAACAAAATGAGAAACAAGAAGTAAACAGCTACTTTGAATGAGCTGCTCTAGAGCACAATCAATACACAAGCAGTGACTCTTACAGAAGATCTCTATTTAAATGCAAACACAATACCAAAATGTAAGAAAGAACCCTTTTATATAGGAGTTTGGTGCATAGAAAGCTTAGAGGATGCTAATTTGCAAAAAGCAGAAAAGTCCAGTTCTAAAGATGGATATTGCTTAACTCTAAAGCATTAATTTTTTTCTCTTTTTTTATTATAACTTAGTGTCTTCAACTGAAAAATAGGAAAAACGCATTTTCTTCACAAACGTGAGTCAAAATTTTTAACTGAATCTTCAGTTTCAAGTATTCTGAAAGTTCTTCACAAAAGTAAAACACTCAAATTACTCTTTTTTGGTGAAAAAAACTAATCTTCAGAACTTAGCAATGAGAAAGTTTTCCAAGGAATGCTGTTTGCACTGATAAGTAGGTACATACTCTTCTGTCCAATTCTCTCTCACTTTTTCATCATGCCCAACCATAAATCATATCTTTACACAAAATCAAAGGAGCTAGTGAATTTCAAGATTTCTCAAGGACTTATATACATTAAAAGAATGTCGACCTTCCAGGCAGGATATATCATTTCATGCCATATCTCACATTTGCTACTGCTTACATAAGAGATAAGCAAATAGACTGAAAAGAGCAAGGCATTGGAACACAGCTTGGGAGCTGGAAATGCACTCTCTTTCCTCAGCCACAAGTTCAAGTGAGAGTTGACCAATCCATTTCAGACCAAACACATCTGTGAACCAAGCAGGAAGCCTAAGGACTCTGCAGATACAGAGTAAAAGTTCTCCTAGGGTACCTTGGAGGCACATTTCTAGGTAATGACAGAGGAGAGAGGCAAGGAAAATTCACAATGTTCCCAGCCTTCAAAGCAGCTATTCATCGGGAAAGGGTATTAGACTAAAAATAAAGAATCTAGTGTGATAAATCAAGCTAATAGTTTTCACCAAGGCTCAGTATCAGCTAATATTTATTATAAAAAAAGGGGGAATGTAGAAACCAAAATTCTTAAAAGACTGCAATTAGGACTTTAACACAAAGAACATGCTTAAAACAAAACACGCACTCATTTACCTTTGTCACATCTACTTGGTCAGACCAATCTATGTTAATGCTCTCCAAGCAGTTACTGCTGGCATATTGTTTCATTGTCCGGGAAACATTGTAATAACAGTAAAACATGACTGTTAAGGGCACAACAAAATTAACAGCAATTACACTCATTGTGTAGGAAATAAAGGACCTGATAAGACAGAAAAACAAAACAGAGTAACTTACAAATAGCCATCCAGGAAAAGTTACTAAAGAATTTGGCATTTTGATTTGATTATGTCATTTTGCAACAAGCTCTAAAATAATAAGGAAAATTTTCTTTAGCTAAGTTTTTTTTATTAGAAACTACAAGTATTGAAGTTTTGAAGCATATCTCAACTCCTATGGGGTTTTTTGCTAGATTCGCTCTACGTTATTTTTATTGTTTTAAATTTTGCTTCATACTTCAGAAAGAAGTTATGCTCCTACAGCAGTGAATTAAACAATCGTAGACTTCAGCAAGCCAGAACACTTAAAAGAAACAGGGGGAATCTTACGCATCATTTTTCCTCCAATTTACTGTGCACGTTGCTCCAGTGGGATCCGGAGCGTAGCTGGCCCAGCCTGCAGTAGGCATGGAAGACCAGAAGACTGCATTTATCCAAGCAGCAAGGATGAGAGTGGCATAGCTACGCGTGGTCATTCTTCTTCCTGCAGCCAAGCACAGACAGTCACAAACAGCTCTCATCTGCTGTTTCTTTCCAGTGTCAAACTAGAGTTACAAGTGGCTTCCATCAAGCACATAATGAGTTAATAAAGACCCTTTCCAAGGCTTGCAGTCCCAAACACTCGAGGATACCTGTTTTGCTCTGCTGCCTGACATCCCAGTCCTTGCAGCCTTTAAAGCCACTTGAACACCATGACCTATTCCAACTCAGCATACAGGCAATACCTGATCCCAACCTCACACCAAAAGCTTATTATGCAACACTGCATTCAAGTACACCCTTGGAAGATTGCAGGGGAGGAATTAACTGTTACAACAGAGCTGTAACAGGGAAGAGAAAAACACCCAGGGTGGTGTTAACACAACAACAAAGGCACACACCTGCTTGACAGAGCTCAAAACCTCATACAGCCAGAGGCTTTTTGTGTGCTTCTCTGTATGGATGTGACCCTCTAAAGACTGAAAATGGCCATAAAACCACAATTTATAAACAGAGTAACAGCCTAATGATGAATTTTTCACTTTAACGAGCAGTATGCCAACTAGGTAACTTGCTTAACTAGGTACTGTAGGTTCAAGTTCTGTCCAGTGCTGTAACTATGGAGTCATTCATGAGAAAACAATACAATCAAATCAGAATTTTATTCCTCCCAACAGTGACCGAGTTTTGACCCTAAGTCAGTACCTATATCAGGCCTGCAGATGGTCAGGTAACGATCAACAGCAACAACAGTCAGCAAACCAATACTTGCCATCCCAAAAAATATATTTAAGGCAGCATAGATCTGAAATTAAAACAAACAAGCAAGAAAATAATTTCTGAGAAATCTTTCAAAGATGCAAGCACAAATCTGTGTACTGAATCAAGACAATTCAGCCAGAGTTCTCTTCCATAAGCAACGTCTTAAAGGTCTTAATTCAATGCAGGCAGTTTGAAGGTGGCTCATTAAAAAGTAAACATTTCAAAAGCCCCTGCTTGTATGCACATTAGAAATCCTAAAGACAGCAATCTTAAAATCAAAGAAACACTGTCCTTCAATAAGTAAATTTCGAGATTCAGAGTTTGGTGGGGTTTATTTCATGTTTTCAATATATGTTAAGGAAACCTGAGGAGCATTTAGTCCATCAGAAAGAGTTACAGCTTTAGCAAATGTGAGGTTCTGAATTATCACTCTTTCATCTGTTGTGATGATTTCACAGATGTGGCCCATTGATTTACTCCCTCAGGCTCCATGTTTAAGTATGTCAGATCTTTTGCACAGAACAACACATGCTGCAATCCCAACATGCTCCAAATACATCTGCCCTGTCATCCCAGGGGAAGCCTGACCAGGAAGGATGACTGGGAGGGCTGTGTTACCACTGGCACCCCAGTAATACAGAGCCCTGAGCCAGAGCACGTGGCACCAGCAGTTATAACAGAACCACATGGCATTCAGCCATCTCAGATCACAGGATTCATTAGGTTTAGGTTGACATGAGCTGTGCTTCAAGTGCTTCAACTCTCAAATCAGTGAGATCTCTCATCAACCTGAACACACCACAAGCCAATCCAGATCCAAAGATGTTAAAAGTGAGGCTTCCTGCCAAACAATGACTGAAGTTTGAGCTTGAAGGTACTGTCTACTGAGGCAAGCGATGTCAGATTGTGATAAGCATCTGTTGTATAAATGTCCAAAATGTTTGCCTTATGACACATTTTCACTATACGCCTTCACATTACTACTCTTAAGCGTGGGCACTTAAGCCCAACAGTCTATCAGTTATGTAAATTAAAATCACAATACACAGTGAGCAAAGGCCACCATCTTTCTGCTATGGAAAGATGATATATAAGATATAACATATATGTTTTTCAGTCAGTCTATTCTTAAAAATAGGCAGCTCTTAAAAGTAGGCTAAATCTTTATGGAGACCAAAAGCCTTAGAGGCCTTAACTTTGAATATCCTATCAGTCCCATCCAAGAAGGACATGCATTTGCCAAGCAGAGCTCACCAAGATCTGTGATTTGATTTTGTAAGATCAGGATTTGATTTTGTAAGCCTTCTTAAAGCTATTTTAAAATGTCTAGTTGATAGATATAAGGTTACACTTAATTGTTTTCAGACTGTAAATATAAGCTTAAAGTGAAACTCACACAAAATACTCTCTCCAGAAATTGCTGACATCACAGAACATCAGTTTCAGCTCCAGAGTCACATTCTGCATCTCAGCCTTATCTCTTAAAATAGCACAAGGTAGAGCCATTACTTATTTCTCAGTTTGCTTTTAAGTGCTGAAACTTTCTCTCTAACTGAATTGCAATACCTGGCATCCAGTATATCCAAATTTCCAGCTTCCATGCAGGTCTGAGGCAGCAGACATGGGGTAACCAATGCCACTAACACCAATATCAGTAAAAGCCAAGTTGATAATAATCGCGTTGGTTGCTGTCCGAAGCTCTTTGTACTTAACAAAGATGCCTAACACAACAATGTTACTGAAAATGCTTATCACTCCTGCAAAAACAAAAAAAAAGGAAAACTTTACAAAAGGTACACACCAGCCAGTAATACCCATGCAGAAGAAAATGCAGCCTATTGTAATACATAAGTCACAAAAAAGATTTATTTTCAGTCAAGTGCAAGTTTGCAAAGAGGAGAAAAAGGAGAAAAAGTTTGAAAAGGAGAAAAAAACTTTTCCAGTTAGGCAACCTTCACATGGATTGAGTAAGCGCCAATGAGACTTTTGATGAAATTACAACAAGCAGAGCAGAAATTCAAATGCATCCAGGATTACACTTCAAACACTCTGGCCACCAAGTAGAGTGCTGACCTCCATGGTAAAGAAGAATAAAGGTTGGTGACTGGCAAAAACAAAAGCATTGGAAAAAAAACTTATGCACCTGATCTAGAAGAAGGCTCCTGCCAACTCCTGGGAGTCAGTAATTTTAAAATCAAATGTGGCAAAATCATAATTACCCCTCAGCTATCTCTCTTTTAACATCACCAAGGATGTCTGTTCTCAGGTGCAGGTCTCCTGTTGGAGGTTCAACATCTTTTGGCCCCCCAGATGCCATCATCTATCATATTCATATACTCACACATTTCAGGAATGACACTGATTCTATGTGCTCCTAAAATTTAAATAAACAAGCAGCTGAGGATCTAATCTGAAATGAACAACAGAGTAAAAAAGCCACATGCAGTGCTTCTGTCAGCTCTCCTGTTGACAGATAGCATGTCATCTCTTGGCAGAGAGGGAGCAAAGGAGAATTACAAGTTTAATAATGCAGACTTCTTATGAAGCATGTTTTAACAGATATTACAGCTACCAATAATGGAACCAGACATACAACAGGACTGTAAACTCATATCCTCAGGATGAAGAAAAGATCCTTCTAGACACATTTAAATTTAATAATTCAGAGTCCAGCCTTAAAATTAAGGGGGGGAGAAGGGAGGCAATGAAAAAAAGGGAAGAAAAAGTGAATCTATATTAATTAAAAATGTTAGTATCACTAAAGTAAACTAATAATAGAGCAAAAAAAGAATGTTTTGAGGAACAAAATATAAGACGGAAGACAGATACCATCTTGAACAAAGTGAGAAAAAACATGTAGATACAAGAAATTATCTCTTCTCTGCTTCTGAGGTACAGGTCAAGCGGATGAATGAAGTTTCTCCAGGCAGCAGTTAAGCAGTGCCCATTAAAGGAGCATTGAAGCTGGTCAAAGTGCTGGAGCACAAATCTTATGAGGAGCAGCTGAGGGAGTTGGGGTTGTTCAGTCTGGAGAAAAGGAGGGTCAAGGTGACCTTATTGTTCTCTACAACCACCTGAAAGGAGGATGAAGCCAGGTCGGGGTCAGTCTCTTCTCCCAGGAAACAAGTGACAGGGTGAGAGGAAATGGCCTCAAGTTGCACCAGGGAAGAGTACTTTTGGATATTAGGAAAAATTTCTTCACTGAAAGGGTTATCAAGCACTGGAACAGGCTGCCCAAGAAAGTGGTTAAGTTGCCATCCCTTGGAATGTGTAGATATGGTGCTTAGGGACATAGTTTAGGGTGGGACATGGCAATTTTGGGTAGTAGCATCAAAGTAAAAAAAAAAAAAAAAAAAAAAGAAAAACGGGTACATGTATAACATGGAATTTACCTTTCCAGCTAGCATTTTAAAATGATACCAGAGCATTCACCACTATAAGCAGAAAGACATCCATGAGGCAGCAGAGCCTCTTTTAAAGAGTGCCATAATGATGAACACTGTACCCAGACTTCATTCTTATTCTTATACTTCTGGTTATTAACAAGGCTTAAATCTTTCAGATGTGAAATTTGCTGTGGTAAGGCTGGTGCAAAGCAATCAATCATACTTTCAAGTATTATATGGACTTCATTGCCAAAAACATTTCTCATTAAGAAAGTAAAGATTTATTAGACTCCCCCAACTATAATTAGAAATAGAAAAATGAAAAAAACCTAAAACTGCAAAGTAATCTTTTTTTTTTTTCCCATGACATTTAATTTCCATGCAAGATTAAGAAAGAAGAGCTCACTTGATTCTGGTTAATTCCATTGATACCCTATGATCACCAATGATAGATTTGATCCCAAACACCAGCTGGTCAAAATTATCTGAAAATATCACCTTGTTACATACTACATCATCAATTTTATTAAAAATATAAGAGGTATATCTAGACTACCAATACTTGACCATTATTTATCTCTACAGCTTCTTAAGAAGTCTACTGCTCTGTGTAGCTGTTCTATCAATTTCTCCAAAGACCTTGAATAAATTATTGTCTTTGCATCCAAAAATATCCACTTTTCCAGCACAGCAATTTGATACTCACCACTTCAGACATATATGCTAAATAAACTGCAACCATCAGAGATACTATTTCATATAAATGTAAAATACATTAATATTTTAAAGTATTTTAAAATCTAACCACAACATTGGAAAATTTGTGGTACAGACAATGAATAAAGAATAAACTGATTTGGTTTTCCATTATAAAAGTATAGAAAAGGTTTTAAACCAGTAGTTTTTAAACACAGTAGGTTTCTGTTTTGGTTAGGTGGATATTTCATTACTATAGCACTCAATGCTTCAGAAAAGCATTACTGAAGAAGTAGTGGTTATACAATGAAAACGTATTTAAGGGGAGAATAATTCTATGACCATTCAACTTTAGCCAAAGACCACTGCAGTCACAGAGAACAAACACGATGTGAAGCCTCACAGCGTGCTTTTCTAACACGTGTCATTGGTGAAAAATACAGCTGCAACTGGAATCTGCTCTTCTCTGATTAATGACCAGCTCCCTCCCTCTAAGTCACATTCCAACCCTTCCCCTTACATCCCCTAACAGACACCCGCTCACATGCTCAGACTACACATATATTACTACAAACATGTGGCCCAGGAGAAATCTCAAGATAGCTGCGAGCACATCACAGAAAAATGCAAGATGTGACAGCTATGCCCTATTTTTATCTATTTTGCAAGCTGGCAGAAACTAATTCTCACTCTCTTCTATAATTACATATCAACAAAATGTATTTTTTGAGACACAATGCTGCCTTCAAATATAGAGCAGAAAACTTAGATTCTGCACATTTCAGATGTTTCTGCATATTTCAGTCAGGCAGCTGATTGCTAACTTGTCAGTAAACATGGAGAAAAGCCATCAGACAGCTGTCCAATACAAAATGAAACACCATCACTATTACTGTACAAAATGAGCATTCAGATCTACAAGTTCTATTTTTAAAAGTTACACAACAATTTGCCAATGCCCATACCTGCTGTTATTAAGTAAGCTGCCACTATGTTGTGCTCAGTCTGTGTGAAGGCTGAATGAGCTTCATTGTCACTTTCTGAAGAATTGGATGAGTCATTCCAATACATTTTTGACAAAAGACTGTCGTCTATCCTCTGAAATAATTCATCAAGAAGACGAAACACTACAAAACCCCGTCAGGCAAATTCTTTCATTATTCAATAGACTCACTGAACAATTAAAAGAAGGGGGGTAGGGAGGAGCTCCCCCCACCATTGACAGCTTCCAAGTACGATTTAATTGGACTAAAGTGGAAAGAAGTTTACTCTCCCAATCTATGCAGGAGATTGTTAATTAAAACAAAGAGCAGCACAGAACTGAGTAAATTTTGCATAGTATGCTTAAACTTCATTCTTACAGCTAATGAGATTAACTGTCACATGCCCCCAAACTTTTTCCCTTCAAATCTCTTGTGCAATGCTTTGGAAACCTCAACAAAAGTTGACTCAGTTCAATCAATCATCAGCCTGGCTTGGAACTAATTCCCATCATCATGCAAAGCACAAAAACCTGCAGTACAACATGAAGAGACAAATGTCAGTTTCCTTAAAAATGGGATACATTTACTGTAAAGCCCATCCCTTCAAATCTTTATAGACTTACTTCTTCAAGGTTCTTTGTTTGAATTAACTTTCTGACAAAGACACAAGAAAAACACATTCCAGTATTTTCCTAAGTGAAGCATGACTTTCAGAAAACTCAGCTGCCACATGTCTAAAATAGCCTGGTATATAGAAAATGGTTGTTGAATATGCCTCCCTCTCCTAAACACAGTATATGTAAGCTTACTTTGGGCAAATTTTCCAAAGCAGCTTACTGGGCATTTTTCAAAGATCTGAGCAGCAAAATCTTGTTTTTTTCTCTTCAATGATGAAGTACCAGCACACCAAAGCAAAGACTTTTTAAAAAACCCTGCATAAATAATAGCTGCATTAAGTCCTTGCCCAAAGGATTTATACACAGCATCAGAAAGCAGCTGCTCCCCCTCAGTCCTGCTTCATACAGTTTTTGCCTTCAGTCAGTATCCATACTGGGTGTAAATGTGGCAAAGATGAGCACCAGAAGGTGCTCTTCAGCTGTATGTGGTTCCCAGGTAGGTCAAGCAGGTCCCAGGCTAGGTCTGTGCCTTCTGAGCAGCAATAAGGGTGCAGTGACACAGGAATACAGTCATTCCATGGAAAGTATACCTGAAGAGCTCTCTCTTCTCTAACCTGTGAAATACTCATAGAGCGTTCCCTCCCACTCCTCAGTTCTCCAAAACAAATATCCTGCATTTTTCTTTTAAATATAAAGGTAAGAAAAATTTTATGTAAACCTGTGCAGTCGCAGCATTTAGTCATCATTACTACACATGATCTCGCGCCACAGTCCTGCGAGTAAACATTTCCTTTAATGCCCCACATCTACACTCACAGCCCTCAGGGTATTTGTATTATTACAGTGTTTTTCCTGTCAGAAGAGGATTAGGCAGGAACAGGGTGGGAGGGCTCTGAAAGGAATGGTCTGTTTGGCAATGAAACCACTTTCCTCGTTTTCCTCGTGCTACACTGTCCTGTCCTGAAAGATAAAGGCATGGCAATAATTTGATATCTTTGCTTTCCTCCTCTGACACTTTGGCAAGATTTTCAAAAGCACCTCAGATCTTGCAGCTTCCACAGAAGTCACAGCTTGCTATGCTGAATGACTCAAAAAAGCAAACTATTACTATTTTTACTCAGATAGGATTCCGGATGTACAGTAGCAATTAACAAAAGAAATTTTATACTTGTTGATTTAAATACAACTTTGTAATACATGCAGTCCCTGCTATGTACCAATTGTTTCTGTCTCTTCTCAAATTTGACTAATTTTACAGCAACTAGAATTGACAAAGTCAGAACTAAAGGCAGACATCATCAAAAGTATTTTTTCTGCAACACTGTAGTTCATAAAATAAAGTCAAAAATATAAAACAGGAGATTAAATATTGAAGTATAAAAATAATCCACAGCTTTGAAGCCAGATAAAATATGTCTTACCACATTGCTTATTAATACCAGTATAAGAAGATAAAATCCAAAATCTTAGGCTGTTTTTATCCTTCAATAACATAGCATTACAGGTGTCAGAGGGGCACCTTATAAAGTGATGCTTTTCCTTCTCACCTGTCCCGGATCAGTAGCAAAATGTAACTTCTATTAAAATGCATTCTTCAATTTGCACGTATCTCTATATATATGTGGGGCAATGCAATGTGAGATTTAGCAAGCTTTTACACTTATGTGTAAAATATATATCAATGCATGAACGATGTGAGTAGAGAAATGTACCTTTTGCATTAAAAATAAATAAACTGGAAACCAAAACCAACCACAAACCTCTTCCTATTTCCAGTAACCGTGCTACAAACTCAACCCAAACCCAACCCCTCCCACGTTTACTATGCCCTCCACCGCTGGAGGGCCCTCTAAGGCAAATAGTCTCTTTAACCTTTTCCCAAAGAGATGCAAATGGTTCAAACCCCAAAGAAAACAAATTAATAACTTGCCTCTTTCTCCTCGTTCGCAAAGACTTTTACTAGATTTAAACTGTTGGTTAGAAAAGTTTCGCTCTATAGAGATTTTCAGCTGACCGCCTTGGAAGATGCACGACCCCACTAAGATTTTTCCTGGCCATACATCATGCAATAGCTATGCTCCTTTTTTTGATAAACAATACTCTTTCTTGCCAAGACAATGCTTTACACAACTGCAAATAACTTTGCATCAGTATATGTGCGACAATCCAGCATTTCTTCAGGCAAACATCCACAAGTATAAGTCAGTGCCAGAGAAAATCCTTCCTGTTCTACAAGTGCCAGTGTTGCAGACTCATATTAAAATATCCCAATTATTTTCTGCACTTCATCAAATTTCTCTAACATAGCAAATCTATGAACTACCTTGAGCCATCCTATCCCAGCATCTGCAGAAAACACAAGCAAAATAAACAACTCTGCAAGGAATGCAGGGACACTAAAGCCATCCTCATTAGGTAACAATTTAAGCCTTATAATACACCGCCATGTATTACCCTCTGTTTAAGGAGAATTTAGATCCCAAAAAAAATAACCCCCCCCAAAAAAAAAAAAAAAAAAAAAAAAAAAAAAAAAAAAAAAAAAAAACCCAAAATTTTGCTGTGGCATGGACAAAAGGCTCCAGGTCTTCTAAATACTTGTATTTAGAAGTATCCTGGTGATGATCCTGGTGATGCATCAGGGGTCAGTTTCAAAACCAGCTCAAAGTCAGACCCTACACCTGGGTCAAACACTGCCATGGGAGTGGTGACACCACTACTGCTGCGTACTGAACTGCTCTGAAGCCCACCTGAGTTTCAAAGGAATTTCCAGGATAGCAACCCCCCTTGTGCTGCTGGAGCAGGTGGCAGATGAGAAGCTATTTTTAGATGGTCCAGCTATGTGCTACCAGAAAGGGGAATGAACACAGAGAACACCAGTCATCCAGAGCCTACACTAACACTTTACCCCCACTCCCCTCACTTCAGACTGCACTCTGCCTTTTCTTCCCCAGACACTACAACTACTTGAAATTTGCCATTTCTGCCAACACACTTATTTCTGTCACAGTACCTGTGAGCCCCTCTCCTATTCTCTGCAGCAGCAGCACAGAGTATCTGTAACTACGCACATAAATAAATCCAGAACATTTCACTTACTAAGATAGGAGCACTTTGACAGACTTACAGGTAGAATTTGAAATTCAAAACTGAAAGATGTCACATAAAATTAGAGAACTTCTGTCTTAGTTCATTACAGCATTACATTGCAGACAAAACATCTTTTTTTCAGACTGAACTTTCATCTGTTACTGTTAGCACCTTACATATATTAGGAGGGCAGGGTCACACCATGGCACAGAGAAGACAACACAGAACAGGGACTTAATGTGCCTTGCAAATACCCTCCTTCCCTAGAATGGAGAATGAAAATCATACGTTCTTCCATCCTAAGAACATCCTACAACCTCCGTGGAGATCTAAGATTGTAAATTTTCTCTGGATATTTGCATAAAATCCATCCAACACTGTATGCATAGGCCATGCCGTAATGCTCCTAATCCATTGGGACTGCAATCCCTTCCCTATAACCAAGAGGCCAATCTTTCCTCCAGAGCTGCAATGGATATTGCTGTTCAGCCCCTCTGCACACAGAGGTCAAAGCCTTTGCTTTGCCCTTGCAGCACCTGAGGCTGACTCACTGCTCCATCTGCTGAGAGACTCGGGCACACTTGCCTACTCCTGGGCTGCCAGGCAACATTGCCTGCAGCCAAACACTGCCTGTCACACCCTGCACTGCACCAGGTCACGGCAGGAGCCTTCTGACACCCTGGCAAAAAGCATGTCCCTAAAGAATAGCGAAGAGCAGCATGGATTTGGGTGTAAAAGTGAGGACTGTGTTATGTTAGTCTTTCAAAGTCAGAGCAATAAGGAAAGAGTATCCGAGCCAGCTGCCCACTATTGAAGCATCAGTGAAGAAACCCAGCACAGCAGAGGATCCAGCTGCAAACATGACAGAAGTACTGACACTGCAGGTGCACTTGGTTTGTGTTGTTCAGCTGCAATGTGGAATGCCCAAAACGCAATTACTTGCAAAGAATTTAGATGAAAGGCAATTTTACAAAGCCTCGAGTCAAAGCCCTGAGGCACTTAGGCCTCGCAAAGCACAGCAGCAAAATCATTCTCACAGCTCTGGATTTAACTGACCTGGCTAAAGCGAGGCTTGTAGCAATACCAGGGAAAAAACATGGAATCCCTCATTTCCTGGGTTTAAAAGTAGACTCAACTTCTTCTCACAAAAGCAGACCTAGCAGAAATTCAATGTTCTGTGTTTTGGTTTTTTAATCTGAAGAACATTTTTATCTATCATCCTTTGCAGCATCTATTCACATTTAAATGAATTCTTTACTGTTTGTTTTTCCACTCTTTCAAGTTTTGTTCAACATTATTAAAAGTAATGGTCACATTTGTTAAAACATGCAGTAACTGTCCAATCATGGTACTGAAAAATTACGTGCTGCCTTTGTTAAGCAGAAGGCTAACATAATTAAACTGCTTATTACTGCATTCATCAATTAAAAAGTGTAACAGTGCAATCAATTCGGAAAGGAACTTTTTTCACACTGAACAAGATGTTCAAAATACTTGCACATACATTATTCTACAGACCCCTTTTCAAAAGTGCTTGGTAGGAGAGTCTGTGAACAGACTCCTGGCTCCAGCTGAAAGAAATCCAGGGAAGTTCTATTTTCACCTATTTTATTTACAAAGTTCCAGAGCAGAGAGGCACCCTGGACTCCTCCAGGGAGACCTGGAGGTCTTCCTCCTTCCTTAGGAAGACACAGTCACTATCTTTCCAACAACCCTCATTATGCATCCATTTGAAGACTCATGCAGACTTTGTCATGCCTTTCTAAGCAATACATAACTGAAAGCATTGTGTGCAGAGGAGCCCTGTGATGAGCTATTTCATCTCAGCTCTACACAAACCCAGAGCACAGAGGTGCAGTACCAGGACATCAAAATCTCAAGAGAAACAGGCTAAGGGGGAGATGCAGGGCCAATTAAAAAACTTTAGCATTTTAATATCAGTGTAATTAGATACCATTAGATGACTGAAGTATAGTATTAATCTTGTCTTGTTCATTAGACAGCACCTTCTAAGAGGACTATGTCTTAATGCCTTTGGCTTTCATTAATATTTATACAGAAAAATTCACAAAATATACTTTGCTGTCTTCTCTCTTATACATTATTATGCATTTAAAAAGATAGCAACACAAAAGTTTGAAATTTAATTTATAAAAAAAGGTTCACAAAGGTTGTTTAAATGGCATGTCCATTTCAGAGCAGCCCAGAAGATTCGATATAAAAGGAGGATGAGAACCAGGGATCAGTCATGCACAGGTTCCCACTGAAGCATGTGCATGCAGTGAACCTGTAGGGTCTTTTGAAACTCATTTCGACTGATTGTTTACTCCAAACTCCAACATGGAGTTAAGCATTGACTGCACTGCTTGTCAGAAACAAACAGTTTAAGAATAACATTGAATCGTGGCTCAGTTAGAAACATTTATATATTCTGAGCAGTCTTCAGCTCTTCACCTGCGGCTACACTCTCCTCATGCATCCATTAAGTGTAAAAATAATTGTCATTTGTAGCTTCAAGTTCTCTATAAAAAGATTTTCAGGGTCCTTTACAAAAAATTTTGTTCTTTGCTTCTTGGTTCTTTGCTTCTGCAGATGACATGACGAGACAATAAGGAGATACTCATGGTTCCATTTTTAATGTCCTCTTCCTATTTTAAGAAAAAAGAAAAATACATCAAACAATTCTTATCTTAGTTATGTTTAAAGCAAATTCTATACATAACATTGAATGAGTTGATAACATAAAATGCGAAAAACTAACATGGTTTTACACATGCATCAACAAATGCAGAGTACTGTGCTTCAGTACTGTGCTTGAAACTACCAGGATGCACAGAAATCTCTTGCATAGAGCTATAAACATCTATAAGACATTAAAAACCACAATATTCTGTTTAATATTTACAAGCTTTAAATTATTTTAATATCTAAAAGCTTTTTAATATTTACAAGCATTTTTTCAGGAGCTATTCTTATTACTGAAAGGTAAAAACCACACACTCACCCCGAAAGCCTCCTCCACCACCTCTTCCTCCTCTGAATCCTCCTCCTCCTCCACCTCTACCTCCTCTGAATCCTCCTCCTCTTCCTCCACCTCTGCCTCCTCCGAATCCTCCTAAAGAAAAGAAAGAAATTAACCTTTGAGGAGCATGTAAATCCTTGGTTATGTACAACAATTTATTTCAATGACAGCTTCTGAAATGAAACAAATAACAACAAAAAAAACCAGGAACTGTCAATTGCCAGACAGTTACCAAGTCAATTACTACTACCCTGCTTCTTCTAGGGACCATCTGGAGCATTTTAGGTATTGCTTAATATCTGATATACCATGTCCAAAATACTAAAGAGACTTAACAATTGACTTATTTCACAAGAGCAAAAAATAAATTACATATATTAACCAGTAATTCATTACAACCATTAGTAATTATTATCTATTAATTACAACTCAACATTAAACCAAACCAACCAAACCCCTCTGAAACACTCATGCATTGTTGCAAAGGGACAGGGTATGGAAAAGAGACAAGAAACTGTGATGTAAGAAGAGATAAACTTCAGCTTTAACTGAAGAGTATATCACAGGTGATGCGCAAAAAGCTTTCTGTCTTTGTTAAAAATCAGCACTCTCTCCTCCCTATGCTTTGAAGCTGTTATTTAGCCAGTCTTGCCACTTGAAAGGTATCACTGCCTTTTCTATAAAGTCATGCAGAAACATTTTTATTTGCAATATACCTGTTGATATTCAAGTACTCACCAGCAGCTTTAGAAAACAAAACACAAATACTCCACAGAACAAATGACCAAAGCAACCCATGGCATCTCAAATAACTCCAATATTCTCCAGCTTTCATTCTTGTGACCTTACCTCTACCACCGCCTCTTCCTCCCCCACGTCCACCACGTCCTCCTCTACCACCTCCTCTGGGAGCACCTTTTTCTCCAGGGGGTCTTGGCAAAAATCTCTGAAGAGGTAGCAGCTTTGCTGGATCAATATAAAACTGCAGGAAGAGAATTCCATTAGGCTTTCAAAATACCAAGACTAAGAAGCACATTAATATCTCTTTAAAAATATCCACAATTTGGTCTTATCCCATTATGTCAAACTATTCTCTGCAAAAAGCCATATAGAGAAAGCACACAAGAAGTAAATCCCAGAATTAAAATAAAGGTGATATTTGTGTGATTTTGTTGCATCTCTTCTTGTGGGGCAGGGAGAAGGAATAATGTGGCAAACACAAAACTGGAAGGGACGAGGAACTTAATTCCTATGTTTACACAGGACAATCTGCTTTTAAAGTTATTAAAAACTTAATAAAGCTTTTATTATCTGCTGACAAATTAGACTTAGCTAACTGATGACATTCTGTAAAATTTTGTTATTGAGATTGACTTACCTTTTGCATTTTTTTAAATGAAGAGGCTTTCATGTTCTCAGACAGTTTCACTGAAAAATACTATTGGTTTCTTTAAGGAGCATTGCAGTAATAAAACACTAAAAACTGTAATTTTGATTAGTATATGGAAAGAACATTCAGACATTTTCTAGGTTAGTATTTCATACATTCAGCTAAATTTCATCACAATTGCAATTAAAAGTGATTTAAACCTGCACATTTTACTTCACATTTAATGTGGGAGAGGAAAATGCACGTAGCTATAGTGACTGGTGCTCAAACAGCCAACACAGACTTAGTCTTAACTGACATGTTACAAGGTTACTCCCCCAGCTATCTTGCTTTTGTCATGGATTCTGTTCACCTGGCAGTGACAACAGAATGTACCCAGTGTCTCTGTGTCAGGCTGTCTTTGCCAGAGATGTCTGGCACATCCCACTTTTATGGGCAGGTTAAGTAATAAACTGGAAAATGAGCAACAGGACATCTTAGTATAAACTCACTTTGTAATTAAATAATGTGCTGGAGCATGAGCAAGGTCCCCTAATGCACAAAAAACCCCAAGCCCTTGATCCAACTCTGTTATGGCTTAGTAACCTACAGCAGAAAATTTGGTCAGTTAGGCAGAAAAAGTAACAACTTGAACCATGGATCCAAAACACATCATCAGTACTCTAATGAGTGAAAATCTCTGATTGACTTCAAGTATTCTGTCACATCAAAGAAGCTCTAAAACACACACTTAATGTGAACAAAGCACCTACAGTTGCAGCAAGACTCACATATAACTGGTAGCCAAACCCTGAACTATTTTAAAATCCTAGAAAAATCCCATTTTATATCCAATCAATTTTTAAAAAACAAATATTGTAAGTCACACATTTTTTTGAAGGATACAAAGTCTCTCAGCTGTCCAAATATTTCATCCACTTTGCCAATCTGCTCCTTATTATCCAGGTACACTGGGGCATTGAAATAAGGCACCTTGTTTTCTTCTGTTTTACATTTACAAACTATGTCATCTTCACAGGGATGCATGAACTCTCCCAACACTGAAATAAAGAAGAAACAAGCTAAAGAGCTGAAGCAGACAATCTAAATAAAATAAATAAAGTTTCTCCATGTAACTTACAAACTACCCTTTCTGGAGGGCCCTGGTCATATCCTCCTCTGTTGAAGCCTCCTCTTCCACCTCCCCGTCCAAAGCCACCTCGCCCACCACGGTTAAAGCCACCTCTGTCACCGCCACCTCCTCCACGGCTGAAGCCACCTCCTCTTCCTCCTCCACCTCCTCTCCCACGAAAAGACATTCTCTACTGTTTCCTACATGGTGAACAAAAAAATCAGTCATTTAAGATACAAAAGATGTGTTACATTTGATTTGCTGTACAAATTGCTGTCTCCTGTCAGCCTGGTTTGTTAATTTACTGGTTCGTCATTTTCAATCCTCACTAAAAACAAGTGAAAAATCAAGTTTACACCTAAGATGTCATCCACTGCAACATCCAACTGCAAAAAGCGACTAGCAGTGATGAGCACTTTTTTCACTCATCTGTATAAAGGCTGTCCCCAGCCCCATAAGTGGCACAAAGTGAGAACATCATAGAATAGTTTGGGTTGGAAGGGATCCTAAGGTGTCCCTCTGCTATGTGCAGGGACACCTTCCACAGGTTGCTCAGGGCCCCATCCAACCTGGCCTTGAACACTCCCTGGGATGGGGCATCACAGCTTCTCTGGGCAACCTGTTCCAGTGCCTCACCACCCTCACAGTAAAGAGTTTCTTCCTCATATCCTATCTCAACCCACCCTCTTTCAGTTTAAAACTATCTTCTCTTACTCTATTCCTGTGTGCCCTTGTGAAAAGTTCCTCTTGAGCTTTGCTGTAGCCCCCTTCAAGCACTGGAAGGCTGCTGTAAAATCTTCCTAGAGCCTTCTCTTCTCCAGGCTAAACAATCCCCACTCTCAGACCGAGGAGAGAGTACAGAGGAGAGGTGCTCCAGCCCTGTGACCACCTTCGCGGCCTCCTCTGGGTCTGCTCCACGTCTCTCCTGTGCTGAGAACCCGAGACCTGGATGCAGCCCTGCAGGTGGGGTCTCACCAGAGCAGAGCAGAGGAGCAGAGGAGCAGAATCCCCTCGCTGTCCCTGCTGCCCACGCTGCTCTGGAGGCAGCCCAGGACGGGTTTGGCTCCCTGGGCTGTGAGTGCCCATTGCTGGGTCATGCCCATCCTGTCACCACCAGCAGACCAAGTCCTTCTCGGCAGGGCTGCTCTCCCTCCGTCCATCCCTCACAGTCCGTGTTGGTACGAGCGGTGGTCCCGACCCTTCCTCTCGGCCCCGTTAAACCTCGGGAGGTTCCCTGGGGAGGCCGCACTGCTCGGGCTCGGCCGCACTGGGCGCGCACCCGCAGCGCCTCACAGGGCCCTCAGGACGCGGCCTGCAGCCAGGGCGGGGGAACCCCGGCTCCCGGGGCCATTCCCTGAGGGACGACGGACAGACAGAGGGACAGACGGACACGGCAGCGGCTCCGTCCCCTCCCGCGCGGGACGTACCTGCACGTGCGCGCCGCCGCCGCCCCCCGGAAACACCCGCGCTGCCGCAAACGGGGCTGCATGCCGTAAATGAAAGGGCACTGTCGCAAACGGGCTTGCAGTGCCGGCGATTGCCGCGCGCTGGGGGCGGGTATCGCGCGCTCCTGAGGGACGGGCGAGCCGCGGGCGGGGGCTGGCCAGAGACACCTGCACGTGTAACAACGCTCATATTGCACACTGACCTGTGACACTCATATTGCACACTGACCTGTGACACTCATATTGCACACTGACCTGTAACACTCCTCTTGCACACTGACCTGTGACACTCATATTGCACACTGACCTGTAACGCTCCTCTTGCACAGTGACCTGTGACACTCATATTGCACACTGACCTGTGACACTCCTCTTGCACAGTGACCTGTGACACTCATATTGCACACTGACCTGTAACACTCATATTGCACACTGACCTGTGACACTCATATTGCACACTGACCTGTGACACTCATCTTGCACACTGACCTGTAACACTCATATTGCACACTGACCTGTAACACTCATATTGCACAGTGACCTGTAACACTCCTCTTGCACAGTGACCTGTAACACTCCTCTTGCACACTGACCTGTGACACTCATATTGCACACTGACCTGTAACGCTCCTCTTGCACACTGACCTGTGACACTCCTCTTGCACCCTGACCTGTGACACTCATATTGCACACTGACCTGTGACACTCATATTGCACACTGACCTGTAACACTCCTCTTGCACACTGACCTGTGACACTCATATTGCACACTGACCTGTAACACTCCTCTTGCACAGTGACCTGTAACGCTCCTCTTGCACACTGACCTGTGACACTCATATTGCACACTGACCTGTAACACTCATATTGCACACTGACCTATGACACTCATATTGCACACTGACCTGTAACACTCCTCTTGCACACTGACCTGTGACACTCATCTTGCACACTGACCTGTAACACTCATCTTGCACACTGACCTGTAACACTCATATTGCACAGTGACCTGTAACACTCCTCTTGCACAGTGACCTGTAACGCTCCTCTTGCACACTGACCTGTAACACTCATATTGCACACTGACCTGTAACACTCATCTTGCACACTGACCTGTAACACTCATATTGCACACTGACCTGTAACACTCATATTGCACCCTGACGTGTGACACTCATATTGCACACTGACCTGTAACGCTCCGCTTGCACACTGACCTGTGACACTCATATTGCACACTGACCTGTAACACTCATATTGCACACTGACCTGTAACACTCCTCTTGCACAGTGACCTGTAACACTCATATTGCACACTGACCTGTGACACTCATATTGCACACTGACCTGTAACACTCCTCTTGCACACTGACCTGTGACACTCATATTGCACATTGACCTGTGACACTCATATTCCACACTGACCTGTAACACTCATATTGCACACTGACCTGTAACACTCCTCTTGCACAGTGACCTGTAACACTCATATTGCACACTGACCTGTGACACTCCTCTTGCACACTGACCTGTAACACTCATATTGCACACTGACCTGTGACACTCATATTGCACAGTGACCTGTGACACTCATATTGCACACTGACCTGTAACACTCCTCTTGCACACTGACCTGTGACACTCCTCTTGCACAGTGACCTGTGACACTCATATTGCACACTGACCTGTAACACTCATATTGCACACTGACCTGTGACACTCATATTGCACACTGACCTGTAACACTCCTCTTGCACAGTGACCTGTGACACTCCTCTTGCACAGTGACCTGTGACACTCCTCTTGCACACTGACCTGTAACACTCATATTGCACACTGACCTGTGACACTCATATTGCACACTGACCTGTGACACTCATCTTGCACACTGACCTGTAACACTCATATTGCACAGTGACCTGTAACACTCCTCTTGCACAGTGACCTGTAACACTCATATTGTACACTGACCTGTAACACTCATCTTGCACACTGACCTGTAACACTCATATTGCACACTGATCTGTAACACTCATATTGCACAGTGACCTGTAACACTCCTCTTGCACAGTGACCTGTAACGCTCCTCTTGCACACTGACCTGTAACACTCATATTGCACACTGACCTGTAACACTCATATTGCACAGTGACCTGTAACGCTCCTCTTGCACACTGACCTGTAACACTCATATTGCACACTGACCTGTAACACTCATATTGCACAGTGACCTGTAACGCTCCTCTTGCACACTGACCTGTAACACTCATATTGCACACTGACCTGTAACACTCATATTGCACCCTGACCTGTAACACTCATATTGCACACTGACCTGTAACACTCATATTGCACAGTGACCTGTAACACTCCTCTTGCACAGTGACCTGTAACGCTCCTCTTGCACACTGACCTGTAACACTCATATTGCACACTGACCTGTAACACTCATATTGCACAGTGACCTGTAACGCTCCTCTTGCACACTGACCTGTAACACTCATATTGCACACTGACCTGTAACACTCATATTGCACCCTGACCTGTAACACTCATATTGCACACTGACCTGTAACACTCATATTGCACAGTGACCTGTAACACTCATATTGCACACTGACCTGTAACACTCATATTGCACACTGACCTGTAACACTCCTCTTGCACAGTGACCTGTGACACTCCTCTTGCACACTGACCTGTAACACTCCTCTTGCACACTGACCTGTAACACTCATATTGCACACTGACCTGTGACACTCATATTGCACACTGACCTGTAACACTCCTCTTGCACACTGACCTGTGACACTCCTCTTGCACTCTGACCTGGCAGGCATGAACGCCTACATCCAGGACAGCTGGTGCGATGGATCAATGGGACTCCTCTGCGCAAAGAAAAGTGCAACCCCAACAAGCGCTTCCTTTTAATCATTTACTTCAAGGGCTTTACTTTTGTTATCTTGTCATCCACTTACCATAAAATCAGTTAAGGCAGGATCTTTTCAAGAGATCAGATTTATCGGTTAATCGTTGAGGCTCCTGTACTTTATTTCTAAACACACTTGAAAATATTTTTCTAATGGTTAAAAATTAAACCCAAATCTAACAGCTGACATTCAAAAGAATCCCAGCCAGAGGAATTTGTCTAGCAAGGGAGATAAAATTTCATCATGCGAATGCTCCCAATTTGCTTGGTTTTCTTGTGTCTCTTTTGTCTTTGTGGATCAGAGGTAAGATATGTTTTATTGTGTTAGCCGTAACGTTTAATAAACAGTTTATTGTTATAAAAGCAAAACCAATTGATTTTTTTAAAGTTCCTTTCATATTATTTGTGCTTCATACATTTGTTTTAGCCCAGCCTGGATGTTTGAAGTTTTCTATTTCTCTTTAATGTTTTGATTCTACCTGGGGCTTACGCTAACAGGTGTGTGGAAAAGATTTTAATCATCATCCTATGCCAAATTTGCAAGCATGGCTGACCACAGAAAGGTGCTGCAATTTTCCCCACCTCCCTTTTTTGATAAATGGGATTGCAGTCTTGTAATATGGCAGCATGGTATTCTCCTACTGCCAGAAGGTTTCCTGTAGATTTTCTCTGGGCAGTGTCCAGGAAAGCCAATCTGAGCTGGGCACTCAGCACAATCCAAGTCTTTCAGAGAAGCTCTGAGATAAAAATCAGCCCCTGTTGTTCCCCTTGAGGAGGAACACCTAGCACAATATGGGAGTTGTGCCAAGGCGGATCTGGCTCCCAGTTTGGATTCTACTGGCCCAAGAACAGCAGGAAGAATTTAATAAGATTATAGAGCCGTGAAAAAGAGAGGTATTGGCTTGCATTCTGCCCCAGCTACATCCTCCCTGACTTTACTGTGGGCAGGATTTCTTCATGAGAACTTTAAACTTCAGCTCTATTGATCCAGCTGACACAGTCAAAGCTGATAAATTACATTTGAGGACTAATGTTTTTCTCCCATTTTTACACAGAAGCCATCCATATATATTTTCCATGTTCAAAAATTCATCCTACCCACAGATCTTAGTAAGCACAAGCACTCAGGCAGCACCCAGAAGTCAGCAGAGAACTGCACAAGCAAGGTGTCACTCACCCAGAGACCATCAGAGGGAGGGTCACAATCTGTACCTGCAGTGCAGTGATGGAAGCAGCCACACTGCAAACCCACTGCCGTCCAAGACACAGGAAAAACGCTGATAAGGATGAGCACTTGATTTTCAAATTGCTTTCAGGTACTTGTTAAGGTACTTGAGGTACTTTTTACTTGACCATCATGTGGACTCTGCAAAACAAATCATTAATTATAGATTCATTTGCTAGTAAGTAGTTCATAAATATTTACACATGATATTTAAAATCAAAGTCAACCAGGCCAATAAAACAAATCTTAGAAAAAAAAAAAACAAACAAATTGCTATCCTTCTCTTTCTCTAGTGCTTAAATTCCTTTCTGTTTTAATCTGCTTGCAGTCCAATTGCTGGGATGTGTTATAAACCAATGCCTTTAAAAATGTTTATACTCCGCTGTGCACTTCAGCTGATGTTTGAAAAGTAAAGGGTATAAAGTTTGTGGGAGATCAGTAAGAGTGAAGATCACACCAGGTAAATAATAAAAAAAAAAAAAAAGGGTTCAGAAAAACTGAGAAAGATGAGTTGGCCAAAGACAAGGGAACAAACTCTATAAATGGTATTTAGGAACTATTGATTAGATAGGAAAAGGCTTATAAATGGACACTTTGCTGAGGTCAGTGAAGGGATCTGCAAAACTCTTGGTGCAGTCCCTAATCTTGCTTTTATTTAAAATATTTTTTGTGTGCCTTGCAGAATGCAGCATCTAATGAAGCAGAAAACCACTTTCAACAGGTTAAGCCTGCCCAGCCAGCTGAGCAAGACAGCTTCCTCATAGAAGAATGCTTGGGCAACCAATACACCCACAAGTCCTGTAAGAAAGTTTTTTGTCACCCATGGGAACGATGTGTGGAGGGAAAATGCCTTTGCAAGCTTCCCTACCAGTGCCCAAAGAATGGCTCTGCAGTTTGTTCTACCAGTGGAAAGACCTTCCGTACTTACTGTCAGCTGAAGAGCTATGAGTGTCAGCGACCCCAGGCAAAGTTTCTGCACAAGGGAACATGCAAGCCTGAAGGTATTCACACCTCCTTTTCCAAAATTTATCCATCAGGGGTGGCTGAGGAGATGCTTACACTATTTACAGAAAGTCTGTTCATTTTCTTGCACTAGTAACAACATGAAACAGAAAATGAAATGTCATTGAAAATGGGCAGTATTTGCTGATTTTCATAAAAAATAAAGTGATTGAGAGGCCCAGGTCACTCTGCTGCTGGTTTTGCTACACAGACTGCTGCAGGCATTTTGCAACACAGGTAATAGAAGTAGGATGTGGCCCTCTCACTTCAAGTATTAATGGTTGGTTATCAAAAATCCCCTAAAGAAGGTCATTATACTAAAATGCAACCTGTTCTTGGTAGATCTTCAAATACTCTTATGGACCCATTAGCCTAATTTGTCCTTAAACTGTCATATTCTGAGAAATTAGCAGGCTCAAAGACACAAAGTCAACCCTCAGAACTAATTAAGGAATAATACCTGAACCTTCTGATTCCCAATCTACTGTTCTTTCCATATGAACTTTGGCTGTAAATACAAAATTAGTCCTGATTTGTTTCTGTGCTGTCTTTCCACTAGATACATCTATATAATATGATTTTGTTTGAGGATTTTCTTCATTTGTTTCTTTTTTATTCTTTAAGAAACATTTTCAGTCTCTCTGGATCATGGAGATTCAAGTTTGCTTCGAGTAAAACCCGTGAATCGTAAGGATGACAGTTTTGTATGTGCTAGTGAATGGACTATGAATGAAGCAAATGTGGCTTGCAGGCACCTTGGCTTTGAATTGTAAGTTTGAGAAATTTATCTCCGGATAACTGCAGGGGATCTGAAAAAGTAGTGATGCTTACATAAGTGTCAGTCACAGCCAACAGTTAAGACAGAAAACTCATGAACGATGTATTGGCTACGATATTCTGATAAAACCTCTTAAACTGACACCTGAGAGTGAAAGCCAAAACACAGATTTCTGTGTTCTGTTACAGGCTACAACTTTACAAACCATAACTGCTTTGCTTTAAAATAAAGATGAAGACCAATGTGGAGGTGTTCTCTCAGGCCTGTGTTAGGGAAAATGCATGGATGGACCACCTCCAAGTAGCTCTGAGCAATGATCGGTGAGCCGAGAAAGGTTTCTCAGGACAACTGACAACAGGGTACAGCTCTGTTTTCCACTTGCATTAGCCACACTAACAAGAAGCAGAACATGGGGTTTTTTTCCTTCACCCCAGGTGCCACTGCTTGCTCTGGCCCCAGGGATGGCTGAAGTCACACACAGTTTGATCTTTTTCCTGTGACCACAATGATAACCCAAGTTGCATATTCAGCTCCTCATAAAGTACTCTGTATCCTGTACATAATAATTTTACACCTGTACATGTAATATAACTTAGGTAGCGTTGCCTTCCTAACCTTACCAGAAAAAAAATCTAAAAAAAGTCCCCAAAAAACTAAAACTGCTATTGCAGTGCCTCTCTAGGTGAGAAGCAAGTGTTTTCCAGTCCTGATCAGCGTATCTTCAGATAGCAGAGAAGGGTTTGCCCTGGACAGAGCATTCAGTCCTGGAGTCTCATTGAAAGTCTCCCTAGTTATTTATTTACTCGATCCATATTTCTTCAAGGTAGGGGATACATACACTCTTAGGAGAATACTGCTCAGGTAAAACCAAGAAATACAAAGTTTATCAATCCCAGCCTAGCAGTGGCCTGAGCTTCCTCAACATTCAGTGGTTTGGATGGGACCAAGGATAGCTGACCCCATGCAGGATGGTTCCCAAGTTATGGCTCACCCATGTCCACAGAGACATGTGTTGTAGATGCCGGCGAACCCAATGGGAAGAACGATGATGTCTGACTCCAGTTCAGAAGGCTGAATGATTTCTTTATTATAACTATGCTAAAGTACATTAATATACTATATAAAGGAAGATACTAAAAACTACATGCTACTTTCTCTAGCTACCATATCTAACTACTCACAGCTCGTGACCTTCTCGCGAGAGTCCAGACACAGGTGGATCCGATTGGCCATCAGGCCCAAACAATCCACTATGATCCAACCAAGCGCTCACTCTGGGTAAACAATTCTCCAAACACATTCCACAAGAGAAAAACAATGAGCAGAAATAGAAATTGTTTTCTCTTTCATTTCTCTCTGTGCACCTTTATGAAAAATCCCGTGAGAGAAATGTGCTTGCCACAGATCTGAGCTTACAAGTTTTGCTACATAAAGAGACTTTTCTATCCATCATGATACACAGTGGCTTTCAAAGACCTACATATGCATTTGGGGACAGTTCTATGTAGCAGCCTACAAAAATTAGCACTTCTTCCAAAGTAAACATTTCCTGTTTACCCCTAGACAACTCCAGTTGCTAGTCTGCTCTTTTTCTTAGCCATGACCAAAATTCTTTGACACTGAGGAAAACTGTATAAATTCTAAACAATAAAAGCAGTGGACAATCCATTGTGAAACTATATCATTTGTTGTTATTATCTTCACAGAGGTGCTGAATATTACCAAGCCTCTTCCAGCATCAAAGAATCTGCCCTAAATTCATTAAACTGTCTGCAAATAAGTTGCAGGGGCCTAGAGACAAGTCTTGCTGAATGTCACATAGAGATGAAATCAAGAGATAGTAATGAGGGACTGGTTAGTCTGCAGTGCCATGAAAATCTCAGAGGTAAGTAGATCTTTTTAGTTTAATATCTATTTGGTGTTTTCATATTTTAAGTACATTTTAAATAATGAGAATCCAGTTTGCTGAACTCTCAGCCACAGAAAACCTGCACTGAAACCTTTTGATTATTTTAAATCATCATTTTGCAGACTTTAAGACAATTGAGGCAATCTGGAGTCTTGAGTTTTCAAGTTTGAAAAATCACTGCTGCTCCCGAAGTATTTTTACAGATATTTCAGCAAAGGAAATTTATTTCACCCATGGTTCTGTTTGTTGCACCATCTCTTCCAAGGGTACCAAGGTATATCATATCCCACGAATCTTACCTCTCCTGGCTTAGAGGAGACCTTACCTCCTGGTGAGGAGACAGGTGACAATGTGGTGCTCACTCTTTGAGGGACATCAGTTAGCACACCACTAGCACAGCCAGACAAGCATGACTACAGTGTGAATCTGCTGGTGTCTCCTGCAGCCTTTCAGGACTCCTCAGTTTCTCACTGTAAAGGGGGAATCAAAGCCTTGTTCAGAATTCTAACAGCTTTTCATTCTCTCTTGGGAGCTTTCTTTGGCACTGGCGAGCATCAGCCTGAGATGCTGCTGACTGAAAGTGCTATGAATCATCTCAGTTTTTTCTTACAAAAGCAGTTATTCACAGACTCTTGATAAGTTCTTTCTAGAGGAGGAACCTCCATCATCCTAATCCATCATTGGATCATTTATAGTGAGTTTGAATTGATCATTTCTGGTTTAGTCCACGCCAGTCATTTCATTAGAAGAAATTAAATTCCCTTTTGCCAGGCTACTGGCAAATTAGGAGGAAGAAAATGAGTGGTCACACTGAAACCCTGAGGAAAAGGTGACCAAAGCAATAAAAAATTATTCCTATTTACATGACTGGGCCCCAGCATACCTACTGCTGATAGGCCAAACTGCTGACAGAATCAAATATGCAGGCAGAGTATTTCCCTGGGCAATTATGAACCTACAGTCAATTCCACAGTAACTTCATTTTCATCTTGCTGCACAGCTTGTTCAGATGGGGAGTTTCACTGTGTCAACAAGAAGTGCATTTCTCTGAATAAAACCTGTGATGGGATCAATGACTGCGGAGACCTGAGTGATGAACTGTGCTGTAGAGGTAACAATTTACTTTGTCAGGTGTTTTAAAATAATTTCAGCAGAAATCCACCCACAAAGAATGTTTACAGTGATGTAACAGCTAAATTATCTTTTCCATTAAGTCACTACATTAAACAAATCAGACCCTAATTTATACATAGGCAAGTGCAAAAAAGCAGGCATGAAATACCATTTTGAAAAAGACAAGTGATCTCTTGAGAATCTGGATTTCTTCAGAGAATGAGAAAATACAATGAGATCATGTAGGAGGCTGTTAAACATTGATACAAAAAATTAGTCCTGATAGAATGAAAATGTACTTTTACTTGGAAAAAATCAAGAGTAATTAAGCAAAGACACTGGTTTTCCAATGAATAACCTTTAAACCAAAGTAAGATCTCCCTTAAATTTATTACTAATGCAAGATCATCTGTGGAACATCTGTGATGATATCCTGGCACTCTGCTTGTTCATGAGCAGTCATTCCTTTAGCATCTGCAATTCCAGCTGTAAAAATTCTGATTAGAAATGAGGAATGGATCTAGCATGACTTGAATGCAGGAGAATACTTTCAAAATTTGAGTTTCAGGTGCCAAATGCTAATGTGGGTTACAAATCCTATCATTATCCCTCCATAATCTTAATTTTGTAGTGTTACATTTGTAAGTCATTTTCATTGGGTAACTGTGGAAACACGGTCACAGTAATTTTAGAAAAAAAACAAACAAACTGTGATTTCATATATTTAGTGGACATGTATTTGGATTCCACATGACAAAAATAATGCTGTTTCAACTGAAAGGGCCAAAAACAATGCTTCCTGAAATCAAAATAAGTATTTCAACTGAGTTCAGTGGTCTTTGGATCATCTTGGGATATCTGGATACTTTTAGAGAACTACCTTATTTTCTATTAAAGACGAACATCTTAAATAGTAGATTGACATAAAATTTTAAATTAGCTCAAAAACCCTGCCATGAATTCAAGCACTGCTTTGCTTTTGATAACATTCAACAGGATCACAAAATTTAAAAGGAAGGGGGTTCTCAGGTTCATAATACCTTTTCACATAACCAAGAATTTTAGAAGATGTAAGTTATTTCATCCAGTGTTTTCCTGTCAGGACTCTTGATTCCTAACCCTGCATTTAGGCATTTAGTTCATTCAACCAAAAATCAGCTTGGTCTCTGATTTGGGGGGGTGGAATTTGGCACAAGCACCATCAGTTCCTCATTTAAGCTGATCAGTAATGCTGGCAAAATTGGAGATCTTTTGGCTGAGGTTGAGTGTGGACGCGTTATGGATGAAACTGGTATGGAGTGACACCAGGTCTAGCAGTACAGTACTGCATTGGTAACAGAGATCCACATTTTTCAAATCTTATAACTTCAAGAATTTAAAGTGAGAAAAGCCAAGTATTCATTTTGTTTACATGCACATAGCCTACTTTTGTAATCTCTTTATGAACAGGTCCCCTGTAACATGGATATACATTTGGTTTACATTATAAAAAGCTCTCTGACAGCATGAGCTTGCTGAACCAAATCATCCTGTGATTTATATTTGTAATTCTCTTGTGTTACAGAGTGCAGAGAAAACAGTTTCCACTGTCGGTCAAATATCTGTATTTCGAATAAGAGTGTCTGCAACAAAGAAATTGACTGCCTCACAGGAGAGGATGAAGCTGGAGCTACCTGTGCAGGTTTTCTTCTGAAAGATTATTTTGTTTCTTTCATTCAGCTCAATTTTAACTAGAGACTACACAATGCATGTTACTATTTTATTTATTATGCAAGAATCAGTGTTCCCAATGTTATGTTACACATAGTAGAAAGAAAAGGTCATAGAATTTTCTTTCCTTTCTTTCTGGAAAGGCATGACAAGAACACTAAAGGAAGGAAGAAATAGATGATGCTTTGGGAAGCTTAAGGCAGATTATGTCTTTTGTTTATGTGACCAGCTATCAAACTGGTATCCCCTAAGAAAGTGTAGAGACGACGAGCAGGAATACTTTCCTCACAAATGAGGAATTCAACTAGTTTGTCAGTATAGTAATTCTTCTGTGTTGTTCCACTCTCTGTTGAAAAATCATATTTTGTTTGAAAATTAGAATGTTTTCCTTGCTCTCAAAAGAGACAAAGTCTAAGGCCAAAAAAGTAAAAACTACTGGTACATGGTAATTCATACAGGTAAAGTGAACTCTAAATGTAAACATTATTGTCAGTGACATGAGAACAGACAAAATGCTCCGCCCCCATTTAGAGACTGAATTCAATGGGCACTTTGAATAAAAGCTGACACACCAGATTCAGCAAGCATTTAATTTACCTCTCATGTTGAATATCCTCCCTTACCCTGTTAAAGGAGGCCCACAGTACCCAACAGCATAATCTAAAATCAAATAAAAACCTGTTACTCAATGCTCCTTTGAGTTTTAGAAAGTTTCAAAAGGCCAGCGGGGCAGGAGGAGACATTTTGGTTGTTTCTGGTGGAGGAGAATGGGACATGTCCCCAGAGATCACAAGCAAAAAAAGTTTCCGTTTCTCAGGGTTCCATGGCAGAAGGGCTCCCTAGGCTTGGAGAGCGAGTAGATGTTGTGTAGTTATGAACGAGTATCTGCTGGCTGTTGGTCATTTGTAGGCTGAGGCAGCCAAACGGTGCCTGGCAGGAAAGGAAAGGAAAGAGCAGGCACCAGGCTGGAGAGTATTGCTCTCCGTGTGAACAGTACGCCCTTATGCGTTTAAAATGTGTTCCATGATCTCAGCACACAAACATATATTCAAGTAAATGTCTGCCGATAATTCAAATATTTTGTTAATACTACAGGCAAAAAAGAAGGTGCTGAAAATGACAGTATGGATAAAGGTAAGTGTAATTAGCCCTCCAAAATCAACAGCATACCCTCTTATTAGTGACTTTCTAGCTACCAGCCAGCTGCTCAGATCTAGAACACTCAGATATTCTGACTTTGTGATTTCCTAATATACACTCTGGGACTTACTGTTTGTCTCACTTTTCACTGATTTCAAGAATGCCATAATAATTAATTCTAGCCGAGGACCTGCATCTGCTTGTTTTGGCAACTGGTAAACTCTCAGCAAATCTACGGGAACATCCTTAAAATTATTTGCCTGAATGCAAAGAGCATTGGAAAATGGGGAGAAGTAATGTGATGACAGACACAAGCAATTTTGAAAGCAAAAACATATGCCAACATTTTTGTTCTTTGATTTTCCTGCTATTTCAGCTACTGGCTTATTCACAGCACTCAAATTTTAGCAAGAATGTATACCTGAATTCTGAAATACATTTTTCCTTTTTGTTAAAGAAAGAAAAATGATAAAGACACTTCTTCCCCAAGTGCACTGTGGTGTTAGGAATCATACACTAACTCGACGGAAAAGAATTGTAGGTGGAGAGATTGCTGAAAAGGTAAAAAAACAACTTTACCAGATATGAGTTCATTCAGCATTGATTTAAATGGGCATTATTTTCCTTCTATTAAAGTTATGGAAATAACAAAATCAGCTACAATGCTTATGTCATGTTTGCAGCAGTAGTGGCATTGCACTGAATGAAAGTAAAGAGAAGCACAATTTATAAAGTAAAATATGGACTTACAAAATTCAGCATTGAAGTACAAGTAGACACTGAAAATTACTCAGAAAAAACAATTAATACTACAGCAAGAAATAACAATTCTGGCAAAATGGAATTAAATTTTGCAGATTTGAAACAGAATATAGCAAAAATGTATTCAAACCAGGTCAGATCCTCCATCTGTTTTTCTGACTACAAGGGGTTTCATGACTGAAAGCTGGAGGGAAGGACACATTGCACATAGTCAGAAGATTGAATAAAATTACTGAATTTTCATATATATACCCTTTATATCTGATGGAGCCCAATTTACAACTTCTGAATAGCACATCTTTTATTAAAGTCAGACATAGTCAAGGAGATTAGGTGATAGCAAGAGATGTTTTCCCCTTTTTGCACTAAAATTTGTAAAATTGTAATGATTTCTCATTATTTGTGTTTGTTGATTGAATAGGGTGAATTTCCTTGGCAAGTGGCAATTAAAGACACCAGCAATGAAGGTTCAACAGTGTACTGTGGAGGGGTTTATATTGGTGGCTGTTGGGTTCTGACTGCTGCTCATTGTGTCAGGTAAAAACAATTCTGAAATTATTTTCTTTCTGCAAGGCAGAAAAATTGATTTAGATAGTACTGCCCTTCTCAGCTACGTGTTTGTTAATTTCTATTTGTCTGTTGAATATAACAGTTTAAAACACTGACTCACCCACATTAATGATGAGGAAGATTCAGAGAAAACAGAGTGTTTTGGCAGTGAATAGAAAGATAAAAAGTAACTATGAGACAGGGAGTACTTCAGCCAGATAGCAGCAGGAAGGAAAGGTTCATTGTATCCACTCTGTTTGAACTTAAATACAAGGGACCTCTTCTCTTCTCCATCTCTACCTTGTGGAAGTCCAGGATCTGTTCCCAGAGAATGTCCCTGGGGTTATATATTCCCCAGAACAAGCCAAGAGCAGACCATATAAGATTTGCCAGTCCCATCCACATCTGCTCACTCTTTTATCAGAGCAGCATAAACACCTGTTTTCTCTTTGTCACAACGCTAAACAGAGCCTGTCTTTAACATAATTTTCTGTATTAGTTGCAGTACTCAGCATGTTGTCATCTGCCTTGAATTTGCTACACTTCAGAAAAACCTGGGCATTAAGTCCAGAAAGAAAATACATGCATTTCATATGGATTTTTATTTTACAGAAACTTTGATAAAATGCAACAGTTTACAGCTTTAAAGCATTTGAAATTTAAGTCTTGTGTTTATTTCACTGTTTTTTCCTAGGGCAAATCGGGTCCATCTCTACCTTGTCTGGGTTGGAATGTTGAACACAATTGCATACGACAAAGAGACAAATACTTTCAAACTAAACCAAGTGATAATTCATGAAAATTACAATGCATCAACGTATGAAAATGACATTGCTCTGCTGGAGCTGAAAGGTTCTGGGAATGGAGAATGCTCCCTGGAAGACAACAGCATACCTGCCTGTGTCCCCTGGTCAGAGTACATGTTTAAGACTGGTGACAGATGCAAGGTTTCTGGATGGGGACTAGAGAAAGGTACTGCTTTAGTGCTGGCTTCAGGAATGTATTATTTATATAACTCATTTTCTAATTGTGGTGAGCTTTCATTTTGAAAAGGCTGGAGAACAGTTGTGCCCAAAGCACTCAGAAGAGGCTGAGTACAGAAAATGTAGGCTGTGGTTTGGCACTCAGATATCACTGTTGGGTTCTCTTTTCTGTACTGCTTCCTCTGCTGTTTCAGCCACTTTGTAGATTGATATGGATGAAAACTTACCCTGAAACTTACCCTGAAGTAAGAAATTTTCCTTTTGTCCATCTAATAATTCTGTGAGCTGTGAAGACCTGTTAAGGACATGTAACAGATGTTGTTTGGTAGCTCCCAGGGGCCCATAGTCACAGGCTGTCCTCTGTCCCCTTCCCAAAAGGATTTGAGCTACAGCCAGCAGTCATGAAACTCAGAATGTCCTGTCTCTGTCATGCTTGGGTTCAGCCCAGAGAACCTTGCACAGAGACAGATAAGCCAAATATAATCATGATTTCAAAGATTTGGGAAGCATTTGTTTTGTATCACAGTGCTACAGCCTGGTGCTAGAGCTACCACATACTGGTTGTGAGGTTTCTCCTCTCCATACTCAGTAGCATCCACCCAGCAAATGCAAAGCTGGGAATTGTTAGCAAACAGACACAACAAAACAGAGCATCTCTTTAGACTTGTGAATACATAACTCACTCATATCTTCAGTAACTGCTCCATAAAGATAGAGCAGAGTTTAAAAAAGGTAATAAGGATGAATCACAGCCACATGTCCAGTTCACAAAAAAACAATGTACCCATTTCCAAGTGCCTGGAAACCTTCATATGGAAAACACATGAAAAAAACCCTGAGGAATACAAGGAAATAGAAAGGATGAAAATGTCACAAAATGAAAGTATTGTAGTTTACACTGCAATTAAACCACTCTGTTTTTATTTTGAAATATATGGCCAATGCACTGTAATTCATATGGGGTAAAAATTAGTGGCAGTTTAAGGTTTCTGGTTTATAATACTGAAGAAAATATTCTGTAAATAAGTAAATAACTAACTTTCAAAATATTATACTAAATGTTTCTAATGTGTACTTCTTATTTTAAATTTTGATTTTTTTTTTTCCTAGGTTACACAAAACAATTTATCCTCAAGTGGGGAAACGTTAATTTATTTAACAATTGTTCTGAATTGTATCCAGGACGATTTTTTAAAAAAATGGCATGTGCAGGTAAGCATCAATTTTCTTACTATAATTTCTCTACCATCAAGCTCTCAGTTCAGCCAGACCTACTGGCTGGGAATCTTCTAGACTTAAGAGATACAATAAATGAACTATCACAATATCACTATTGGCTAAATGCCAGCCACTGGAGCCTGTGGCATCCACCATTATACACCTATTTGTAAACAGAGTTCAGATGACAGCATGACAAAGTTTCTATGATTATTTGGGCAAATTTTTGCATGTAATTTGAGGTATGTTTTCTAAATACACAAACACTTTACAGCCTACTGAACATCCTAACTTGACTGTATTTGATTCTGATTCAGCAACATATTTAAGCAGATGTGTGTCCTAGAGCACACAGCCCTGTTGACTAGAATATAACTATTCATCTGCTTAGACATTTGCCTCTACCGCACTGCACACCAGAAAAATACAATTAACTTTTCAAACTTAGATTAGTCTGTCCAGGAAACTGGTTGTCACTCCTGGTATTAAAATGAGGATTTTGAATACACTTTTTTTGCCTCTCAAGAGACAAAAAGTGTTGCCAAATAAATAACTAAAAGAGCAGTGAGTATTCAACTCACAGGGCAGATGGTTTCAACTGTTTGTTAAATCAAAAAGTAAAGGCAATCTTTAAACAAACTCAACAAGAAAATTAAAACCAGATATAAAAGCGAAATAATTTGTGATAAATTCAGGATGTCATCTGTAAGATACTGGGTTTATTTAGTGCACCAGTTTTGTAACTTATATCCCTTTTCTTCAATATATTTCAAGTGATCATACTTTACCGTGAGGGGAAAATGACATACCATATGAGTACCATATGAGACACATTCAGAAGGGGGATATCTGGGGTTAACATCCCCTCCCTGATGCAAACAAAAACATTAAAATTAAGGGCTGGTATTCACAGGAGTTAGTAATACAAGCAAGTATTAATTAAAGCGATTAAAGACAATAAAAATCTTGTTCTATAGGATTAGTAATCCTAACTCTGAAAAGCTCACATAACTCTTTCTCAGTAAGGTACAGATTCAAGAAAGAGGTTACATTTTAAAAGCTTAGGGACTCATGCTTTGTAAGGGCTCCTTCATACTAGGAGTCAGCCAAGCAGGAAAGTGTAGTAAGGGTGTTAGAAATTAATAAACTTTTACTAAGTATATAGGAAAAAACCATACATCATATCCTAGCTCTGTAGCAGCATTTCTGTTTATATCACATCCATCTTGATTCATTTTTTTCCAAGAACACTGTTTGCTGACCTGCAAATGAGTAGGTTTGTGAACACTGAAGCATGAAGCATGTGATCCTGCACACCTGTGCCTCAGGGCTGCTACCTGGCATTGCTAAGGGTCCTCACCAAGACCAACTGTGCAGTGGGGGCACTTAGAGACAGTTGCTCTCCCTCCCATCCCAGGATTCATCTGCTCTCCTTCTTGTATCTGCCTACCTGTTTTGATAAAGCTGGTAAAGAGAATTGAACAGATGAAACTGGATGATGGATTACTGGGTAGAGAGGACACCAAAGGCAGACACAGAGGCATACACACATTATGGTATCTTCACTTCCAAAGGAATCAGTGCACACATCGTTATTCCTTGTTCCATTTTTATGGGGTACTTTTTACAGTAGGGAATGTGGCTGAATTCTTCTCTATTGCACTGTGTAAAACAAGACCGATGAAAAAGCAAATGAGAATTTGGGCCAGCCACAAATATAAAGAGAGACCCTGCACTTGAAATGAAAAGTAAGAGACTTGAAGAGGTTCAGAATCTTCTTTACTGCTGACCATTAGGCAAACACCTGTCAGGAAGCGACACAGACCTGAAAAATCTCCTGAGCTCTGCCTTGTGTGCCAGCTTGTACCTTAACTTACTTTTGCTTTTTATTTCCTCCAGGTACTTACGATGGCTCCACAGACAGTTGTAAAGGTGATTCAGGAGGCCCCCTGGTCTGCTTTGATGCAGAAAACGTGGCCTATGTCTGGGGCATTGTGAGCTGGGGTGAGAACTGTGGGGAGGCTGGTCACCCGGGTGTGTACACACAAGTTGCCAGCTATTATGACTGGATTAGCCACTATGTGACAAGGGGTCTCATTTCACGGTACAATATCTGAAGCTCAGAAAATTAAATGCTTCCTTCATATCACCTATGCAAAATAGTCCTTTTCCACAATCAGCTGTTACATAACGTAGTAACAATCAGTACAAATCTTCAAGGAATGTATTTTGAAAGTTCTTAACACCCTCTGAATACCACATTTTTTCAAAGCCTGTGGGAAGAGAATTTTACAGGCACAAGTCCACTGCAAAGGTCTCTAATAAAAGCAGATATTAATTTTTTTTTCTTGTAATCTTGGGCTTTTTTCCACTTTTCACATTGCATTTCAGTTGCTGTTGTTTATTTAGCTAAAAGGGATAATGACACTGGAAGCAGTGGTTGGAAAATGACTGCACTGGCAAGTGAACTTCACAGAAATATGTGAACTTCACAGAAAGAATAGCAGCCAGCCTGCTTTAAAGAACTTACATCATCTCGAGGTCTAAGTCACCAGAAACCCTCAGCAGGCTGCCTGGCTTGGCACTTGATTCCTTAGGCTTATTGCAGAAGTAGACCTCAGCCCATCTATTAATCAACAAATTGGCTATGACCATGAGATTTGTTGTAATGCAACAATTACCCAAATAATAAAGCTGCTTGGTAGTTTTGTTTTTGCAGCTACAAACTCAAGACAATTCATATCTAGTTAATATACATCATCTGATCATCTAGCCTGGGGCAATTTTTGTAGCTCTTAAGTTTTATTAATTTAACAGCAGCGAGTCACAAACAACAAAGGAATTTTGAAACTTAAATCTTCAACTTAAATCAAAAGCATCTTTACATCTTAAGATCTCTGTGTATGTATATATATATTTCAGGTATCCTACAAACTCTCAACACCAAATAGAGTTTCACTCTACACACTATCACACACTCTATGTGTATCTGTATTCTTATATACATACATTTTATATAAATATATAAAAAGACAATACCTTATACTCATAGATTTAATTCTACAAAACCATGTTGCAGATACAAAGTTAGACTTCTTGCTGTCATAAAGAAAACATTAGGCTATACATAATACCTTCATATTCAGCAAGAGCTGTTCACAAAAAGTGTGCACAAATTCTTTTTGAAGCAGTAGAATTTGATTTGTGGATTGGTACCCTCAACACAAAACTCACATAGCTCCAGCCAGTTGTATGAAAATGATCAATAGCTTTAGAACATTTTTCACTGTATTCTAATGACAAATACTCTCAATATCTATTTCACTTTATTTCTCTAAATTATCCTGCTGAATAAATTGCATATGTTCACACAACACAGTTGTTGTGATGCTATTTCTTCTATAATTCACCACAGTCAGACAATAACAATTTTTACATTTTCATTGACTTTTCTTCATCTTCCAGACTTGTAAAAACCCCACATCAGCATGACTCTGTCGCGTAAAGACACCATCAGTCACCAAAATAATTAAAGTAAGGGTATGAATTCCTTCTCTTAACAAACACACACACACTCTCAACAAGGTTTGCTATTTAGAAAAGCATTTAAGTATATTCCTACACAGAAATTATTTTGCTGAATCAGGGTCCTGGTAAAGAAATCCTAAATAGGAAAATGCTGGACAGATGTACAAAGAGCTCCCTCTTTTGTTTGACTTACTTTTTCTGTGAAGAACTTTTCCCACCAATTTCATTAGTTAAGTACACATTAATATTAAATGCTGAGGCTGCAAATAAAAAAAAAAAAAAAAAACCAAAACCAGTAGAATATGTGTCTTTATGTCTGTTCTGAAAGTCTCTTGGTTCTCTTTCCATTTCTGGTCCTTCTTTACATTTAACTTTGGCCCTGAAGCCAAATATTACTATTTTCTGAGGGATTTCACACAACATCAGAGTTTTCATTACAAAAATTAAAACAATTTTAATGTGGTTCCAATTCAATTAATCTGTGAAGCATCTAGCATATATATATAAAATTTAAAAAAAATTCTGGAAACCAAACACAGTACTTAGTAAGCAAGTTCATTTTGGTCTGATTTTTCTTTTGAACGAATCAAGACCGGACTTTTACCGTTTAACAGATACACTTTCATTATGCTCCGCTTCACAACCTCGCCTTGCACTTTTGACGATGTTATGAGAACCACTCACATGCGCAAACACGGCCAGTTTCCTTCACACCCAACATGATCACAAAATTCCGTACCTCCGGGGGCCCTGCTCAGCCAGCGCCGGGCTGCCGAGGTACCAGGACAGGCCCCGCTTGTCGCTGCCCAGGTTCGGAAGGCCGCGCAGGGCAGAGGGGACAGGGCAGAGGGCACATGGCACAGGGGCAGGACAGAGAGGGCACGGCAGAGGTGACACAGCAGGGAGGACACGGAGCGCTCGGCGCCGCCATGGCGCGGCCGGGGTGAAGGCCCCTCCCCGCGGGCGGGCGTACGGGCGGGGCCGCGGGGACCATGGCGGCCGTGGCCGTGGCGGCGGTGGCGGGCCGGGCCGGGCGGGCAGCGGAGGAGAAGGCGGCGGCTTAGCGGGCTCGGCATGGCCCCGGCCCGGCTGTCGCTGCTGCCCCCGCTGCTGCTGCTGCTGCTGCTGGTCGCGGCCTGCGCCTGGCGGCCGGCGCGGGGCCAGGAGGCGCCGCAGACCCCGGACTGGCGGATGACGCTGAAGACGATCCGCAATGGCGTGCACAAGATCGACATGTACCTGAACGCGGCCCTCGACCTGCTGGGCGGCGAGGACGGGCTCTGCCAGTACAAGTGCAGCGACGGTGAGCGGGGCTGGCGGCGCGACCCTTGTCCCGGGCAGGGCGGCCCAGCGCCGCTCCCGGCGCAAACCTCGCTGACGCGTTCTGCCGGCGTGCATGCCTGTAAATACGTGTGTGAACCTCGGCGAGCAAGCTCTCGCACGTGTATGTGTGCTTAAATACGTGTATAACGTGTACGGAGCGTGTGTACACGTAAGCAGTTCTCTTAACGCGACTTTTAAGTAGCTCCTTTTAAACGTCTCCAAGATGTTTGCCTTGGAGAAGGGCTTGTTTGTGTCAAATATGTAGCTGATGTGTCCAGGGAAAAACCCTGGAGAGGGAAGAATTGCTCACTCCCGGCTGGTTATTTACGAGCACTCCTGAGCATTTCGGTTTGGGACAGAAAAGCTTAAATCTGAGCTGGCATATGTTGTTTCGAAGTCACGCTGGAACAACAGGTTTTAATGGCAGCCGCGTTTGCCAGTGGAAGGAATGCATCCTGCTGTTTGTAAATGTCCTGCTGCTACCAGCAGAGGACATCTGTGCTTCTTCCCTGCGCTTCAGCTGCCTGATTTACCCGAACAATAATTGAGGCAGCTCAAGTTGGCATGACCTGATAGATGATGAAGGTTATTGTTATTATCATAATCATCAGTATTATTATTACATTAGACTATTATTATTAGGCTGACCCTACTCAAGCACGGCTTTTGGACCAGATCACAGAATCACAGAATCACAGAATAATGAGGTTGGAAGAGACCTCTAAGATCATCAAGTCCAACCTATGCCTTAACACCTCAACTAGACTATAGCACCAAGTGCCATGTCCAGTCTTTTTTTAAACACATACAGAGATGGTGACTCCACCACCTCCCTGGGAAGACTATTCCAGTGCTTTATTATTCTTTCAGTGAAAAATGTTTTCCTAATATCCAACCTGTACCTTCCCTGACGTAGCTTGAGACTGTGTCCCCTTGTTCTGTCAGTTGCTGCCCGGTGGAAGAGACCGACCCCCACTTGTCTACAGCCTCCCTTCAGGAAGTTGTAGAGAGCAATAAGGTCACCTCTAAGCCTCCTCTTCTCCAGGCTAAACAACCCCAGCTTCTTCAAACCTCCCTCACAGGGCTTGTGTTCCAAGCCCCTCACCAGCCTCGTTGCCCTCCTCTGGACACACTCAAGCATCTCAATGTCCTTCTTAAACTGAGGGGCCCAGAACTGGACACAGCACTCAAGATGTGGTCTCACCAGCGCCGAGTACAGGGGAAGAATGACCTCCCTGCTCCTGCTGGTCACACAATTCCTAATGCAGGCCAGGATGCCATTGGCCTTCTTGGCCACCAAGGCACACTGCTGGCTCATATCCAACCGGCTGTCGACCAGCACCTCCGGGTCCCTTTCCACCTGAACACTGTCCAGCCACACTGTCCCCAGCCTGTAACGCTGTAGGGGATTTTTGTGGCCAAAATGTAGAACTCGGCACTTAGACTTATTAAACTTCATGCTGTTGGACTCTGCCCATCCATCCAACCGATTTAAGTCTCTCTGCAGAGCCCTCCTCCCTTCCAATAGATCAACGCAAGCTCCCAGCTTAGTGTCGTCTGCAAATTTACTAATGAAGGACTCAATGCCCTCATCCATGTCATCTATAAAAATATTAAATAGAACTGGTCCCAGTACAGACCCCTGAGGAACACCACTGGTGACTGGTCGCCAGCTGGATGCTGCACCATTCACCATCACTCTCTGGGCCCGGCCATCTAGCCAGTTCCTAACCCAGCAAAGAGTGCTCCTGTCCAAGCCGTGGGCTGCCAGCTTATCTAGGAGTGTGCTATGTGAGACAGTAGCAAAGGCCTTGCTGAAGTCTAAATAGACAACATCCACAGCCTTTCCTGCATCTACCAGACGAGTTACCTGGTCATAGGAGGAGACCAGGTTGGTCAGACATGACCTACCCTTTGTAAACCCATGTTGACTGGGTCTGATACCCTGGCCATCTTGTAAGTGCTGTGTGATAGCAGTCAGTATGAACTGCTCCATTATCTTACCTGGTACTGAGGTCAGGCTAACTGGCCTGTAATTACCAGGATCCTCCTTCCTATCTTTTTTGTAAATGGCTGTCTCATTGGCCAGTTTCCAATCGCCTGGAACCTCACCAGTGAGCCACGACTCCTGATAAATGATGGAGAGCGGCTTTGCAAGCTCATCTGCCAGCTCCCTCATCACCTAGGGTGGATTCCATCTGGTCCCACTGATTTATAAATATCCAAGTGTCCCAGCAGTTCTCTGACTGCCTCCTCTTGGATAACAAGAGGACCATTCTGATCCCTGGCACCACCTACCAACCCCTGAGGACAGTTGTCTTGAGGATAAGCTGTCCTACCAATAAAGACTGAGGCAAAGAAGGCATTAAGCATTTCCGCTTTTTCCTCATCTTTAGTTACTAGGTTGCCTGCCTCATCCAATAAGGAACCTAGGTTGGTTATACCCTTCCTTTTATCATTGATATATTTGTAAAAACTTTTTTTATTGTTTTTAACAGAAGTTGCCAAGTTAAGTTCAAATTGAGCTTTGGCCTCCCTGATTTTTTTTCTACATGCCCTAGCAGCTCCCTTAAATACTTCCTGAGAAATCAGTCCCTCCTTAAAAAGATGATACATCTTTTTTTTATTCCTAAGTTCCTTCAAAACCTCATTGCTCATCCAGACTGGACGTTTGCTTTGTCGACTCATCTTTTGGCACACAGGGACAGTCTGTTCTTGTGCCCTCGAGATCTCTGTTTTGAAGCACACCCATCTCTCCTGGACTCCTTTGTTTTCAAGGACTGTTTCCCAAGGAACTCTCTGAATAAGTCTCTTAAATAGGCCAAAGTCTGCCCTCCGGAAGTCCAGTGTAGAGATCTTATTGATATTTCTCCTTATTTCACCAATTATCGAGAATTCTATATTTTCATGATCACAGTGCCCCAAGCGGCCTCCAACCTCCACATCACCCACCAGTCCATCTCTATTTGTGAACAACAGGTCTAACATAGTCCCTCCCCTGGTGGGCTGGCCCACCAGTTGTGACAAAAAGTTATCCTCCACACACTCTAAAAACATTCTAGATTGCTGTTTTTCTGCTGTATTAAGTTCCCAGCAGATGTCTGGTAGGTTGAAGTCACCTACAAGAACAAGGGCTGATGCCTGAAACATTGTTCAGTTGCTTATAGAATAAGTTATCCACCTCTTCATCCTGGTTGGGTGGACGATAGCCGACTCCCAGTAGGATGTCAGCCTTGGTGGCCTTCCCCTTAATTTTTACCCATAGGGACTCTACTTCATCATCGTTAGTTTCAATACCTATGACATCCAAAACTCCCCTAATATAAAGGGCCACCCCTCGGCCTCTTCTCCCTTTTCTGTCTCTTCTGAAGAGCTTGTAGCCATCCAGTGCAGTGCTCCAACCATGTGAGTCATCCCACCACGTTTCTGTGATGGCAACTACATCATAGTTCTGCTGTTGCACCATGGCCTCCAGCTCTTCCTGTTTGTTACCCATGCTGCGTGCATTGGTATACATGCACCTCAGCTGGGCTGCTCATTTCTCCCCTAACACAGTCTTACCATCCTTGGGCCTGCTTCCAGACAGCCCAGATGCATCCCCTTCCCCCTTCAAACCTAGTTTAAAGCCCTCTCAATAAGGTCTGCCAGTTCATGAGCTAAAAACCTCCTGCCCTTAACAGGGAGATGTTTCCCATCTGATTCCAGTAGAGCAGGTGCCATAAAGGTTGCTCCATGATCAAAGAATCCAAAATTTTGCCGATAACACCAACCCTTGAGCCATTTGTTAAAGATGTGGGTTCTCCTATTCCTTTCATCATTTTTCTCTGCCACCAAAGGCAGAGAAACTACCTGTACACCTGTCCTATCAACCACTTGACCCAGTACCCTAAACTCCCTTTTAATCGCCTTGACACTCCTTTTTTCGATCTTATCACTGCCAGCCTGGAGTATCAGCAGCGGGTAATGATCAGAGGACCGAATCAGCCTAGGAAGTCTCTCAGTAATGTTTCGTACCAGGGCTCCAGGAAGGCAGCAGACCTCCCTGTGGGATGGGTCAGGTCGACATATGGGACCTTCTGTCCCCCTCAGAAGGGAATCACCCACTACGATCACCCTTCTTTTTTTCTTGATGTTAGAGGTGATAATCCGTTTTTTAGACGAGTCATAATTGGAAGTCTCACTGGGCAGATAATTTTCTTCTAAATTATCTGTCTGGCTCTCTAGATTCAGGGCCTCATACCTATTCTGAAGTGGCACCTGGCTAGGGGATGGAGGGCAGGAGGGATTATTGTTATTACCACCCCGAGCAGGGACCCATTCCCATTCCCCTTCATCTACCAGGTGCCCCTCTATTGCCTGAGAGTGAGAGGCATATGAGTCCTCTGACTCCTGGTGGGCCTCCTTTAAGGATGTAAGGGCTGAACTCCACCAGTCTATTTCCCTTTCACTGTCCCTGATACTTCTTAATCTTTCAACTTCCTCCCTAAGCTCAGCCACTAGCGAAAGGAGGTCATTCACTTGTTCACACCGTAGGCAGGCCTTCTCCACAACATCCCCTGAAGCCACTGATAAGCTCAAACACTCCGGGCAGGAATGGGTCTGTACAGACACATCCTTTTTGGAGGGCTCTACTTGGTCACATACACCTGTACCAACCACAGATTTTGACCGGGTTAAAACCATTGTTAGGAGAAAGCCCAAGATTAATCAACCAATATTAACACTACACCAAACTAGCAAGAACCTCCAGCCCTGCCTGCTTACCCTGCCTGCGCAAACTGCTGTGACCCTGTTTGCTTGCTCCTGTTTGCTGCATTCCCCGGACGTCTCTTATAATGAGTCACTCAGGAACACAGGAAGCTCCACCTCCCGTTCCTGAATGGCTCACAATCACTCACTGTGCTGCCTTCCAGCCTGACCCATTCTGTGATCACCTCCTGTGATGTACCCATCCCCGGTGCCAGACAGGCAGTGCCCCAGAAACGGGATTTCTTTCCAGGCTTTTCACTGGCACCTCAAGAGCACCCCAGAATGGGAGGCTGGCATAGCCTGTCGTGGTGGAATCACATCACCCCAGTTTACTGTGTCAGAATATTTGTTAAGTCAGGAAATGAGTCTGGTGGTGACACCCTGGCTGGCTCTACAAGAGCGGCCAGGACACTGTGACATTTACACTCTGTATTAAAACATGCATCTTTCAAATGTGGTTTTTTCCCTATTACATTTAACTGTGGCTTCAGATTGTTTCCAATACTGAAATGAATGGGAAGGTTGTTTTTCAAATTAACTCCACAGTCTTTCTTAATTTGGGATGCAGAACTCCTTTGTTTGCTGCACTAGCAAGTGTTCAGGGAGATGTGAGTTTAGCAGTCTCTACTAATTCAAATTCAGCTGTAGAAATAAAAATTATGTTTCATCCCAGTTAAGATAAAAAAATCAGAGAACTACTGTCAGTTGCATATAGAGCATAGAAGTATTTATGAACTTACACTAAAGTCCTCTGTTAATATAGTCCTGTATATTGACCATACTTAACCAACACATCACTTTTAGTAATTTTTTTTAACTTAGGAAGCAAACACTGACACTTGCTCAGGTGCTTTGTCCCCCATTCTAAAAAAAATTGCTTAGTACCCCTAAGTTGTAATTTGGAAAGAATTGTTGATATGCAGGTGCCTGAATATATGTTTAAGTTAAAAATACAGCTGATACTGTCTTGAGCCAAACAAATGTCTGTGGTGAGTTTTAAAACTACTAAAATCCTGTGCAAAAAAATCTATTTGAGACATGACACATTACCTTTTTCAGGATCAAGGCCCGTTCCTCGCTATGGATATAAACCATCACCACCAAATGGCTGTGGATCCCCTCTATTTGGAGTTCAGGTAAGTATTTCCATTTTGGGGCTCCTATGTGTGTCTTTCATACATCAGCTTTCCTCAATGTAGATGATTTTTTCCATCCCCCCTTCTGAGACAGCATTCATATACAAGGTCCCTGTTCTTATCAGCTCCTAACACGTGCTCTGGTAACAAGATATGGGAAGTGTTAGTATTATAAACAAACATAGCATAAGCATTTTCAAAGATTGCAAGCATAAAATGTGATGATGATAAATTTCTTGGGTTTTGAGTGTTTGGTTTAGTATTCTCTTTGCACAGTCTTGAAAGCATTGTGTAACTGCAGCTATGGCTGAGTGAGAGTGGAGGGTTTGGCTGTGACTCTTGCTGTCCTTACTGACACTAACCCTTTTTCCTTAATGCTAGAAAGTAAATTGGAGTCAGCTTGTTGTCCTCCAGCTTTGGGACTTCCTTTTTTCCCCAACTCTGCCCATCTACCACCCCAGAGTGTAGGCCGGGGCTGGGCAAGAGGCTGGGTGGGGACACAGCTGGGCAGCAGACCTACACTGAACAGAGGGATATTCCATACTGTAGAGTGGTGCTCAGTAATAAAAACTGGAGCAGTGGGATAAGGTGGGGAGGGGGTCAGTTGCAGAGCTGTGTATGACTTCCACATGGCTGTTGCTCAGAGACTGGCTTGCTATCCCGTCTGCTTTGAAATGTGCTGAATACTTTTTGCACTGCTTTTTTTGGGACATTTATGTCTTCTTTGATTCATCTATTAAACTGTCTTTATCTCAACCCATCACATTAGTTTTAATTTTTAACTGTTACAGTCTGTCCATAGGCTATATTTTTCTTATGCTGGAATACCAATGGAGGTGTGTACGTGTTTTCTTCACAGTTCGACATCGGTATCCCATCAATGACAAGGTGCTGCAATCACCATGACAGATGCTATGATACTTGTGGCAATAAAAAAAATGATTGTGATGAGCAATTTCAGACCTGCCTCTCAAAAATTTGCAGAGATGTGCAGAAAACACTTGGAATCTCAGAAAGTGTCCAGGGTAAGTGTGAAAAAGTTTTTATTTTTTTTTTTTTTCAAGTTTAACCTGAGCTTAACTTGGCAAAGAATCTTTGTGCAGTGCAGCAAGGCCACGTTTTCATAAGCTGCTGAAGGATGCTTTGTTCTGTCCCTCTGCTGTGCAGCCCAGATGCTTGTACAGCAGAGCAGTGACACAGCATAGGAAAACGATCAGCATTAAAACTAACTTTGAGTTAAGGTTAGTTTTACCTTCAGGGGAAAAATAATGCCGCCCATTTGGGAGTATGAATATAGGAATACAACTTGATCAAAATGCATGTCTAATTCTTGCATTTACTGTAACATAGCTGTAACATGACTGTTCTGCTGGGTGATTTCTGACCTTCTATGTGTGACTGCTAGTAAACTGTAGGAAAATACAGAATCTTTCCCTTATTTCATCTGTTATGAAATAAGGTGTTAAAATAATATACTGTCATAGTGGAAGTAGTTAATGCTGTCCCCTAGTGAATAACTGTTAGGTTTCTCTGTAACAGGCCGTATGATATTTCTTCTCGTCATCTCATGGATACATGACATAACCACTTTTTAACTTGGGCAATGTCACTTTCATAGTAAATACTCCCACTGAGAGCAGTAAATTCTAAGAAAAATCTTGTGTTTGAACTTCTTAAATTTATTTAACTGTAAATAAATCGTCATGTTAGTCTTCTGTGTCAGAACTGGTGAATATTTGTTCAATTCTGTTGAGCTGATGTTAAAGATAGCAACCTCTGCATCAACTGGGATGCAAAGAGTGAGAAGGTAAACCAGCTATTTCATCTTCCAAGATTCAGTATGTTTCCAACACAGATAACATTCCATATGCAATGAATTTTCATTTTGTTTGGCATATAAAAAATCTTTACTCAAAACTTAAATGACTGTGTGTTGGTTTAGTCTTTCATTTGACAATCTATTTGCTTTGCCCAGAGAAGATTGCTTCTTTCTTAGAGTTATTCTCAATTTGTCCGAGTTTTCTCCTGTTAGTTTCATATTCCACTCAAAGAGTACTTTTAACTAAACTCTTCTTTGCTTGCAGCTTGTGAATCAACTGTTCAGCTGCTGTTTGATGCAGTTATACATTTAGGATGCAAACCATACCTGGACAGCCAGAGAGCTGCTTGTATGTGTCGTTACGAGGGCAAGACAGATCTCTGAAAGAAGACACCGAGATATCATGGTGTAGAATAAAGCCGAAGATTCGGCCAAGATGAAGCAAGGCTTTGGTTACAAACCTTTAGGCTTTTCAGACAGTGATGTATTAAACACTGACATGAATTTGCTGATTTGAAGATCACTACGGTATTCTCATTCATGTAAAAAGAAACAAGTCATCCTTCTCTCCATTTTATGCCAGAAGCCTGGGAACTGAAATTGTTTGCTTTTGGTGTATGTGCACCCGTATGTGCTGTTGTAAAATGCTGGTGCCATTTTAATGTTCCCAAGAAGACTCAAGAGGCACCAAAGAGTTACATTGAATTCTCAGGTGATTTTTAATACAGGTCATATTTTAGGTTTACTAGCAGTTGAAGTATCTGATGGGTTCAAAAGGAAAGAATGTGTTGTGTATACCAATGTAAGACATCTTACATAGCCTGTATCTGCGTGTTTCTACTGCAGTTGCCTTGAGTTCCCTCTCATGTTTGTGGTCCTGCAGGTTTGTTGTTAAAAAGCCAGGAAAACGCCCCAAGCCAATGTATATGCACTACATATTTCTACCTGATTCTATATCAATGCCTTACTTCTGCAGCACTTTTCAGGTCAAATACGTTGATCCTTTTAAGGACTGTCCAGTAAAATGAACGGTTTACAGCCTAAGGATACACTTTTGATTTGACAGAATGGTGAAATGTAGTTTCTATATTGTTTTTTAAAAATTCATCAAATGTCTGTTTTTGAATAAAACATTTTTGTGTTGTGTATTATACGCACGGAAAGGATATATGTACAAATACGTTGATTTATATTTCTGTTGTGGCACAACTTGGGTACTGTATTCATTTTTGCTTTCATTTAGTCTGTTCTGATGAAAACTAAAAACAAGTTCCACAGTTAAGATCAGTGTGCCCAAAAAAGTTATTTATGATGCCCTCTGTGAGGCTGATGGATATATAAGCTTATACTTCTGTCACTTCTTCCCTCTCTGACTTCTCTAGCTAAAATCACCTGATGCCTGAATTATTTTGGGTTTGCTGTCTGTACTCTCTCTACTTGTTGCTTATCTACAGGTCAGTCCTTAGTTAACTTCTGCATTAGGTCTTCTGTTAGAAAGATAATGATTTGCTTTAATTATTCACAGGAGAGGAATAAAAATGAAAGTATTGCATCTGTGAACAGGTAATAGAAATTAAATACATAAAATTCACTGGACTCATGGACTATAATGTGATATAATTTTGTGGTTTTTCTTTACCAGTTGTGTTTTTGGTTTGTCCCTAGAGCTTAGTGTTCATCTCTCTCTTTATCCTTTTAATTTTTATTATTATTTTTATTTGTTTACTTTATTTCAGTATCTGAAGTGTTCTTACCTAAACCCATGAGTTTTACTTTTTCTGTTTCTCCTTCTCCCCATCCCGTGTGTGCCTGTGAGTGTACAATGCCTGGAGTTAAACCACAACAACACAAAATTCTTACTGTTGAAAAGAGCTGGGTTTTGTTCCCTCCTGTACTGACCAGTAATTATACCATGAAAGCCTCCCGGAGTTTCTTTCAAATCATGTAAAACACTAAAAAGAGCTTTAATACTGCTGGATAGCACTGATAGTTCTGCTTGCAAACCACAAGAGGCATTTCACTTCTTCCAGGTAGTTTTTAGTTTGCACAAGCTTTTCCTGTAGCAGAAATCCATGATTAGAGTTACCTGCAAGTTATACAAAACGTATTTTGCAGACCATAGCCCTAAGATGAAGGCTAGCTATCACCCCTAGGACCATTCATACCATTTAAGAACTTACATATTTATAAATATATGCAAAAATGTAATGCTTGTCCTGGTTGTGGCAGTTATAGTTAATGTTTTCCTTAGCAGCTGATACAATGCTGTGTTTTGGTTTGAGGATGAGAATAATGTTGATAAAACACAGCTTCTCCTGCTGCGCTGCCAGCAAGGAGGCTGATGTGCACAAGGATTTGGGAGCAGACACAGCCAGGTCAGCAGACCCCAGCTGACCCAAGGGATATCCCACACCATATGGAATCATGCTGAACAATAAAACTGGGGGGAGTTGGCCAGGGAAGGGCACTGATCACTCTTTGGGGACTGGCTGGGCATCGATCAGTGGGCAGTGAGCAACTGTATTGCGTGTCGCTTGTCTTGTATATCCTTTTGTTACTATTTCCCCCTCCTTTTCTGTTGTTAAACTGTCTTTACCTTTTTTCTGATTTTCTACTTCATCTCACTGGGCTGCAGTGAGTGAACAGCTCCGTGGTGTTTAGCTTCGTGCTAGATTAAAGCATAACAATATTATAGATAGCGGCTCATTTAACGCAATACTGCATCTTTTTGTGCAGTCAGTAATACTGCACAGCAGTGTGTCCACAATCAAACTAACTTCTTCAGCCTGTAGTTCTGATCCATCCATAATGCTTTTTCCAAAAAATATCCACCTACAATCTTAAAGTGTTTCTAAACCTATAGGCACGTCTCACAATAAAACTTTTATGTATTACAATGAGCTGGAAACGCACACCAGCCCAGCACTACTTCGGGCTGCACACACTGCGACCAAGTTAACAGTGACTCAACAGTGGCTGAGCCTGCTCTAAGCCTCCAGCAAAACAAAGCAGAAGAAAGCTCTGTCTTACAAGGATCTAAGCGAACTGCTGGACTGAGGAACATGGCTGACAGAGTGGTGGATTTTGGTTCTGCAGCTGCAGAACTTCACACAGGTGTCTGGCTGCCAGTGGGTTCAGGGGCAGCTCTAGTGTGAGCTGTGAGAGCTGGGATCTGCAGTTGCCAAAAAATGAGTCTGTTTGGTAGGGGTCTAAATGTTACCCAGTATAAGATGCAAACTTTGTGACAGTTTCACGTTCTAACTGAAGTATGCACAAAGACAACTGAAACAAAGTTCTGTCTTGATCCAGCTGCCTACTGGCAGTCTGAGGTAACAAGTCCAAACAAGACAAAAACAAGCAAAGGCAATAAAAAATACTGCATGGCTCCTTTAATTACAGGGAGACATCTTGTCTCAAATCTTTACCCATGCAAGAAGCCTGAGTAAAACCAGACCGGGTAAAAATGCCTGTAATTCCACTCTAAATCTTCTTTTTGTGCTTGTAGCAGCACTCTTTGAAGTGCACATTCATATCTCAGTTTATCTCCCTAAAAGTAGTCTGGATAAAAAATTTAGATCCCTCTAGGGTACAATCTCTAAAGCTCTTATACAGAAGAATGGGTTTTTGTCCTTGGCTTTGGTTTAGAAACTTGTTTGTTATGCAGTTGATCAGCCATCGGTAAGTGCCGCATAATTCCCGGTTGGGGAATACTCGTTAACCTGGGCACTCCCGTCAATACCTTGTCATTCAGTTCCGAAATCATCAAAGAGAACTGAAGCGAGAACAGAGAAAAGCTGCAGGATGATCCACACATCCCAGCCTCTCAAAGGTTGTGTGTGGGTGCCCGAATGGAAACGTACTTTGAGGAACAGGAGCCGTTCAGGAAAGAAAACACTATGTGTCTGAAATGGGAATTTGAGTACAGTTTTGAAAAATTTAAACTAAGTGAATACGGGAGGCTCTCACCATATTTTAGGACGACGGTTTTGTACAAGCCGGTGCAGTTGCTCGACCACGTTCTCTGAAGCACCCCCCCAGGAGCACAGGGGTGCCACAGCGCACTTCAACACCTCACCCAACAGCCGCCGCGCTGCCGGGAAGGCAGCTTCCGCCCCTCGCCCGGAGGCGGCCGCCGCGGAAACAAAAGGCGAGGGGGCGGACTAATCGGGGGAAACCGCGGAAGACGAAGAGAAGGGAAGGCTTGGAAGAGAGGGGAAAGCTTGGCTGGGCTGGTGTTGGGGTGCAGCCGGTGCCTTGGTCCACGGCGATGTCGGGCTCGGAGCGGCGGCCGCCGGCGGGTGCGTGTGCCGAGGGGACGCGAGGGGAAGGGCCGGGACGCGCCGCGGATCAGGTTCCTGCCGGCGCCGGCGCCGGCGCGGAGCGGGACGGGGAATGTGTGCGAGGGGCTGCCCACCCGAAGCGCCCGAACTTCCCCCAGAGTGGGAGCGCTGCCCGGAGGGCGCTGCCGGCGCTCACGGGGTGCGGGAGCTTTGCTTCTGTCCTTCTTTCTGTGAAAACCACGTTCACTCTCCTGTGAAAATTTTAGAAGTTTAATAAAGGACAATAGGAGACAAGGACCATAGAGCAAAGGTTATTACGGCTGGGTGCATCTTGGTCCTCAGGCAAGACCACACTTACCTTCGGTGATCCCCCTTACATCTGCCATTACATCTATTGCATCATATTCAACACAAAAAAAAAAAAAAAAAAAAAAAGCATAGTAAATTTTTTCCCCAAACTAGTTGACATATTCCAAGAGCTGTTTAGTTTGGGTCTGCCTTTTTAGAGCATTGGGATTCCATGGCTGTGATTTTGGTCCATTCTTATCACCTCCCCTCCCTCCAGTTTTCGGGCCTTGGTCCACACTGTCTTCAGATGGTGAATGCTGATAGTTGGCATATCTGTAGCAGTTGTCTTCTTCATATGTTCATTGGGTGTTATCCCATCCAAGCAGGCCTTTTAACACAAGCATACTTTTATCAGCTATTTCACTAAGCTTAATTAACAACAGAAATAAAAACTACATCTTTATAACAAATTTACTTTAACATTATAAACCTAAAATCCATTTTGATACTTGCAAAAAGCCAATATTATAATATGTATCAATAACATTTCCTTCCTTCCGGAGGAGGAAGGAAACGGGGAAGGTGCGAGGATGGCGGCGGCCAACAAGGAAGTAAGTGGATTTGCAATAAATTCAGTACATGCTGCCATGGGGAAAACCCCCCCACTCCTTGGCACAGTCACAGGACAGGGAAGCAGGGAAGGTCCCCAGCATGTAACAGGACAGCAGGAGAAGTCAGGGCAGCAAAACCTGAGTTGGGTTCCCAGACATGCATCTAGGCTTAAAGGGATTTCTTTTGTGTGCCATTCGGTTGTTTCTAAGTGCCTTGCCCTTTGGTCTTGATGGTAGACCTGTGATTCCTTTGAAGCAATCCATCTTCATAAAATTAAAGACAAGTAGTCCTGTTGGTCTCAATCAAATTTTAGAACAAGCTTGTTCCTGTGTGTCGTGGTTTGACATGGAAGTGAATTTTTTCCAGGAAGTTGGGTCAAACCAATCAGTGGTCAGGTTTGGATATTGGCACCTGGAGTGACCACTGAAAGTATGGACACGCCTCTGAGAACACAGGGGGTTAAAAGCAAGAACTCCCAGGGGAACTGTCTCTTTGGTTCCCGTCCTCAGAGAGTGCAGACTCTCTCCTGCCCAGCCATGGGCTGGGTGGGGGAGGGGAAGCCACGCGGCCTTGTCCAGGTAGGCCGAGGGGGCTGAGGGACTGGAACCGAGCCAACTCCTGCAGACGGAAGGGTGGAGAGAAGCGGAGATGCCTTTGTTCCCCCCCCCCCAGAGGGAAAGAGACAGAGAGCCTGACGGCACCTGGAAATCTGCCGGCAGAGGAGAAGGAGAAAGGGGGGGATGATGCCCAGCGTAGTAGGAGACCAGATGCTGGACCAAGATATCAGCCGTCCAGGGAGTCTGAACTTTTAACCCTTTCTGGGAAATGAGGGCTTTGTAAAATATTACTCCTCCTCGATTTGTAGTGGAAGAGAGACAGTCCAGGACCTGAGATGTTAGAAGAAGAAATATTTAGGTGGGAGGAGATGATGAAGTAGCTTTTGGCTGGACTTTTCTTGTTAGCCATAGACTGAACCAAAATCTCCTGCAATAGAGACTGCATTTTAGGGGGATGCAGTGGTGACCCAAGGAGACCTGCTTCAGCTTCTAACAGGACAGGAATGGCAAGAACAGAAGAAAGTTGAGGAGGGAATGGTGATGCCCTCTGTCTTCGGGAAAGAAGATGATTTCTGTTCTTGGACCCTTGGCCCCAGGGGAAAATGGGGGGGACTGTAGTCCCAGGATGAGAAGCTGAACTGTTGTATCTTTGGGTCCGTGGCAAACCATCCTTAAAGGAGCCCTATGAGCAGTCTGTCTCATGGTGGTGAGAGCACTGTGACATGGAAAGGAGAGTGTCACACTGGCAGATTTTCTCCAGGCGGTTGCCATGTGTGACAGGGAAACACAAGGGTGGCAACTGTGTTTCCTGGGGGGTCTGTGGTGCAAGAGAGACTTCTCTCTCCCTTGATAGTTTGCATATTGATTATCTGAAGGGTGGTAATTTGATCAGGAATCCCGGGTGATGTTTCATGGTGGGTGTTCTGGAAATTGGGAGGAGGAGGGGTGTTTTAAAAGGTCTTCATCCTGGATTTAGTCCATGTGTCTTCAGTAGTAGTAGTTTAATAAAGTTTTTTTTTTCCTTTGTTATTAAGCTTGGGCCTGCTCTGCTTTGTTCCTGATAACATCTCACAGCATTTATTTGGGAAGGTGTATTTTCATGGGGGCGCTGGCATTGCGCCAGTGTCAAACCATGACACTGTGTAAGACAGAAAGCTTTTCATAAATCATGATAGTTCAAATAGTGTTTATGTGAATGAAGCTGTGATGTGGCAGTGACAATGAAAAACCAAAGACTAGGAAGTAACTAAACAGAATTAAATTAATAGGAAAACCATACTTTCCTAGTTTCCTGTAGCCCAGGAATTCTAGTCCTCCTGTGTCTATATTTTCTGTCTTAAAGTTTGATGACAATAAAATTCTATTATCAGTTTTGGGTGGGGAGTGGATCGCAAGAACTTTTGTCCTCTTTCAGTACATAGCTATGTTAGTTTTGCAGAAGGCCTTAATAACATTTGGAAAATAGATGTGAAAAGCTAGTATCGTATGTGCAAAGTAGTTTTTAGAATACATGAACATGTGACTCTTCTTATAATTGCAGGCCGTGTCCAGCTGGATGGCAGACCTACATTACCCACCACAGGTACAGCATCGTATACAGTTCTCATAATGTGGTAGTTAGTCTCTACCAGTAGGAGTAGTGATTTAATAGCCCACTATTAAATCACTGAGATGCTTAAGTAAGAGGAACAAGTATTTTGGCCTAACCATCTGCAAGTTTGCAGTTCTGCACATTCCCAAGATGTGCATGTTGCTTGTTCCCACACTGTTACTTTTATGTCCATTCTGTACTAGAGGTGCTTAAAGTCTTTATAATTCAGCAGAAGAAAATGTTTAAATCTTGCATCTTCTCAGTTGTCAATAGCTCTTACACTATCTGCCGTGTCTCGTGCTGCATCCAACCTCAAACAGAATGCTCAGCTTTGTATTAGTAACATTATTGAAAGAAAAGAAACACCAGTGTATTTTTAAGTTATGTAAAATTTTAACTGTTGAGTTAGAGTCTCTTTAAAAAAAATACACCTAGCTAGTTAGTTACATTAAATCATAATCTCTGAATATGTTTATACAGGTACAGATACACAGACAGATAGAAAATATGCATATCTTGACCACCTGAAATCCAGACTGCTGGAATCAGAACAATCTCCAAAAGCCGTGGGTGCAGACAAACACCAATGAGGCCTGCATGCCTACTTAGCTGATGTGTGAATGAGCTTTTGGTTCACATTAGCAGCTAAACTTTAAGGGTGGATCCATTAGTTCAAATTGCTTTTGTTTGTTTATAATCAATGAGTTTGTGGCTAAATAACTTCTTGATTTCTCTAACAGATGGAAATGAGAACATCACAGAAGTAGATGCATTCAATATAAGGTAAGGTTCTGGTGGCAGTGACAGAGATGTCCCAAGGGACTGAGGTCAGTGCAGGGTTTTTGTTAAGAATTGGATAGAATTATTTGATTCAACTCCACCCACTTACAAAACATGTTTGTAGTTTTAGCTACACCAGCTGCAGATGTGAAGGCATGTGGAAGGGACTATGAGGAGTGTTCTCTTTTTATTGTAGGCAATGTGCAAAGACCATCACAATCTGAGGCGCCACTGGACAGACTAAGTGGTAGATTGTAGCACAGGAATGTATTCCTCTGGAAGGAGGGGAAATGGACCATGGAACAGTGATTCCATGAAAGCCCTGACAACAGTAAACTATCTGCCTGATAACTTTACCTCATCCATACAGCTGAGTAGAAAAAGAACAGCTTAGGGAATCATCCCTCAATGGTCATTCACAGGATCCAGCGACGAAACTGTCCAAAATCCCCACTAGCCATGCACCTAGCCAAATCCTAAAGAAGAAAAATTGCCAAAATCTGAAAAAATTCTAGTACTGGTACAGGTGAAATTATTCATAATTACAAGGCTAAAATTTATAATCTTTGTGTTTTACCATGTCTGGTACTAAGAATGGGAAGAACGTGATGAAGCACCCAACTTCTCTTACTGGTTATCCAGCCGACATTGTAGAACCTCCCAGACTTTGGACAGTCATCCTACGTTCCCGTTCTCTGTCTGAATTCTTACATAGACATTACAAAAAGATGTTTCATAAAGGGGATTCCCATAACAAAGTGGAGAAGCAGAGATAGTCTATGGGTAACAACTGTAATTTTGCTGTGAAACAAAAGCATTTGCTGATGAAACTCTGATCTTCAACATCTGCAGGCAAATATTCTAAGCAACTTTCTCCTGTAATTGCACCAAACCTGAATATTCCATAGCATGAAAGTATTAACATGGCAAAAATGACAGCTCTGACCAGAGCCAGTCCTAGGGCAGCATGACCTGGACTGTCATTCCGTGTACCTTGAACTCTGGACCTGTCTATTTTCAGCACTGTTACCAGAAGAGTTTCAGTTTCTCTTTTCTGCATTGATAACTACAAAAGCAGAAAGACTGTCTGCTTCGTCTTTCTAATTATGGCCATGTCAACACTTAGGATCTCCTGGGTCCAAGTGTTGGCATAACTTTGGGTCCACAGCCAAGTCCAGAGTGTGCTGTCACACATCCTCTGCTGTTTTGCTCATAAACCAATACTGCAGAATGCTATTCCTAAACACACAGGTATTCTATGTGTTTGCTGCCATGATAAAGTCCTCTACTTAGAAGCTGGGTAAGTCATTTATTCTGTTCTTATGAAGACCTCTGTCCTTCAGCTACAGGATTTTGTGGGCTGGTTGCTACAACTTAGATGACCTTGTCGACTTGTCAAATTAAATTGTCATAGCTTTCATTGCATTAGGGCAAATAACAAACATTTGTTCTCCTTTTGTAAGATATGCTGCACTTAGCACCTCATCCCCAGTTTATTGGTTACAATGCAGCACTTGATTTACTTAGAAAAACTTGAAGTAAATCACAGACAGCTACAATTCTAAATAAGTACGTGTGTACTATCCACTTATGTTAATATTTTGCTAAGCACATAACATGGAGAATTGGAGCCATGTCTGAAATGCACCATTATGTGCCTTAACTAATGAAACAGCCTCATTTACCAAGAATGTTTTCCATCTGTGGCAGCAGACAATCACTTGATCCTGCAGTGGAGTACAAAATGAACCATCAAAGAAGAGGACTTGCATTAATCTTCAATCACGAGCACTTTTTCTGGCATTTAAAGCTGCCAGACAGACGTGGGACTATGGCAGACAGAAACAATCTGAAACGCACGTAAGAAACTTGGTTGCTCTACTAATGATTTAAAAAGTCTGAAATTTAGAAATGGTGGTCAAATTAAGGAGTTACCTAAATCTTGTGTTTAAGTAGAGACGAGAAGATTTTGCAGACATAGCAACTATGCAACTTGGTGAAGAAAGCTGTAATTAAAAAAGCTTCAAGGCACATTTTTTTATGTCACAAAAACTGCGCGCACAAGTCCTAGGAGTTCAGTGAGTCCAGAACTTTCTTTGGACAAACTCTTTGAAGTAACTTTAGGTATTAGATCTGTACTTGACAGCAGTTTGAATTCAAAATCAACTTTAGTAGTTTTGTTCATAAATAATGCATAAGAATAGTCATTCCCCCACAGGGAAAGAAACTGAGTTGGTAGCAATTGATATATAATTTGAGCAAGGTTTTTACTAATACTGATCTAACAATAGTTTGACAGACCTTGGGTTTGAAGTCAGACTTTTTGATGACCTGAAAAAAGAAGATGTGCAGCAGAGAATTTATGAAGGTAAGAGACTGTGCATTGGTTATGTCTATTGCAGCAGAATTCCCAGATACCTTTTCTTCCAATCTCTCTATTCATCTAACTTAAAATAAATTTTTGTGCACGAGGAATCTAACATTAGAAGGACTGAAAGGTTAGACTGAAAATTATTTTATTGCAGTGTAAGTGAAGCTTCAGTGAAGAGAACTAATTAAGTCACTGAAAGCTGAAAGACAGTATGTGCAACTTTTATTCCTTATAGAAGATAATGACATTCTTCTTTTTATGGTTAGTGTCCCTTCAGCCAGGTTGAATCAATGCACCTTGAAATCCCTACAGTATGGCTTTTCCTGAAAATAGCATCCATTTGAAAAAGGAGTGACTGGGGATTCAGTATGATACAAATGTACAATGTTTTTTAGACCTGAATATGACTGGTTTGTCATTTAAACAACCACTTGACTATTTCAGCCTCTATGGAGGACCACAGCAATGCTGACTGCTTTGTGTGTGTGTTCCTGAGCCACGGTGAGGATGGTCACATTTATGCATATGATGACAAATTCAACATTCAGACAATCACAGACATGTTCAGAGGAGACAAGTGCCAGAGTTTGGTAGGAAAACCAAAGATATTTATCATTCAGGTAAGACGTCTGTTTCCGAATTCAGTGATGTTAACACTGACTTGTGTCTTCCTGCAATACAAATGTCAGTTTTCCTGATGCAGTCTTTCCACAAGGCATTTAAGACAAGGATTCTTCTCTTTTTATTATATACCCTAATGTATACTACTGTTAATAGTATTATTACAGCTGTATTTAATAACTAATTTTACAAAAAGAAACACAAATTAAACCCATGTCAGATCGACTGTCAGTGTGTATTTAATAGCTGAGAAGGCAGTACCAGGGTTTTTTGCAGCCTCAGCTCAGTTCCTATTGGTCACACTTCACAGCCCAAGGCTAAGCTGATAAGCTGTCTAACCTTTGTATCTTCATTGCTTCCTTCCAGGCAAGTCTCTTTACTTGATCCTTAGTGAAGTTGGGTTTTGTGTTTGGGCTATTTTTCTGTTCTGTTGGTTTTTTTTTTTTTTTTTGTTTGTTTTGTTTTGTGGTTTTTTTTTTTTTTTTTTTTTGTTGTTGTTTTGTTTTGTTTTTGGTTTTTTTTGTGGGACTTCTTGGTTGGTTGGTTTTTGTGGTGGTAATGATTTTCATTTGTTGTTGTTGTTGGTTGGTTGGGTTTTTTTTGTCTATGACCTATACTCAGCATCTCTGTAGAATCCAAGGAATCAAATTAAGGCTTTATTGTCTCAGGAGTACTGGTTGTGCTGAGTAGTCAGATAAAGACCATATGTAACCTCCTGTTTCTTTCCTTGGTTCATGGGAGAATGAAAGTTGGGAGGTACCTCAGGAGGTCTCTGGTCCAGCCTCCTGTTCAAAGCAGAGTTATGGAATCAAACCAGGTCATACAGGGCTTTATCCCATCTTTATCCAGATTACAATTAGCAAACTCAAATATGAACCTAGCCTTCAGCAGATTGTAACTGCAGTAGTTTACAGAATAATTCTAAGTATTACCTTTTTTTTTTTTCCAAATGGAAGCTTAGGGCACAGGGTTGCTGCAAGAAGCAGTATATTGTTAATTCACCTTTCATTAGGACTCATTCAGATTTCCTTTTTTTTTTAACCTGGTGCCAAAGATGAAAAAAGTACTTTCATATTTCAGTTTAAAGTTCTAAGTAATACTTGGAATGTTTATAATATATACTCATCAAAAAGCTAATTAACATAGTTCATCAGCTAAGTTCTTTTCCAGGACAACTGGCATAGCAATTACCTCTGAAAATCAGAGGAAGCATCCTCTGAAACTTTATCACTGTAAAGAAGATTGTGTTTTCTTTTTTTAGTGGCAGTTCTGAAGTAATGCTCCTTTGTACCTTTTGAGTGTGTTCTCACCTTGTTATCCTCCATGTGTAGCCTTTCTGCACCACTGACAATAGTGGGATCACTACTGACTTCTCACAGAAAACCTTCCCTCAACAAACACACTTGAGACTGCACTAAGAGCAGGAGTGTAACAGCATGTAATGATGGCTGTGCTTCAGAGCGGTAATTCAACACTGCCTTGCCAGCAAGGGAGGCAATTCTTCCTCTCTACTCAAGCAATGGTGAGGCTGCCTCTGAAGTATTGTGTCCAGTCCTGAGTTCCCCAGTTCAAGAAAAATACAGTCTTACTGGAGTGAGTCCTGCAAAGGGCCACAGAGATGATTAAGGGACTCTGGAGCATGTTTGATATGAGGAGAGGCTGAGAGAGCAGGATTGTTCAGCTTGGAGGAGATGGCTCAGGGAAATCTTACCAATGTTCTAAACATCTGGTAGGAGGGAGTAAGAGGGAGACAGGCTCTTTTCAGTCGTACCCAAGTGACAAGTTAAGAGGCAACTGGAACAAATTAAAACACAAAATTTCATCTCAACAAACACTTTTTTTACTGTGAGGTTGGTCAACACTGGAAGAGGTCACCCATACAGACTGTGGAGTCTCCACCTATGGAGATCTGACTGGACACAGTCCTGGACAACATGCTGTAGCTAACACTGTTTGAGTCAGGGGGTTGGACTAGATGATCTCAAGAGATCCCTTCCAGTTTTAGTGGAGCTTTCAATGGACTTCGTCCCCAACATTTTAAGTGACAGAGAAATAAATGGGTCTTTCTGAAGGCAGAGTCATGGTAATGTGGCACACCTAGCTGAACAGAAGTGCCTCTGGTTATTGTCAGAATTATCCTATTAACAGTGAACTCAGCAGGGGTGCAAACATAACATTTCTCACCAACAGGCCTGTCGAGGTGATAAACATGATGATCCAGTCATTGCTCACGATTCAACAGACAACAGCAGTGAATCCCTTGTCAATGAGACTGAAGTGGATGCAGCTAGTGTCTATACTCTGCCTGCTGGTGCAGACTTTATCATGTGCTACTCTGTGGCGCAAGGTGAGTTCTGATACGGTGTCTGATACTTCACTGTAACAACTCTGAACATGTCTTCATTTTGCAGGCCAAAAAATGAAAACAGTTCCATGTAAATCTGTTTTATATGTTCGATAAGTAGCAACTTGTCTGGGAAAGAATGTTATGCGCTAAAGAAAAAGTGAAAGTAAATTATCAAGGTGCATTAAATTTGCCAAGCAAAAGCATTGCCATCAGTCTTGTGGCTGAGCTGCCTCCTGAGAGCCAACACCCATCTCTTTCCCAGGATTTTGGTGGCTTATAAATTTCCCTGCACTACATGGCTGTTTTCTCTCCAGTCTCCCCATGTATGTTGTCCTCAGTCCCATCTGCTCTCTTATGAAGTAGAGATGCAGTCCTGTAAGCTCCCAATCCCTGAATCGTGTTCCTCTTAGCTGACATGACAAGTGGTACCAAAGCCATTTCCCATCTACAATTTGCAGTGTAATTGGCAAAGTAAGATTTACACCCATTAGTAATTCCTTATAGATGGTAGCTAGCAAACAGTGACTCTCAAATATTTTTCCAAGAGGTTATCACTATTCACATTTGGATGTAATTTTATGTCCTTTTTCTACTCTAGGCTACTATTCTCATCGTGAAACTATAAATGGCTCCTGGTATATCCAAGATTTGTGTGAGACCCTTAGGAAGCATGGATCTTCCTTGGAGTTCACAGAACTTCTTACTGTTGTTAACAGGAAAGTATCGTATCGCAGAGTAGATATGTGCAAAGACATTAATGCTATAGGGAAAAAACAGATTCCTTGTTTTGCCTCAATGTTAACTAAAAAATTGTATTTTCATCCAAAATCTAAGTAGATTATTTAGCAGTGATGACCATTACTATTACTTGCTGCAGAGCACAGAGAATACCATCTTAGTTGAGTAATATTCTACAAGATTGTCTGCAAAATTACTGGGATCAAACATTACAGTTTATATACTTCATAGTTTCTAAAATCTTAAAGCACTTTTAAAGCTAGAATTACACCAGAGAATTCATATCAGGAAATAAGGGAAAAGTTGACTGGTGCCAAACTATTAGAAGGTGCTCAGATTTTATTGAAATTGGTGCTCCAGACTACTTTTTTCTTAAAAGTGTCTCGCTTGATTGCCATCTAAGTATGGCACATTTTACTATTTCCAAAACATTTCTAATGTTCCATTAGATTAACTTGTCTTGCTCCTTGAGCACAGTTTACAGGGAATATGGTTTGCAGAGCATCTTTTTAAATTTGTGGACAGCAGAATCCACAACTTTTGTAGCTTTATTGGGCTTTTTAGACATTTTTTTAATTTTCTTGCAACACTAAAAAGGAACTTAACTCCTTGAATACAACTGTAGTATTAATATAGGATTAATCAAACAGGGTTGATTAATAAAGGGTTTCCTTTTGCTTGAATATAATTTATGCTTGGGGCACAATTACAGTTTGCTGGTACTCTTCATTCTCAGGAGGAAAACAGCAGTAATGAGATGAGACCATGTACAGTTTGCTCAGGGTGAGTTTGCCTTTTCCGTATCTCTAAAGCTGCTGGACATTTCTAGACAGCTCTACAAAATATAACATATGCAAACCTTCATACTTCAGGCCTTTGAGTTGGATCAGACCTCCTCTTGGCCCTGGAGAAGATCAGCCATACCTCTGTCATTGTGTACATAAAAGTGATGGTGCATGGTCACCACAGGATTGTTACTGCAGTAATTGTGGTGCTGACTTGAACCAAATGTTTCTTTTTTTTTTTTTTTTTTTTTTTTTAACATTATTAATTGTTCCTCTGAGGGACAAGAGAGAACTCAAACTGAGCAAAGTGTCTTAATCCACTTTCCTGGGGAAAAACATAATCGGTTTACTGGTTCTGCTTTAGTTAAGCCATTCCATATACAATGTTCTGAGTCATAAATGCTGTATCTTCCTACACCTGCTTTTAAATGTTGTATAAATCATGTATGTTTGAATGTTTTGATAAATTCTTTCAATAAAATGCAATAGTGAAACATAAATGGTTTTATAGCAAGTTTGAGATACCTTACTTTTCCAGCACTATTTACTAAGAAAGCTTAATTGTCATGTTAATCTAAACTTCACCTATGGTGTCACAGAGTCAATGCACAGACCAGGGAAAAGGAAACAGTAATTTCAGGAAAAGAATCTTAACTACTCCATGCAGAAGTTTATTATTATTATGAGCTACTGTTATGTTATAGTAAATGGTACTAAAAAGTCCTTGTTTGTTCTGTCATTTTACCAGTAGTAAGAATGCCTCCATTGTACTGATGAAATTTGACAAGTATCTAGAAGAACTTTGCTTCAGCAGTTTCTTCATAGGGCTCTAAAGAAAAACCAAACAAGCAAAACAAACCCAAACCATCAAGTGAACAAATAACTTTTAAAGCTATTTATTGCAACTTTCAAAACTTCAGTGGTCAAAAATACCCAGGTGCTATGGAGTAACTAAATGTTCATATCAGCTTTGAAAGGGCATCTCTAATATACACAAAACCAAACTCAGTCCTTGTCGTTGATTTCCTGGATGGGAAGCCTCAGGCGCAGAGGTTGGCGCAGACGCCTCAGGGATTCTTCTGCCTGCCAATGAAAGAGAGAGGGAGACTTCATCCTTCTGCAGCCTCTGTTTTCTCCTCTTTCACACATGCGCTGTCTTTCTTTTCTCAGAAAGCACTGGTCTTAGGCAAGGAACCAAACCAATCAAACAGAGGATGCTGAACACTGACAGACCTGCTCAACTCATGCAGTCTCCAGAGAGAAGCATGAACCCTGCCCATCAACCCACTCAATCACACCTCAAAGTATTATTTTCCTGAAATGACAAGTAAAAAATTCATACCCCCAGGCCACCAAAAAAGCATCAAACTTTTAACATTATGTCAACTATGGCACATGAAATTACACCCTGAACTCTGGGTTTTGAGCTAAAATTAGAAGTAGTTCCATTTTCTTTTTGAAGACATTAAACACAGGGCTGTCAAGATGGGATGGAGGAGTAATAACTGAGGAGTGAGAGATCTGCTACTACTATTTCATGAAGGCCACCAAATTTCTTCTAGGTGTACATACCACCTTTTCACCTTTTCCATCCTGTTGCATCCTGGAGTTTGGGTTTAGATTAGGGTTTTTGATTTATGTTAAAATAAGTCAAGTTCTGTAATCCTGCGTTTCCCCTGTGTTGTTCCCCCCCCGCGGTTTCTGCCCCCACGCTGCCGGACCTTCCCCCTGTGCCGCTCCTGTAAGCACCCTGCCGTCCGGCCCCGGGAAACCCCGTGCTGGCCACCCCAAGCCACACGATCCCGCTCAGCCCGCGGCTCGGTGCCCGCCCCTGCGGGGTTCTCTGGTTGGTCGCTGTTGCTGGCGTCACCGCCACGGCAACCGCCCCTATTGGCCGGCAGGCCGTGGATCCTCTCGCCCCGCCCCTCCATAAAACCCTATCCTGCCGGCAGCCAGGTGCCATTTTCTCCCATGCGAGTGTCGGGAGCGGTCGCGTCTTTCCATCGCACCGCGCCACGTGTGACCAATAAACCATTCCTGCCAAGCATGGAGTAAATGGACAAATTCCTTACCTCTTTGCCGAGTTCCTAGCGCACGGTAACAGAGGCTGGCCAGCCCACACGCCCGAGACACGGAGCCGTGTCCGGGAACCCGCGGCAGCAAACCCCGGCAGCATGTGGAAGCTACGCCACAGCCGGGCTCCCAAGAGCTGCGTGCAGCTGGGGAGAGCGAAAACCCACGCCGCACCATCCCATCACCCATATTCTGTAAATCTAAGTCTTTTACCTATGGAATAAGCTTATGATGTTAAATGCTGAACACTCTGCAAGGCAATCTCCTTCCAAGGAAGGGAGGAAATTGGTTTACCACAGCAGTGCAGCAAACATACTGTGCCCAAAATAAATGCAGCTATTGTATTAAATGGCCAAAAACGCAACATTAATTAGAATATGCAAAAAATAGATGTCATGCTGATAAACTGACTTGTTTTAAATTAAATTCATTAAGGTCTCCCTTTCTGATGACCTACAGAAGTAGTTTATACATCAAAGGAAAACATTGTAAAATTATCTGAACAGCTGAAACTGGCTGATAAGCAATATAGAGTTTTGGTAGCAAGCTGTGAGGTCAATCTTCTGTTAGCTGAGAGTTTACTGAGAAAGTCTTAAGCCTGAAGCTGCATCATTATTGCAGAACTGCACTTAAATACCTCTGCTAGGTCGTCTTTGAGCTTGTTGTATTGTTCCACATTAAAACGCTGCTTTTTGGATTTGCGGTAGAAGTAGTGGAGGAACTGCCTGTCCTTAGCGTGAGGATAAATGTAGTCCTGGGGAAGGAAGGAGGACATGGATTTGTGGTTAGCAAAGAAACTGAGTAGAGGTCAGCACATTAGAAACTCAGCCTGTTTCAGGAAGACTTACCTTGTCCAGCACCTAAGTATGTTTTGTAAAGAGGCTACATATGAAATGCTGCTCTTACGGGGGTCATAGGGCTTTTTAAACACATAGTAGGAGTAATTTCTGTCATGTCTGAAGGGATTTTCAGTTATAATAAAGACATAGGGTGATCTTCATGACTGGAGCCACCTCAGCCAATGGAGTCTACTCAGCCAATGGAGTCTCTGACAAGGAGTCAGAGAAAATTCAGGAACTACTTCTTGAGGACTTATTTGAAATAAGCAATGGCGCCAGCAGCTGTTCAAAAAAGCCAAGTAGTAATCTCTTCATCTACTCACAAAAAGTAGGAATGGCTTAGCCCTTCTTAAAAACCAGTCAGAAGGAGTAAAACTCGCATTCTGAGCCAGCTCTTCATAAAAAGAGATACATCTCCCCTTTTCACAGAAGGAACCTAATTTCTCACACAGTCTATAGATCTGTTCGTATAATGGAAGAAAGTACTGGTTACTCTTCTACATACTTCCACAACAAAAAGAGTTTTGCATCATAGAAAGTTCAACATCAAGATATCCACTTTGAGAGTAAAGTACAGAGATAAAACAGGAAAAAGAAACATTTCTCAAAGTCTTAACAGGATTTCAGAACAAGTCTGTATTGTGAAGCTAAGTTAAGATCTCAGCAAACTTTAAGCTTCTACACAATGCCTGCCTCATTTCAGCTGTCCTAGATTTACCTCTGTTCATTCTAGGTCATGGAAATGTGGTCCGATTATGAAGAGCGGAGCAATAACATTTTTTCAGGCACCAAATACACTTCAGTGTATTTCAGTAATGTAACTGCCAGAGTTCCAAACAGTTTGGTACCCTGCACTGTATATACACAAACTCCAGCAAATAAAAACTACTGTTGGGTGATTTGCTGCTGTAAGGCAGCATTCATAAACTGGCACAGCACTACCAGTTGCTCTCCCATTACTGCAGTGAGCAAAGTGCCATTTACTATGCAAAGTGATCTACAAACATTTTAAAGGAGAGACTTCTTTACTCACTTTTCATTCCAGGTTATGAAATCTTACCAACAGTAGTTATGCTCAGTAGCTGGCCTGCAGTTCATGTGCAGCAGAACCTGCTTGATTCTGCATGATGTAACGTTTGTATCCAGCTGCATTAGGGATCAAATAAGCCCCTGTCTGATGGCAAAGCCACTTACTGAATTCTGCTTTCATCAGAGCTCAAACATTGTGATTCACAGACTCAGTTTTCCTCCTTTTCCATTTTCCAGACATTTAGAAGACAAGGACTCACCTGCTTGGTAAGAACGAAGTAGGCGTAGAAAGCCATGGCACTCCCGTAGGTGATGAAGTACGTGACTGGCTCCATGATGTCCCACGAGTAGACCCACCACGTGAGCCATGCCAGCGCTCCCCCCTGAGTTGACATCAGGGCTAGGCCAACCCATAAAAGCCTGGAGGTTTTTGCATCTGCACTCTCCATGATTCTGGCTTTCATCTGAAGAAAAGAAATGCAGAAGAAACCTGTTCAAATAAACATGAGTACTCCTCTGATGAACAGCTCCTCAACTATGTTTTCTCCCCCTGGGCTAGATCCTTTCTCAGGATCACTTACCAACACCTCTTACTGACTTACCCTGCTGAGAAAATAAAAGTACTAAAGTCCAAGGGCAACCAGATCTTCTTGCCATTGTGCACCAAGAATCCCTCCTTTTAATCTCCCCTTTGCACTACTAGGGATCTATGTCTGTTTGATTTCCATTTACATTCCAGGCAGTTCTGCATAACACTAAGGCTGACCCTCATAAAGCAGGAGTCCTGCTGTCCACTACCCTAAGCCATGGATGATGTCAAGTCCACTATTGTGTTTTTTTTGCTGTCATGGGTATTCAGAACTCATAAAACAACAGATGACTTTCAACAACATTTCAACAAATGGCCTTTTAATCTCAATACTAGCCATGTTCATGACAGCTTTCTCCAGGTGTTGTGGCTTCTACCCTATTAATGTCCTCAACAGGTAGAAAAATAACTGAATTGAAAAGAATTTGCATTCTACCTGAGTTGACCTCGTTTACATAACAAACAGAAAAGACACACCCTAGCCATTCATACTGATTTTCTTCTGTCACAGGACTTACTTCTGATGAAAGAAAAAGCTTTTGAGTTTAAAAAAAAAAGTACCCCCACGTTCCAACCTGTTCAAGAGGCAGCAGCTGTTCTTTCAGATGGTCCAGCTTCTGTAGCAATTCTCTCTCTTTCCTGATCTGATGATCTTCTAAATGTAGAGCCACAAACAGTCTGTGAACCAACGATTTGATATCTTCCACATCAGTAGCGTGCTCACTACTCAGCTTATCTGAAAAGAAAATATTTGTCATATAACCATTTCAAGAATATACCCTTCATTCTCTCCTCACCTCCAACCCCAAAAGCAGGACCATCCAAAGGTAAAAAGACAAAGCCAAAGAGAAACACCTTTCTCCCAGGTCCCAGTTTTCTGATACTTCCCACGCCTTTCACTAAATGAAGTGAGATGACCAGTTATTAAGGATTGCTCTTACCTTTTACAGGAGGTGACACACTGTATGCTGTGTTGTTGATAACAAGCTTAAAGTCATTCTTCAATAAGACCTCCATTAAGGTTGCATCAGAGACCTTGCTACCATCTGCAGAAGAAAGATTTCAGTTCTAGATCACTTATCATGAGGAGTTTTAAACATTAGCAGATAACCCTGCAGAAAAGTGCTGGGGTTCTTCACTAATAATGTTTGGAAGCAACTCTACTTTTAGAGCTGGTAGATAATACTAAACACTCAGAAGGTGTGATTCTTGGGGCTGTCCTGTGCAGGGAATGGAGTTGAATTTTGATTCTCTGGAGAACCCTTTTCTATGTTTTTGGTTGTTTTTCTTCTTTAATGCAGAAATTTACATGTATGGTACCCCACAAATTTGACATGCAATTTTACAGCTCCTACCAAAAATCAAGTGGATTAATTAGCAGGAACTACTACTCATGTAACTGTGGTTGCCAGGAGCAACCACAGCCTCCAGAGCCACACACCACTGGACACATCACTCTGGCACGAGGGTTTGAAAAACCATGGAGCAGCTGCCCCACAGTAGCTGTTTGAGATGATTCTCCTTTTCTAAACACAAAAAAGGCACCTTCCCCTGTCCTTGCCAAGAGCTAGGCAGCTTTACTCCCAAGATGAATAACCAAACAGGCCACAAAATACCAAGATTTTTGTATGTAGGTATTTGTCACAGTGCTACTGCCTCAGCTCCTCCACCTGTTCTCACACATCCACTACAGAAAGGCTCCACAGTCAACCCCACATCCACAATTATTTGTACAGAGAACCCTGTCCTCAGGCCCCATCTGATGAGGCTTAGACTACTGAACTCTGCAGGCAAATGCCCCAGCTGGCTCACCTGCCCACTCTGTGTGGGTAGCAAAGCAAACCCAGAAGCCAGTCACTTTCAACCCAAAATTGTAATGTGCCTATCCATTCATTTCTTTTTTCTTTTCCAGTGTAATAAAATATCAAGGCTCATTTGCATGCACATTATTAAGGTGACATTTATAACTCTTTCTATAACATTTAAGGGAAAAATCCTTTTCAAAAGAAGTGCCAGACAGGTTCTTTGGTCTGGATGTTCTGAATACACCACTGATTTATTAGCATGTGCAACCTTATATTAACTGAAAAGAAGTTTTAAGGAAAGGGAGGTATTATATTTTAGAAAATTCTTCACACGCTTTAAGCAAAGGCTACTTTAATTCCCGTACCTAAACACAAGTGTTCCAATGTGGACAAACGGTCATTTTTTGTCTACAAAAGGTATGCAGGATGAAAATCAAATCCACAGATAATGAAAGCGACTCATCATACACAGCACTGATGACTTCAGTTAAGGTTACATTTCATTTAATGGTTAAATGACACAGAAGTGTGTCTACACTAAATCAAGGCTTCATAATTTTTCTTTAATAATTGATGTTTTAAGTTCAACTCTCAGTACTTGACCAATAGTTTCTCTTTACGGTATCAGTTTCCTAATGAATTAAATATCTCAGCTGTTCTATAACATTACAATTGCCTGGCACTTGACAAATACAGAGCAGTGAACTATTTTGAATCACTGTTTTAATCCAAGTATTCCCAAATCAGAAGGGATGGGGGTGTATTTAAACAGATCAGACGAGGTGAAAACAACTCAAATTCATCTCTGCTTTGGAATCTGCTACCTGTCCAGGCCAAAAATGCCAGATTTGCAGGTTTCTTACAGGAATTACCTCGTGCTTCCCAAGTGACCCATGTTTGCACTGAAGCAGGAATAGTTAGATTTTGCTGACAAAGCAGAGAGGAAAGCGATCCAGCAGTGAATCCCAAACACTCCTGTCCTGGATGTCTGCACAACAGCAGTACCCAAAGGTTAACTGCTGCCAGCACAAGTTCTGCCCCACCCCACTAAGAAATCCTTTGTAGGGAAAAACCTCTGTATTAAGGGGAAGGCCAGCTGCTCACAACGACCATTTCTTACAGTGGCTTCTGAAGATAAAGAGTCTTTTTAGGAAATTAACTTCAAGAGAATTTTCTATTTTTACTCCCTAGCAGACACTGTCAAAACAAAGACCAAAAAAACCCAACACCAAAGCTCCCGTGTACACGAAGCTCCTGAAGCTCATGTACACACTGGGATCCACACAGATCACATCTCCATTGCTCCAGAGGATATCAATAAATTACCCAATAAATTGGGTATTTTCCTGTTTTACTAAATGTGCCCATAAAGGACAGTAAAGCAGCTTCTCTTAGATCTGTGGCTTTCTGACCTTCTGGGAACATCAATCTATTTTCAGTTTCTTTAAAAGCCCCTGCAGCCCTCTCTAAGTATCAAGCAGAAAGAAAAGAATGTTATGAATCCACCTAGCTATGAAACTGGGCCAGCTTTCATTAACACCATCCTTTCTTCTGCTTATGTATTACCTGCTGTTAAATAAATCTTTCCATAGATATATGTAGGTATCCTTATTTTTCTTTCTTTGTAGGGGTGTGAGTGGGGAAGGGGAGAAATAGATGCTTTTAATCAGCCAAATTCAAGTGCCTATTCTACCAGATTCAGACAAAAAACCCTACATCCCAATTCTAGTTTTAAGATTGAATCCTCTAGTACCAGGGCAGGGGTTGCAAGAGCACTGCCAAAATACAAATCAAGTTTTCTTGGAAATAAAATGGAGAATAAGGTTAACTCAATGTTAGTTTTATCAACGGACAAGCCAAAGAGACAAAATAGAAGAGAACAGTGAGCAAAGCTTGAGAAAAATTATCTGAAGACTTGGGACAATGGGATAAACAGGATATTACAAGGAGGAAAGGTCATACCAATGCTGAAATACCAGTTATCCTTTGACCCTAGCAATCAGTGTCCTTTCAACCTGAAATATTGTACTCCAGCTGATAAATGAAATCTCCTCAATGTCTTAAAAAACTGTCCTTTATTATTGCACACATCATCTGGTTGCTTAGCTCTTGAGTTTTTCATACCCAAGTTTGTAGTAAGACAAATGAATTCTTTTAGCTCTTGGTAACACTGAAGAACTGGCAGGCATCACATTCAATAGCCCGACAGGTTGTCTTTTCAGAATGATCATGGGGGACAAGGGAAGAAAGAGACATCAAGGAAATCAGGAGGTACTTATTTAAAGACAGCATTACAAAGAAAAACTAATTGAAAAAGGTAACAGAGGACGCTACTGGGATAAAAGAAGAGTTCCAGTAATAGATCCAATTCTGTGTTTTTAATCAGCCTTTTCAAGAGGACTCAGTTATCAACTCTGAAACAACAATAAACCCTAGAAGCATTCAAGAGCTACTCCAACAGCATCAGCGCTAAACCTGATGGAGGACTGAACTTATGCTCCAGAAGAGAAGTACAGTCCATTTGAAATGGAATGCATTTATTTCAGGGAATAACAGAAATACAAGATACCTGTTGCAAAGACTTCAGCTCTCTCAATTCCTTTATCTTCTCTTTGCACATCCTGCAGGAATGCTCCTACAGTGGTCACTACTGGCTTGACAGTGAACTGACAGCGTTCACTTCTTGAGGGCAGCATAAGAGTTATCACAGGAAGACCATGTCTGTAATTAATAGTTACTTCTGGGGGGTAAAAAAAGAAAACTAAGTGAAAAAGTTGTGTTGTAGATTGTAGTTTAATGTAAAGCTGCTTTTAAAACACAGGATAAATAAGGAAAATTACACAAAACATTTCTAGATTAAAAACATTAATATAGTACTTGAATTTCTGGAAAATATATATATAAAGCCATGCAACTAATGTGACCTTACATCTCATAAAATAAATAAAAAGCTTGTTACAGGGAAGGGGGAAAAGTTGCTGTGAAAGCTTACCATCAGATGGCACCAGCGTGCTGTAAGGCTTTCCTTCCCGGCCCCTCCAACCTCCGGTGTGCCTCCAGAGCCTCACCTGCAGCACGGACACAAGGGAACTTGCCTTAGAATAGTTGGGATGCAAAGTGTACCCGGTTAAAGGCAGCACCCAGCCTGTCACGGTGATCTGCTTCCCTGTGATCTGACATCAGAGATGTCTGCCTGAAGAAAAATCCCTTACTTGGCAATTCTGTGAAAAAGGTGAAACCATCCTTATAGAAAGCAGAATTTCTGCTAAAGGTATTACGGTATTGCCCATAGAAAAACTTTTTGTCTATTGTGGTTTTATTAACTCAAGGAAAAAAGAGCAGGGGAAGAAAAGAAAGGAAAAAATTTGCATTGAAGTGCTTCATGCAACTCTTGCAATAAAACCTCTCCTCTCCCCACAAAACAGCCTCTTGAAAAACCTCTACCTCGTGGCACCTAAAGGCAGAATTTCACAGTGTAACTTCTAACAGAGGGCATGGCTTCAGTGAAGACTCACTGCTGAATCGTGAACAACAATCACAAATAAAATAATAAGGTACTGAGGTCACTACCTGTTGCTTCATAGTTATATACTGTATACCAAAGCTGGCTGTTGAGATTTGTGCTGCTAAAAGACAATAACAACAATACAGCTTGAAGATCCTTTATGTTTTAAATATGAGTGGCATCAACTGCATGCTGAGGGATGCTGGTGCAAGTACAGCACCAGTGTTCAGTACAACACTAAGGAAGCACAGCCAGATGCAGAGAGAACCCTCTCCGCCGCAGGACAGTGATGACAGCGGGTTTTTGAATCTGCAGAGTTACACACCAAATCTTGCTCCTTCCAGAGCCACTGGGGAGAACCATCAATACACTTCAACACAATCATATCAAAACACAGAAGACAAACTGCTCTGATTAGACCCATTACTTAAAGCTGTCCGCCCAGGCTGTGGAAGGTACAATGTCCTTTGAACCCACAGCTAATCCTCCTGCACAAGGGGAGGGACAATTTTATTGCAAGGATTCCACACAGCAGATGTTTTTGCTATAAACTAAGAGTAATAGGTAAAAGAAGGGAAATCACATCCCTGACCAAACTGGTTACAAAAACCACACTTGGGCTGGACCAAGGCCTGGGATTTGAAATATGATATATTATCATATAGCTGGGGAAGGTGGAAAACAATGTGGAATGAGATGATAAGGATCGATTTTCCCCCAGTGAGCTTTACAGCTCATCTTTCTGAAGGCCAAAACATTTCAGAGTCTGCAAGATAATATTCTTTGACAAGGCAGGAAAACAAAACTGTAAATGCACAAGGCCCTGGCTATTCAGTATGCCAAACAATGCTCACCACATTCACATGATTTATTTGTTTTTAAAGAAATACAGCTTTGGATGTCTGTATAGGAATATGCTATTACGTTAAATTTAAAAAAATCTATAAATGAATCTGTGTGTTTTAAAGATGCTGACGCTGCCCTAACTTTATATCTGGAACAAGCACTTTTCAGGATTTAAAGAAAGTAAGTAATTCTGTGAGTTTTCAACACTGAAATCTGTGTGTTGTAATCTCCAGGTATCAAAGACAGTCAGAAACCTAGACCAAATAGCAGAATATCTTAAACACAAAAACATTGCTCAAAAAAAGGTAGATAGTAGGAGTACAGGAATGCTGACAGCCTGTCCCAGATTGAGAAGCAAGATGTATTCCATTTCCCATCTGTATGGCAGTTGTCTTCTGTTAAGTGAGCAGTTTGCCTTATCTCTTTCACAACCAATCCTCTCTCAGGGGAGACATCTGCTGATAATGGGCTACTGAATGCCACTGCCTGACTGGTAAGAACTGTAACATCCCATTGTGAAGATGCTCTGCCCAGAGGGACAAGCCAAGCATTCCTAACTGGATATACTCTGGGTTTTGGGGACATCAGAGGCAGTCTTTCCACTGGTTCCCAAGAGCAACAGCTGGGGTTTTTCCACTGGACCTTCAGAGGAAGACTACACCCTTCTACAGGATCACTGCTCCAACAGAACCACATCTGCCACTCCAGGAGGACTGTAGCGATTCCAATTTGGACTGCTACCGACACAGTGGCCAAAGGGGCATCAGGTTGTATTCTGAATCTGTCAGTGGTTTTCCTTTTGTATTATTGCATTTATATTTTGGGGTTTTTTTCCTTTCCCTAATAAATTGTATTTCTGACTTAAGAGTCTCTCACTGGTTTTGCTTTCAAACCAGAACACAGCCACCCAGAGCTAAGGAAGCATCTGGTAACTTGTCTTGTTTCTTCAGCAGAACAAGAGACTTTCACTGGAGCCAGGCAGGACACAGCCCAGCTCACCAGTTCCTATCCCATTTACAGGGGGCACCTGCACTCACAAAACATTTAGGAATACAGCCTGGAGCAGGGAGACAGCCCTCAAAACAGGATCAGTTTCGGAACAGCATGCAGGAAAACCCAGTAGCTTTGAACATAACAGCAATTCTTGTTTCTTCAGGAGGATATAAGAGGGATAATAAGGAATTAATTGTTTTGCAAACTTTGCAATCAGTATCTAGATACTGATCACCTAACATGCCCCAAGCAATGAACTGCACCCTGCCTGTATTTCAAGGCTACCCAAAACCCCAACAAAAGAAATTAATTATCTACTTATAGAAGAAGCAATGCAGTCATCGATAGAAATCAAAATATTTAGATATATTTAATATATTAATTTAAAATACTTATTAAATTAAATCACATTTCTTGAAATAAGATCTTTACAGCAGTTCATTTTATTATTCTTTAGATTTTGACATTACCATTCATGATCAATTGAAAGAATCTCTATATTTTGGAGCTTGTTTTTTTCAGATTGTCTCAAATGCAGCCTACCCATTAAAATCACCTGCAAAGAATAAAAAAGCAAAAGCCACAGAGCCATGGAGTTTAACTCATATGCAGATAATTATCTTTCCATATTATCTCTAGGTTGATGAATTGGGAAGCCTGAAGGGCTGGGTTAACTTTCCCCCTGTTTCCAGATTTAAATCTCCACTTTCAGTGAAGTTATTAAACCATTAGCTTGTGCCCTACAGCCAAATCATTGTGCTCCTTTTGAGATGCCTGGAATGACCCCTATCCGACCCCTGGAAAAGAAATGTCAGTCAGCAAGCATCACAGCTACAAGGAGGACTTGAACTAAGGGACCAAAACAGAGAGACTGCCCTCACAACATGAGTGGGAGCTGAAACAGGACTGTGTGCCCTGAATTAAGTGCATCACAACCTCTGAGATACTGTAAGGAGCACAGCATACTACAACAACTCTTCTATATGCCAGTGCGTGCCTCTTGGCTAACTCCTCTAACCTCACAAAGGCTAAGCAAGCTATTCTACAGCTTTCTGCAATTTGCACACACACGTGTCATGACATCTGGCTAAAACACTTCTAACACAACCACAATTATGTTCAGGAGTCAAAGGCTTATGAACAGCATTTAGTTGTGAAACACTCCTTCCCCCTCAGCTGTACCTGCAATATATATATATATATATATATATATATATATATATATATATATATATATATATATATATAATGCAAAATACATGGAAGCAGCAGTTGGCCTTATCTTTTGACTCAGTTCAAGGCATGGACTTTCCTGGGAGTGAAAACTCTTAAGAATTTAAGGCGTAGACTGTTAATTGTGATAAAAATAATCCAACATAGTCTGTTAAAAATACCAGTTGGTATAAAATAGAAAATATATACGCAAGTATATATGCAAGTATTTTAATATAACTTCCTCCGTTAAGGGCGCCTCTGGTCTCTAACAGCAGAGAATTTGCCACTGTTAAAGTCAAGAGTGTAAATTTCAACATTCTGCTGGTGATTTTCAGCAAAGTTTTAGGGACTAATGCAGCAGCATCATAACTGAGCTGGAAAACCAGGCAGCCAGACATGACAAGTGGGAGAGACTGGAATAGAAATACTGTATTTTTCACTCTTGAGAGTTGTAAATGACTGAACCTACCTACAGTGCAATCTCTGGAGCTAGCTGTTACAAATAATCTACCTCTTATGATCTTGAGTGATTGTTCCGGCAAACTTAAACTCAAATTCACTTCTGACCAGTTATTTCTAAGAAATTAGTATCATTACCAGTATATGAGGCAACATGAAAGCCTCTGATCTTCCTCAGCACTACATATACAAAGAGTAACCTCATCAGGAACCATAACTTCTGTTCTGCAGAACATTATCATGTGGGTGGGAAGAGAGAGAGAGCATAGAAATAAAATATTTTTCACACAAAAAAGTAATCTTCAATACACAATTCTACAAAAAATGTTATTAGGACACTTTCTGAATTACTGTTTACTTAATTTTGACTTACCATACCAAAATATTGTAACAAGTCTGAATCAAAATGCAGCTAGCCAGCAATCATATTTTTGAATTTTTTGTCTTTGCTTATATACATCTTGGAAGATATGGTAGTTTTTGTTTGTTATTTCAACAGCACTAAAAAATGTAACACTCTGACACTCCTTCAACATTTGAGTTCCCAATACCTTGTATTTATTAGGGAAAGCAACCAAAAAAGAGTCAGTTCAACTCTGTCTGCCCTCTTCCTGAAGGGACATGCAATACTGCAAAGTGATGTACTATATATTTCTTCAGTGTGAGACCCTTTTGAGACTGCCTCAAGTTAAACTCATGAGTAGCCTTCACAAAAAATAATGCAGACTCTTATGTGAATGGTCTCCCCCATTCTCATTTCCTTCTCTCTGAAGCAATGGTAAGAATCTGATACGGAAAAGCACAATAATAAAATGCCCTACTCCACAAAGCACAAGCATTTTACCCTTAATTACACTGCAGTAAAATACACTGTAATTAAAACACATCTTGCAGTATGCTTTTCCATAGTAATATAGTGCTACAGGCAGAAGAGGAGAGCTCAGTTATCTCCTGGAGTCCTTGTCCAAGCCTGGTAACAGCTCCTTCCACACAGCTACTGAAAAGGACTGCAGGAAAGGAGCAGGAAGAGACAATTCATGGGGGAAACGAGTAGTTGCAATGCCTAAGAATGAATTTTGGGGCCTTTTTTCCCCCTGAGTGTCACCAGACAAGCCAACATTCTCAGTATCTATTGTTCTCCTCATGTGCTGATCTCACCCACTTTGTGAAGCAGAGAGCAGGACAAGTCACCTCCCTGGATGCTGCCTGCTTGAAAGGGCAGGAGAAAAATGAGGGCAGGTACGTGTTAGCCATGGTTCAGTGAAGGAATGTGTTATAAATAGTTATGTATACTTTCTATAGTGAGTTACATGTTTTTCTGACAAACACACTTAAAAGTTCTCTGCAGATGAATGATGTCGGCTCCTGATTCTTTGAGGGAAACTGAGATTAATTAATTACAGAATAACAATCTGCAGTTTCAGGATAATCTACAGACATTTCAGAATTATTTAAAACCAAGGGAAAGGAGGAAAAAAAGCAAGTGCTGCAACAGTCTACTGAGCTTGTAGATCATGCACAACCAAGCTAACCAAAAATGAATCATTGTTCCGATCAAGTTTACAAGAAGTACACTGAAGGTATTTCCCTTTTTAAAATGAGTCACTAAAGCCATTTTGGAGATATCTGCTATTAAATTTCTCTGCTGATTTTGTAAGCAATCCTACATAATCAGGAAAATAAGACATATGGAGCCCTAACAACTGCCTACAATTATCTTACAAGTGCCCATTTGAGATACAGATTTCTCTCTTATTAACTTTACATTTGTCTCTTCTTACACTTAAAGGATTGTCATTGTTTCTTCACTGGTCCTAGAACTGATTTAGATGATCATGCAACAACAGCCTCAATGCAAGCAGCAGCTTCAGAGCACATTGCTCAGATTTAGCCATGGCTCAGATTTCTGGAAACCCAGCTTAAGTTAAACAAACAAAATCCTTGCAACAGACACATCACTTAGTCTGTCAAAACACCCCTATACCAATACACCAGTTTCAGCCAGGGAAGATACTTCTGACACCTGGAAGTATTCAAGATACATTTCCTTTTCCTAGGACAAAAAAAAAAAAAAACAAAAAAGAGGACAGCTTTCCTGTCTCAAATGGGCCATGCAGTGAATACCTTTTCCCAGCTGTTCCACAAGGCACTGTATGAACCACATTGCAACATTTGTATTTCAATCCACTTATATTTCAATCCTTTCAATGCAGCCAATTTGAAATCTGCAGTATTTTTAAACCCCTTCCTCAGTACAAATCAACTTTAAAAGAAGTAGCCAGCAGGTCTCTTTCCACAAAGCCGTAGTTTCAACACGAATATGTACGTTCCAGTGATCTTGAAGAAGCAAGAGCTATACAGGATTCATATGGCTTTTACTCAAAATTCACTTGCCTTACAGCACTGTTAAAACCCCATAAAATAGCCCAAGCCATCAAAATTTTGGTTTCATGTGCCTGTTATTTTTTGTGCCTTTATCATCCCTGCTGATCTTTCATTTCCTGCCTCTGCTCAGATTCCAAGAACAGCTGCCACCAGTTTTAATCAGCCAAACATTACCAATGACCAAAATGACAGCTATGATAGGAAGCACGTCGAGGCAACAAGAACCTCTTTTATGAAGGTCCAGCAGGTCAAACCCACCACTGCAGAGGGGTTTTGCCAGGGAGACCTTCCATCTAATGTCCTGCTGGGCAGGTGTGCATCCTCCAGCTGCATTCTGCTCAGTCACTACTTCTCTGTGCTCTCTCACCCACTCCCTGCCCACTTGCACACCCCACTCCACTGGGTGCATGCATGTAGAGGAGAGAATCCATTGTGCAACAGGGGCAGAGATCCCTCTTCTTGAGATGTATCTCACTGAGGTCATCTGACTCTACACCAGGCACCTGTGGATGCACAGCTCTAGGGAAGCACCAGGATTTGCATCCACATCGGTTTGACAAGCCATAAAAACAGATGCTGAAAACACTGACATTTAAAGCAGGCTGAAATTAAGCCTTGCCCTCCTCTAACCAAAAGTATGATTTCAGTCACTGCAGTGACTCCTCACTGCAAAGAAGCAACACCAGAAGCGCTGAGGAGATGAGAAGGATGAACATCAGCTGACAGCATCTGCCTGCAGTGTCTTCTGGGGACTACTCTGAAGGTACAGGCATTCCTCCTTTTCAAAATAAACTGATCTCCAAACCAGAGTAAAAACAGGCCTGAAACCAAGACAGCTGTGCAGGCCAAGTGCATTTTTAGGAGCAATACCATTGTGTCTTATTATTTTATCAAACCTTTTTCTTCTCTTCCTACAAAGAAAAGCAAATCTTAAATCTCTTCTGAATCTAAAGTTTTACAATATTGGAAATATCGCATCTTCATCCAGTTTCAATGGATGAAGCTTGTCTGAAAGTGGCTTTTCTTCCCAATTTACTTCGTTTTCAGAGGGAAAGATAGGATGCAACACTTAAAAGGTAGTTTGCAAATCAGACAGGGCTAAGAATTTGAGAGGGAGGGATTATAGAATGAAAATGTATTTTTGCTTTATCAAAAGCAAGTCTACATCCAAGAGCTGTATCATTTGTTCCCCAAAACAGTCTAGGTCAAAAGATTAATGTGTCAGCACAAGACAGGATTTTTAATTTGTCCCACAGAACAGATCTTTGCTCTTGTGCTGTGGCTTTTGGGAAGGCATGCTGATCTGGGAAATATTGCAAAACTTTACTTTAAGAGTAACAAGAGTGACTGTGTTTTCAAAAATACACTTTTATTTTATTATATAAGAAAATGGGCTTGCTGCACATTTTCTTACAAATGTCTTAGAAAGACTGTAATCTTAATGTACACAGCTGCTTTCATGTTTCTTAAAAAGAAAAAAAATTGCTCAAACACTTATCTAGGAATAACATTATTTGTTCAAATTGCCAGACAAGAAAAACCTTGTTTAAATTTCAGCTGAAATGAGATAACAAGAGACATGAGGATGCAAAGTCAAAAAAGAGAACTCTGCTGGGAGAAGTAGCTTCTAGAGCATTACTGACAGAAAAGCTGCCACAGCAGAGGGTCCTAGAAAATCCAATCACTCTGGCATGAAACACAAACGTGCTGACAAGAGTGCAGAGGCCTTGCTAGCCCAATAGCTCAGCAAAGGTCCCAATGAGCATGTATGTTCCTGGCACTTCATGACTTGTGCCTAAGGACCCATCACTCCTAAATACTTGTGGACAGAGGTCTCAACATTGCCATTCCCAAAGAGACACATCAAAATGCTGTCAGATGTCAAAAAGGAAACATTTCTGCTTTATTTTTAAATTTTCTTTTGGAAAACTATGTTCTCCCACTGCCATTCAAGAAGATTTTTTAATCTAAAACCGTCAAATTGCTGTGGCTTTGGTGATACTACTCACTTCCGTGTTTCAGCTGTTGGCATCAATGTTTTAAAAACATAATTTAGCTGAACCAGTGACTGAGCGAACTCACTTCCAACACCAAATCCATCACAGGCAGATTTTTACCTTCTTCCTGCAGGAGTAGAAGCAAAAAGCATACAGACAGCAATGAAATTTTTAAATCAACAACCAGTACTGGTTGTGATACACTGAGCTATTGTTCTGACCCTTCAGTTTTACTCTCTACAACATGCTTGCACATTTATCTCTTTCTACAGAGCAGGCAAAGCAAACAAAAAAAGAAGTTTTCCTGTAGAGGTTTCTAGTGTTTTTTTCTAAAGCTTACTATCGCAAGAAAAACAATCACAGCCAGTAGAAGAAGATGAAAGGCTATGTGTGCCCCGGATGGACCAGAACCTGTGTTCCGATGTGCCTGCTGTGCCTCCCCAGGGGAAGTGAGCAAAGCTGCATGTTAGCTGCTCCCTTTTCACCCCAGAGCCTTTGAACTCCAGCCAATTAAGAGTTCTATTTCCTCTTCCTCTATTAATGTGTTTGGGTCATCTATCTGAAAGACTGATGCAATTGACAAGGGCAAGAATCTGGATCTTCTGAATGCAAGGTTTACCCTTGCATGGGTTTCCATCTATTTTTAGGATTTTATTGCTACATCAAACAAGAATTCAATGCCACACAGAACAAGCAGGCAGTAGCCCAAAGCTGTTGCTCTTTTTCTACTCAAGCGTATATTAACACCAATATATATATTGGATGTAGTCATCTTGTCTTCCAACACAAGCAGATTGCTCTAACAGTGATTGTAAAACAGAACCTCTTACCCAGCTCCATCTTTGGGATACACTTAAATACAGGTGCCATCTATGAATCAGACTCCTGCAGAGAGCAGAATCTCTAGCCTGCAACACTGACAGAATTCATGGTGACAAGTTTTCTCTAAGCTACCTCCAATAAATCCTCTCAAGGTTTTAGTTAATAAAGTTAAAGCACAGTTTTGTTCCTAGACTTGCTCCTAATTAAGTGCAAGCATCTTATTCAGGGAAAGTACTACTAGAAGAAAACTCTAATATAAGAGAAATAAATCACACAGAGTACTCTACGTCAGGTTGAAATGTTTATAGCCTGTACTCCAGAACAAGCCACAATGCTGTCCCAGAAAATGAATGGTCTGTGGTCACTGTTTATCTTCACCTCCCTCCCAACATGCACCCAAACTCACACAAGAATTCTATGTAAAGGTCAATTTCAAATAACTTAGAATTGTGGGTTTTGACATACACATCATTAATGCTTTACTGCTCAGAGCAAGCAATACTACATACTTGCATTCCAAGGACCTGAAAACTTCTCAGTTCTTTATCTTGGAATTTTAACACAGGATCACTGGGAAATTGAAGCTACTCCTTCCTTCTATTACACAAATGTGTATATGCAAAGAGATTTCCTACCAGGAAAATATTCTGCAAATCTATTTTGACATTAAGCATCAAAGAATATCAAGTTCATCTTATTTTGTAAAGCATTAGATAAATCCAGTTTATGAAGGGAAAAAAAAAAGGCTGGGGGAAGCCAACAGGTGTTCTAACATGTTGCATCAAATTTCTCTTGAAACAGCAGAGAAATTCATCCCTAAAACACTAACACAAAGGGACAACCTGTATTTCTGATACATCAACCAAACCATTTAGTGGAAAGCTATTAATTGTAAATTGGGGAAAAAAGTACATAAAACAGAATTCAAAATTACACTTAGTCCTTAAAAATTATGTATTCTGTTTCTCCCTTGCATAAGCTTTGATCTGAAGGAAGATGTAGAGTACAGGTTTGTATCAGAAGCTGCAAGAACTCCTTGTTCTGAAGAAATCTTAAGTGTCTTCACAGCACTAATAGCTTTTCAAGCTCATTAGCAAGGCAGCTCTGTATTATCTATCTAATTAACTGGCACTTCTGAATTTCCAAGTGATCTAGTATTTTCCAGGTGAAGTTTCTCAGTTCATCAGGGGCAACTCCAAGCCTTACTAACTCAGCCAACAGAAGAATAGGGAAAACCCCCTATAATAAACGTCCCACCTTAAGGTAGGACTATTATGCAGAGTTATGAACAACCTGGTTTGGTTTTGGGTTTTTTTGGTGGTGTGGTTTCCTAGGGGAAAGAGAAATACAATCACACCGCATGTCTGTCTACCAAGTTTCTAACTTCCAGTAAGATTTAAGATAATTTAATTATGCAGCTTATCAGCCACTCAGTCAGAAACAGTTAACAAGCGCTCTAAGAGCCAACAGCCTGCATTGCCTCTACGGGGACAAGTGATACTTTAGCACATTAGGGATGTTAATTTTAAATTAAATATGATTAGAGAGGTTACTCAAAACTGGCATTTAATATCTGCCACTCCTGACAGCACTCTTGTCACTCTGCACCACCAAAGCAAGAGGAAGGAGCAATGTTCTTCAGGAGCAAAGCTGAGCTGTTCCACCTTGGTGTGTTTACCCAGTACCTTCCAACAATCAATTTCCACGTAAAATAGTTTTAACACGTTTTTCTGTGCATGTGGACAAAAGTACCCCCAACCAAACAAAAAATCACTTTCCATCTGTATATGTCTATCAATGAGGAAAGACTCTCATCTTCCACAAAGGTCAGCATCAGGGTGGCCTGCACAATGGGCACTGGAGCACCACAGATATTGATGTGCAGAGTTCCTGGTCTCCCACAAAGCCTGAGTGCTGCCAGGGTAAGTGCACTGTGGGCACCATATTCAAAGATATGCCCTTCTTAGAATAATCAAGTTATAACAAAGGTGTTGTCAGAAGCATGGAAAAGATGTGCAACCTACACTGAGAAACCACTCTTCTCTAGGAAAATGGCTTAATAAACAGCTAATACATTCTTCATCTTTGCTGCACTTTTCAGGCTTTTTTTTTCCCAGAGTCCTTCTGCAAGCTCTTTCCCAGTCTAATCTGCCTTTGGACAAGGAAAGCACAGACTGTTCCAAGAGTCTATTACAGGAGTATATCTTTCATACCTCAGCAAAGGTACTGATTTTAACATCCATAAAAGTGAAAGAACCATGCTGACGTTCTCTCTGCCATTTTACAGTGCAGCAATTTTCTTTCTGCTGCCAATGCAAGCAAGTGAGCTGGAAGTCAGACCAAATGGTAATTCTGGTTTTGTCTCACTGTTTAGACTTGGCAAAGGTATTCACATCCAAGTTTTAAGGTAGAGCAGTACTCTCAAGGTGTTTCACACTTGAGGTCTTTAAGCCTGGCATCAAGCACCCTAAAGTTAACACACACTTCAACCTCAGTCTCACATGCCTACCAACTGAGAACCCCAAATCTGCATGCACATCATAAAATGTCGGGGTTTTCAGTTTCTGAACTTCAGCTTCGCACGGAAACACAGCCACAAGGCTTTCAGCAGACCATGTAGTCAACCATAACTTGCCATACATACTCTGTAACACACATCACTGAATGGCCGGACATGATGATCTCTGGAGGTCTTTTCCAACCTGAACGATTCTGTGATTCTGTGATGATGCGATTTAACAAGGTCTGTCTCATGGGTTTTGGCTTAGCACAGAGCAGGTTCTAGCATACAGAACTAGAGATTTCCATATGGACCCATACAGGAATTTGTACATTCATCACCTACAATGCTTCTGTTTCCTTGGGGCATGTAGCACTCATGGGATAAAGAGATCTGATTGAAAGTGTACATTGGTGCATCATATTTTCATATCAGTGAGAGGTACATATAGAGTACTTTATACACAGCTAATGGCTAGCTGAGGGGAACTGCAGGATGCAAAACAATGAAAGGTCTACCTGTAAATGCCTATCACAAACAAAATGTTGGTGACTTCAGAGGATATACCAGAGAGCAGAGGACAAATGGCATACAGATGTACTGGCACTCCTCAGTACAACTGAGAGTGCCATAACACCACTAGCAATTACTGGATTCATTCTTTCTCTTTTTTGTCCCACATTTAAAATTCCATGAATAAAACTTATTTTTTTAGTTAAGGTTGAAACCTCAACAGCCAACAGGGACACAAATTAATTTGTTCCAGTAGTGCCCAAAAATCCCAACCAATGTCTTTACAGTAATAAAAACTGAATGTAATCAAATATCTGATTTGATCACCTAAACAACACATAAGGACAGCAAAGAACTCTGGTTATTGTCAGTTTTTATTTTCCCACATTTTTATTAGAAAAAGAATTGTGTGGAAGTGTCACAATACATTAATTCCATTTCTGTATTTCCAGTATACAACTGCAGCCAAGACTACTTAGGACAAAACCTTATTTTAACTGCATTTACACTATTTCAGCTTAGGGTTCTCACAAGCACCCTAAGCAAGCAAGCACAGAAGGGCAGGTACACTTACATCCACAAAAACGTACTAGTTGAAGAGGAAGAACGTTTTGTTTGGTTTGGGGACATTTTGCTATCCTGGTCAGCTATTAAATATAGATCAGCAATCAAAAGAGCAGCACAGATCAGCAAACACACCCCAAGATATTAAGGCCAGAATGGACCAGAGAGGTTGATCCTATCTGATGTGCTGCACATGTACAGCATGGCAATTTCTTCACAAAGCTCAGCCTAAGCTGGAATTCCAATTTTCCCCCAGAAAGCATCTTTGCCTTGATTTAAAAGACTTTAGTAGAGGGATGTTGGAGATTCTCCATAAATCAGAGATGACAATAATAAACTAGCATAATCAAAAAAGGCCAGGTACTCTATTTTTCTTCTATGAGTTGAGCCAGATGATCTGCAGAGTTTAACCTGCTTAGATTAACAACTCTCTAGCCTCAAAAACATCTCCTATTTGTAGGTACCTGTAGACTACAAGAAGCTACTTAGATTGAAAACCTTCAGGCTTTTGTTGTAAAATTTCCTTTTTTCTCTCTGGAAACAATTATTGTAGTTTCTTTAAAGAAAACTCAAAACTTTCCAGTTTTCCAGCATTCAGAATTCCAGACTCAGTAATGTTACACTGGGAGACTAATACTCCTAGTACTCCTAAAACTCACAGTACCCTTCCCATACTCATCTGCCCCAAAATCTTTTGAATAAAACCTTGCAATAGGGTTCAAATACAGCCATTACTATCCTCATGCCTCTTTCACAATGGCCCCTTTACAGGACATACCTGTCATCTATATTCTCTGTTTCCAGATGGTAGAACTTATTTTTTACATCCTATAACTTTCTTTTACTTTTTTTTAAACTCTATTGAAACAGCACTGGTTTCAATAGAGTTTTGGTTTTGCTTAACTACTTTAAGCTACTGGTTTTGGTAGCTTACTGGAAAACCCTGGACATATTACTGTACCTCTAAGATGGAAATAACGACAACCTAGTTTCTGCTCACCTTTACATATTACATGGGATGCAAAGGAATCAATTTCAGCAAGGATACAGAGCTTCCTACCACTGACCTCTCCATCAATCAGCAAAGCCACTGGTCAAACATTGTTTGGGTAATCTGTGTATCTTACCAGTAATTGTATTTTTCTCTAGACACTGAGGATACAAAACCATAAACACTGGGAGGTAAGAGCTCTTACACAGCCACACCAACCGTGTGGCATCACTGCATTCAGTCTTTTTTGTGCCATCCTGTTTACAAATTCAAGACGTACATTTTAGGAGGTGTTAGAAACTGGCATGCTGGGAGCCCAGTTAGGCCTTACTTGTTCCCACCTCCAGTTTGCCAAACTTTAGAATTTTAAATGGATTACTGCACCTTTCACCGTGTCAGAGCTACTCCTTTACAAAAAGGAGGAGGACAGCTTTCAAGTCAATTTTACAAGGACAATTAGCTTCAAGGATAGAAATTAAAGATGAAATGCAACAGACACAACAGCAAAAGGTTTCACACCATGCAAGCATAATGACTGCTCACGAATCCCTTGCAACCAGAAAGAAAACAAACACTTCTTTCTAACCGTCAAGCTAACCTGCCATCTCATACCTCTGTTACATTATGTGTGATTACCCATTTCCTTACAAACCTGTAGAGCAGTCAGAGCTCGGCTTTTGTCAAACGGTGAATAGCTGAATTTCCTTCTGTTTTGAAATACCAAGCTGCCAGCCACAGGCAATTTCCAAGCTAATCAGTAAAATGTCTCTAGCACCATAATTTAAAAAAAAAAACTCTCACTTTTGTTTCATAATTTATGTCCTACAAGTAAAAGCAGTGCAATCACCTGTACATGAAAAGAATCAGAAGTAAACCATTTACTCTCTTCAAAGAACTTAACGACTCAATTATTTTTCCAAGGAAAGGCAGGCAAAGTCTAAAGCTCAGTGTTATCTCTAGAAGATTAAAGCAACAAATCAAAGAATACTTATTCTTTATTATTCTTTATAATTATTATCCAGGGCTTCATGTTAACTGTTAAAAGTAAATGACAGGCCACACTGTAGAGACTCATACTCCTGTTCTGCCTAGAGTCAAGATAAGCCAATCCAAACCCTGAGCTATGGGAAAATGATATCAGAGGCACTTCAACAGCTATTTCATACCTATATATTTAGAGAGACCTAGATCTATCTCTATGTAAATATATATATATATATATATATATATATATATATATATATATAGCCTTCTCGTCCTTGACTTAAATTAGAAAAGCCTGAAAACCAGCTGGGTTTTGGTCAGTGAACTCCCCAGTTCACTTCAGAATTCCCTTCCTGTAAGGAACAAAATTATTATTTTGTCTTGATTCAACTTGATCTATTTCTGTTTTGCTGTTAAACTGTGCTTGTTATTTTCAGAACATTAACATTTGCATTGCATCCTCACTATCTGGAATCTGTAACTCCTGGAAATGTGGCATCTAGTTTTCCAAAAGTAGCAGAGCATTATTCTTACCAACCAGGAATACAAATGCAGACACTGCAACTACATTCATGGATCTCCCAAAGGGCTTTAGGACCCCAAAGATTACTTTTTTTTTCTTTAAAGGAAGTCTCTTACACACTTCTCAGGGTGCCGAACAACTGCATATTGGGAGAGATTCATAACATATCCCACCACTCACCCAAATCTACCTGACCATAGTCATCAAAATACTAAACTGACAAAAGGAAGAAAAGAATCTCAACCCTTGGAGCTCCTGAGCCTGCTAACAAATTCCCACTCAGTCTTGAGAGATGGCAGGCACACAGACAGTCCTTGCATTACCAGCTGGGGACCCACTGATGCTTTCCACTCTCAGCTCAACATGGCATATCAACATGTGGGCAAAGCCAAGGAGCACTAGGGGAATACCTGCAGAGAAACAGCCTTGTTAGGTCTATGAGCCATCTAACTTCAATGGCTTGCCCTGTGCAACCTATAATCACATCACTACAGGCTACCTGAATAGAAACATCAAGAAAAGCTGATAAGGGATCTTTTAGCTCAGCATCAGTTTTGCACATACCTTCAATTTACACAGGACAGAGAGCTCCCACAAGGCAATACTCACATTTTCTGGTGTTCCACAGCATTTCAGCCCAAAACAAAGCAATACTTCAGTGAGAGCATGGTAGACAGAGAAAGGAAGGGAGCTGCTGTAGCTATAAAATGGCTCAAGCTTTCGCAACATGTTACAGGTCTAAAGGTACAAAATCGAGGTACGTTGTTCTAGCAATGGTGTTTGCATTTTCTGTACTGTTTAAGTCTATAACAGGGAGTTCAGCAGGGCAAATGTGACCAGCATCACAACACCAACCTAGAGCACCACAGCTTGCTGCTTTTCTCTCCGCAGCTCCTTCTGTACCTTAGCCTTGCCTCCACACCGGTGCCACCATTCCTGCAGCGACACCTCCCTCTCACTCTCAATTTGCATTTTAATAACCCAGAGACCCCACCTATATTTTGCTACTATCACCTAAATTTTACAGGTATTCTGTACAGCCTGGATTTACTCTAACAGTGCCTGGGATGTCAACAAAAATAAACTGCAAATTATGGGGTTCGTTTCTTTGTTTCTAGACTTAACATTTGAATCTTAAGAGCAATCCAGGGTGGGCAGACCCTCCATAATAAGGGTATAAGCAACCTTTCTGCTGGAGCTCTGCAGGGCAGGAAGGACAGATGCTTGGGGCAGGAAAAGAAAGGCTTCAAGGAAGCTCTTGGAAGCACTGCTGTCAATTGTCAGTAGTCTTGCAACTCTCTCAGTTTGCCTGGTGGTGCTCACAAACATAGTTCCATCTCTCCACACTCTCCCATAATACTTTCATCCCAGGTGAGACCATTTCCACATCATGTTCCTATTATCAGGATCATGAAAGCCAAGCAGATAAGTACAACAGAACCATTTCCCTTCACTTTCTTCATCTGAAGAGTAGACCTGCTTTTAAGAAATGAGATAGGAAACAGCTGACCTCAACTGCTGTGTTTCCAGTTGTTGGTACTTACTCAATTTTATTATTAACATGACAATCTCTTTTGAAAACTTTAAAAGATGAGATTCAACCACTTGCCTGCAGACCATGGGGTCAGGCAATTAAGCTGTAGAAATTCACCCATGACCATGTATTTTTTATAATACATGTAGTAAGTAATTAATCTATTTACTTTTTCTTTTTTTTCCCAAAGAAAAATACCATGAGAAGCAATAGCCAGATGACAAATTTGAGCATATAAAAATTCTTAAAAAAATACAAATGCATTTTGCATATTACGCATTTCTCAGAAATTATACAAAATGCAAATGGTACTGAAATTTCTTAAGTGAAACACTTCAGCCCAGAAGCTGCCTGCCACTTCTCTGATAGCTATTTCTTTGTCATAATCAGGCAAGTTGTTTTGACAGTTTCACTTCTATGTTGACTATAAATGTGTGAATATTTCATGGATGATTGAACTGGAACAACTATCAACAATATCCATCAGCTTGGAGCACGAAGATTTAGCCATGGTCCAATGTGCTGAAAACCTGTATTTACTTTACGCTGTTTAATTCATTTGGATTTTATAAAGTAACTGTAAACTACCTGACTAAATTAACAATGTACTTCATGAGCTGCATTTAAACAAAAAGGAAACAGCTCAAATGTAGAAAAGAGGAAGGAAGAGCTTTCTGAAAATTAAACTTGAACAAGAGCAAAAATTCTTACAGGGCTGCAGTTTTCCTAGGTCTCCATGGAGTGCTTCTTCCTTAAACCAAACCAGCTTTAGTTCACGTTGCTGTTTAGTTCCTGCCATGGAAAAAGCCACGCTCTTGTCTCAGTACAGCCAATGTCTGATGAGCAGCTGCTCTGGTAGCTCCTGCACTTTCAGCCTGTGACAGACAGCAGCTGATTGACACCTGCCAAGGAAGGATAAAGGAGCGCCCTGAGACAACCCTCAGCAGCTCCTCACTCCACGTTCTCTGAAAGATGCCTCTGCTTCAACAGCCTGCCCCTACGTGGTAATCACAGCTGGCATCTGAAATATGAGATGGAATGGGCACCTGGCATCTTGGTCCTTTCCATGACTTTATTTGCAACTGCTGGGTGCTCAGGCACAGACAGCACAGAGCACCTCTGCACAGAACATAACAGCTGCCAGTATCTGCAGCTCAACCACAGAGCAGTGAGCCTGCCAAAAGATGTTTTAGAAAAAACTGCTTTGCAGAACAGGGGAAGGTTGGAGGCAGGAAATATATTCTTATCTTTAGAGAACTTTCAGCTAATTTGATCATAAGACTCTTCTTCACAGTGTAATTGACTGTCTCTGAATCTCAGACAAGTGCTGCAGGCAGGGAAGAACAATTAACTTCTTTATCAACTTTGAAAAACCAACACAGCTTAAATAATTTAAGTTACTTAAAGGTAACATAGAAAACTTACGGTAGAGGAAAGAACAAATCTGGTTTGTCTGAGTGTCATCTCTGCATCACACATGACAGAGTGCTATGTGCTTCCCTGTACTAAGCCTCAGCAGAAAAAAAAAACCCTATTAAGATAAATATTACATTTTAAACTATCCACATACAACTTTTTAATTTTAAATCGTTGATGTCTAAATCTATTTCTTTTTTAAGTGCATATTTTTTTTAATTAATATTTTTATCAAGGGCCCTCGTTTGTTTTGAGTGTTGTCAGAATGTCTGCTGCCTGTATTTTGAGGGCATAGCAGATTAGCTGTGAAGAAACAAGAAACACATGAACACCAAGAACTGCTCTTAAACCCTCCGAATGGCCCAACAACAGTCCAGCTAGCTCAACAACTTCCCAAAATCCCTTAGGGGTACCCAAGGACGAATGAGAACAAGGAAAGAATGTCTTCACTCCCTTTCACAGTCCATTTTACAGGTTTCCACTCAGAAAGAGCAAAATACAAATACCTTTAAAGTGGCTATCACAAAATGCAGCAGCTTGACATCCCTGCCACGCTCTGATTCTGCTTTGTCTCACAACTATCACTGCAATGATCACATGTACTGAAGACGTTCAGCAACTTGTGTTTAGGAGATCAAATTTCATAAGCTTCAGCTCTTTTGTCAAACATAGAAACCAGCTGCAACAAACATAAACAACAAATGCAGCACAGAGGGGCTGCACACACAGCAGCCAGCTCTGCTCCACACTCTGGCCTGCTTCAGGTAGGCTCCTGTCATTCCTGCATGCTTCAGGGACCATAAACAGCAGAAAATGCAACTGGCACATACATTCTCAAAGAAGAACATCAAGGAAGAGCAGAAAAAGTCTTCAAAAGAGTCCCTGGCAAAGGAGGAGAAGCTGTTATCACCTGCAGCTTGCTGTCTCCTGCAACCACTGCCTTAGCATTACGATTGCCTGGCAGTTTTTTCAGAATCCTAGGGAAATGCTATAGATCCAACATCCTCAGCTGACCCAGAAAGCTTTTGAAGCAGATCCAGCAGCAGCCAGACTGCTGAGGATTTTGCTCATCTCAGTGAGACACCAAGATGTCCACATTGTGTGGGAGAGGGAAGGATCAGCACTACCAGTGAGGTCACTGCTCTCTGGTGCACAAGTTACAAATCAGAGAACTTGGGAATATTATCTATGTTACTTTGAAGTAACTTAGATTATTTAAACTGTGTTGGTTTGTCAAAGCACATAAAGTAACTGTTCTTCCCTGCCTGCAGCAGTTGTCTGAGGATCACAGACAGAGGTGTTCAATTATACTGTGAGGAAGAGACTTATAATCAAATTAGCTGGAAGGGCTTTAAAAGATAATCACTTGTGAATGAAGTGATGAATTAGTGAAATCATGTTAGACTAGTCTGTACAAAGAGGATTGAGCTCATTTGACATATTTGTTTGCTTTCATTCACAATAAGCTCGTTAAATAAAGTTTCGTTTACAGAGTATATTGTCCTCTAAATTTGAGAGATTGAAAAGGATTGTGACACTCCTTCCCCCAGCCTATTGTTCAAGGATGAGAAGAGAGCGAGGAGTTTGTCAGGTGTACGTATAAGCATTTGTCTGTAGAATCTAAGACAGCACAGTTAACTCTAGATGAACACTAGATTCAAACAATGCTGACAGCTCGCGTGACTAATGTCATGGGATGAAGTCAGGCTCAATAGATACCTCTCATCACCCTAAAAAGAAAAGATATTCATTGCTACACATTGACTAGATAGCCACCTGGGATGTCATGCGTAGGATACCCAAGGTTTCCACTTCAGACATAGCCCCAACTATATGCAGAGTTCTTTTTATTTTTTGTGTATGTGCTTATACCTCTTATGCTTGTTAGATTTATGAACACCATCAGTCACTGCTTAGACAACTTATACATATTTAATTCTTACATTTTTCCTCATAAATTAATCTGTACAGCTTCTGCCCATTTACTGCTTCAAAGTTCTCTTCAATGACCGCTGTCTTTATAATATTTCAACTCCTGTAGTACCAGCACTCTTCTTCTCTTGTCCCCTGAAACAACAACTCCTACACATACAACACAACTACACTGACATTTCCTACCACCCTAGCATATTCACAGGGATTCCTCATTTAAAACCCTTATTCAGGACTGCCAAAATTCAGTGGGTTTCCTCACAGGGAGATAGGGAAGAGCATGACAAAGGTATTACATTCCTCTTTTTCTTTTGACCAGCAATTTTTTGTCTAGCACTGACATAATGCCAAGTTAAATGGAATATAAAATTACTTCAAGTTTATTACAACAAAAATTACTAAAGAAACCCTACATTAATCTTAACAAAGCCTCTCACCTTTCAGATTATCTTTCAACATCTATGCCATTTGATTTCACTGGGACACAAAAGGAATTTACAGTTATTAATCTCTTTTATCAAATGGCCTTGTTTTCAGCACCAGTGAAACAGCACAGCCTGGGAAAAAACCAAAACCATCAGCCACTTCAGAAATTCATCTTGTGTTCTGCCTATGCAAAACATAAGGTACACATAAACATAGTCTCTCTATTCAGCAGCAGCAGCTGCAGGGTGATGTTGGCAGCTGTGTTAAGACACAGCAGGTGTTGCTCTGCTGCTGCTGCTCTTCCCCTTCCGTGTAACACAGATTCTGGACCTCTGCAAGCACATTAAGGATTACAGTCCAGAGGGAGAAGCCAGAGTGACCTTAAGGGCAAACTCATGGCCATACCTGCAAAAGTCATGTATGATACAGAGAGGCCTTGAGTGATTACCACAAATTCAAAACTTAGCCCTATACCAGCCACTGTGAAGAAAATTACCCCACATGAAACCAGCTGTGCTACACCAACTCTACAGCTCAAGCAGAAACTTGTTTTCTGTTGATTCTCAATAAATACTCAATGTATTCTAGTTTCTTTCTTAAAGGAACTGGAAATTAACTGTCCTTGCTCAAGAAGCAGGACCCTTTGCAGCCGCTTCCCTGGAAACCTATGATCTGTGCATGGTTTATTACCTCATTATACCGATGGCTGAAGAAAAATGAGACTCTAAGAGCTGTCTGCTGCTGGTAAATATTTAACTACCAGAACCATGCCAACAGACTTTTCAGCTTGATTCTCCCTAACTTTATTTCACAATCATGCTTTCCTCATCCCTTATGGCCTGGAGCTGAGAGTATATCGTATTTAGCACATTTCTCCTCTAGGGTGTGAACGGATCCTACTAATATATTATGACAGCATTTGCACTAAAATGAACTTCAGTCACTCTTATCTCTTCAGATAAAGAATTATCTGAATGTTTGCTCTACACTTGTTGCTTTATGAGCTTGAGCTTCACAGATTAGAAAAACTTTTCCCAATTATTAACAGAGGGAGAGAACCGTGCTTAGCCTCTGAAATTGTTTGAAGGGGACAGAGGGGTGGCATTTCACAGTTATGGACGAAGTGTTATACAGCTGGGCATAGACCAAGGTGAGGAAGGGCAGATGTGGAAAAAGTCATCAGGCAATTCCAGGGCCCAGTAGCTAGAGGAAAGAAAAGTATCAAGTGTAGAGCAGCCCCAGCCTTTGCACCATTCTGAGGATGCAAGTCAAATCCTGGCCACTCTTTGTTCCAGCTGTCTGTTCCAGGCCCACAGCTCCTCCACACAGCAAGAACTGCAGGAACAAGGCACCTCCTTCTCTAAGGAGTTTGAATGAGAGGGTGGCTGTCATTCCAACTATCACTTCTCCCTCTTCCTCCTTTTTATCTCTTCAGTCTGTTAAAATTACACTTAGCATATCCAGTTTAGGAAAAAGAGTCAGTTGAATCCTCTAAACCTCTGGTCCTCAGGTCAGCATTCAAAAGTGGAAGGAAATCACCGGAGCAGCTCGCCGAAAAGAACAGGCACTAAAAAACCCTAAATTTGGAGTCACAGGGTCCTAATATGTAAAGCTATTTTCTAAGAAAATTGACTACATTCATAAGGACTAGAATGCTACAATGGCATCAGATACAAAGGGCCAATATGAAATACACTTCTGGATACATCTGTGGGTCTAAGCAACATTGCAATTTCTTTTTATGCCTTTTATGTGCCACTGCAAAACAAAGGACAAAGCAGCTTTCTTTCATAGCACTGATATTCAACAAAAAGCTCTAGTTAGACTGTTTTCAGCAGAGGAAAGTTGATTGTTTTAGTTTTTTTAATGAGGATTTCAAACATCATTTATTTCTGTAATTCCAGCTCAACTGTCACCAGCACAACTATCACCACTGCAAGAGTAATGCCAGGACTGCACTCCCAAATATACCTTCAGATCCATGGCAAGCAGTAGGTCTCATTATTATACCAGCTGTTTTATTTCTGTATTGCACTAAAAATACAAGACTCACACAGCAGGCATTTTATGAGCATGAGTTAAATTTGCTTTAGCATTAATAACAACAAAACAGTTGATTATGTTGCATTTGGCAGTGGGCAAGGAAAAATAGCTTCCAGTTTGACCTCTGTCCTTTCTACAAAGTAGACATCAGCATCCCATGGTGCTGGTGCAAAAAGTGCTATGGCTAGTGCTGAAGGCCATGCTGGCAGGCTGGCACAGGGCCAGCATCCCAGTGCATCCAGAGTCCTCATCAGTTCCCAGCTCCTGACTCGCACAGAGCTCTGAACAGAAACGGAGAGCCGCTGCCGCACATAGAGGCAAGATATTGCCAATTAACTGGCTGGCAGCATCTTTCTTCTTTGAGAGACAGCACCTCTGGCACCCACTAAGTACCCATCAGAATTCTTAACCTCTGCCTTAGTAAAGAAAAAGACAATTTGACTTGCCAAAAGAAAACCTGATGTGCTGTTCTTGACAATATGCTCACCTGGATTCACAGCATCGCTGAATAGATGTGGTTAGTGTCCAGCTGGCTCAAAACCACATTTAGCTCTTGCCTCTGTAATTAAGAACTTAAAGATGCGGTTATATATTTTTAAAATGTTTTCACATTAGCTCTGCCAAGGCACTGTAAGCATTAAAAAGCACTTACTGACACAGCTATCATCAGGAAACATCTCTACAAAGACAAAGGGTGTATTTCTATGTGAGCACCTTAGCTATTACTGCTGGCTCAGAAGTATCTAATTTTAAGAAAACCGATAAACTTTTCTTCCCCATTAATTTAAGTCATTAGCTGCAATACAGAAAATGATCAATGAATAGACATGGAATAGGTTTTCCAGAGAAGTTGTGGATGCCCCATCCCTGGAAGCGTTCATGGCCATGTTGGATGGGGCTCTGAGCCCCTCCATGGTCCAGTGGAAGATGTCCCTGCCTATAGCAGGGGGGTTGGAACTAGATGATCCTTGAGGTCCCTTCCAACCCAAACCATTATATGGATCTATGATGATAATATGCTATTCTAAGTATTTTAAGCCTAGAACTTTCACAGTAAACAAATAAATGTCTCCTGCTTGTCAAAGTGGACACAAAAAGGATTTATAATATAGTTATAGCAGCAAAGCCTCTCAGTATAGCAATAGCTCATACGTACAAAACAGGTAAATAATTACACTGATTGTTTTTCCCTTCAGACTAAGATTAACACCAGCTCCTTGGTTTTTTCCAAATCTAGGACTTTGGCTGTTTGTTACATGTTTCAAAAGGTATAAATTTAACATTTTTTTTATTTATAATAAATCATGCTAGTACAATTTATTGACTTCTGTTATGTAGAAGAGACTGAACACTATAAAATTGAAAGTATTTTTAATTTTTGAATGAGACCAAAAATACTTTGACAGAAAATACCTGAAAAAATACCAAAGCAATAATCAAACTCCCTTTGTTGTAAAATCTATTTGATGCTGAAACCCTTCCATTCTTCCATTCCCTTCTGAAATAACACCATTTGCATTCGGTCAAGCCAATCTTTAACTTAGGTCACTACTGCTGACCAAGTTAAAAAAAATTAAATTAAGAAAGTCCAATCCCAAGGAGTAAAATATATCCATCAGCAATTCACTCACACACACGCACACACATACTCCAAATCTATTTATGTCAGCCCTTCTGTCATTGCTTGTCTACAGGATAAGAATCTCAGTTTTTATAAAAGAACGTATTATCCTCTTGATTGTGAAAGAGCTTGAAAAAAACCCCACTATCCAAATACATCTAAGGTTCAAATCTCAGTGGAAGGCAAGTACAAAGAACCATAGTATTTTGTTTAGCAGATAAGTGCCTAAAGTTTCTGAGAAGTTATGACATTAAAGAAAAATACACATACGCAAAATATTCAAGGAGCTGCTTGCCATCAAGTGACTGAAGCAGACACGGACGACATTCATCCGTAGAAATACAGAGAGGAAAAAGGTTTCTGTACCCTATAACCTGCTTTGGTTAAGAATTTTTTTTTTGTTTGTTTCTGTTACCTTGAAAATTGGACACAGACAAAAAGTTGCATCCTGAGGCAAGAGCCTCAAACAAGCTCAGGCTCACTGCTCTCTTCCCCAGCCGGTGATTAGGTGCACACTACATGCCCCCCACACAACACAGAAGGGTTTCTGGTCCAGGTGCACCATCACACTGAGAGGCTGTACACAGCTTCCAGGTTCACAGCTAGCCTCTCCATATGGACAGCTTTTTCTGGATATTGCAGCCCACTCAGAACAAGACACAGTGAAAAGCATAATCATGCCCACAGAGCCCAATCTGCATATCCAGGACCATCTGCAATATGAAAGCAGATACCCAGGACTATTCCATCTCACCATCCTTCTTAGTGAAATGGAGAAAATGGCATCGGCCAGGCTCTCAGACTGTCTTGTTGCTTTGTTGTCAGGAAGAAAGACAGTGGGAGCTGACCTGAGTTCCCCACAGTCACAGAGTAAAAGGATCCTTGTAAATCTTTCTCACATTATAAAACTTCTTGAAAAGAATGCAGTCTGCAGAAGCTACAGCAACATACTGAGTCCTAAAGGCCTTTATTATGAGCATTTTCCCGGAGTGCAAAATAGCGTCTGGATGGCTTATTAGAAGTCTACAAAATTAAAAAAAATACCTGATCAACAAGAAGTAAGGAATAGAGATTCATAACCATCTTTGCAACATATCATCCTTGAAGGAAGTACAAGGGAAAATACAGTCACAGTCTCTTTGATACCACAGAATTTCACTGGGATACAGTTTCTCAGTGTTCCAGTTCCAAGAGCGAGGATTTGATATGGATAAATAAACATCATTTAAAAAACTCCTTCCTCACTTGAAACTGGTAAGTATCTGCAAGTTGTTTCCTCCTTATGTTTATTTTCTTTTACTCTCTGAATGAGTGAAACTCAATTTAAACCCTACTGCCATGTTTACCTGTTGCTGCTGCAGGCTCTGAGGCAACATGCAAACACTACTGAAATTTAAACAAAGGTATTAAGTAACACTATCAAAAATAACTTAAACAAGAAGGGATAGTCTGAATAGTTAGTTCTGCACTGATCAGAGCTTATAAATACCACAAAGTGCATGTTACAGTAGACAGAGCATGCTACAACCAACCAGCAAAAATGTAGGTGAACTTCTCAGTAAATATTGATAGTCTGGGCTAAACATAAGACTCCAGTAATTCTGTGCTTTCACCACTGCCTTCGAATAAGTGTTGTTCCACATTTCTCTCTCTCTGAATATGTGCTGTTGGGCTTCAAACCTATTTCCCTGAAGTCAGACACACTGGATTTTTCTGCTTCTGTCAGCGGAGGGCAGACAGGGAGAGAGCATGAAAGCAGGGAACAAAACAAAAGTTCCTCCAACTGCAGCTTCCCCCTGAAGTGGATCCCTTGAGAACACCAAAAACCACATCATGACCCCAACACAGGCTGAGAAAGCAGCACTGCAGGGGTGTGACCCTCACCCCTGAGCAAGGCTTTGAGCTGCTCTGGAACGTAAGAGCAGTGAGGTGCCTGGAGCAGGAGCTAGAGGCACACTGAGGGCCAGCTGCATTGGGCTGGGCTATTTCTGTGGTCAGCAATGCTAAATGTGATAAACTAGCTTAGGGGTTTTTTTCAAATTTTAAATGACACACACTCTAACTTCTACAGCAGCAAGCGAGGCCCTATGACACCAGCAGCCAACTGATTTAAATAGAATGTGTGACCTGCCATCCCAGTTTTGAGTCTGGCTGCAGAGAAAATAAAAAAGCAGTAGTAAGGTGGATCCTCTGTCGGCTCCAGGCCTAGGAGTAGCTGCTGATTGTTTTTTATGATGGCCATATGGAGTATGGATGTGCATACGGAGTGTTTCAAATTTGTGCTACGGAAATACATTATTTGCTTGCACACTCGCAGGTAAGATTAACTTGTGCCACAGCAGCATGCACTGACCTATGAACCAGGGCATTGCTTCTGGTTCCTTCTAGGGGTCTTGCTGGTCTGACAGCTGCCACAAGGTGCTGTGTAATTTTCTTAAGAGTTCAAGTTCTTGAGCTGTGGAATTGCTCTCCCAAAATCTAGAATCAGAGGCACCACAAAGGTCAAAAGCAGTATCTAGGGGTTTGAATTCTAAATGTTATATGACATTCAAAGTTTTTAGCAGTGTATGAATACCCTACATGGGCATTTTTTTAAACCTGTTAATAGCTTTTGATAGCTTCTACCTTATTATGTATCTTTATGCAGTTACTTCTTTTATTAGTTATGAGCATTCCTAAGTTCCACAAAATCTTTTTTGTCATATGTCAAGGAAAGTATTAATTACTGATATTTAATGCCAAGTGAGACAAGATGAGCTGTATTTGTTTGCAATAGAGTGCCCAGTTACAAGGTCTTACTTCCCAACAACCCAAATCTGTATTTGTATTAGAATGCCAGGTAGATCTTCATCCGCTGGCTCAGTGAAATCCCCAAAAATAGTTACATCCCTGTTAATGAGAAAAGTTAACATGGCTATTCCAGAAGAAGTAACCAGGAACTCACAAGGAAACAAGCTACAGATTGTGCAGCATTATGAAGTGCTGAAGAATGGCACTACTGTGAGCATTTGCACAGACTGAAGTCGTATCAGGGTCTGATCTATAGCAAAATACATGCACTTTACATTTCTACTGCCAGGAAAAACAGCTTGGGGTCAGTACTCCAAGGAGCATGCATGGTTTTATAGGTATAACTCAGTTTTAGAGCCTGGGTTATTTGACATCTCTTTAAATTACTCCAGCTCAGTCATATTTCCAGTGTGCTTAAAGACACAGGGCACTGCAAGACCAAGCCTGAAACATCAGCCTTCAAACAGCAATCTTCTAAGTATGCCTGATTTTATTTTACCAGAAAGGCTACAAACACTGAGCACACACCTTTGGCTTCTGATTGAAGCACACAGATGTAAATATGAATTATGTTTTCATATACTTTAGCCTATCAAACTCTATGGTGTCAGATAAATAATATCACTGAAAATCACTATAATAAAAACTACTGAAGAATGATCCCACACCCAGCAGATTAAAATGGAAAAAAATGGCAGACAATTCAGTACAGAAAATTTCAGTCCCCACACATTAAATTTGGACTAGTCCTAGCTCTAAAAAATAATAGTGTTACCTGCTCACAAAAAACCCCTTTTGACTGAAATCCACTGCAGCTACCTGAGAAAGTGTACCAGTCAGAACTGACTGCAAAAGATACTGCTGTGGTACCAATGCCTGGGAACACATTCTGGTAGGAATCTTGTCTCAAAATTTTTTTTATAATTTTCTTTGTTTAAGTGAATTTCAACTCATCCTACAGCAGGTCATTTCCCAAGTCAACCGAGGGCAAAATCCCCAGGAACCTCCCCATTTTCAACCTTCACTGCCTCTTTGTGGGGCACCTTTAGCAAGGCTTAGGCCTTGCAATTTTACAATAAGCACATTATGGCTTTAAAACACTTTTCAAAACAGGCAAACTGCCAAAAGGTGTGCCACAAACATATGTAACCTGATGCTTTAATAGTTCAGGACCCATCTGAAAGCAGTTTTTGGAAAGCACTAGTAGGAACCCAGGATATTGCCAGCAGCACGTAAGATTAAAAGAGAATGCATAAACTGAAAGCAAAGTCCCATCTAACAGAGATGCCATGATTCAACCCTACACTGTATTTGATCACTGAGTACAAAAACTCCTCACAAAAGAGCTCCAAGGACTTGATTTAGTTTTCCTGTTTCAACACAGCTGTGGCTATCCAGCAGACAAATGAAAATGAGAAGGCAGGAAAGACATACTCACCCTCTGGCTACAGAAAAAAAGTGATTGTTCAAGATCACTATTGCTGCATCTGCATTCCCTCCCTTCCCAATCTTAAGAGACTTCCTGCCTTTAGTTAAAAATACTAGCATGTGTATTGCTCTGGAAAAGTATTTACAGAGCTGAGGGAAGTCCTGATGTCAGCATAAACTTAAAAAACTGATGCTGTCTTTTAAGAAACTGGCAGCTTCCTCATAGTTTTATCTGGAATTTTAAAATTCTGAACAGCTGGAGTGAGAGGGGAGAGAGGCCAGTAAATTGAAGTGTATCCACTGAGAAGCAAAGATAAGCTCCCCAACTTGCCATTTCACAAATATCCCTTCTACCTAAAACACATCAGCTATGCAGATCAGATACACGGCTCTTACAATGCAGCTGTGAAAAGCAAGTGCCTTTAAGTTCCAACTGTTTTATCTGTGTTTAAAGTGTCAAGTATTTACCCCAGCCACTGATCAAGATCCTTGACTTCCAACATTTAGCTGATTCAGTATCACCAGCCTTGGGTCTAGCATTCAGGTCAGCAAGACCACTAACTTCAACTTCTCACACAGCATTTATTTTATTACAGATATATAGCTTCTATTTGGTTTATATTTTTGTATTGCAAAATAATTCTATAAGCTTATTTCTTTGTCTAGGGAAGGGCAGACACAGTACCTGTAGGAAATGAAGCTGAGCTACTTTGTGGTTAAGCACTAGGTTTGCCACCTTCTCAAAATACTTTTAGACAGTTTAGCCCATCTTTACTGCAATTAACCTGTTAAAACCAAATACCTCAGGCTAGCCAAAACCTGTGCCCCACTCCCAGATGAATCATCACCTCAGTTCCCAGCCTCTACCTAGCTCAGCCTGGGGATCATCCCACTGCTATACCCACCCTCCCTCCATCCCTGTCAGTGCATCCTCCACAGGGGCCACAGCTACAAACCCACACCTGTGCTAGGTTTGCCCCTGGATCAGGAACCCTGTTGTGACCAGGTCTCCCTTGAGGGACTCCAGCCTAGAGGGGCTGGCTGAGGAGCAGCTGAGGCCACAAAGGTCCCTGGAAACATGAATGCTGCCATGCCTCAGGGGCCTGGCACCTTTATGCTTCTATTTAGAGCAAACACATAAAGGTGTTTTACAAAAGCCTTCTAACCACAGATAGCACAATGGAAAATGCTCACAGCTGTGCTGTCACAGGCAGAGAGCAGGTGGTTCAAACAGCAAGTACAGAGTATAAATAAAAAACAGTTTGCATGAGGAGGTGCAGAGAGGGTCCGGTCTGGCCCTAGAAAAAAAGAAACCTCAAACAAACCCATAGGAATGTTGTTCTGTGAACAGCATGGCATAAGCACTTCAAGTACAACCAGTGACTATGCTGCACAAATAACACACATCTTGGAGTAGAAGACTGGAACAGGTTGCCGACAGAGGCTGTGGAGTCTCCCTCACTGGAGACATTCAAGAACCATCTGGATGCAATTCCATGCCATGTGCTCAAGGATGTCCCTTCTTGGGCAAGGAGGCTGGACCAGATGACCCCCTGTGGTACCTTCCAACCATTAACGTTCTGTGATTCTGTGATCTTTTCCTCACCACAGCACTCTGGACAAAGTGATATCCTCGTGGTATATGGAGTTTGATTTGCCAGGAAGAAAAGCAATGTAATTTTTCCTCCACTCTGGCAAACATACAGTACATGTAAGGATGCTTCTGTGATCTCTAAATCAATTTGTAGTCTCTTTAGTTTTAGGTAACACCGGGGAGAAGCTGGGAAGCTGAAATTCCTGCCTACTTTGCAGATAAACAAAATACTTCTTAAAAGAAGACAGTTTATTTCTCTCCCTCTTGACAGCAATGTGAGGACTGAAGTAATTTTGATCAAAAATGACGAGATAGTAAATGTGAAAAGAACTGCTTCAGAACTGTTTTCGAAGTTGTTCAAAATCTGAAGGAAAAAAGTAAATTATATCTTGCCTGTGTATAATGTACTCAATTTTTCTGTCCCTTTGAAGATGCACTACCTGGGCTCATGATAATAAATTCAACTTTTCTAAAGGTATAAATGTCACATTTATAGAGTAAACATCTTTCTTCCATTTCCATTTGAAAGAGTACTGAGTATTTCCTGATCACTAAGGGGAGGTTGTGCTTGCCAGTCCTCATCACACAGGCACAAAACCTTTTGTTTATCCATGCCCGGACTGCTGACAGCTGACAGTGGCCTGCTTACACCCAGCCTCACTTGAACAAAGGAGAATTAGTTCATGGACAAAAGCTAGCATCCTTAGTAGGCAGGCAGCCAAACAATGTTCATTTTAACTTCTCTTCTTCAGCTGCTGTGCCACAGAGTCATTCTGATATGAGCAATTGATTTCCCCAGTGATGGACCTGATCTTCAGAGTATAGATCCAGGTTTTCCCAACACCTGGATGGCAGGGATTTCTAGGGACCCAGGACTCATGCACGAGCTGAGAATGGAACATGTCACAACAAATAACTTGCAGACCTGAAAACTGTCCTCCTCCCAGCCTCCCTATGCAAGTTCACAGAACAAACAGTCAGCTTCAATTCTTTGCTGGGCTCCTCAGATCTGCTCTGAGATACAGAAACAACAAAGCGAGTAGCCATATGAATGGCAGAAGTGACCTTATAAAAAGCCACCTCCTTCCTATGCAAACATAATGACCAGGTTATTACTCAGTATCTTGAAAGCAAGACAGAGAATGAGACAGAAACACAGAGAACCTGCCTCTGCCTTTCATCTTTCTGCAAAAGAGCAAAAGAGATAAGAAACCAAGCCAGAGCAAGAGCTGCTGATACATGCCCTTAACAGATACTTAGTTAACATCATATCATAAAACGGCACAGAAGTGACCATTAAACACCTCTAGGCTCAGAAGAGTTTACTGCCTTCTCACATGTAGGGTCTTCCCCACCATGAGCCACCCAATGAGAAATTCACCTCTGATATTGTTTTCTAAGAAAGTCTTCAGGGTGAAGATGATCCTAAAGAATAAAGCCCAACTCAAGCACAGCTACTCCATTCATTTTCCTTCATATCATTCTGCCTCAGTGGGAAGGGGGAAATGAAAATTTTGCTGTTTAACTAGATGTTGAGAACAGGTGTGCTGTTTGCTTCCTCTCTGATGCCAAAAATCTCACTGTGTAAGAAGGACTTCCAGAGGGGAAAGCCTCAGTACAAAAAAAAGCAAAAACCAAAACATAATCAAAATCTCTGTTTCCCTTTCCCTCTTCTCCTATCCCTTCAGAAATTAAGATATTATAAACTTTAGGACAAGGCCTACATTTTTGCCCTATAAGCTTTCAAATACCAAAATGTAAGAAGAAAAAAAATCAGAGGAGACTCGTATTCTTAAAACAAGGTTTGTCAACAGCCTTAAGTGCTCAGCACTTCAGTGATTTGTGGTAAATCTTAAGCACATCTAAGACACTTGCAAAGCAATTTTCTCAGACATCCTCTAGAGGTTTAGTATTTTTTTTTTGCAGGTATAAAGACTGTGAGTGAAGTCTTTTAGCACACTTGTGCTAAAAGGAACAGTGCCAGACTTAGCTTCATCTCATGAGCAACAAAAAACTTACAGCATTGTTTGTATGATCACAGCATCCACTGCAAATGAAATCACAGCATCATTTTCTGTCATCTACTTTATTAATCATGGAGCACCCAATATCAGGTATCACCTTATTTCTATCCCCATTCTAAACTAAATATTTTAAGTCACTATCAACAGGAAGTTATATGAATTTTCATTTTCCTTTACAATAAACCTGTTGAATATATTTGGAGTAATGTACTTCCCAAACTTTGGGAAGCACAGTCTATTACTCCTCTATCACATATGAGAAAGCGCTTCAAGAAATCTGTTTAAGAATTATATAAAATAAAAAAAAATTACATTAATCTGTTTTAAAATGTTAAAAATTATAGATTTTGCTATGGACAATAACATTAGACCAGCATTTCAGTTTTCTTTACATTTCCTGCAGTACCACACAGCCCTGACTTAGCACAAAAAAGCTCACACCTTAGGCTTGTGAAGCTGAAGAGAGTGACCACCTTCCTTTCAGCCTTGCTGGAGCTGGTTTTCATTTCCTTTCCTTAGGAACTGCCATATTCATACAACCACCAAAAAGACACACATCTGCTGACACTCAGAGCAGGCAAAAATCAACACACTATGCAAGAAAAGCTGATTTGATCTACACATTTCAATTAGCTGCTGTTCTGTCAACTGCCCCACTGGAAAACAACACCAAGAATTTGAAGTCTCACTGCTGATGTGTTTCAACACTGAGTGAGGCTGGATTTTAGAAATTTCCCAAACCTCTAATGGAATGAGTGTCTTGCAGGTAATTGTATGTGCACATACAAGAGTATTTCACAGCCCACTGTGTCACTACAGCATCTGTACTGGAGAGAGAGGACACAGAAAAATAGTTCATGGGAGTATCTGCAGAAGCACAAAGAGAGATTAATTTCTGTGCTATGTATCACATCTCTCCCCAAAAGTGTATTTATCAGGGAAAACAGAGCCATCTCCCAGCTGCCAGACAAGAAGAGACAACAGCAAATAACTAGCAGCCATTCCCAATGCCACCCGGTTATTCTGGCACAGACACAGCAGCAAAGTCAAAAAAATTAACTTGCTGAGACAGGAAAATTTTTGCAGCAGAAGCACCAGAGATCTTCTAAATAGGTTTTTCTAAAACATTCAGAAATTAGTATTTGGAAGAGTGAACAGTACTTCCATAAAAAAACAGTTCAGCAGTTTGTATGTTTTTGTTGATATATGCCAGTATGAGCAGGAGGTTTCTGTTTAGAAAAGAAGATTTAGATCAACAAGCTAACTTTTGTTGTGCCAGGCTTTCAAAGTGAAGGAAAGACAAGGGAAAACACACCCAGCAGCCATAAATTACTCCCAGTTCTTGGCTCCAATTAGATATCAATTTCCAAAGGACTTGAGTGGGCTGAAAATAAAAAGCAGGGACTTAAACCACATTTATGTGAAATATTTGGCTGCATAAGACATTCAATGACAGACTGCTTCTCTGTAGTTGCTGGGATGTCCTGGGGTTGCTGTTTGTCAGAGTATCTTAGAAATCCCAGCAGTAGATCATATGCAAAAGAAAAATAGGCAAAATTAAAAACCTCCATGGAAATATCCTGTGGCTACTAGGACCCATTTAAATCCTTGCTTATAAGACTGTAAAAAACTGAAGGACAAACTGGATAGGTCTAAGATAGGCTGGCTGGATAGGCTAAGAGAATTATGGTGATTTGAGAGTAAGAATTACTATAATAACTAACAGGAAGGACAGGAAAAAAGTTCAAGTTAGTCTGAGGAACTGGGTAGTCAAAAACTTACCAGCTGAAAGCACTGAAAAAAATATTTCTGACAGATATGGATGACACTGGGAACTGACCAAAAAAAAAAAAAAAAAAAAAAAAAAGCCCCAAAATAAAACCCTCACTACTCTGTTTTCTGCAGATAAACCCAATGACTCTCCTACTGGCTGTAGTTTGCAGCTAGGAAGAAAATTCCCCTCAGCAACAAGCATATGCAATATCCCAATCAAGGAAGAAAATAAATCCATAATGTTTTTCACAGAAGCCTTTGCAATTTGCTCTTGCCAGCTTACACATGATCTTTCCCCTTGCCAATATATATTCCAGAAGCACAATTTTAAGAGCATTTTGCACATAGAAATGGAATGTATTCTGAAATAATGATGCTAAATAAACTTACATTTTGAAAAGAATTCAAGTTTTCCCATTTTACTTCCTTCACTAATACTTGTTCAAAGCAAGCCCTGCCTTTTCCAAAGGAAATGTCATGACTCCAGCACCTTCACACAGGATAGGAACAGTTTTAGCAAGACACAGGGCTGTGTGACTGCAAAGAAACCCGGTTTTAAGCTAAGAAAAAACACGTAACCCAGACTTCTTCATTTTCCACGGTTGCCACCCATCCTAAGGCATGTTTAGGATCTCCATAGCACAGACCAAACTAGAAATTTCATTTACATGAATGGCCATAAAAAGAAACACAATTTTAGATCAGTAGGATTCAGCGCTACAGAGAAACTAACTAGGACCATCTGAAAAAAAAAAATCCAGTCCCTTCAATGTTTCCTGTCTTAGAAGGTTTATAAATTAAAAATAAATAAATAAATAAAAATTAAACCCAAAACAAAAACCCAAACAAAGAAACCAATTAAACCTCCAGCAATTTAAAGCCTTGATTCCATGTTAGCAAATGCATTCTCCACTGAGATATGGTGAGGGGAGATGTTCCTCATGGAGAGCAGTGCAAGCAGGGCATTTCTTTCAGCGTGAGCTGCAGGAGTTAAAACATGCAAGTCAAGAGGAAGCAAAAGAGCTGGCAACCTTTAGGTTTTACCACGTGCAAAATAACTGCAGAATTACAAATTGGGACTCTAGCAAAATGAACTGCAGCCTTTGGGGAACAAAATTATGTGTAATAAGAATGCCTGTCCAAAGAATACAATATAATATGCTTCAATTATTTTGAAAAACTGCCTATGCTGCTAAGCCCTTTTCTCTTTTGCACATAGCCTGCTGTCCGGATTTCTATCACATTCTTGTCAAAGCAACAATCTCAGGACATCCCAGGCAGCTAGAGTCTGTCTAAGAGCTAAACACTTTAAATACAGAAAGAATCACCTAACAAAAACCTCAATTCTACAAAATGCAGAATTTGTATAAGCATCACTCCAAAACGCAAGGCAGCTAATGACAGCTTTAATAAGAGCCATAGTTCTCATTTAAAAATGGAGTTGAGAAGCTAATGATTAAGGATACACCTGCTTAGGACAGCTGTAATCCTGTAAACCCGAAAAAAAATACACTAAATTAGCAATAACGGCTCATTTATCCCCACAGCTGTGTATTTATTAGTCAAACACACAGCACACAAACACACTCTGCATTCACATACCTGCCCATCAACACCTGAGTAACCTGCAGTATGTGATGACCAATTCCACATCCTACATCTACTTTTCCCAAGTAGATTTTTCCTCAACATTACAGCATCTCTCTGTTTCACCTAGTTGGTACAAAAATTTAATTCCCAATGCAAGCCACTGTCGTTCCATCCCACAAAGTAACAGACACCATCATTTTTTTGCTCTTTCTTATTATGACAGTGGTGCCAAAGTAAGAGCTTTTCCTCCTCCACCTCCTCCTTCTCCTCTCATTTTTGGTGTCTCTTCTTAAAGCTTTATCAGCTTTCAGTCTCGATTTAGAGCCTTAGAAAAGCACGAAGCTTGTCTACAAAGCAGTACCCTGGAGAAGTTAGAGGTGGCAAACTGAATAGGTAGTGTCAGTGTGAGCTGAATGACAGTGCAAACCCTCTCAGCGAGGTGCAAGGAGTTTTCAGCACGCCTCGCTAAAAACTCAGAAGATTAAGGAGGCTAAGTCAATATTCATCTTAAATTCCCTACTTAGATGTCCTAATATACAGGCATGAGAAAGCAAAGAAGGGCTACTTGCATTAAGGGATGTGGGGCAAATTAATGCAATGGAATTTTGTAATAGGCTTTTCGAATAGTGTGAGAAAAAAATATTGGGGAAAAGTAGAAAGTTCAATTCGTACAACTCAACTCCACCCACTGCCGCACGTTTCGAGACATGGGTCGTGGAAGCTGCTCAGTAACAAGCGCCAGATAGCCCTAGACTTCCTTCTGTCACCACAAACCCCAGCAACTTCCTTGCTATGGGAGGGTCCCGGACGCAGGGACGGGGTTCTGCCGTGCTCCATCACAGCAATATTTCCAGGCATACACAAAGCATATCTCTATTATTAAGAATAGTAAAAAAGGATTAAACTGCCTCCTCTCACAGCAAATAGGAGTCGCTCAGGACTCTCAATATCACACTGTCCTACGCTCCAGCAGATCTTTAAATTCATCGTGTGTCTGTTTGCCTGTATTGTTCCTAATCACAGAAGCTCTGGGACTTCTGAAAGCCCGGAGAAGCTCAAAGACAGGTGGACTTCAGCACTTCACGTACAGGGCAGCAGCAGCACCACGAGAGCCCGCAAGCGAAACTTTTTTTGCACTCGCGTTTTACTCCTTGCTGTTTACAGAGCAGCCCGTGAGTCACCCGGGGCAGAGCCCCCAGCTCCTGCCGCCCGTGAGTCACCGCGCTCCGCCGGCCACGGCCGCCCCGCCCGGGGCAAGCGAGAGGAGCGGCGGAACCCCGCAGCCCGTGGGGCCCCAGCCCGGCCGGGGTGACACTTGCCCCACGCTCTGTCCCCCGGCGCCCCCGCCGCACCCCGGGTTAGAGGCGGGCGAGGCGCCAGCAGCCGTAAGGGGCAATTCCGCCTCCTCCCGCCGCTGTCCCGCGGGGATCCTCGCCCGCTCCCCGTCTTACCTGAGGCGCCGAGGGCGGCGGGCAGCCATCCCGCCTGCCCAGCAGCGCCGGGAGCTGCCGCCCGCCGCTGCGCAGCGCCCGGCGCAGCCCCGCCAGCATGGTCCCGCACCTCCGCCTCCTCCTGCCCCGGCGGGGTCCGGCCCCTGCGGCCTGAGCCTCGGGCCGGGCAGCGCCGCTGCCGCGCTGGGCGTGGGCGAGCCCGAGCGCAGGGAGGGCGGCTCCGCCGGCGGCCGGGGCGGTGTGCGCGCCTTCCCTCGGCCCCTTCCCGCCCGCCGCCGCAGGGGCCGGGCCGGGCTGTGCCGGGCCGCTCCCTCCGTCCCGCGGCTCGGGCGATCCCCGGCGGCGGCGATGCGGCGCTGCCCGGCCGGGAGCTGCTCTCGCCCCGCCGTGCCCAACCCATCGCCCTTTGCTTACAGGTGCTGGCACTCCTCCTCCGCGTCGTTCTTATAAATGAAACAGGCTTTCCATTAAAAAATATAAAATAGCGATTAATGCCTGTCTTACCAGAACATCTGGCTCCTCTGTCGCTCAGTATTGCCTTTTTTTTTGAGGGACGGGACTATCGCTGCTCCTGGTTTTCAGTGAAATAAACACATTCAAATACCACAGAAATCAACAGCAAAGCAACAGAATACACTCTTGTAGTTAGTCAGTTTGTGTGAGAGTTTACAGCAGCAGAGAAATTCGCAAGGTGTAGCATTTTCCTATTCAGTCATTTGTTGGGTATCACCTCCATGCCCACAAACACAGGTTTTCACGTTCAGTACAAACCACTGAAGGACATCAGACCCTCGGCACTGCATCAAGGAAACATACCAGGAAGCTTTGTTGTATTCCTCTGCTTTCTCCGCCCTTGATGGTGTTCCTCCAAAGCAATGCTGCATAAAACAAAACCTTCCCTGAGGATGAGAAAAGGATCTTAGAAAATGGGCTGCTGTAGAGCTGAAAGTGCCACTGTCATGGAACAACTCTGCAACTGCACACTTGATGGTTCAAGGGGACTAAAAAAGTCCCCACTTGCGTTCATCTTCTGAGCTCTGGAACAGAAACCTCCAGCAGCTTAGACTTTAGGTCACGTAGACATTCACTCACATTTCAGAGCCACTGTGATCTATTAAAATGAATGTGATCCCAGGAAACAGTAGAAGAGCAGCAGTACTGTTAGCAGGCAGTGGCTCCCAAAGGCATCCATTTGTGATGCAAACACTATTAGTATTTACTATAGCAAAAATTCTCTGAATTTTTTTTTAGTAATTTCCCTTTACGAAACTAAGAGTTAATTTCTCAACCTTATGTACCTTATTACATAATTTATATTAGGATCCACAAAGTTCCCAAAGGTGAAATAAGGATTAAATGGTTAGCTATATTAATTCAAGATGTAATATTTATGGTTTTATCAAGCAAAGGTAATTAGATCACGGCAACTGGCTTTTTTTTTTAATACTTCTATCACATAATGATGGCTTTATCAAAGTTATCTTCTTTGGAGAGGAAAAACAATGTCGGTACTAGGAAACATAATTTAATTTTGGTCATTGTTCAATGCTGTATTTTTTGTACTTTCTTTTAAAATGTTGATAAGGAGCAAAGAAGCGCTGACGCTCTCAGCAACTTGTGGATGTTAACTTATGGAGAGGACTGGGAACCAAGGCTTATGTTTTTATATACAGGCAGGAGAATTAAGAGAACATTAGTCACTGCCAAGTTTAAATGGGTGACTTTGATGCTTTGAAAAACCTATCCTAAATTTACCTTTCACACCTGTGCAAGTGTCTCATGAGGCAACTCCTGCTTTTCTGGCTAAGCAACATGTTTTGTGTCTTACACTTTCCACTGTAAGTACTCCCTGTTCACTGTAACTTAGTTGCGTTTTTTTTAAACAATATCTCAAAATGCATTTTCTTGTAGTTCAGGTCTAAAATAATGTTATATATAACCAACACTTGACAAAGAAAACTCTACATAAAATTATCATTATATTTATCTGTTCATAGCCACTGAATGTCATGCAAATAAAAATTGCTGTGAATCACTGTGGTCATAGACACCATTAAAATGCCTATACAATGGAGTGAAAGGCAAAGTTTCCTGAGGGTAACTGCTAAAACAGGATCTCAACCTGAAGTGTGTTCAAGTGGGACAACTTTTAGAATAACTTGCTAGTTCCCAAATTTTTGCCTGTTCCCCTCTCCCCCCCACCATGCTTACAGTGTAGTTGGCAATAATAAGTTAAATTATTTTAACCTGAGACTATCTTTGAAGGAGTTTTCTTGTTCTGTGAGGTGCGGATTCATCTTTTCCCTTCTGGTATCTATGTGTTCTGCCAATAAGAAACAGCACTCCAAGGGAAGTGACTTAGGTGTGCACAGCATCAGGGTTATCTTCATATCATGCAGACATGACTGGCCCCAAATCCTGTAAGAAAATTACTAGGAAAGCAAGCAGATTGTTACAGACTTAAGACTTATGTTTCAAGTTATATTCTCAGGGGTATTTTTTAAAGACAAAGCTATTTACTAAAATAAAGCCAGAGGAGTTCTAGGGAAGCCTGAAACGAAGGGGGAATAAGAGGGACCTAATGGTTCCGAGTGGAGAGGGGTCTGTCTCGTAAGTTTCATTCATTTCAAAAGAAACTTTATAAGATAGGACAGAAAGACACAAATAACCTTCTGAATTAAAAAAAAAAGTTTTCCCTGTGCCAAATAGCAAGCCAAGAAGAGAGTCCTAACATGCCCTCACCAACTGGATTGTCAGAAACACACACCTGCAAGAGCAGAGATCTCTACCCTGACCACAGGAAGGAATGTGACTGAAGGTGATGTGCATTATATTTCAAATACATACAGAAAGGAAAGGCACACAGACTAATTACAGGGTGATCACCTTCATTAGCCACCTATAGAAGTCCAATGACAAATTTGATCAGGACCCCAATTATAGGATGATACTCCCACCACTCAAGGAAACAAATATGATCAGATGTAACTTCAGCCATGATTACAGGGAAGCCAGAGCCCTTTTCCTCATCTTCTGACTTGTTTTGTTCATCACAGTTCTTTAAATGCTTCCTTTTTTGTCCACAGGTACCTTTCCAGAACTGGTGGGTGACAGAGAGAGAGCAGAAAAAATCTGATGACAAAACTTAAAAGTCCCCCAACAATACCAAACCCACAGTAGGAAGTTTGACGTTCTTCTTCTAAGGCTATTCTATTCTATTCTATTCTATTCTATTCTATTCTATTCTATTCTATTCTATTCTAATTTTCCTTCAGTGAGCAGGATTCAGCATACTCCTAAGACAAAATTTTCTAATGCCTCTTACTTGAAAACCAACAGCTACAGGTTTTTCTTTTAACTCTTGCACACTACAGTTCAAAACAGAAAATGTAATGACATAGAATAAAATTCTGAGATATCTTCCAAAAAACAAATCTATAGTCAGATTTATCTTGCATCTGGTGATGAAAAGCTGCTGCAAAATCTCTCCTCTTCAGCAGCAAATATGAGGTAAGATCTCAAGCCTTGCTTGCAGAACTCCAGGTAAGGTCTTAACAAGTCATTAGTAACTAGCCTGAATTTTCTCAAAAGTCTCAAGATTGAAACCCAAACTCCTATGTTTTCATGAAGAGGGGACCACTTCTGGACATGGTATCAGCAACGTGCCATTCAGTGTAAAGACAAGACATTTTCCACCAGGGAAAAAATATGTTTTCTCCCATGGCACAGAGCAAAAAATCTCTCTTCAAGGTATAAAATAAGAGTTCATTGTAAAATATTACCTCTGCCAGTACTAATATACTAATCCTCCCGCTCTAATAAAGAAAGAGTGAGATGAGACCTATCACCACCTGGCATAGAACACAAAGAAAAGGTCTGTATTTTTTATAGAGCAGGGGATCGTGCCAGTAAGATTTCCTAAATAAACTGCTGGAAGGCGTGATATCACATGGGAAAATACCTGGACTCCAATTACAGAGAGAAATTCTTACTCAAGGCAGAAGTGCTTAGAGGTGAGGGCTCATAAATACACTCATTACAGAGTTGCCAGGCTGTCTAAATTGTACTGGAGTGTTAAGTCAGTACAGCAGAGACCTGAGTCACAATTAAAGGGAGATGGTACCATTTGTAGTCACTGCTTTTTCCTCCCTCTTCTGAGTCTTTTTATTGTGTCTCCCCTTTTGCTTAGACTTTCATATATGCTTCCTCTGGCTTGTAAATATATATTTGAAGTGGTTGCATGACTGTGGATGGAGGGAGCTGGTGGGGTAGGGGAGACAGGGCAGAACATTCCCTCTGGCTACCACTGCAAAGGGAAATCAGCCTAATTTGCCTTGGGAACCACAGCTTCAGGAGAAATACACAACAAACATGCCAGAAAGATATGGGTGGAGATCTCCCATTTCAAGTTTCAATTCTGGAGCCATTCCAGGCCCAGCTTGTGCTCAAGGCATCTGTCATCAGACAGCAGCAGCATGATGGAAAATTTCAGCTGTTTCCTTTTCCCTGGCTAAACCACAAAGCAGAGCTTTGGCTGTTTCCAGGCTAAGTTCCTTCTGCACCACTCTGCCACAGAGACGGAGCTCAAGTCTTTAGCTTGGCAGTATTAAAGAGATCACAGAAAGTGGTTTTCCCCACTCAGGCAGCCTTAATGACCTATACTACATCTGAAAGACTGATGGCTTAAAAAGTGAGAACACGCAAATTTAATGTCATCAGTGCTAGATAGGAAACAACAACTGTTCAGAGCAGAGCACAACCCTTGTGAGGGCTCTGCAGTGAAACCTCTGCCTAAGCATTCCATGCTTAGGAACTAGAGAGTAACTGAGTAACTGAGAATGAGTAATGGCTATGCACAGTTCCACACGCACCACTCAAATACACAGAACGTGGAAGAACTGAATGAAACACTTCACATTCCAAACCTGCAAATAGCAGTAACAAATGACTCCTCAAAGTAAATGTTCATTATACCAGAGAAACTAATGCACACCCACAGCAGCATGTTCTTCTTGTTAGTTTGTATTAAGTCTTCACACTAGTCATTATAAATGACCACCAGAGCCACAGAGTCACCACCATATTCAGTCTAAAAATTTGGACATCCTGTTTTATGTAAATACTCAGGGATCTGAGTACCCACTCCAACCCCCATGCCTTCCCAGGACATCATACTCCATCTGCCTGTTCTGCAGAGCATATTTGTGCAAGTGTTTCAAGGGTTTTTGTAGCAATATTCTTGTTTGGGTAACAATCCTCCCTCCCTTCAAGGTGGTATCATGTTGTCTGCCCTGTTACCGCCCCTACTGTGAGGAAGAAAGCCTGCCAGAAGCATAGCAATGTGTTTGAGAGAAGGCTGACTCCTAAGATATTTTACATTTGATTCACATAAAATTCACAAGCTGAAGCTGAAGGACATTCCTAGAAGTTCTAACTCCTGCTTCAAGAGGCCTTGCAGTCATGCCTGGACCTTTTCCATAACATGCAGTTTCTACGCATACCTACGAGATTTCAGTAACTTCCATTTTTGGTTTTTTTTTAAGGAAAGTGCTGAATTTTGAAGGAGCTTAAAAAGTCTTTTTCCAGTTTTAGGAAACTGCCACTGAGAAGGGCTGACAGTTCACACGTTTCTGTTTTGGGGGTTTTTTTGGATTTTTTTTTTCCCTGTTTGTTTGGGGTTTTTGTTGTTGTTTGGTTTTTTGGTTTTTTTTTTGTTTTTTTTTTTTTTTTTTTTTTTTTTTTTTTTTTAATTTCTCCCTGAAGTTAACACAGAACTTATTTTTTAAGTTCTTAAAAGTTCTTTTTTAAAGTTCTTAAGTTCTTAAGTTATTTTTTAAGTAACACAAGAACACTTGCTTATTTAAAGACATGGGTATTACTGGTTAACCAAGTTTGTGGTAAGAAGAACTCAGGATGATAAAGAGTAGAAGAGGGAAAAGGCTGGTGATACCCACCTTCATGTATATCAGCTCATGCAAACCTGTTCGTGCCTTGCATAGTACCAGGCACTTATGTCAAGTATAATCCTAAGAGGTGGTGTGGAAAGACAAATGAACATGGCATCAGAAATTTAAGCACACTGAGAAACTGAAAGCCACAGAAGGCAAATTAAGTAAAAGATCTAAGAACTAAAGAAAGAAAAGTATAGAGCAACTTGCTACCTCCTGTTGTCCCCAGTTCAGGAACATTTAGAATGTTTCAGAAAGAAGGAAAAATTATACTTTCCTCCACAGGTAATTATATTGCAAACCATCCATTAGAAGAAAGTAGTCGGTTTAAGGTTAACAATACTCAGTTACTCCGATAAGCAAAAATGCTGAAAACCAGGGGTTTACATACGCAGCTGATCTCTAAGTACGTAAGGTAGAGATGCATCTCAGGGTAGGACAACTTACACACGAGGGATTTCTCATGTTTCACCCTGACCATCAGATACCAGTCACTCTTAAAGGAGACAGGATGCTGGGGCAGGTGGATGGGCAGCGCTGCTTGATGATCCAGCTGCAGCCTGACCGTGTTGGAGCAACTGACAGACGCCTCACGCTGCTTTTCCCAGGGCTGCGTTCCTCCTGCAGAACCGATCCCACCGCACTGCTGGAGATGCCAGACTCCACATTGCACAGGCAGTTTCCACTCTTCCTCCAGGAACTTAAAAAGTTTCAAAATATGTTTGGAAGGCTGAAAGATTTCATGCTTGCTCTCCAAGAATAAATTACACCTTCATGTACACAGTTTTGGTAATTTGAAATAATAACTTGGATGAGGGAAAAGGGAAAACTTGCAAATGCAAATGGCTTTTTATTGTGAATTAACATATAAGGCACTGTGAAATACAACCAGACTGTAAAAAAAAAAATGCCTAAACGTGATCATCTGGATAGGAAAGCACCAATCTTTCAGAAGCTCTGCACATGCTCAGTAAGGTGGATGAGGACATCCAGCACATAGACCAGTGATTCCAGTTTTACTTCTGGCCTTTTGTAAGCTCCACTTCAGATAATGAAGGCATAATATTCTGCTGCCAAAAAGAAAAGAGCAGAAAGAATTCCTTAGCTACAGATGACTTCTACATATTTTATTCCTCTTTTTTTTTTTCTTTCCTTCAGCATTAGATCATCAGTTAATTTTTAGTAGCATTTTGTATTCATAGAAGCTGAGAATTAACAGCCTGCAGAACTTTTTGAAAGCATTGTATCCACAGAAGTTATTAACAGAAGAAAGTATTTTCCTAAATATTACTTTCTCCATCCAGATGATGATCTAACATGAAATAATTTGTTAATTTTTAAAACATATTTTCAAACAATATGAGAATAACATTTCCTATGGTTAGCAGATTACCAAGATGGCTAATTATCACCAACTCTTTCTCATACTTGAGGATTCTTATGCCAATAAACACTCAACTCAAGAATCCCCCAAGGCCTCCGTGTCTTGCAAGTGGAAACTTTCTACTCACACCGACAAAAGAAGTATTATACTGCTTGCTAACCAAACAGTACTTCCTTCCAACACTCTTGACCTTTGCAAAATTGACACTTTTCTTTTAATGGTAGCATGATTAAGGGTGTAATTGGAGATCTGTATTTGATGATGCCTCTAGGGCAGAGTTCTCTTAACATCTGAAAAAAAATCAAATAAAAGCCTCAAACGTAGCTTTAAGTAAATATAAACCAGAAAACCATAAAGGTAAACAGGTGCAAGAAAATGAAATTTTAATCCTTTCTCCTTTAAAAAAAAAATTAATAGATTGTGAAATACTTCCAGGAGTTCTGCCACCTCCCCTGTTTATCTTCTGTAGAAGCACGCACAGACTAAATTCCTGTGCATGACTGGTACTCCTAATTAGGCAGCTCTTTTTACTAAGGTCTGCCAAAGGAAATTAAGAAGAAACTCTGTAATATTTACTTTTTCCTAGTTATCAAAACTGTAAAGGAAAAGCTATCAAAGGCCGTGCAAGTGGATTGAAGCATAAAATGAAGAAAGATCTATTACGTAGTTATTTGTAGTTATCAGTGTTATTGCAATAATCTTTTACACGATGCCAATAATGTAAGAATTCTCTCGATACACTCCAAAAAGTAGAAATGCCTTTGGATTTTTCCATGGACAGGAATCATCAGTATCTTGTGAGGAAAAATAAATTATTCTCAAAAGAGACTTCAATCCCAGCTATTTGCAAAAGTTGCAACCACACTTTTCCAGATTCCTGAATATGAATATAACATAACATCAGTTTAAGTAAAGACATGCAAGACTGCTAGAAATGTTTTTTTTTTTTAATTCTAGAGGCTGAGAGATAAAAAAATTGCATCAATAAATCATTACAGTTTGCCAATTTTCTTTAAAATTCCCAACACAAGTCGACTAAAGATCCTGGTATGCTAAAAATCAGACGTATCTGTGATTCTAATTATATTCTACCTCCTTTATGAAAATCTGAGATGCAATAGGGCATGTAAAACTCTCCCACGCTTTTTTTAGAACTGAATAAACTACCAGGAAATATTATATAAAAATTTAACATGTATTAAAATATGAAAAACTGCTTTTAAACAAAACATAATTTAAGAAATTTTTACATAGTAACAGACACATATTTGGGGTATTGCATAAATTCATTGCCAGCTAAGCCTCAGACCTCCCCACTCCCCTCACTGGCTACTGAATTTCTGCAGGGTTACATCCTGCCCGCAGAGACAAATACAGTCCAAAACTTCCAACTGTAGAAATCAGTGACTGAGGTTTCAATTAGTTCCTCATTTATCCACTTGTGTCCCATACTGTGAAACTTCATCATAAAATTCTTAAAATCCACCTGGTGTGCAAAAACTTGACTCCACATTTAAAATTACCGAAGAACTCTTGACTCTTAGGATTACTAACAACTGATTTTGGCTTTTACAAACACCAGCCATGACAAAACTATCTTTTCGGTATCTGACACAATTCACAGAAAGCCAAGGCAAAACAAAATTACCTATCCCAGTCATCTTTCCTTCACTGCCATGAGAAGCGCTACATCAAGATTAATAAATAGCTTTATTTCTAATAAGCTTAAGAACAAAATAAAGAATTGAGTTCAATAACGCTTCTCAGGGAGCTGCATCACATGTCTTACCATTTTAAGAGCTTCATGGGGTCGAATTTCTCCCACAAGAACTTCCATACTGCTTCCTTGGTAAAAGACGTACAAGACATGAAAGGGATCCCCACTGTCAGTATTTAAAATACTGAACACTTGGACTGATCACCCAAAGACTTACTTAGCTGGGGCTGGGAAACATCTTTCCTGGGAAATCTTAAATTTCTAATGAAACAGACATGCCTTATATTATGCAGTGTGTAACACACTTGGGGAAAAGTTCAATTCCTAGAATGGCTAGAGAGCTACTTTGGGCACTCAGCACTTTATTTAAGCAGATAAGAATGTCTTTTATCTCTTCTCCCGAACCTTACTTAAGTAGGCAACAAGCTTGTTGAGCTTCACTGTACTTCCCTTGGTGGGATTAATCTTCAGTCTGTATCTTCTGCTACAGAAGTGGTGTGATCCCAAGCCATTCTAAGAGAAACTGTCTTTTAGATCAGAATGTTTAGAGTTGGAAGGGACCAGGGCTTATCTGGTATCACACCCCTGCTCGAACAGGGTCATCCCAAGACACATTGCACAGGATTGTATTCAGATGGCTTTTGAATTATCTCCAGTGAGGGAGACTGCACAATCTCTCTGGGCAATCTGTTCCAGTGCTCGGTCACCTGCATAGTAAAAAAGTTCTTCCTCATGCTCAGCTGGAACTTCCTGTGCATCGGTTTCTGCCTGCTGTCTCTTGTCCTATTGCTGGGCATCACTGAGCAGAGCCTGGCTCCATCCCCTTGACACCCTTCCTTCAGATACTCACAGACATTGATGAGTTTCCTTCTCTGTTGTCTCTTCTGGAGGCTGAACAGACCCAGCTCCCTCAGCCTTTCCCCCTAAGAGATGCTCCAGTCCCCTCATCACCCTTGTGGCCTCTGCTGGACCCACCCCAGGAGCTCCATGTCCCTTTTGTGCTGAGAAGCCCAGAACTGGACACAGCACTCCAGATGTGCCTCACCAGGGCTGAGCAGAGGGGCAGGATCACATCCCTCAACCAGCTGGCAATGCTCTTCCCAATGCACCCCAGGATGCCAATGGCCTTCTTGGCCACAAGGACACCGCAGGCTCATGGACAGTTTGTTGTCCAGCAGAACCCCCAGCTCCTTCTCAGAGAGATACCCTTGCCATGCCTACAGATACTCTATTGATCAAAAGACTAAAATCAGTACCCTGAATCCTGAGATGTTTCAAATTCAAGGTATTTCCGTGAGACTGTCTTTTTAAAATTTAAATCAAAGACCAGTCAGAATGGAGCACTGTGCACTATAATTAAAACAATAAACTATATTCTCTGGGCTGTGTAATAATTTTACTGAACAAATAGCCCTAAAAATGTACTTTTCATAATTTTTATATACAAAAACTATACTAGAAGAATAAAGCTTTAAGAAATAATTTTACAGATTATGTTGCAATATATCATGGCATAACATGTTCCCAGATACCAACACCAAACTCACAAATCAGAAGCATCTTCATGGAACATTTGAAATGTTAACATGCTCTTCTCATCTTCACAAATACAAATGATTTTTAAGATGCCCCACTCTTCAGCAGCACTTAGCTTTCACCCAATGCACATTACTTTACAAACAAGCACTGAAATCCTGAAGGTCTGATTTCGGGACAACGTTCAGCATTGCCTCAGATGTTTATTACATGATAAATTAATTTAGTAAATGGCAAGTTTCTCTTATGTAATTCTTTGGGTAACTTAAACACATTTAGTTAAGGACAACATACAAATATAAGGTATCTTCTCCAAACAATGAGTTTGTGCTAACATGCAGAGTAACACTACTGGCGCAATTTAACTGTTGTAGCTTTTAAAGCATTTGCAAACCATAGCTAGTACATTTTCTCCTTGAATATTTGATTCAGGGGCTATAGCAGTTAAAATACAATGTTAGCATTTTCAAGGCTACATTAAATTAAAATGTAATCATACTAATAATAATTTACTTTTTTTGTACCTAATTATTCCATTGTAGTCACATTTTATTAAACCAAACAGATAAAGTTCAGGAAACTAAGTATGATTGATTGTGCTTTATGAATTAATTCTAATGTGTCTCTAAAAAAAAGGCCGAAGAAAACCATCCCAACTTAACCAAACTGAAAAAATCTATCATTAATCTATCAAAAAGCCCAAACCCTTAAGTTACCAAAACATTAGCAAGAATAAAGTTTCTGAAATATGCAGGTGTGATTACATTTTGAATTTTGTCATTTTAAAGCCTTTACTTTCACTGATGTAATGTAATTAGCTTAATTAACTTTGACATCCCTTCTTGTTTTTCTTTAGATCACAGCAGAATTCAAATCTTCAAGTGTGAGTGATTACCCATGCTTACCCTAAATGGCAGACAACACAAGTCACAGAAATCTGGACCAAGACTACAGTAGTTATAAAATGCAAAACAAGGTTAACAGAAATGCCTTCTTTAGGATAATACATAAGAAGGGGTTTAGGAACTCTGTATCAAAACTCATTTCAGATTATGTGGTATTTTCTCCTCCCTTCCACAGGTCTGTGAAATAAGGTGGTAAATGTGTTTTCTTCAATATTCACTTCGGTAAGAGTTTAGCTGGAAAATGATTATAGTTGCATAAATATAAAACCACATGATAAAGCAAAATATTTTAATTAGTAAGCCAATCATAAATAAATTCACCTAAAATTAACAGAAGCAGCAGCTATATTCCTTCTACATTGATACTTTTATCATGTTTTAATAGTCAACTTCATTATCTAGCCTGGCACAAAACAATTCATCATCATCGAGCACTCAACATTTCTGCACAATGAGCTAGGTCTTTTTTTAGTTACATTTTTTACATTTTCTTTACAAATGTAATACCTATGTACATTATATATTTTATTTCTACAATTGATTTACTTTACTGAAACTCTACAACTTTCACAGGGAATTTGCTGAAGTCTTTAGCAAGTATCAACCATTCCTTTTAAAAAGAAATTCATATAAACAACCAACATACATCACTGCCCTTTGACATCTCTGTTAAGGATTTGGATCTGGAAGGGCTACTATAACAAATGTAAGAAAAAAGGCTTTACCTAATTGTACATTTTGTTAAGAAATATCATCCCACATAGCTACATAAATTCACCAGCTTGCAATAAACAGAGCACCATACCGCTGCACAACTGGAAACGTGTACAAACCAATTTTAAAGTTTACTAGTGAAATAGCTTCATCACTTGTAGCACTTTTAGACTGAAGGAAATCTGCAAAATTCTTTTGGAAAGGTATACTCCTTTAGCTGTAAAGCTTCCAAAACAGTGCTGGTCACTGTATATTGTGAAGGACAAGCATCCACTTCTGTAACTTCCCATATGGTTCTCTTGGCCCATGCTTCTGTCTGAAGTCAGACTCTTTCCTCTACCTATTCCTTGGTCACTTACAAATCTGCTGTTGAATATTAAGTAGGAATTCATAATACGAGAAAGCTGCTTCTGTCCGATCCTCAATTAAATGCTGAAAAAAATCTGTTTTGGCAGGGTTCTCATCTCTGAAAAGAAGAGAAGGTATTAAGCAAAATCAAACTTTGAGAAAAAAAATCCACTGCAAATTCAGAGGGATAAGTTCTAATAAATTGCTTCCTGTCTGTCATTTGGAATATAAATTCAATCCAAAGAAATTACAATTGCAAATAATCCAAAGTCTAGAAAAAAATTTGAAGTTTGCAATATACTATCAAGCAACAGCATCTTTTTAAGTATATAAAATGGTAGAAAAGCAGGTGAAATACAGCACTTAGAATATCTCGTAGAAACACAAAAAAGGAAATGTAAAATTCTTTTGTTTTTGAAGCTAACAAATATGCTGGTGGCAATGAAACAATGCAAAAATTACATCTCTCTTTACATGTAATCTCAATCCCCTCCCCAGACTTTCTTACTTGGCAACAGAATAGAAAAAGTAACATGTTAAAGACCTAGTATCCACAATTATTGCCCCCATAAAAATTTGCTGGGACACAGTCCTCTGTTCCGGTGTTGGGCAGCATGCAGCAAATCTCTCCTACTTATTATGGTCTCTCAGAAATTCCTGCAACTCAAGCAGCAGCCACAATGGCAACAGCTCAAGACCTTCAGTCCTATATTTCAGTATCATTTCTCTGAGTAAGTCATCATACTTTCTAAAAAGTGATCTCCCGCCCACCTCAGTACAACAAGTACTCTACAAGTGAAATATAATCTCAAGTATAAACATTTTATAGAATTTAAACCTCCTTAAGCAAGTCATAGCTTGAAAAGACTTCATAACTTGGCTCATCTATTTGCTGCTGTCCTGTAGATCTCAGTAACAAATACATACAATTATTAAACCATCTACAGATTACTAACTTTACTTGAATCTTTTTATACACATATAATGAAATTTTAAAAGCTATACCAGAAACTAACCTGGTTAACACCATTGATCATAAGGATTTAGAATATTCCTATTAAATATAAGCAACTGAATTTGCACTAGATTCAAAGAAAACCTTTGTCACTAGACAGTTTTATAAACAGCACTTTATCAGCTGGGAAGGTGATGTTATTCAGTTTCTTCCAAGACAGATATATTCACTTTTCATCAGTCTTAATTAGAAATTGTAAATACAAGTTGCTAGTAACAACTCAGTGCATAACAGAAATACTTACTTTATTACTTGAAGAACTGGACTTAAAGGTCTACTATCTCTAAGCCAAGATATAAAAGATCGTGTCCTTTCTGAAGAAGGTGCATCCACCTCAGGAAGCTGTGTCTGGTTGAAGGTAATTGAAAGAAACCATCACCTTTTAGTATTGAAACTATTTTAAAAAAACAGATCCTGAAAGTTGTAACATAACTCAAGCCGCAATCTCTGTTAAGAAATTACCAACCATGGATTTACATACATAGATGTTTTTCTTCAGCTTAAGGACAATACTTTATAATATCTGTGGTGCACTGCTGTCTAGGAAGGTGTACATCTTTAACTTAAACTGGGTTTAAAATGCAAAAGATTTTAGACTTTCGAAAAGTCATCTTTTCAAAATGCTGCTTTTGCAGTTCTTGCCTGTATCTTCTTCTGTCAATCAAGTTTCTACACGTTGCACTTTGCATCACTGAAGAAACAAGAAGTAAAATCTGAATTTTATGTAAATATCAATGGAAAGATGCTACTGGACTATTTGGTTAGGGAATAAGCTGAAAATAATAAAAGGGTTGAGCAATTCACTGAGCTAAACGTATCACCTCTTCAGCCAATACGACGCTTAACGACAATTAACATGACACAAAGGAATTTATTTCAGTTAAAGCAGTTCCACTGCTACCTTTGTATAATGAGGGCATAACTTAAAAGCAGAGAAAACTTTATTTAAGTTTTTGTCTCATTTTCATTATCATAGATGCTATATAACCATAAAAATATCATCCTTCCTTTATCTAAGTTCCTCCTGGAAACTCTATTAACTAATACCACCAGCTGGTCATAGGGGACAGTTCTAAATTGCTAATATATGCAAAATAAAAAACTCTGAACAAGCAGTTATATAGTAGTCTTATAGTTTATCACTCCTAACCTGTTCTTGTCATTTTCCTCCTTGATACTATGCAACTGTAAGCAGAAAATATCTACCTATGTGTTTCTATGCTAACACTTTTTGGTACTATTTGGATATAACCATTTCATTCTGAACTTTCCTAGAGTGTCTTGAAAGGGTCCATCCTTAGCTGCCAATTGTTGACATTATGGAAGCACTACTCACTGAAGAGGAGACTTCTCTTTAATTGCTGCTCTGTTTCACACACTAGACTATAGGTACAGGTTATAACATAAAACCCCTCCACCAAAACACACATCCAAGGGTCTCTGATGTTCTAATAGCTGAAAGTTTCTCTTTTAAACATTAAGACAAGGCTTGGAAGCTGAGTAAAACTTACTGTTACTTACAGGCCTATTGTGTCATACCACAGATTTGGTATCTTACACCAGGTTCACAGAACACAAGGCTTCTGAAAACTATGTTATCAATGAAGTAACTCTAATCTTAATTCTTAACACATCTGAATAGATAATTTTTGTATTAATCCTGTTGAAATTACTTCCTATTCTTGTGAATGCATATGTACTTCCATTAAAATAATAAAAGCAGTTATGTTATAGAGTAACTGTTTGGCATTTAATGAATGATGAAATTTACATGTTTACATTCTTTCCTTGAAAACATCTGACAACTTCTATCTGGCTTCTATGAAGCTGACAAGAGGTTAGAGGTACCTAAGTATGAAAGAACCCAACCTAACTCAGTTACATAATTAAAAACTGAAAATGCAGAAATAAATAGCTTAAATGCACATTCCAAGTGTAAGCAGAATACAGCTGAGCTCATTAAAATGCCTACCATTTTCTGTGGCACTGATGCATAATTCGGGTATCCAAGGACATCTTTTATGAAGTTGTTATCACAGTTTTTTCCAATCCAAAGGTAAAAAATCTGTAAGGTGCCAGAATCAATTTTAGAAAAGGCCCTGCATACATTTTATACAAACAGGCAAGTGGTGATGCAATAGGAATAATACCAGGATAGTAATTTCCATGCAAATTAATCACTTGAGTGTTCCAGTTGCAATTCATACATACATGTCTATATTCATAAGTAAGTGTGTAAATAATCAGTACATTGGTAACACTTAAAGTAAGGTCATTAAATATATAAAAAATAATAGGTAGAATTCAAATACTGAAAGAATTAAGTTGCAGGACACCTTTATAATGTAACAATTAATGCAGTAACTTCCCATATTAAAATTAAACCCCTCAAATTATTTGAAGTCACACCATTCTGTTGGTTACTGCACACTGGCTTCCCAATCTAAACAAGTTGTAGCAAAGCACCAATCATCAAAGCTTATTGCAGTAATTATTTCAGAGGTCTGGAGACAAAAGCTAGTTTTAAATTTAAACTTAGCCCTGAAGTGATTCAAGGTTAAAAGCCCCTTCTAGACTGCCATTGGAGTAGCATAATGCTTTATCCAACTGAGTGTGTTTTAGTGCAATTTCTACAAATACCTTAAATTGTATCTACAGATTTTGTTCAGTCTCCAATTCCCTCTCACATGCAACTCTTACATAACCCAGGCCACAAATCATAAACCCACTCTTTGTGCATAACTGAGAACGTTCCTACATCAAGTGTTTTGTTAAATCCTCTAGTATGTGCAATTTAATAGCCATTAAAAGAAATTCTGGAAAATAAAAATACATTAATTCCATAATAAACATCTTGATGTGAACTCTTGGTATATTTTGACCAGTCTTACATGATAAAAATCAACCTCTATAGCCTCAGAGATAAATACAGCCTCAAATCAAAATATAAAAGCTTTTCACTGGAACACTGTCAGGTTACCTGGAATGCTGATTCACAATACTGTTACTGCTGAGAGCTGACTGGTTTTAAAAACACAGTAGGTATTGCTTTTTGGTTTTCTTTTTCCCCTTAGAAAATGTTTTAAGAAGACGTGTAAAATTTTAACTTACTGAACCACAATCCATAAGAAAAGCTCCTTCTCTCGTCAACTTCTCTGCAGACAACTTCTGAAGAGGTGGCTGAGGAACAACTCTGTCATTCACATGTATTGTACTCTGCAACAAAAACCCAATACTCAATAACACTAGAATTTTACCTTTAAAGGTAAACCAAAACAGGAAAAACACTGATGATCTCTAGTAAAATTGTGAGGATTCTCATATAACAAAATACTATGTTAAGCCATATTAATTATGTACATCAAACAGTTATAGAATGTTACTTATTCTAAGGGCCACTTGAATACCTAAAACATAATAATGCAAATTAAATTAAGAGGCTTATGTAACATTTTTGATGCTACAGATGTCAAAATTTCAAAATCATAACTACTGTTGACTTAAGTTTTCTACAAACAACCTCTGTTTTTTTCCATTGCATTCAATTTCACTACAAATGTTGCAAGAGCAGAAAACCATGAAATTCTACTCCCTGTAATGAAGGGTTCTGTATATTATTGCATTCAATTAACAGGGAGTCCCCTGATTTAAGATCCTGCCTGAAGTAATCCTTGGGTTTGTCCACAGAGCCCTATGACTGATCTGATTAAACAATCTGGCTGTTTGCACTAACATTATTAAAAAATACCCTGCCTTTCTCCACAGAAATAAACAAACAAAAACAATGATAAAAAACCCATTAACACAACCCCCCAGTATTTTCAGATTAAAGTTGCTTTCTCCTCCAATACAAAAACAGGCCAGATATCTCAAGAATCTCTGAATCATTCTGCAAATAATATAGGGAAAAATATTCTACTGACTAAGCACATGTCCTTGTAGTATAAGATTATTTAAAAAAAATCACTATTTAAAAAATTTCATACGATAATGCCATAGATGAACAGCTTTTGGGGATTTAGACATAGTTATGAAAATCAAGCTACTGAATTCCACTTGGGAGAAGTTCCAGGCTTTACTCAATACTTTCAAGAATCGAGTGTTAAAAGAAAACTAGCAAAAACATTTTAAAGGAATTCTGTAATATTTTAAAAATATTTTAAAATTAAAATTTAAATTAAATTTTTAAAGTTTTTTTTTTATTTAAATTTTACAGAATTTTTTAAAGAAACAAGACATTGAAGAGCAGCCTTTGTCACAAATACTTTAAGCTGAAGTAGTACTAAATGGCAGATTAGCATTCTGTTATGATTTAATATCTGGTTTGTCAATTAATTTCAGTAGATAAAATAAGCCCTATTTTTGTATATTTGTACTCCAAATATCTGATCTGAAAGCCTTTGCTAATAAAACTGGATCTCCTAAAGACACTGCTGATTCTTCACAGCACAAGCACACAGTGTTACAATTTAAGTGCCACAAAAAGAACTTCACAAGGCCAGTTGAAGTTGGCGTCTCAAAGACTGGTAGGGGTGGAGTATAAAAAGAGAACTCCACTGAAGAACACTGAATTTAGTCTCACCTATTTGAGTTTATGAAATACTTTAAAAGAAACTTTAAGACTACAATAACTCAGAGGTTGTGCTGAACAATACAATGCCACTGCCAGAGAAACTATTCAGTTTACCATATAATCTTGTATCACTTAGAAACAAACTCCTACATATACTTTTCCAAAACTAGGGACTAAAAAACTCATAAAAGCTTACTTATAAAACCCCTTATTTTTGCCATTATAACTAACTTTGACCTTAAAAAAAAATCCCATCTTGCTTCTTACTATAAAAAAAAAAAAAATCATCTATTTCCTAGGCTATGTCTGTAGAAGATAAAATAATAAAACCTGGTTTCGTACATGAAGTACTTTCTCAGTCTGATCACAACCATCTAGAAGTAAAGTTCTGTTTTATCCACTTCCATCCGAGAAACCACTGGAAGGTTGTTATTGCAGGCAACTGTATGTGATTTCTATATATAAAACCTTGAATCATCCATCAGATTTACTACACACAATTACCACAGACACTTGTAAATAATAAAAACACACTGAAAATGTTTCCAATACATACAATTTTCTTTACTTTCTTTGTATGATAAAAAATTATGGCATTACTGTGGTCACTGAAACAAAATGAAGTAAAACCACAGTTCTGCTCATATCACACTATGGTACTTGCAACTCAAAACTCGAAAATTATGTTTTTCTTGATTTTTTTAACTTAGGGGAAATGCTCCATTTGTATTACAATAACAATATAAAATTACTGCAGCACAGTACCAAATTTAATGGGCCATTAAAAGTAGGAAATGCTATAACCAGGCTTCATACATTACCTCATCAGTCAACTTGTCTATTCTGTACAAGTTGGGATGTATCATCTTCATCAAATGAACAAGAGGCTGGCTCTTCATCTGGCACATTGCATAGACACGATCATCCAAGCGCGTACTTGTGCCTGTTCTGAAGGCTTTCTGCAAGAGAACATTACTACTCAAACAAATCCTGTACTTTATGTCACATGTAAGAGTGCATTTCAGACTTTTCAAAGTGTCAAGCAAAGGTGACAAAGCTTTTGTAAAGGAATGTATCTTATTGATAGAATCTTAATAATAGAGCTTGAGCAAAATGTTTAAAACATAATCCAGCCCCTTCTTACTGACGAAGGAGAATAAATTTCTCCCTCAGTTTGTCTAAAATTTGCATGCAACTAGGCCAGCATTTCTCATTTTTATTCTTGACAAGTGACACTGGCCTGTGAAACTCAGCAGTGCAAGCTAGCACAGGAAAGATACGAGACAAGCAGAGTTCAGGCAAGGTACATATGTGCACAAGATTAACTCTGAATTTATAGTAGTAAGAATTCAATGTTAAGGAAAAGTTTTGGAAAGGAAACATACTTTCATGTTTTACAGGAGACACTAGATTCTCACAGGATAAAATTTATTATTTAATTCTCTCCTACTGAATTTTTCAGCTCTCCTTTAGAAGCAACTAGTACACAATTGCTGTGAGAAGCAACACAATGAAGTAAACATCATATTCTAACTCAGTGAAGAACGCTCCTATAATCAAAGTTCATATTCACTTCTACAACAAAGCTAAGGACATCACTCATTCTTGGCTGCCACAAGCATTTTGATTTTGGTTTCTCTATAGCCCACGTTTTATTATTGTCAAGATAACAAAAATTCCAAACCTAAACAACTTTTCCCAGCCACTCTTATTTCTGCCTTTTACACAACCTTGATAATAAATGGTCTGCTTTTTCCTCACCATTAACTGCATTTGTTATGCAAGTATCAAATCGTAATCAGTATATTAGAGACCGAAGTAATCACTATGCCAAAGAAAAATTATTATGCTTAGACCTCTTATAAGACTTATATTAAGGTTTATTCATCAAAACCAAGAACTGTCAGACATGAAAACCTTTAAGCAATGAGACTTATTCGTAACAAAACCCTGCAGGAAGCTCTCACTTTTTCAGTACAATGGTCAGTAATCTAAACAAAGATATAATTAAAAAATAATAAAAAGTAAAGTATTAACTACTTCTATGTGAACTTTCAACTATATCACTTGAGTTTCTATAAAGAATTTCACCGTATTTCCTTGGAAACTAATTTTTCTTCTTGGAGCTTTAAAGTACAAAAAATATGTATTGGAAAATACTTGTTTTTTCCTTCATAAAATAAAAATGAAGTACTAATAAGCAGTTTCCAACAACCATTATGGGCTACACTAATGAGCTGCCAAAATCTGAGAAATGTTAATTGTAAGTTATATATTTATTTTCATTGTAAAGCAATATAAGACAAAACAAGAAATCCAAAGTCAAGTAAACTAATAAACGGTTCAGACGTTAACAATTTAAAATAAACTACTATATCATCTTCTACAATAAATCCAATTTCCATATTTTTAGAGAAGTGCAGACATTGCTTGACCTAGAACAGAAGACTTCCTCGAACAGAACAATGAACTCAACATCAAACACTAATCCACTAGATCATACATACCTGTTTGAGAAGAGCCAAAATATAGAGTGGGAAAAGCTTGAGGGAATTTGGTGCTATCAGCATGGACTGCTGAAGATTTGAGGCAGTTGACATGTATGCTGACAAGGAGTCCACCACAGCATTGACTAAGGCATCTCTTGCATCTGCAAGGCTGGATGAAACTGAGCGATCCACAGCTGGGGGGAAGAAGGAGGGAAGAAGTTACCACACATGGCTTCACTCATTCCCTTGAACTTTGAAAATTTGAGTTGTGCTTCTGGGTTATGTTTTAAGACTAAAAAATCCCCCAAACCACATCTGCGGTCCTAATTTTTTTTTAGAAGCACATATATGACTGTCCATATAGAAAATCACTTTCATAATGCTCAAAGATATAGTGCAGCTAATTCAGTACTCTTGGAGAATTAAAAAAAACTTTTTAAAGCAATCATACATAGTGAAGTCTAAATATAAATTTAAACCTTATACAAACAATTTAGCTATTGTTGAAATGCTGTTGCCCAACCTCCAAGCTAAGATTTGCAGCAATTAATTTTGATTTTTTTTCCTCTCCTCATGTAAGAAATTTCTTCCGTGACTTCAGTGGCATAATTATGATTACTGTAAATGCAGCTTCATCCTCTGCTGAGCAAGGGCTGCAAATCCTTTGGTTGGAGGAAGCCACCTGCTGGACTGAATGTGAATTTAAGACGAGATCACAGAATGGTTTGTGTTGGAATGAACCTTAAAGATCATCTAGTTTCAATCCCAAAAGACACAGAATTACAATTCACTTCTTCTAACTTATTTCAATATTAACACACAATATAGCATGTGCTAAAATGCTGCACAGAGTCATACACATTTAACAAGAGAGATCAGTCTATGAAACAGCTACTCATGACCCACAATTAATGGGTAAGTAAGAATCCTCAACCCTGCAACAACAGAAGGATAGAAAACCAATACTTCAGACACACTGTTGTCAGCAATTAAGTCTCCAGCAACTCACTAAACTGAATCACTGTTTCTTAAATAATCCTAGAATACTAAAGTTTGAGTGAACAACAATGACAACAATGATACAAAAATGAGAGTTTTGATCCAAGTGTGTTATGATTCTTTGTTCTTCACTAACCACCAGAGACCAAAGAAGGCTCCTCTGTAAAGACTAAAGTCAACTAAGTATTCAGAACAAGGAATATTTCAGTTCACAGTTTCAGTATAAATTTGATTTTGTCATCTTTTGCACACACAGGCTTCAGTGTGTTGCACTCCAACCTTTTCTAATAATATCCAGGCTTCATTCACTAGTTCATTTAAATGGCTGGCAAAATTAGGAACATGCTAAAAAACATGAATCTTCCTAGTCTGTACTCACCCATGTTTGCTAAGAGGCACACAACTGCTTGTACATCTGCTCCTGCATACACATCAGACAGGGAACTCACTACAGGCAAGCAAAGTGTGTGCACTCGAATTCGACGCTCACCTATGAGAAATTAGTGGAAATCATTATGCATTCTCTCCTGGTAGAAGTAAACAAATTCAATCATTATAGCATCTCCTCTCATCTAAGAGGCACCCATTCTAGAAAACATACCAGTCAAGAAACTGCTGCAACACTGTCTCCCATTTCTGTCTCAACCTGTTAAAATTCTACTCTAAAGCAGCACAAATTGATAACACAAACTAGCAACATCCATAGTAAGTGTCTTTGATCCTACAAGTGAAGTACACAGATATCCATCCCAAAATTTTGCAGCATCTTCTACCATAGAAATTAGCTGCTATTCTTTATGCTCACCCAGTGTAGTAACTGCAGCTTGATCCAATCCATCACAGGTCTGTGTGTTTGGACAAAGTGCCTGCCAAACATGTTACTGCTTGTAACAAGGCCAGACTTTTAAGTAAAAAAGTCTTGCTGAATCAGCACTATGTCAAATGCAGATGAAATTTTCACATTAAAACAGTGTTTGTAAGGATTTCCATTATGTGATTAACTGCCAAGTAGGCTTACTAGCTCTGACAAGATTCTTTTAGGGTATAGAGCACAACAAAAGGCTGTGGAACAACTTTACAAACACTACAAAACTGAAATAAAAAGAAACAAAAAGCCTACTGACCAATTAATTTGAATTTATTTACCTTTACTGGAAGTATACAAAAGAGCTGTTTGAAAACAAACTAAAGATGTGTCAGTCAGACTTTCCTCTATAGACATTTGTACTGCAAATCCAGCATCAGGATTGACATTGGCAAGGGACAGTAAATCAGTAGATCGTACAAAAAAATTCCCATGGAAAGTGTGTATTGAAAGACCTAGAAGTAGATTAAATAATTCAGAGTGAGGTTAAAACAGCATGGAAAAAATCTCACAGTAACTAAAACCCCAGCCCTCAAGCTAAGGTTGAAGAAAACAGTAAAAATTCTATCACGTAGAACCAATTACATGAATCATTAGATATTTCAGCATGATCCTGCAGAGTTCATGTTCAAGTCTGTGAACACTCCAAAGTGAATGATGCCCTCACACTACACATGTCAACTTACAGAGAGATGGTACCATCAACTAAAAAACAAAACAAAAAATCAAACACCACAAGCTAACAACATAAAGAAGGTAACTCCTTTACTCTTCAAAGAAAGAAAAATAACATTCAATTTAATGTTGCTAAAGACTAAGCATATTCAAAATGATTGCTAACACATTTACACCAATCGTTGCATATGAATCAGTATTTAAGACACACCTTTTGTACATCTTATGCGCATAACTGCTTCAAATCCAATCTTTCTTGTAAGGTATCTTTTCAGGTCTTTTTGTAACTTTTCAGCCTGAGCAGGATTATGGCTACGATGGAAAGATGGATAGTAATAGATGCATCCAGCAGAATACTTGGACATGCAAGCTGAGAAGGAAGGAAAGATACAGTTAAGAAGTAAAACTGTAACATGAAATCAGGACATAACAATTGTGTCTAGACTTCCACAAGCCACATCTCTGTTCATCTTCTCAATATCACCCACATCAGTAAGACAGTGAGAACTGTCCCAGACCCAGGCAAGTGAAGAAATGAATCACCCCAACACATAATGACCTAATTATACACCAAGCTCAATAAGCATCCTACATTTGGCAGATAAGATTGAAGTGCTTGCAGAAATATCTAATGGTGTAGAGATAAAATTAAGTGTATGTACAGAGACAAATCTTGGATAATTATCAAAAGATAACTCTGTTCTACCCCTATAATTAAACTTCATTTATTCCTTGCCACGTTTCTGTTTCCTGTTCCTTTAGCAGGAGAATACTTCTCATTTAAAACTTTGAAATCCTAGAATAAATTGTCTGATACCACCAATATAGTACTTCTGCTCTTTACTTCCATCAACTTCGAGGTCAATTCCTTTGCAAAATGAGGTGCAATAACAGAAGTGCTAAAATATTTACATGACTTAAGAATTCTTGAGGTGCTTCTGAAGAGAGACAACAGTGCAGAAAGAGGGAATCAGGTACTCCTTACCAAGAGAAGCTAGATCAGAATATTGTGAACTTAAGAGAAATAAATCCACAGCAGTCTGCTGGCCAGAGCAGTCCAGTGCCAACTTCTTATAAAAGTCTGTTGCTGGACCAAGATGCTGGACCACCTATAGTAAATAAATCATAGAGGGAGGAGTTATGACAACAATTATGCTTTTTAGAGTTCTTGGAACAAAAGACATACTATTCAGCAGCATCTGAGTTAACTGAGTCACAAATATTTGCATCTTCTTTTGCTTGCCAAGAAAAATTATGGACCAAAGGCCAAAGACAGCTCATGCACTTCAAAAGAAGTAATACCACACATACATTTATAAAGTAGGGATCTTAAATGCATAAACATTGACGTAATTAAAATTTAGTTAATTGCTATAAATGAAGATGAAGCAATTGATCTGCAGAACTATGCAAGTCAGAAAGACATGGCCAGTCCTTAGTCTTTTGAAATGAATAGTAAGCAAGTTTTTTACCTTTGTGCTTGACCTTTGATTGGGATCCTCTCTGGAATGCAAAAGCCCCGCTCCCAAAGATGGTAACTGGGTTTGAAACACAGAGATCCGACCACCCGTTGGGGACATCAGTTTAAATGCAGCCTGGAGAGCAGGGCCCAATGCACTGTGTGTTTCTCTTGTATTGGTGAACATATTTGGTAATGCATTCAATAGATCTTTTATCAGCTGCAGAACAGATCGAAAAGTATTTTATGAGATTCTGCAAGCTTGAAACTTTCTGTTGCTTCAAAAAAGCTGTACTGCCACGACTGAAGTGGCAGAAGCAGTACGAAATATTTCAGTTCTGTTTTAACACACTAAGGAAAACAAAGTTGTATTTTTAAAAGCTATGATGTATCAATGAAACAACATGTAATACTTCCATAATGAAAAATTAGCATTGGAACTACATATTATGAAGATTATGTTTGAATTCAAAGTTTAACAGGAACATCTGTTTCAAATATTTACCACCTTGAATTTAATGACATATTTTGAGCCATCATACCTCTTTGCTTTCATGGAGATTTACAAGTAAACTATCTGGTGTAGGTAGGAAAATATCTGTGGAGAGAATAGAAAAAAAAATTATTAAAGAAAAAAATAACACTAAAACAGAACAAAACATTTCATTGCCCACTGCTACAAACACCATGAAACAGTCTACTTTTCTAATGTGTGTTACAGCTAAATATTCCTTGCACATAAGTAAATTATATAAAGATACACGTGTGTTAGAGTAATACAGTCTTTTCTGATTCAAATACAATATTTTCTGATTCAAAGCAAAATTAACTACTGAATTTCACGTTTTAAACATCATCTACTCTGCAGCTAGCGCAAGACTATTTTTCAAAAGAATATTCTCATTCAATAATAATGACCTAATACCAAATAGTTGAGAGATTTTAATCTTTGTTCTGGGGAAAAAATAAATATTAAGTTCTCAAAAATTCAGCTTCCATTTTCTTTTTACTTACCATCAATATCTGAGACAATCAGCATCTGAGGCTGTGATAAACCTTCTTGCAAGTTGTAAAACTGAACAGTGCTGTCAAACGTTATGAACCCTATTCTTGTTCTTGAATCTCCAGGCAGCCTGAAGCATTAAAAAATAAACTATTAAGCCCTAAATCTCTCTTTCAAGACACACAGATACTCAGGGCTCCTGCTGATGTTAGAAGAAACTCAGTTCATGTGTAAAGAAGTGAAAGGAGAACATTAGAAGGGAGATCTGAAACACGAATATAATCAATATTTCCCCAACATCTTCTGAAAAGCTGGGGAAATGATACAGAAATGATAAGCACTCAATAATATATTGATGCTTTGTTCCACAAGAGAGCTTAATAAATTCATTTAGACTGACACATGAAAGAAGACAGCCTTCTCAGTCCTTTAATAGAAAACAGTGCATTCTGCCGTTTCCTAATTCAGAACCCCCATTTACTAATGTAGTTACAGAATACTTACAGCTCTAAACCATAATCCAATGTTTCTACAACGCCATATATTTATTTCTTATGTGGACCATATTTCAGTGCATGGCATAATACAAAACAGGGAATTTCTCAAGTAAAATATAAAAAACATCATGGAGTGCTGAAAACCATGACAGTGACCAAGAGCATTAGAGGCAATATTTGCTTTTACCATCTGGGTATCATAAATGGCACTGATTTTCCTGTGGACTTAGCATGGGATTTTATGAATTTTCCTAAAATAATTAAGCATGTTTCTGAGATTCTGTTGACAAAATAGCCACAAAAAACCTGAATAAAGAAAGACTGAATGAAAAAATGGAAGCAAATATTTTTAATGTATATGTTGGCTTCTTCAAGAGAAAAGCTCACCATGAAAAACTTGTAGAAAGGAATTTTTAAGGCAAGGCCTCCACAGGACTAGTTGTCAAAAGGCAGGAACACAGTGAAGCTCATTAACCCTCACTCAAAATGCACCAGGAACAACCCCATACACGCTGTCCCAGTGCAAAAATAAAAACACAGAAATTGGCACAGGGTAATTGTGATCTAAAAAACCCGAACTGACAAACACAGTTCTCCCAGGCAGTCTTACTCTTATGGTTACAATGTTACGGTTTGCAGCACCTCAGACCTTTCAGCACAAGAATCAGATAATTTAACTGCTCAAATTTATTATTTTTGTTGGTCTTGGCAAGAGCAAAGAATGAAATTTAAAAATCTTTTGTACAATCAACATGTTTTTAGAAAGTACAGCTAAATATTCCCTGCAGATAAGTAATTAAATTATATCCAGATACACATGCAGGGAAGGAATTCCAGGCAATGGAACTTTTGCCCTTTAGGGACAGAATGTTTAGAAACTTTGAAATTTCCTTCAAAATTTTCAGTTACAATTTTTCATAACATGTTAGCTGATTTGAAAAGGTTATTTATACTCTTACTTGTCTATGTTTTCCAGCAATGACTGGCAGAGTATTGTCAAATATCCAGCCTCCACTGCATTATGAGACACATCTAAAACAAATAAATATACCGCAGGCTGAGGAGGACGAAGCTACAAAGTAAAAAAAAAAATAAAAACATTCAAAAATCATATTAAAATAAATGTTAAAAGTGATTAGTCACTAGAAAGGGAAGTAGGAAAAGGGAATACTTAGAAAAATGCAAGGTATACATTATGCAATAAAGGTAATTTACTAAGCAATATGCAGACAACCTTAACCACAATCCCCAGTGGTTAATAACTGTCATTTGTAATAAACATAAAATGTTATAGTTCAGGGAGAAAAAAGGATATTTTAGTCCCTCCATCCAACAGTCAATTCAAACCTGATGAAAGATACCAACTTTCATCTTTTAAATTCCATTGTTCTTTCAGTACATGGACAATGTGATCCATGAAACAGGGTTAAAGCATTCTACCTACCCCCTTCCCCCAATTATGTACCAAGCTGTTTATTCACTGTAAAATGTCTGCCACAATGTTTCAATTCAAAGACAAGAGAACAATTTATTTTTTCTGCTGCTGCTAATGTCATTAGGCCTTTTCCCAGGCAGATAAGACCACCATCCCAGCAGTTTTTTGCTGACTCCTAATAAAATACATTTCTTCACAATTACTAACTGGCAATTTCAAGATGAATTAATTTGCTCATTATTCTATTACTGGTCTTTCAAAAAATCCTCAAAATGAGGGAGAAAGGCAGAAATCACACTGCATCGGATTCAAATCTGACTGTGCCACATTAAACTACACTGAACGACAACACACATTGAATTACTTTTAACTTAAAAGCTTCTGACTGTTTGTATCAGCCAAAACTCAAAATATTAATTTAACTATTCCTTGATGTTAAGAGGAGCTTCACAGAAAAATTAATACACATCACTGGACCAAGATGAAACATTAATTTCAAGCACTATTATACTAATATGCAATTGCTGTTGAAGTTACTATGAAAACTTTTTCTTACCATATAGTCTGAAGAAGCAATGAATTCCACTGTAGAATTTTGCACCTCTGGCCGTTTGTGAGGCTCTCCATAAGACCGTGTCAGAGGATTATACATAAATTCTTCAGGAACTATTAAAAAAAAAATTCCCCCCAAATACAAATTATATTTTTGTCAGAAAATAAAAAACATTATTATAGCTAAATGCAAAGTAATGTGGGCACACTTGAATTATTGCAATAGCAAAAAATTTACATTAAAGATACATAAAAAAAGGAACATTTCAAATATCTTAAGCATATTGTTAACATCCAAGTTCAATCAGCAGTTGGAAAGAAAATTTATGTATTTTAAACAACAACAGATCCCCAACTATGAAACAGCAATACAAGTAGAGCATTTCACAAGAAGCAGCAATCTGTACTGTTTCTCATAACCTCTGGCCTGGATTGTAGCTGTCATCATGTTTCCATTTGCATATTGCAACAGCAGTCAGTGGGATAAGCTGAATTCATTAGACAAGGAATCAGCATATTATGAATACACTTTCTTCATGTTCACAAAGATTGCAAAACAATCTTTTGCTTCAAGAAAAAGCACAACACATCTGCCTTAAGATGCTTTTCAGAATCTCTGGATCATAAGGACATTGTCACTGTAGTTTATGTTTTAATGTAAAATATCCCATGGACTGATACAATGCAAATACTTGAAAGAGATTCTATAAATGTAAGCATCTCCTGCTCCAGTCACTTACCATCATTAACTCTATAGCAAAGGTTGCATTTCCACCGCCTTTGATCAATGAAAGAAACAAAAGGGTTGATATAAGTCCTGCAGGATCTGCATCTCACTATTGTACTTGAAGTTATTACTGGCAATTGCTGAAAAGGAAACAATGAAAAGCTGTCACAAAGGTATGCAATATACTTTATGGAAATCATCTCTGTGCAGTACAGTTCATAAAAGCTTTCTGAGGCTTCATTTTCTATCATCTTTCTTTTTAGCTGTTTAGTTCAATTTCATAGAGCAATTATGATGTCTATTAAAAAAATGTCCCCCAAACCCAAAAAACTTAACACTTAATTATTTTCTTAATATAGTCTCAAAATCAAAGATGTAGTAAGATCTTAAATGAAACTACTTTAAATTACAGCTACTATGTCAAAAGGAATTATGAAAGGACAACTTTTGAGTGACTCTATAAGAAATATGATGGACAGCAAATCTTACACAAAGAACACACACAATTAATAAGAAGAAGTTATACCAGACAGTTATTTACATTTTTACATAAATGCTAATAAATTACATTGCGAGGAGTTGCTTAACATGAATGAAGGAAGCTTATGGATATAGCTGCAATCTTATATTGTGTTTATGTTCTGCTGACAGCAAGTATCAGGCCAGTCACATGTTTAAACCGAGCACAACTCTTCAGGAGAGCTCTGTGAACACCTTTTCAAGATGTGAGCCCAATACCCAGAGTGGCAATTCTTCAGAGAACCACAGGCAAGAAACGACTTCCAACAACAAAAAAATAAACTTGAAGGGCTTCTCCCTTATGCATTTCAATGAAGTAGCAATTTCAAGGCTTTTTTTGCTCTCCTCCTCTCTAAGTCGCATACAATCTTTTTGTACTTCTGTTAAACTTGGGACTTAGAGTTCATTATGTTTCATTGTGAATGAAAATAAAGCAAATGCATATATAGAACAAACACACACACAAAAAAAGTAAGGTACTTTACCGTCAGGTCCCTGAAGGGATGCAGCAACAAACCCAAAGGAAGCTTAGCTTTGTTTAACAAAGCCTGTGTCTGCGGAATATTTGTCAATGTACATCGAAATGAGCTGAAAGGAAAAAGAAACATTATGTTAAAAATGAAATTTTAAAAGACATTGAAAACCTGATTTTAAAGAACTTAGAAATTTAAGAAATCCTATGTTTTACAAAGATGATTTAATTTAAAAAATGCAGAACGATTTTTAAAAAGGCTTTGTAAAGAAACAAAAAAATACTCCCCTGCTCCACAGTTTAGTAGTTCAGCAATGCAAGTATAGCAAAGCCAACTTGCAATTAAGACACATAACTGTTTTGGATACAACACCCAATGAAAACTATGTATTTTTCTGTTCATTATAAAGATTTTTCCAGGGAACCAAGAGAGTATTTAACTAGTACTCAGAATGTCATCTTTATATAAGAAAACAGTAGAAAAGGATCCCAAATACTGAGAAAGTCAAAACCTTTTGTTCTCTGTAACATGAAGGGACACTAAAAAAGCCCAGAGCACAAATAGTGCTGTCAAAAGTGTTCCACATGTAAGAATGATTTCCAGGCCTTCAGTTTTCTGATTTTTGTTTTCCAGTGGGACCATGCACTGTCACTACAAGAATACGGATGCTGAGTCACTTTGAGGCAATGAAGAATGCTTATTTTGGAATTACAAATAAAATCTTTGGGGAAAAGCACTTTCCACTGTACTTAGCTGCACTTGACTTGGGATAGTTGATAATACAACTTAATGTTAATTAGAGGTAAACGGATACATGATTGCTGAATTATCATAGTAAAATACACTCATAAATTATTAGGTGTATTCAGGCATAATCATAATACTTTTGTGGAAAAAATCCTATGCAATATTACAAAATATTCTATGAAACATAGTGCGTAAGATTAAGGTGTTTATTAAAATACCTTTTTTTAAATTGATAAAACAAGATGAAGATATAGAAAAATTATTAAAATACTTAGGAACCAGCTACACTTACTGCATATAATAAATTCTGATGGTAGGTCAGTTAAAATATTTGTGCAATGATTCAGAGGATAAACTTATTTTCAGTTAAAAGGGATTTTATTAGTTCATCACTAAGATTCGAAGTTAGGAGTCAGCTGAGACACTTTTTGAAATTTTAAATAATTATTGCCCACTAAAAATATAAGACACTCTCCTAGACACAGTAAACTTACTCTGGACTGCAGTTTAATTTCCTAAGATCAGAATTCAAGTTAGGCACAGGTGCTGGAACTGAAGACACCGGTAAAATATTTCTATCATGTGTAAGGTTTACTGGTCTCAAGCTTTCTGGCTGCTGAGAATGCTGTAGACTTAATCCTCCTAAGGAAGAGGACAGCTGGTTCACACCTGGATATTGCTGTAAAATTAAGAGCATGACAAACAGGTAAACACGCCATCATGTTTAAATAACAATCTTCAATCTTCTTGTAGTGCCCCCCCTTCCAGACACGTATTAAAAAAGGCAGCAGTTAGTAACAAACCCAGACAAACAAAAGGAGTGTAGAAATTTAAAAATGCTACAACAAATGTGACACACTTTCCAAATGTGTATCATAGGACAAAATTCAAATTCATTACACAAATCAACAATGGAAATCACACATAATCCTTCGATCTCTCCAGGCATAAGAAAACAAATTACTAAAAAGGCGGACACAATTTCTCTCCCACTCTGCTCTGCAATTTAACTTTTATTACAATCAACTTTTCCAAGTTACAGACACTGACCTTAAATATTTATTTTTAAATTAAAGCAAAACACCACAGAAGAGGAGAAAAGGTTAGGTTGGAAGGCACCTTTGAGGTCTGGTAGTTTACCCCTTGCTCAAGCAAGGCTAACTTTAAAGTTAGTTTAGGTTGGTCATAGAGATTCATCCAGCTAAGTTTTCAAAATATCTAAGGATTGACAATTTCACAGCACAATCTGTTCTAGTGCTTCCCCACTCCCATCCTAAAGCATTTTCTCCTTAGATGTCCAACCCTTATTCACTTGAAGCAACTGCTGTTCTTTTACTGTGTGCTCCTGAAAGAGCCTAACTTCATCTCACATTACAGTAAAGATGAAGCCAACCCTTTCAATTAAAAAAAAAAAAAAAATTAAATGAAACATTTCTTCCAAGTCACATTTCACATTATGCCTGTGACAGTGAGAGTCTTACTGGATGTTATATGCAGTAAGGAATTTTGATCACCTACCACAGCAGTTTCACTGTCTTTGCCGGCTGGCCCTTACTTCAGTAAGCAGGATTTGTGTATCAGTATGTTTCTTTTTCTAGACCCCTTTGCACATACATTCCTCTGCACTTCTTCAGCATTTGTGTCTTGCCTCAGTACCTGGCTCTTTTTCTGCCACTGTTATCTGGGGATTCACGTGTACAACAGCAATCAGGTGATTGTACACAATTTCTTGGGTGTTTGGAGCTATCTTTATGAGGAAAACAGAGCAGATGCAGGCAGCTTGCTCCACTACACACAGGCAGCACAAGCTCTACAGAGCTCTTGTATCTGGACCCTAGGCCATGCTATGCCTTATGACCTTGCTCATAAGGTCATTTAATGCTTGAGATCATAGCCTATAGCAATGCCCTGATGTATACTGATCAAGTACTTCCTCATGCTTCTTCATTGTTTCCTATCAATAAAGCTCAGCTCTTTCAAACATCAAAACTTAACAGTGTGGAGTTTGCTAATAACTGGTGAAGTAAACTTGTTAAGCCTAACTACCTGGAGGCAACACTTAACACTTTCATTCAAAAGTCTTCCAATAACTTTAGAACCAGACATCAATATGACACCAACATTATACCTAATGTTTATTGTCTCAGAAACTATAAAAATATGAAATATGAAAATAAAGGGGAAATACATCACACAGAAAAGGGTTTTCCCAGGAATTTACTTCATAAAATAATTTTAAAATTAAGAATACAAGCCTGTGCATAGTGCTGAAAACCAGAATGGTGTCCTGGATTACTGGGCTGCACAGGAGTAGGTGGTGTTGCATTTTGGTAGCCTGGCTGCAGTGCTGGATATCCATAACCAAAGGGCTTAGAAGCTTTTGATGTTTGGAGGACTGACGGAGAGGGAACTGGACTGCTAGTCACAGAACGTGTCTCTGGAAAGACAAAAGAAATGCCACAGGTATTGAATATACTTATTATTTCCTTCTTAATTTAAATGTAAACTCCTAAATGCTTCAAAACAACATTGCCATTCGTAATTTTTTTCATTATCCATCAAGTTATTTTTCTGCACTGAAAAAAAGAATTAAAAAGAAAGATTATTTCAAGAATTTTGACAAAGACAGTATGTATGGAAGATGACCAGGGTCTTGTGTCACTACAAACAAAATGTTACTTTACAAAAAGAGGCAACTTGAAAAAAAAATCATTTGAATTGAATAAAAATAGAACCACATTTTATTCCAATATATACATTTGATATAAACCAGAAATGACACTATTCATGCTTAGTCTCCCCTCTACCACTTCTGAAAACTGTCATAGCATGACTAGAATCATTCCATGATTCCATGATTACTTCATGAAAAGCCATGCCTACAGTTAGAGAAGAGTTCCATTGGTTTAGCCTTATATTTTGACAGTATTCATAAATGGTAGAGGAGAAATAAAGCATGCTCTCTTTTGAAGTTTTAACCTGATGCAAGTTTCTCTCATATATGCCTGCAGCACAGCTTAGTTCTGCTATTTTTCAAGTTCAAACTGAAAGTAAGACATCGACCTAAATCCACAGTGAACTTAACAGCTGTAAAGAGATCAAAGTACTCTTTTGAAATGTCTACAGATGTGAGCTAAGTTTCAGAAGAATTTAAGCTTGGTGAAGTCAACTGGGAAAAGTGCAAGCAAAGGAGAAAAGCACTCAAGAAACCAACTGCCAAGAAACCACGTTTGTCATGAACACTCCATGAGGGAAAAATCCCAATAAAACAATAAAAAAACAGCAACAGATTTAGGAAACCTAATACTGATTTTGTTTATCTTTAAAAGCAAAAGGAACAAGTTCTTTTTAGAATATGCTTTCAGCAGAACCAAAATGGTTAGTTATTAGGCCAGAGGGTATAGAATTTGTAGTCCTGCTAGACTCTATGTGGATAACAATACAGCTTTCTAACTGAGAGAAATCTTGCTGTAATCAGGAACCCATCAAACGATGGCAAACTACTGTGACACTCCCAGGGGCCAGAACAAGGCAAAGGAACCAGGAGGGGATAGGCCCTCCAAATTAATCCAATTATTAATTTAAAATACTGGCTGAAATACTTTGAATAGCATCTTTTCCACTTGCTCTCAAAATGGCAGCTCTACAGATTTCAAGACCAAGGTAGTCAGCCAGTAGGTTAATTTAGAACCAACCTGAAAGTCCTGATAGTCTTAGAGCTAAGAGTAAGCAAAACAGCAGCGATTTTCTTTAAATGAAGAAAAATAAAAGACAATAACGTGATCCAAGCATCTCTGCAAGCTGATACTGTTGGTCTCCCAAAACTTCTGTGATGTGTCAGCAACAATTATCAGCTTCTAATGCCAACAACATAATCAGGCATACAGTATAATCTAGAAAAAAGATGCTGCTTTCACACTCAGCATATTTTCTGCACTACCCTTAATACTACAATGGAAAGTATGACTTATGATTCAGGGAAGTTTTATTAAATGGTTATATGAACTTCAGTGTTAAAACTGTGAGAAATTATTTTAAAAGACACGTATGTTTCCTCTGATGATTTCCCCTGTTCCTTTCATAGGCACCGCCTTTCATTTACTTGCTAATTAACAATATACAACACCAGAAACAATAAAAACCCACATTAATGTCCTTGAATAAATAATTTAAAACAAACTGCTTACCTGGATAGCCACCTCCTTCCAGAGCATCATAATTGTTCAGAACAGGAGAGGCACTGCTTGTAGTAGAGGAACTGTCAAGTGCTGGGGGAGGAAAATAGTTTAACTTTAGGAATATCAGAAATAGCAAACTTTTGATAAATAAGAGACTGAGATTTTTTTTTTTTCCTAAAATCTTTGATAAGAAACTGTCAAGAAAGATCCTGGGGAAAAAACCCACCACTTCAGCCCTAAGACTTGAAAACTATTACCACTGTAAAGAAGAGAGGGAGAAAATATAGTCAGCAAGATACTAAAAACAACAAGCACGTGCCCAACAAACAGCAAGAGAGATCAATGGGAAAAAGACAAAAACAATGAAAAAAGTTGTTTCTTGAAATAAAAAATATTTTTCTATTTAACCAAAAGTTCTTTCTAGACTGTATGAACTGAGGCCATGCACATTTTAAGAACAGTCCATTCACGACTTTCTTCACAACTGCAAGCAACAGAAGATTCCCATCATCTTCAGAATGATTATCCACCTTCAAGCCAAACTGACAAGGATCTAATTCTTCCCTCCCTTCTGTATCATTCTAATTCACAGCTAGCTTTCCTCTCAGTCTAAACATTCTATTTTCCATTATCATTGACAAGAGTCTGAACTTCAGTCGGTATAAACAATTACTCTTGGCTCAGCCTAAAGTAGCTAAGTAAAAAGTAACTATGGTAAAATTAAGTACCAAAAGTTAACTAGGCAGATATAAAGGAGCACAATGAGCACATACATAGCTGTCAGGACTGAAGAGACTCTATTGCTTAATTTTTAGTTCAACGTATGCAAAGATCTTGAATATCTTATTGTAAAACATCTGGCAAACAAAGAATTACTTTAAAATATCTCTTCCAACACGATTTCATGCACATTTATTTCCAATGAAAAAAGGGCCAAGAAGATGAAATGTATGTTCTCTTTAAAACACGCCAAGCCATGAAGTGTGAAAGAAAAAAAAGTGTCTATTTACGAATTGAGGAAAAAAAAGAAAATTGTATATATAATTTTTGTGGCAGAAAAGACTGAAAAGATTCAGTGATACTGTTCTACTCGGAAGGATCAACCATGACCACACATCCCAAGCTGAAAGTATTTCAAGGGAAAACTTCAATGGTGGAACATTTGAGACTTCCAAGTGAAGAGACTCTGCATATGAAAACATAACGTCACTGACATTTGGGATACAGAAATACCATTGGACCATACTGACAGTATGGATAATTCTTGAGCATTTTGCTTTTAAAGCATTCAATTAAGAAACAGAAAAGCTATTTAAAAAATCCATAAGACTAACAATAATATATTATTTAAAGTAAAATTTAATTCTGTGACATTCACACAATCTTAGTTTTCAGATTTTCACTGTAAATGTTATATTTTTTTTAAATCCTGGAGGTTACTAAAGAACATAATTGTGAGATTTTATTTTCTGTTCTAGAAGCTGAAGGAATCAAGATTCATGACTTTTTTTACCCTGATCAGGATTAGGGCTTTTAAAGCTTTTCTAAGTCTTACTACAGAAAAGTCAAAATATACTTTTGTTAGGTCAACAAAAGTAAGTTACACGAACACAAGCAACCAGATTTCCAGCACCTATTCTTCATAAAACCACTGTGACAGTCCAAGCCTGAAATTAGTCTACTGAAATCTGTTTAGGATTTGCATTAGCTCCTGCTGACAGGGCATAAAGCAGTATGCTGCTTATTAATCAGACAGACTCTGTATGGAACCTGGGTGCCCTTTCACGCTTTTCCGTAACATACATTTAAATGCAATGATACCTCTAAGGTTACAGGTTTTAGTGAAGTACAGAACTTGAGACAGAATGATGGTAGGGAGTATGAAACTTTGTTTAGGGAACAAAGTAAGGAGAAAAAGGTTACAATTGATAAAAAACCTAATCAACATCATTTGGACAGAAATCTTGGCAGGCAAACTCAACACACTGCTCTTAATTATGACCTGGATGTCATTATTGCTTTGTTCCACTCTTCATAGAATTATTTTCAGTATATATACTGAAAATAATTAAATACTGAGAAATATTATCAGTACACTACACTATTTTCACAGTATTCTAGATGATGATTTAATTATTTTAATAAAACTGGCACTGGTTTTTTTTTCTGACAACATGTATCATAAAATTAAAGAAAAAGTGACAATAGTTTCCTATTTGCAATCAATACTAAAAGCCAGCAGTACAAGGTATGTGCTGTTACTTCCATCTATCAACAAGGGTAGCAGTCTCATGTTTATCTCAAAAAAAGCTTTTATACCGTTACCACTCATGCTGTCAGTAAAGACTTCTTCAGTTCCAAAAGAAAAGGTTACCAAAATTGAAGAAACTAAACTGCTGAGAAACTTTAAACTCACAAAACCAGGTCATTCTGACAAAACAGGCAAAATGCAACCAAGTATGTAACACTTCAACCAATCAGGACAAACTGCTTCTTAAAAATGAAAAATCAACAAACTTTTAAAGTTTTCTACAAAGCAAGCAGATTAAAAGTGAACCTATGAGCCTGACCATTGAGACATACACCTTTAGAAGGAGAAGAAAATCAGCACAGATTAATTTACTGTCCTAAATAGCACACTTACAACCTCTCAGTGTTTACTACCTTAATTGAATGAGTTCCTTATGCATAAAATGAGAAACAAGGTAAACACTGTTTAATGTAACGATACAAATGCCATCTGGTAGCTTAACCTGAACAATTATCAGTGTAAGTTCTACTGCCAGTTATCTTCAGTTAAAACTCACTGCAAATCAAAATACTAAAAATACGGGAGTCTTGCAAGCTGTAAATATTACTTTGTTAGAGTCATAAAACATCTGATATTAACGTGACAAAAAAAAAGACCTATTTGTTGGTCACTCCTGAAGTTATTTTTGTTTACTATACTAGAAACAGATGGGAAATCTCAAGCTGAAGAGTCAAGGTGATGCTTTGTATTAAAGGAAGAAAAAGTTTCAGGGGATGGAAATATGGGGAAAACCTTGAGTAGGAAGAGAACAAGATACTGGTGTAAAGCTAAAGCCAACCTGCTTCCTCATCCTCCTCATCCTCTTCCTCATCATCTGAACTTGATGACAAGGGAGCTGGTGCAGAGCTAGCTTGATTATTAACATATCCACCATACTGCATGCCTGTGAATTGGAAAGCACAAACATCAGAGTCAGACAGACAGGAAAGACGAGAAACGGAAGTCACAAATCATTGCATTAAAAGTGAGAGAAATCAGCTATTCCAGAGAAAATCCCAGCATGCAGCAAGTTAAATCTACAACCCTAGAAGCAGCTTTTAGTGGGCTAGGTCAGTAAAATATTAGTAGCACATGGAAGTTAGCAGATAATTTTATATGTGTGTATGTGCATGTGTATCAGGAAATTAAACACACAGACTTCCTACCTATCTTTTTAATACCAGTTTATCCAGTGGAGTACTTTCGTAAATTAATACACAGAAATAAAGGAGTTACTTCCACATAAATTCAAATTATGTAATGAAAACATTTAGTACTAACTTTTGCTTGGCACACCTGCTCCTTTTAAGACAAGAATAATTCATGTTGGAATTCTGTCAGAAATGAACAAAATATACTGCTATTGCCACATGCAAGAGTACAAACACACATACAGAGAGCACAACACAATCAGTGAAATTAAGCTAGGTAAACATGAAAATTTAGGTTGTCTTATGTTTACATGAGTGCCTAAATTCGGGCTCATAAGCGTGTGATTACACCATGCACTTCCAGTATCTGGTGACAATGCAGCAACTGTTTGTTACTGCTGTCACCTCAACAGCACAACCTATCAGGGTTTTTTTAGTTTTTTTGTTTGCTTTTACAATATCTACTCTAAACATATGTGAGCAATACACAAAAGCAACATAAACATACCATTTCAAAACAGAGTAAAGCGTGCAGCAATGGCTTATATTACTTTCCTACATTACTTGTTATTAATGCATTTTCATCATCTTCAAGAAATCTTACATTTCTCTTGTGACAAGGCAGGGTTAGCAAGGATTTTAGATATGCTTTTAGTCAGGCAGTGACATCCTAAATAAATGCAAATGATCAGTTTCACTCTTATCAATCTAATGGATTCTATGGCGAGAAAGTATCCTAAGTAGTCAAAACTCTTCAAATATTTGGGAATTTGGGGTTCCTTCTGTCTGTAATAGTACTGTGGCACCAATGAGTAGCATTCTTCATTTTAATACTATAAAGCTTTACAGAAGTGTTATGTTATGTATAATCTGAAACCATCATGGTAACAAATAATATGCCCATCCATGACTTCAATCAACTGTATCAACCTTTATTTTATTTAAAATATGGTCTATAAATGGTGTTAGTTTCATGACTCTTTCAAAAAGGGTTAGCAAATGAACCCAAGAGGAGCATTTTAATTTCACTTTAAAAACACCAACAGAATCAAGGTGAAGAGTATGTACTCAAATACTGGAAGTAAAAAGAAAAGAAAGCAAAACTATATAACAATATTCTTGAGAAGGTGAACTTTTATAGAGAGACTGGTGCAAGAAAAGATGGGCATTATATTCCTTTATCTAGTGCATTAATACTTGTACAGTTCCGCTCAAATTTCTCAGTAATCCAAGTAGTCACAACAATGAATGAAAAAATCATCCAAAGTGCCACTGAGTAGATTCAGTGCTTCAGTTTTTCCATACTGTTAAAACACAGGGCTAAGTGGAGTAATTTCTAGTCCCATCTTTTATAAATTTACTGAATACACTTGGGAAGGAGAATACAAGAAAATCATTATCTGTGCAAGAACAGACTAGAGCTAACACACTAACAGACAATGTCTTTTCTCAGGCTTGGGAGAACTACTGAGGAATAAAACAGAACAACTGCTCTATTGTGAAAGAGGGAAAAAAACCCTATCTTAAAATAATTAACATGCAAGGGTAAAAAGTCAGGATAACAAGAAGGGCTGCACTGTAACAGCAAGAACCAAAGTAAAAGTAGTTGTGCCCAGTGGGAGAGTGTAAAGACATCATGTACGTGGATAAGAAGAAGAAAGAAAGGATATCTACCTGGAAAGTGCGTGCCAATGCAAAAATTCCAAGCATGCACAGATGAGAGAAAAGGACTCTATTACTCATTACTGGTCACATACATTGAGGATGCAGGTGCTCAGAAAGAATACAGAAGAAAAGAGATTGAAAAAATATGCTACCAACATAGAAGTTTAGGAATTATGAATTATGTCACTATGAATGCTGTGAAGACCAGGCTGGTTTGATTCTTCCCAGCCTTATGAGCTTGCATAGATTTATTTTCATTGCCAACAGCACTACAGATTTCTGCCTTTGAGACTGTGTTGTGCTAGTACAACTGTCCAGCCAAAAAAAAACTCCAGAGAATAGATCTGGCTAAAAAACAACATAGTTTAAAAAGTCATTGTCAGGTGAGAAAGTCTCCCATTCTAGTTCACTGCCCAGCAATGGCCTACTGGCCAACACAGGGGAGAAAGCAATTGAGGGCAGAAATGGGTGACTGCAGACAGCAATTCCAAGTGCCATCATGTGCCTGATCATGTTTTCTGTTGTGACAACTCAGTTCTGCTTAGTATCTTTTACAGATTTGATAATGGTGTTAAAATCTCCCACTTTTAAAACTGCAAAAGCCAATTTTGAAATCATTATTTATTTTGAGTCATGTTATTCCATAAATCTGGCCTAAAATGCAACCACATAATTTAAATCATCACAAGTTTCTTAGACTGGAAATTTCTAAACCCTGCAAGCAGTGTACCTGTGAGAGAATACTATTGCACTCGAAGGCTTTATCCTACTATAATCTACAGACACCTAGAAATGTAGGTGGCAGGACACAGAAGATAAATTGTGATAACAACACATTTGCCTGTGAAATAAATCAATTATTTAGGTATTTTAAGTTCAATCACCCACACCATAAAAGCTTTTCAAACATAAAATGCACATTATATTTGTACAGATAGTTATGTAAGATTAAATAGGCTTCAATACTTTTTAAGGTTTTTGTCCTGTTAGAAGATAGTCAAGTAAACAATTAGAATTTTTTAGTTTTTAAAGGAATGCCCCAAGAGGAGCCTAAAACAATAAAATCCTTTTTAAAACTAAATGGGTTTTTTTCAGAATATTTTCATATAGACAATGGTACTCTATAATTTAAAAAAATATTTTAAAAAATCAAGTCCGTCTGATTACTGCAGGAGGAACATACTTGGAATTCTAACTCTGACAAATATTTAGTACATGTGTTCTGGTTTTTTAGTAGGTTCACTTCCACAAATAGTTACCACATTTAATTTTTGATAAAAAAGTTGTTGATAAAAAAAGCAAGAGCACATTATTTATTTCAGATTCCTCAAACAAAACTAGCAAAGAGTTTGAAGTCTTCCACTGCTCATAAAACCATCATCTGAACATAGAAACTTATGTGTGATTACATGTAAATAGATAAAAATAGATCAATAAAAACTCCTGACAACTTATCTTTATACTGCCAACATATTGTTGTTAAAATGTGCTCATTCAGCTACTTACTGCATTCACTTTCACTTTGTGGAAGCATTTGAATTTAGGGTAGTTCAGCACCCACTGCATGGATCTGTAGCCGCTGTACCAGGTGTTCACACATTTCAAAGGAATTACTTCCAGAACACACACACTGCACATCAAGGCAATCACAGTTAAAGAGCTAAAATCTTTCTTCTCATTAAAAACATGGTTTGCAATTTTTTTGGAAAAAGAAGCAACACTTTTTTTCTAGCAAGCACACCTACAACACAAAGTCTATCTAGCACCAAAATCAACTATAAAACTGTGCAAGAGCCACAGTTCCAAAAATTGACAGATTTTCTTTAAAATTATATGCTGTACATAGGACTTTATAGCAATGAATATTTTTTTTTCCTCTAATATATATAGAAATGATTGATGAACAACCTGTAATCTGCATTCTACCAGAAAAAGGAGAAAATGGAGGAAAAGGGGTAATTTAGTTATTTACATCAGAGGATTCTGTAATTTAAGAATTAAAAAAATGTGCTGTGACAATCACACACCATGCAGTTGCCAATTATTTTGAACACTAGAGATACCACATTGTTCTGACAAAATTAATGCCTACTTCCAACCCCTCAGCCAGAGTCCCTTTCCGTAAGAATTTAAAATTCTGAAATTGCTAAGAGAAAACAAGGCCAAAAAAAAATAAAAGTCATGCAGACAATTAGATTTTGAATACTAGATACGGAAACATGTAATAATCAAGGGGCAAGTTAAAACATCAGTGTAAAGTTTAATTTAACTGAAGAAGGCTCAAGAGCCAATCAATTCTTTGTCAAGATGCTGCCAACATCAGAATAGGAAAGAGCTTATACAAATACTCAGGTTTCCCACAAGAATTCTTGCAGCAGCTTTCCATGGGCACTTACAGCTAGGTAGTAAGAAAATTCTACCACTTTGAACTTAATCCTCAAACTCACTGTTTCCACAAACTAGCAGATTTCTAGTTTACAATTCATTTTCCAATACAGACTAATTACAAGCTAATTTTAAGACCTTCCTCTAAAAAATTAAACTAGTGAGCAGTTTTTTAGAATAAGGGAACCAAAAGAAAGTTTTTTTGAGCAAGAGACATGTAAGACTGCCAACAAGACAAACAAACCAAAGGCAAAACATGGACAAAGGAAATCAAACACAAGCACTAAGAGAATCTAAAACCAAGGTGACATAAAACACCACCACTCAGGGAGCCTGATGAGATGCCAGAGATGTGCTCTAGTCAAACACAGAAAAGCAGCAATAAAACTTCCAGCATTCATGTGTGCATGTGGAATACAGCAAAAGCCTGTAGTGGGACTTCCCATTCCCTTTTAGTACCTTCCTGAAGGGCCAGCTCTGGTGACTGTGTAACAGATGGTGAAGATGGCGGCTTTGAAGACAGGCTTGGAGCAGGTGACCTTACTGACGACATCACAGCAGAGGAAGCAGATGTTCCTACTCCAGGCTTGGTAAATGGAACATTCTGGCTCACTGAGTGCACAGGCTGTGAAGAATCAATGCCACCTGAAAACAACAGCAGAAAGCAGGAACCCTTTGTATGTACTTGCACAGACAATTACACAGCACAAGCAATCACATTTGATTCCACAGTAACTACAAAAAACAATACAGTAGTTCAAAGAGAGATGCCTTCAAACAAATATCTATGGAAAGATTGGTTGCTTTAAAAATTCAATACCTACAGTGCTAAAACTCCATTATAATGAACAAATTGCTGTGACAACTGCAAAAAAAAAAAAAAAAAAGAAAGCATGGTGCAGTACGAGCAAGACTAAGCTGAAGCTTCTTTTTGATATATCCCCACAATGCTGTGCTTTTACAAGTTAGTCTTCCCAGGTAAGTGGAATGTAGTCCACCTGAAATTCACCCTTCAACATTGTTCCCATGGGAGGAAACCTTGTGCAGTAGACCAGTATTATGCCTCCCTTCCAGTGCTGGCACTTTGCAATATGGGTATTCAGTTATGAGACTCATATTCCAAGCACTCTATTTCAATCAATCCTGAGTATTCCATAAAACTTCTGATGTGTTTTAGACATCTGGACTAGATATAATCTGCTTAAAAAAAGGTCAGTTAATGCTTTGAGAGATTTGACATAGTCCAGCTGAAACTCCTATCAGACAAGGACAACATAACTTCAATAAAGTTAGCTCTCAACTAAGGGTTTCTCTTTGCTTATAAATTGAGAAAATCTGTATTATGGTTCTTTCTAAAAAAACCCTGACTGAACAAGCTGTTAAAAAGAAGAGAAAGGAAATGGTTTTACCAAAAGTACTCAGTAAACAAACACAGAAATTAAGCAAGAGCATAATTCTCCATTTGCAGAGTACTTGTTTAAGTTACCAAATTTGCTAGAGGATGCAGAGGTAGTATTAACTTTGCACATATACCATCTTCTGCATGTATAGCTGTGTAGTTCATACGGTTCCTGACTTTTCCTTGAATAATGGAGGTCATATTTCAAAGAACTTGATGGGCAAGTTGAAGTTTCCTTTAGAGGGTGAAGAAGAGGGTGAAGAAGTTTCCTTTAGAGGGTGAAGGCAGCTTAAAATGATCCTTCTGTTTTTATTATTTACAGTAAAAATTTACAGCACACATCTTTATTATCTTTAATACATTTTTCAATTTTAAATCTGATGTTGAGCATACACACAGCTTTTTCTCAAGTCTTATCAAAATCTAAATGATGTCTTTTTCCAATGAACATACAGAGCATTTTTTTACTGCAATGGACTTCCTATAACCTCGGCTTCTACAAAGTGTCCTGCAGATTCTTCATGGGAGCTTCAGAACCCGTCAGCAGGAATGCTCTTAATACAGTAGCTCTCCTCAAGCAAGATATGCAAGATGACAAGGGAAATTCTTTGCTACATCTATGTGATCACCCAGGTTTTGTAGAGCTGTTTGTAGGGTGATGGTATTTTCCACATTGCAGGTCAATATAGCGATGCTGGCAGCATCAAGCACTGTTGTAGAGAGTGTTAAATGCTGTAATGTCAGTGTCACGTGCTCAAAGCTGAAACCAATTTACACCTGAATTAGCTGAAGATGTAATACCTTCCTGCCAAGTGCTAATATCTATTCTCAAACAAAGGTTATCCAATTGCCTTCAAAATTATGTGAATCCTTTAAATAAATTGTAAAAAAAAATGTTTCTAAACTCTGAGAAATAAAATATATCTTTTCTTTGTACAAAAATCCAACCTGCATAGTCAAATATTAGACTTTATTTGGTGACTCCATAAAGGTTTTAAATGCTGTAAGCAACCAAGACCAAAGGAAACGCTTGAACAAAATTAACATTTAAAACCACATTTCCTCACCTTCAATGTGAACTGAAATTTTCCTTTCATGCCTCTCAGCCATGAACAACTCTTACACTAACAATAATCAAGTATAATGATCTACAGCTAAAAGGCATGTTACAGAAAGAATCTGCAGAATTGGGGCTAATTAGCATTGTAATTCATAATTTTTCCCTATACATCATCACAAAGTTGTAATTTAATTTCTAACTGGAGACCTAGAGGCAATAGTTTAAAAGTATCACCACAGCATCTCCTCAAAATTTTAGAAGACAGTGAGAATTATCCTTCTTGAGTTGCTTCAGCTGTGGTCTTGATTTCCTGCCCTCACAATGCCACACATCCCCTTCACCCAACACAACACAATTTCTAAGGAGAGAGGCACCACCTCCCTGCAGTTTGTTTTCCAATAGCATTCTTTGCCCCTGACTTTCAGTACTGGCTGCAGTCCTTCCCCTTTTTTCAACCACACCTATATTAGCAGATTTACAGGATTACAGCCTACGTTCCTATGGAACTGGGGCAGCAAGGACTTTACATCTGACATAAGGGGAAGTATGTGCATGAGATAATGAAATTAGAATGTCTCCTGTTCAAGCAGACTGTCCACATCAGGATGCAAAGAAACCCATGCCATATACCCACAGGAGTTCTCCAGCTCCCTCTCCTCATGGAGAGTCCAGTAAAATTCAGGCATCCTGGCTGACATCCATGCTAACTTGAAAAGCAGCAAGAATAATGAGAATGCTCAGATTTCAGCTGAAATAAACTGGAAAAACATTTAAGAAAACTACTGACCTAGAAAGACAAAAAACCGAAATAATATAAAATATGTAATTTACATAGCATAACACTCCTGAACAGATTTTTACCAAGACTGTTCTGCTGAAATACAGATTTTAAAGATAGAAGAGGGTGATTTTGCAGGGTTAAACTAGTTTAAACCTCCAAGTAGAAAAATCTCGAATTAGAGATATTTATATTCTACTTTATTTATACTTCCTAAAGCAAATAAAATTATTCTCATTGGCTATTATTCACCAAGAGCAGTCAACTACCAGCAAAAAAAAAAAAATCCTCTTAAAATAAATCTGGTTTCTTCTAGTGAAATCTTAGCACACTTGCTGAAAATACTTCAGCTATTTCAGAAAGGGGCTGCTGAAATCTTAGGAAAATACTTTGTTGCAGTTATATGTCCTTAGTACACCACATAGAAAAGTTAAGAGGTTTGATCTTAGTAAATTCAACATGCTGGAGGCTTTGCATAAAATTTACATAAAATTGGATTTTTAAAGAAACCAATTCAAGTCCAGTGGTGACAACTTTTTTGATTCAAGTAAAAAACAATTCAGAAATCAAACAACTTCTGAAAAACTCTTGCCGGCCTAAGCTTCCTGAGTGACTCCTGGTTTGAACACACAGATTTTATTAACACATCATTCTTCTACATAAAGGATTCATTTTCATCACAGAGAGCTTTCAGTCCTGACTGTACAAAACTGCTTTGGAAAAATACATTAAAACTGTAGCATTCTGACTAGCAGTCTGTCTGCAATTTGCTTATTTATAATTTAAAGACTGTAAGGGCATCTTTCACAGCACAGGCGGATACTGTATCCAAGTTTCTTTACACAAACAGTCATAGAAAGCATGCTTATGAATTTCAGTAAATCTTTTTTTTTTTCAAGTAGTTTAGCAAAAAACTATGCACACAACAGATGGCAACTGTTTCCCATCATTGCTCCCATCAAAGCAGGGAGGATGAAATATTCAGAAAGTTTCCTTCCAATAGATCATTCATTATTTCCTTATGCTCCTTGTGTATTGTATCCATACACTTTCCAAGGATGTACAGGAACTGGCAAATATCTTTCAAAACCCAACTCCTTTTCTTAAAGGCTGAAAACAAATAGAATACTATATATAAAATGACTCCATCTGAGAACAGTAAGACTGCACTGGGAAATTTAGAAAGCATCTCAGCATCTCAAAACCAAACCAATTATACCACAATCACACAATTACTATAATTACTTTATAATTTTATTATTATGCATTTATTTATAATTATTTATGTAAATATTTTACTATTGGGGTGTTGTAGCAATTGGATTTTTAATGTATTTTAGCCAAAGATGTTGAATTCTAGATTAAAAGAAATCAGATTTCACTGGAGGCAGTTTGTTTAGCCCCAGACATAAAAAATGGTTTAAAGTGTTCAAGGTTTAGTAATAAAACTGTCGAGCTCTTCCTTCAGCCTTGCTGTCAGCTGTTATGTTTATCTGCTTTTCTAAGTCAGGAAATATGGAATCATTTATGTGCTGAGGCTGAACCAGAATTCAGGGGAAAGAAAAAAATTATTTTGCAGATAAATCACTTCCAGAAACCTGTGCACTGTACAATGAGGCACAAGGCATGCTTCTATCAGCAGCTTTACAAGCCCAGAAAGAGTCTGCATGTGGGGTAACTATTGAGACCTACAGCCTGGGAAACCAACCAAGGACTGCAGCATGACCCAAGTACAACAAAAACAGTGGATCAGTGTTTATTTTCATAACTGCAAAGTGAGTATCCATGACACAGCATTATCACAACCAATTCTATCATTAGTTCCTTGAAATCCAAGTGTAATATTACTACTTTAGGCCATATACTAACTCAATCACCCCCTTAAGAGCAGCACTGAATGGTTCAAAAATAAAACTACTGCTCATATTGCTCTTCACTGTCTGGTCAACTCCATTGTTCCATCTTTAAAACAGCTGCTCATTACAAAAAAATTTCCTATGAACAAATGACTTCAAGATACCGCTACAGGAAATAAAATTAACGAACATTGGAATTAAAAACTTGTGTAAATAAAACAATAACAGTTTGAACAAAAAATAAGTTGTTTTCATATGCCAACTGCATATTGTGCTGGAAAGAAACTGCATTTTGTCAAGTCCAGCCATACATTCTGCACTGAACAGAGTCAACTTTTTTGGCCAGTCCTTGAAAGAATCCATTTTTATGCACAACCATGAAATGCTGGTAACTTCAGGAGCTTTTCAAGGAGCTCCCTATTTTTCTTTTTTAAATGGTATTTTGTTCCATGGTTTGAAAGTTCTGGAGAAAATTACACAGAGCACTCATCAGTACAGAATTCAAATCTACTAATATTAAATTACACTCTACATCCTAGTCTTGAGAGTCGGGGAACCAGTATGAAACTAAATTCAAACTATGGATTGAATGAGCTTCATTTAAGCTTAACTGCTTTTCCCCAAGAAAGTTTATCAAAGCCATATTCTTTCTTAATTCTTTCTTGGTCTGAGAAAATTTCAGCTACTAGGACTCCTAACACAGTCTCAATGTTACACTATAATCTGAAATATTTAGCATTAAAAAGGAAACGTACAGCTATGTAACATCTGCCTTTTGTAGAGAAAGCAAGCTGTAGTCTGCTTTCACAAGTCAAAACTGTGTGAAGTCAGAAAATTCCCAGTTTAGAAAGAAAATCAGACCAAATCCTGCACAGACTATTGCTCTCTCCTCTGCAGAGCAAGATATTTCATCGGGAAGGTACTCCCACATCTCCAATCTCTTCCATGCTTCCTACTAAGTACTACCTCATGAACTGGTACTCAGTTTTCCTATGAAACAGAAGCTGAAAGAACTAATGAGGATTCAGTGTACTTGCCCTCAAACTGGTACCTTTACAGCCTTAGAGCTATACTAAAACAATCAAGTTGTTGCTTGCAAAAATCAGCTACAACTTCCTAACTCTTTCAAATACTTATCAAAAATGTTAATTTAAAAAAACCCCAACTGACTCAAAATCCACATAGTGTCTACTTTTTTCCTGAACTCTGTGGGAAAATGCATGTGTGTTTATTAAGATCCAATTATTACAGAGATACCTCTTCCTGGATTATGGAGCAAATGAGACCACTTGCCAAAGTCATTAGTATGAATTTTATCTAACAGTAAATGTGAAGTAGAGAGAGAATAAAATAAAAAGAGAGGATAGGGGAGGGGAGAGAAAGGGAGTGGCAACTGACAGATTAAGACCCATCAAGAGACAAGAAAAATACTTCAAATCCTACAGGCACTGTCAGGTGGAGAATGAAACATGCTTCTACATAATTGGGAACTGCCCAGTTGTGCAGGTTACAAGAATTAAAAGGCACAATTACGTATGTGAAATGTTATTAAAGAAACCAAAAAAGCAAGATTGGACAGTATTTCAGGAACTACATGTAAGAGATGACAGCAATGAGTATACAGACCAGACTTAATTTTTGCAAAGGAAATCCAAGCATTTGTGGTGGACGTGACTGTGTGATACAAATGTACTGACACACCCTTAGAAGAGGCCAGCATAGAAAAAGTGAAGAAATACCAACATCATAAACACATCCAGGAACTCACAGCTGTGGCAAACATCATATTTGTAAATGTTCCCTGCAGAGTGCAGGGGAAATGGTATCACAGAAACCATGAACTTCTGGGGGCCCTGGGTCACTCCAAGTCAAGGCAGGAGAAGACAGCGCAGGCCCTGGCCTCAGAGCGCTCTGCAGCTACTGCGTGTGTGTCTGAGTAAAGCACGTGCTGTTCTATCACTCTAGCACCAATAAAGTTTCAGTTAATACCATGGGTGTTGGGCAGCCACACGCCAGCTGACACCAGGCATGGACAGCATGTGGGGATGACAATGGACTCATATCATGAGGTATCTCATACCATACAAACGGGACTAAATTCTACTGATTGTCACTGAGGTCAACAGGCCACCTATACTTAACATGGAAAAGCAATAGGGACAAATTTTATGTGTTGGATAAATAGAAAGATATCACCACCTGGGGATCCAGACAGTGTCCTCTTAGCCCTCTTCTTCTGGTCTTCTTGGTGGTGGGGGTCCCACACAACAGAACTCAATGGGTTAACTACGTTCAGGTGTACATGGGAACTCTAAGCAGTTCCCCTTGGATGCAGGCAGGGGAGTTTTCCATAGTCTTTTATAATACTGTGGATCTGTTGCAACACTCTGGATCATGCCTACTCCTTTGGAAATTGAGTCTGGGGGCATTTCAGGGGTCTTTGATGGTTTTGGCCCCTTCTAAGGCACGAAGCTGCCTCTCACGTCAGTGCACTTGAGTCGGTTATGCCCCATCAGAAGGGATGAACACCCTCAGGTGTACGTGTGACAGTTGTGTAAGGACAATTGGCATGATAAAAAGTACCAGCCTGCCTCCACAGGGCCTGCTTCTCATCTGGCTCAAGACCCAGCTTGTAGCCTCTGGTGGTGGGTGTTCACCCTCTCTGTCTTGTGTGGATTGAAGGCTTTCCCATCACACACCACACCCCCATAAACTCTCCTCCTACTCCAGGGGAAAAGAGTGCAAACCTGGCCTCAGCAAAACACACTGCTGCCTCCACAAATGGCTGATTTTTTTGAATCATTATCATTAACATTTCAGTCTCTCACAGTGTCACTAAGGCAGAATTTAGAGAAACAACAACCATGACTTAGAGAAATTCTCTAGCCAGAAAAGAAAAAAGTATCTTTGTGAATAACAGACATATTTCAGAAATTACATATTCCTTCAGAACTGCACGAAAAAGCTCCCTTCTGAGGCCATTCACATGAAAAACCACACAAACTAACACCATCTCCTAAATAGTGTATTTTTCTGTATCTCAATAGAAACAAACAGCTGCTATTGTGGACTGTGGTAACCAAATTAGAAAAGCTACAAGAATGAGTGACAGTACTCAAAATTACAGAATTCCACAAAATGAACATGACAAGCCAACAAGAGCACATGATTACTTGTATTTCCCAGACAAGTCTGGCAGTTCACTATCTTTCAAGTAACACCATACCTGTATTTATTTGGTTGTTTACTTTAGGAACCGATCCGGTGAGATTCCTGCTGAGGTTGTCTTGCACAGCCTGAGCAGATGAAACAGTTGATAACGTCATATTATATCCCACAGGAACATGCTGTTGAAGGGAATGAGGTACTGATGTACTCTGGCTAGAAAATGCATTTGTCTCTTTGAACTGTCCAACAGCAGGTAGACTCTGAGAGGTAAATGTCTGCCCATACACGCCTCCAGCAGCCACAGGAGGATAGGAAACATTAGGATACATGGCACCAGAAACCACGGGCATGGCGTAGTGATCAGAATTAAGGGGAAATCCCTGAGATGCAATTGAAGAGCTGACAGAAGTGCTGTAGTGATTATCAAATGCTGAATATGACTGCTGAGCACTCACATGCAAGAAGGATGCAGATGATACTGCTCCTTGAACAGGTCTGTCACTGGAGCCCCCTGAATGGGGAGGAGCGTTGTTGTACAATTGATGTGACTCCTGTGCATTCAACACATTGCTACCCACAGATGTCATAACATTTTGTGCTGGTGCTGAATAGTAACCAGGGTAGTAACTGGCTCTGTACTGGTTATCCAGATGTGAAGCAGCAGCTTTATTGGGCACTTGGGAATAGTGTCCTGAAGGCGTACTGTAGTTTGGAAGATGTGAGCCATAGCCAGAGGGGAACTGCATCTGACTCTGCATAGGACCTGAAATAAAGAGAAAACATCACACATATTAAAGGGGCATCTGCTAGTAGTCCCAATGGACTCTGCATTTGAACTAACAAACAATTGCTTTCTTCTTTTCTATTTTTGAATTTGATTCTCATCAGCAGAGAGAGAATAAACCAAATATAATGCATGCAAATACAGTATTTGAGTAATTTGCAAATACACAAAGAAATAGCAGAAAAATGGATTGCTTCCATTCTTGAAAGAGGTTTCCATGCCAAGACTGTTTGCTTCTTGTTTGTATTTTGAATATTTTGAAGAGTTTATAGGAGGTTAATACTTAAAAAAATAGTGAGCGACCATAAGCACAGGAGTTTGCCTTACAGAAACTGGCTGAATATGGAAACTGAAAAACTACAGTCAAATCAGTATGTCAATACGTAACAATATAGATATTCTTCTTTACAAGTCTTCAATACAGTGACCAAGATAAAGAGTTGCAGAACAGTTGTACGTACTTGTCTTCTATATCTTATGTACTATGCTTTCAGGAAAACTGATGTTTTTATGAAACTACAGAGTATTTGACAAGGCACATCATTTTCATTTACTGCATGATACTCACATCAGGTGTAAGAGATGTTGGTATCAGAGAAACTGACCTCTGGTATCACTGCAATTGGCTCTGCAACATTAGAGGTTAATTACATACAGGCCCAGCGAGGGTCAAACAAGTGCTTGCCTGCTAGAGACCAAATGTTAACTATATCCGAACTGATTTTCTCAGCCAACTGCTCAATGGGAAATCTCAAAGTTCTTCCTCATGAACCATTCCTTAACCCTGTTTTTATTTTTAGTGAACCACAGATGTTTTTGTGAGGATAACTTGCTATCTTAAAATTCTCACACTCTATTGCTTACATCAGGCAGAATGACTACAGTGCTATTTCCCAGTCCCTGACCAATAAAAACATAAACACAGCACTGGCCCACTCACAAATTAAATGGCAGCTGAGGTAATAATGAATAGTTGATTCCCCTGCTTATATTTACAATGATTACAAAACTTAAGCATTACTTCCCTTGTCTTGAAATTCTGAAAAATCACTGTTCTCCAAGGAACCTCTAGATGTCCTATGATTAACTTGCAAGGCAATTTTAATAATGAATTTGTTAACAGACTCCTAAAAAGCAAGGAACATACTGCCCAAAATTGCTTTCTGATAAAATTAAAAATGCCGTTTCATAACTGACAAGAAGTTGAGCAGAAGAGAAAGAAGCTAAAAATTGCATAACAGTAACTTGGACTGCTGGATCAAAAGACAGACAGGCACTTGGGGGAAAAGCATAAAGAACTTTAAAAAATTTATCTTGAGTTTTGAAGAGAGCATGTATGAGCTATGCTTCTGATTCACCTTCTTCTTGAAAAAGTGGGAGCTGCTTTATAGAGCTGTGTAGTTTTTTCTCCTTTAAAGGAAAATGATTTTGAGTTAGCAAGCCATTAACAGCTACATGAACTTTGCCAGACTTTTGGCCTGCTTTTTAAAGCCTGAAAAAGCAAACCTAAAATACAGCAATAATTTACATGTGACAAGGTTTATGGCTTTAAGCAGCTATGCTACCTAAGGTGGCAAGAAAAGATATTTTATTTGAAAATAAAATGTGCATCTGTTCTACTGATACATGCAGATTTAACTGACTGAGCAGGTATACCTTAGAAACTGGTTTAGGAGCACCTGACTCCTAAATAAAAGGTTGCATATCAAATCATCTGCTGCAAAGTCTTCTAGTATCTAGCTCTTGTTTCAAAATACACACCACAAACAGAGATTAAATTACCAATACAAGATATCAGTCTCTACATGATAGAATGCAGAGTCCTTTTTATTCACATTTCTAAGCAGAAACATCTATAAACACACACATGAAAACCTCACTGAGACAGATAACATTTGAAAAATTATATTGATTTCAAGCTGTAGGTCCATTGAAAGCAAGTTTTACAATTATAGATGAAAGATTATTCTCATTATCTGAAGTGAGTTTTTTGTCCATCTGATTACAAAGAATGTGAGTAGAAAGTAATTTTTGTACTGCAATTAGTAGCTGAAGCTACTAATGGTGTCTAGATAACTGGACAGTTTTCAACACTGGAAATCAGAATGCATCTTCAATGTCATTTCAAAATCTGGTTAATTGTCTCAGGTATTCCATCCTTCCAAAACACCTGACAAATATCTCAAAAAATTCCATAAAGGAGCTGAAAGCCTCAGCTGTACACAGAAGTTATGTCTCTAAAACATCATCTCTGCAATAAAAGCAGTGCACCTCTCTTTCTACAAACAAATTAATACTTATTATATAAAGTATGCAATTCTATAAAGTTACAATGTGTAACTACACAGACATTAACAGGTGAAACCCAAAAATCCTAATTCTTTTTAAGGTAGGGGGGAGCCACAACGCAAAAAACTCCAAACTCCCAGAAAAAAATAAAAGGAGCAATGTTATGGCTATACCACCACGTGAATTAGTAAGGCTTTGCTTGCTAAGGTCACGTTTGGTTTTTACGTCCATGCATTCCCTCAGCAGCATAATTCAGCCATCTGAATGGCTGAATGGCATACCTACATGGAGTCTATGGATGCTACACCTCCAAACTGCCTTTCTATCCAAATCCACCTGTGAGCTTTCCAGAACTTCTAACACTCCTTTACCCACCTCCAGAGAAGACTCCCACAGCCTCCTCACATGTGCTTTACCCCATGGGCAGGGGGCAGCACCACTGCCCCTTGTTTACTGCTGGCAAACAAACCAGCAGATGAAGGTGGTGCTGAGCTCTCACTACAGTTCAGTCACAGAACTGGTGTCTCCTCCTTCAGGAGGATTCACATAGCTTCCCATTTTCACAAAATATTCAGAGGTTTCCCATCTTTCAGGTCTCTGCTCTCTTTGTTAAATTGACTAAAACTATCCCAAGTCTGGGGAGGGATGAAAAACAAGGCTGAACAACATAATGATGTAAATTTTGCTTCCAAAATGCCAGTAGAAATACCAATGGCAGCCTTACAAAACAGCTGTAGACAGCACCAGATAAAACTCTTCTAAAGAGTCATGGGAATTCAATACAATTATCCTCTCAGTGCTGCATTTCAATACATTAAATTGTTAGCGCTGAAGTTCTCCATCACTACTGAAGACATACATCATCCTTCAGTACTGATTTAACAAGAACCATTTTGTTATGCGGAAATTAGGAAATAGGTCATTTTGAACTTATATACAAAGACACTTTCAAGACTACAAAAAAAGCTTCCCAAACTTGCAAGAGAGAAGGAAGAAGATAATACCATACGCTCAAGAAGTTACTTTTAAAAACTCAACAAAACAATCACGCCTAAATTTAACAAAAACTGAAGTCTCCAAGGATCTCAAATGGATTTGGTCATTGAACCAAGTAAAATTCACTAATAACAAACCTGAACATCCCTTTTAATATCATTATGTGTATAACAGACTGCTTGCTTTCTGCAAAAGGCACTCTTTCATTAGATGGCAGCAACTACATAGGTTTACCGGAAAAATTCACATTTTATCAAATTAAAACACAGAGCACTCTAAAGGAAAAGATACACCAGCGTTTTCTTTCAGCCAATACAGAAACAATTCAACTCACATCAGGATCTTACATTTAAACTCCACTCCAATGACATAAAATTAAATTTTGAAAGCAGTGACAATCCTGTTCATGAAATTTAGTTTCTATTATACAGTACAGAACTTTCTGCTAGTCTTTTGCTATTGCTATTCCCCTCTACTTCCTCTCCTATTTCCATCAAAAAAAAAAAAAACAACAAAAAAACCCCGCAAAAAACCAAACCAAACAAAAAAAACACCAAAAAAAAACCCAACAAAAAAAAAAAAAAACAAAAAAAAAAACAAAAAAACCAAAAACAAAACAAAAAACAAACAAACAAAAAAAAAAACAAAAACAAAAACAAACAAACAAACAAAAAACACAAAAACCAAAAAACCAAAAAAAACCACACAAAAAACCCAAAAAACCACACAAAACCAAACAAAAAAACCCCAAAAAAACCCTTGTATCTTCAGGAGATTAGCACTCAGGCAACAGATAGACCAATCAAAAATTTTTGGAAAGCCATTGCTAGATGTCACAAAACAAAAAATTCAGGGTTATTGACTAAAGTCATCAAAGACAACTAAAGGAACACAAAAACCAAAGTTATGACTTAAACATTTAAGACTGTTATTGAGGAGTGTATGCATTTCTCAGAATTAAAGAGCATTTTGCAGAAAATAAATGGTCTATGCCCTGGTTTTACAAGCTGTTTCTACCAATATTAGCAGCAACATGGAGTTAATGAATTAAAACAACAGATAGTAATGATGGCTCTTTAAAATTATTAAGCTAAGAACACAAAGAGAAGATGGAATGACAGCTTTTATTTGTTTCTGTAAAACACAGGTTATTCATGCTGTAGCAGCTGTATCCTGATAATGACATGTTTTTTGACTAAAAGCCATGTAAACTGTCATTTTCTGAATAATTTTTACAAACCCCAGCATCACAATACCGGTTTGGATACAAGTGAGGCATCAGTATCTCCTTAAAACCTAGCATTTAATTACCTTCATTTTCTTCAGTGACTGCCTCAACACCTACTGTATAGGCATTTAAGTGCTTAGCCCTTAACTACCCCTTTGGACGCAAGAAAAATTCACAATTCTCAAGTAAAAAATTCTGTAGGTTCCTACCCTGCACAGAAAACGCATCTCTGCAGAAAATAGCATGACTACAAAAGATTAAACAGTATGAGCTAGAACTCTATGTAAATAAGTGGCCAAATTCAAATACCAAACCAATATAATTACACGGAGGAAATGATTATATAGGTATTTTGAAGAGTTAATGTGGTATGTCAATAAATAACTGATTTTATAGCCACCAATTTAAAAATGCAGAAGTGTACACTCACCACTTTCATTCATACTACAGTCAGTATCACTACCTCTCTACCTGAAATGGGAGCCAATATTTTGTGACTTCAAACTATTCTGCCTTTGTTTTTCAGTGACCCACATTTCACTGGTCCAGTGTTGCCTGTTCAGCTCAAATCCCAAGATCCAGTTTCGTGAACGCCTATCCACCCACTACTTTTAAGTTCATACATAGCTACAAAGTGAGTACTCTCGCCCCTAATACGCGATTTTCTGCCCCTTCTCACGCAGGACAGCCCGCGTCGAGGCCTGGAGGTGCCTCGGCCTCTAGAGCCTTCCTGAAACGCCACAAAACAGGCGCCACAACACCGGGCACATCCAAATCCGCGAGGGGATAAAGGTGCGGATACCAACTTCCCCCCCCGGCCCCTTCATCAAAGCGGGAGAGGCTGCCCCTTCTCAAGTTCTTTCCGCACGCAGCCGCGGGCCCCGCACCCTCCCCGAGCAGCTCCGCGGGCGCCGCTGCCTTTCAGCCAAAGGGCTTCGCTGCGCGCCGGATGCACCGGGCCCGCGCCCGCCCCCCGGGAGGAAGGAAGAGCGCGCAGGCCCCCGGCCCCCACGGGGGCCTCACCCCCCGCGGGAGCGGCGCGGCTCGTCCCGGGGACCCGCGGGCGGCCTTTCCCCGCCCGCCCGGGCCCCGCGCAGGTCCCTCACCGTTCTGGCAGCGCGGCGCGCCGCTCGCAGGGGCCGCGGCCTCCAGGGAGCTGCCGGGCCCGCCCGGAGAAAACGCGGCGGCGGCGGCTGCGGGCCGCGGCGGCAGCCCGGCGGGCGCGGACATGGCTCCTCGCAGCGCTCCTTCACTGCGTCCCGCTCCCGCCTGCTCCCCTCCTTCCTCCTCCTTCTCCGCCGCCCCGATCCACAGCCGGGCGCCGAGCGAGGCCGGGATCCGCGGGAGGGCACGAGCGCCGCGCGCCGTCGCGGCCCCGAGCGCCGCCGCCTACAGCGCCCCCCTGCGGCGGCTCCGCCATGAGGCCGCGCCCCGCCCGGCCCGGCCGCGGAGGGAGGGACGGGACGGGACGGGACGGGCCGGGCAGGGAGGGTAGGCCGGCAGCGCGGGCGGGCCTCGCATCCCGGGAGGGATTCAGCTCGCCCGGTCCCGGCGGGAACGGCCCGTGTGGCGGGGAGAAGCTGCCCGGCCCGCTTAGTCTGTGTGTGGCGGGGCCCTGTGCCTTATGGGTGACTCCGTGGGCAGGCCGGGGCAGGGTGAGGAGAGGGATGTGATCCTGCCCCTCTGCTCGGCCTTAGTGAGGCACATGTGGAGTGCTGTGTTCAGTTCTGGGCTCCTCGGCACGAGAGACATGGAGCTCAGGCAGCGGGACCAGTGGAGGGCAACAAAGATGATTGAGGGGCTGGAACATCACTTATCAGGAATGGCTGAGGGAGCTAGGCTTGTTAAAGCTGGAGAAGAGACAACTGAGAGAGGATTTCATCGAGATATATCTAAAGATATATCTATATAGTGTATAAATACTTCAGCTGGGGGTGCCAAGAGGATGGAGCCAGGCTCTTCTCCTTGATGCCAAATAGGCTACAAGGCAATGGGCAGAAACTGATGCACAGGAAGTTCCACCTGAACATGAGGAAGAATTTTATAGTGACTGTGCACTGGAGCAGATTGCTCAGAGAAATTGTGTGGTTCTCTCTCACTTGACTATCAAGAGATGCTCAAGAACCATCTGGATGCAATCCTATGCCATGTGCTTTAGGATGACCCTGCTTGAGGGTCATCCCTCAAGATGAGCCACTGTGGACCCTTTCAATCTGACTGATTCTGTGAGGCTGCTCCATGTCCCTGCCTCAGGGCACAGACATGTACATATACAATACATACACCTGTCCTTATTTTCCCTGAGACATTTTTGTCTGTATAGATAATATATGCTATTTTAGGTATAAATGTACTCTGGAACACATAGAGGTAATGTGTATTGCACAGGGGAAAAGGCCTCACAAGGTAAGGTGAGGTGAAAGCTCTCCCTCTGTAATTATTCTGGTACAGACAGAAAAGCCTTAGTGAGATGGGGTGAGCTGAGGCAAGGCTTTTCTTTCAGTGTTAGGAGTGCTCACTGTATTCTGTCTGTCTCCAGTGTGGATATATGTTATCTATTGAGACAGGCCTTCACAAGAAATGGCAAGGTGAGATAAGGGAAAACTTTTCAGTCTCTTTGCAGAATATATATTTCATATTCTCTAAACAGGAAGGAAAGAGGAGAGCCTCTGCCATGGTTTAACCTCATCCAGCAACTGAGCACCACACAGCCCCTTGCTCACTCCTCCTCCCATCCGGCTGCAATGGGGAAGAGAATCGTAATCGTAAAAGTGAGAAAACTCATGGGTTGAGATAAAGTCTGTTTAATAGTTAAAGCAAAAGCCGTGCACACAAGCAAAGCAAAACAAGGAATTCCTTCACCACTTGTCATGGTTCAGCCATGTCCAGGAAAGCAGGGCTCCATCATGTGTAATGGTTATTTGGAAGACAAACACCATTGCTCTGAATATGCCTCCCTCCCTTCTTCTCCCTCACCCAGCTCTATATGCTGAGCACACCACCACGTGGTATGGAATATCCCTTGGATGAGTTGGGATCAGCTGCCCCAGTTGTATCCCCTCCCATCTTGTGCTTGCCCAGCTCCCTCCCTTGCTGGTGGGGTGGTGTGAGAGGCAGAAAAGTCCTTGACTCTGTATAAGCACTGCTCAGCAGTAATGAAAACATCTCTGTTTTATGAGCACTGTTTGCAGCAAAAAGCCAAAACAGAGTCCACACCAGCTGCTGTGAAAAAATGAACTCTATCCCCTGCCAAAACCAGCACATCCTTCCCCATTGGCTGCTGTTGACAAAGGATTTCTGTTCAGTTTAGCACCTTCCACAGTCTAAACCACACACTAAACCATATTAATTTTGACTGCTTGTCTGTCTCTATCACCTCTCTGTCACCTATCATTCACTCAGACACTACTCAAGACTGGGTTAATTGCTCAGGTTATTTAATTAATTATGCAAAAAGTCAAAAGCACTATAATATACTGGTGATTTATATTGTCAATACTGAATCCAACGACACTGAGTCACCTTTACTTTTTGCATACATTTGACCAGTCCCTTCCCTGCGTGTTTGCTGTTCTTCCTACTGGTTATTATGCATGTCTGTCCTTAAGTACTGTTTAAATTTCTTTGCCTGTATGCTTAGCATATGGCCCAGCTCTGGCTATTACAATTATTACAAAGCACGCAGGGCATCCTTTAATGCTGCAGGAACTGACTGTATTGGAATGTTTCTCAGCCTTCACACCCTATCAGACTCTGTAGAGGTGTCTTGTGCAGGCCTCTATTAGTCCTTGGATCGTAGATCCATATCTGAAAGAAATAGTTTCTTCTCCATGACCTAATGAAATAGGGCAAGAAATAATGGGCTCAAAATGGAGCAATGTTCAAGTAAGCTATTAAGAAATAAACATTATTAGGATACTAAAGGACTAAGTGGCATGGGAATGGTGTGACATTGCTGTAATAGAAGGAGTCTTAGCAGGGGTTACACAAACATTTTGAGAATCCGACTGTCAACCAGCAAGTGACCTCCTGAAGTCCCTTCAGGGCAGTGTTGTTCTGACAGGGTTAACAAATTCTGTGGTTAAAGTTGCTCTTCCATTTTTGTAAGCCTTGTTTTCCCTTTTTGTAACCCATACTTCGTCCTACACAAAGCACTTCTGAGAAATGATTGCATGACAGCAAAATAATTCAGATATGTGGACAACCAGTTCATTTGTCTTTTCATTCTTAATGCTCTTTGAGACGGTGTGTAACTGCTTCCTTGTACTACAACTATATTTTGTCACAGCATGCAGCACATATGAATCTGTGTTTTGACAAAGGTTTTTCCTTTCCAAAGTCTCATTTCTCTAATTCCTGGTACTGTGAAACCATAAATACATCCTATATCACAATCTTTGTAAATTACACATCAATTTAGGATCAAGCAGAAGTAGTTATAGATCATTGTCCTAAAAGCAAGAGGAGGCAACTGGGAATTTTCCCATTTTTGGAATGCTTTTACAAAACCTTTTACACAGCTTGATCAATTCTTTTCTACAAACAACAACGACTCTGTGGTTAAACCATTAATTCCTAGGAAATCCAGATGAGTTGGCAGCTAGAGCACAATCCCCTAATGGAAATTCACCATAAATTCAAACCCATTAATTTCATTTTCCTCATTTATAATGAATCTGAAAGCATTAGCAAGAAATGAGTATTCATGCCTTCTTTTTATGCTACCATGCAACAGATAACACAGGAGCTGTGTCACCTAGGCCATTGCTTCCACCTAGTCTAGCAACAAGCTTATTACAGGAGTAATAAATTCTTTGGCCAGTTGATGGCTTAATTACTAACAGAGATATTTTGACCTTTGTTGGACACAAAAAAAATCCCTCTGCCATTTGGGTTTACAGAACAAATGTGAAAGTGCATCTTGTTGCCTCTAACCTGGTAAATGAGGCATTAAATTTCCAAACCTAGAAAAAAAAGGTAATTTTTATGTGGAGAAAAACCTAGGAACAAATCATTATAAACTGAGTCAGAAATAATTTTGAACTTTAGTATAACTAACCCAAGTTTCTTCCCCTTTGTCACATGCTTCAGAGGGAGAATGACAAAATTAGGTGCTTTTATTATCTCCATCAAAAAAATATAGCTGTGGGTCACTCTTGCTAATAAATTTTTAATTATTGTCCTGTATTTCTAACAGGAACTGGGCCACTTCAGTGCAAAGCAATAAGGCTTCACATTTCCACAATAAGAGTCTCCAATTGTGTTAACATCATTGTGTTTATGTAAGATGCCTCTAGTCACTGCAGTGTGATTGCTTTCCAGAATGAGAACAGCAAATCAAGACTCTTGATGTCACTGTGAAGTGTGCCTCTGCTTGGGTGACCTCTACATCTGACTGATGGATAAATCCCTGCATCCACTGGGTGAGAGCTATGCTATACTTCATTTGCAGCAGGCTAATTAGCAGAAGAGGCCCCAGGGTAGTCATGCTCCACTTAAAATAAAAATCTTTCAAACTTCCAAAATTTTCAAACATCACATCAGTTGTGATGCTGCTCAGTTTTCTTACACATGTACAGATTTACTTTCCATGCAATTTATTTTATTAATTTTCCAGATAACTCCAGAGGAGTTTTGTGTCTCAGCAGTGAGAATGTTTGTCTGCCTGAAGCACTTGGCATGCATTCTGGCTGGGAACACAAGACTGAACTGTGTTTAATTTTTGTGAGGGTTTTTTTTTTTTTTTTTCCCCTTTCCTTTTAATTTTTTTCCTCCCCTGGGGTATTTATACCTGTAATGGAAAAGGCTCAAAAAGCAGCAGGATCTACCTGGTTGTGGTTTCACCAGCTCTAAGGAAAACTTTACACATGAATACTCTTTTTGGACATCATGTTTCCCAATCACTATACAAATGATAAGATAAAGAGGTCTGCCACTACCAACATAATGGTGGTGACCCAGCTACTTTTGACTACATTGGCATCAACAACAGTCTAATTGTTATCATCCTAGGATGGCTGTAAATGATGTAAAATAATTATTTAGCTCTTTGCTGGACCAAGGCAATGAGCTCTGCTAACTGCTACAGCTGATAGTTGCTGGTGATGGGTGTTGTCTCTGCTCATACTCTAGTCCATTATTTCCATGATACCTCTTCATAGTTGGATAGATGACATAAGTTCTCACTTAAATTGGTACTCCTGATTGGCAATTATGCCTGGTAAACCTCTTGTGTATAGGGTGTAAATAAACATATACATCTGTATCTAGGCTCGTAATATTCCTGGGTGGTTTCATCAGCTGCAAACTTCAGTCTATGGCAACAGTACTTAGAAATCACCAGGCAAGCTACCACTAAGGAAGAGCCTCAGCTGTACCCTGAGATCTAAATATTTTCATGAAATTATGTTCAAAGGGAAACTCTAGCCACAAGCTTTCATATGACCTTGGGGCACAGATAACAAAAGCAAGACAGTCTGGGAGATTTCTGCAGCTGATGTGCCACATCCCAGCTGTAGAGGCATAGTGATACTGTGATCCAAACGGACTGAGTTTAAGCTCATGAAAACCTTTCAGTTTTCAGCTATCAAAGTTATATGATTTTCCAGTAATTTTTACAAGACCTGTAAAACTAATAAACCCCTGAAAGATTTTATTCTCTGGCAGTTTGATATTTTATAGTTTTCCATTAAGAGGGAACAATGACTCATCTAAACCACTAGAGCTGCCTTCTTCTTCCTCTGGTTCCAGATGTAGCACTTGCACCCCAAGCAAATCTTGCTGTTACTTCTAAGAGAGAAACACACTCCACATATGGGAACTTGTGTCCAAAAATAGTTTTCCTGGATGTGTACGTCACCAATCGCCCATGTATCTTTTTTTATATAATCAGTAAGAAACCAACAGATTCAACCAGAAGACTTAGTTCCTCCTCTGCATTATCTGACTGCACAGGCTTCACTGTTTATGTCCATCACAGGTCCTGAGGAGCTCAGTCACATGGTAACACCCTTAGCTTCAAAGGATTTCTCACATGAACGATGGCAATGATCCACAGACTCATGTGAACTGTGGATCAAACCATCCAAAATTAAAATAGAAGATAATTAAATGATTGAAGCACACTTAAAAGTCCCATGCTGTGGATTAGGAGCTTAATGCTGTAAACATCGAACACTTTGTAGTAACACTTTATAAACTCTGGGTTTTTGTGTGCATTTGAAACAACATGAAAAACTAGAATTGTGTCTGTCCTTATCTGAAGAGACTGCTGTCCTCTGAAACTAATTGAAAAATTCCTCTCATAATACTTGACAGTATTTGGGAAGCTTGTCATGCCAATTAAATATCATGGACAGTGGCCGACCAAGGCCAGATTCTGCACTGACTGCCTTTGCCCTCTCATGAGATCAGCTAGAGGAAGCACATGAAGCTCTGCACTGGTAGAAAAAACACTGCTCAAAGGCATGACATGAAATGACATATTTTCCCTCTACAGCAGTACCCTGTCAAGTACCACTTATTTAAGGTCAGACTATTTTCATGAGTTGCAGTGCATTGTTTTCAGACAAGGGAACTTGGAGAGTGATTTTCAATCTGCAGAAGAATAAATAAATATAACAAAAAAAAACTTATTGATTGATCGATATAATATTATATACATGAAAAAAAACTAAACAGTGATGATTAATTTCATTTTCAAGTGCAAGCTAAGTAATAGAATTCATAGAGAAAGACACATTTACTTATAAGCTTTTCAGACATGTAAACTGCTCATCTGAAGAAATACTTCTGGGCTTCATAGGCACTGTGACTGCCTTACCACTCAGTCTTACTTTGAGCTTTTTTGAATGCTGGCTTTTTTACTGTTTGTAGCTTGTTCCCAGCTGTTGTCTCCTAATTTAATTTCATTTTTCATAGTGGGTGAAATTCACATTTTATTTTTGTGAAGTTACTTCTGTTGAAATAAGTGTTGGCATTTTAATTTCAAATTCTCTGAAACAGGGGGAAGTGGGGTGTGCACTTCTGTTTAGCACATCTTTTCCTAAGACTGCAACATTTTTGACCCCACAACATGAAATTATAGAAGTACTAATAAAAGTCAATGACTTGCTTTCAGTAATAAAGTACCTACATCTAAATATTTTTCCTAACATAGAATGTAAATTTCATGCACAAAGATCAATTTACTTTTGATGTGATGCTTTTGCTTTAAAAAGAAGTGAAAGTAGGTCTCTGCTACCTTATCTTTTTAGAACAGCTTGTGCTGTGTGATTTCACTTTGTACTAGAAATAGTGCAGATTCAAATCATACCTGTGGGAACCATTTTGTTTACAAAAGAGCAAGTAGCAAAATTTTGGTGCATTGTTTTGTAAGGCAAACTATTTTTCTGTGGATGGTTGCTAGGACTTGGGACAGCAAGACATTGCTGCTTCTTAGTCCATGGTGAGAAACATGTCCATTTTTCTCCTCCTCTGAACTCTATGAAATTGCTTTCATTGTAACTGAGGTCCCAGTTTGGGGCTCTCTAGATTAAGGATGTTAAACAAATGTCTGAATATGTACTCATGTAGTTTCTGAGGACAAAAACAAAAAAAATTTTCTGCCAGAAAAATCAACTGGACAGGCCCCATTCCCTGAGCTTGCTTGTTCCTAAGAGTTGGGGATTATGTTTTTAGGAGATAAATTAACCTGATATGTTCTGAGGTCTGTGAAAGTGGGAATAATCACATTTGCCCCTGAGAGTCTGGAGCTGTTCAGGAAGCAGCAAAAAAGAGTGGTTTTTTTTCTTTGCAGCTCTAGACTAGACTTGAACAGGGCAACTGGGGTTTAAACTTAGCTTTCCTGTTCAAAATGTCATGCTGTTAACTTCCTATAGCTATGACAACTTCTGTTGCTCTTGTTGCACAGTGTTTGATTGTACACACTGGTGTTGTGTCACAGGAACTAAACCTTTATATTCCTGTGGGGTGGAGAAAGCAGAGAAATTGAGGGACATCTTTTCCCTGCTCCTTGGAGACCCATCAGCAGCTGAGAAACTGTACTCAAAGATTTTATTTTACTATTCCTGAAGTAAACACGTTCATGAAGAGATCAGGTCAAGCTCTGTGTGGACCATAAATAAATTGCCCTCTGAGAATAGTTCCAGGTATTTGCATTTCCCAGATGCAGGAGCTGTTACCAACAAGGATTCTGGTGGCTCTGAACATTAATCTATCCCCAGGATTCACATCCAGGACCAGTAGGATGCCCCAAATATGAAATAATATTTGAACTGAAGCAACATCACCAGTGAAACTGGTTACTAATAATATACAGGGGCTTTTATTTGCCTAGTTTGACAGGCTGCACAATACTTCAGAAAAAACTGATTGCCCTGCAATCTCTGCAGCTGCTTCCTTCCACTTCATAAAGACTCCTTTATGAAGTGGAAGGAGAGAGAAGGAAGAGAGATAATCCTGCCTCTTTGTCCTGCACTGCATTCTTTGGGCTTTGAGAAAAGACAAGAGAACCAGTTCAGATTTAGATTTAGATGGAATTTACTTACCTAGGCAAATACAATACAGGTAGGGAGACAGGCAGAGAGGATGAAGAGCTTTTGTTGCTTTAACATATCAACATTTAACATGTTTCTAATTCTTACTTCAGACTGATGAGATATTTAGTTATTTTCAGGACTTTTCTTTTTTTTTTGAATTCTACTTATTAAGGAGCACCAGCATCCAGTCCTTTTGAAGATTTCATCCCCTGGTTCTTCAAGAGTGCTTAGTCTTTCTGGATGCAATGAAAAAAGAATTTTATCTGCCTTTTCTACTTAACAGTGAAACCAGACTACATTTTTCCCCCAACGCTCTTCATCTTCTAAGGCTTTTTATATCTATCAGTAAAAAAACACCAACAAACCAACCAAAACAAGCAAACAAGCAAACCAGCTTTTAAATGTAAATGGTGAATGTTTTGAGGTTCACATATTTGCCTCTGATTGTCTGGCCAATGACTTTAAGCTGTGTTGTTCTTCCAGGCTGTAAGACTCTTGAGACAAGGCCTATGTCTCCCCCCAGGTGCTGTAAATGTCAATCACACAGAGAGTGCTCAATAATGAATAATTACGGTTTTCTTACTGCTGTATGATGTTTCCCTTGCCAGAGATATTATAGTGGAGCCAAGATCAAAACCCATATGGAAAAAAAGTACTCTGATTTATCTGTGCAGGAAACTGTGCAAGATTGTAGTCCTGCACAATTTCAGTGTTACTTCTTTGCTTCTTTTTTGACCTCTGGAGATTGAATGCTTCGTCTGTTTTAATGTTCTTCAGCAGGCTTCAGAGAAAACAATACCAAAGCTCTAAATATTTGCAGATTGGGGTATTGCAAGCATGGATATAATGACCAGGATTAGCAATTACTTCAGTGGGTAAGTTTCCTTCCAAATAATTGGCTTTGCTTGAGTCTGGAAAGTCCCAAAACATGTGCTTGACATTTAATCTTGACTTCAACAGGAGCTAAGTGGGTGTTTAAGTTGCTCTGACTAGTGACTGTGTCTTGAATATGGACTTCTTGTGCTGTGTCCAGCAGTGGCAGTAGCCACAGGGAATGCATGGGTGTCCAGTGGCTCAGAGGATTTTCCCCCATCTTGTGAGTGTTGGACACACCGTGCTTGGTTCTGCACACACTGATGGACCCAGCTCCAGCCTGGCTACAGGTTCGAGCTGCGATGTTTAACAGCATCTCTAATCTCTCTGCCACTTCTTGTGTACTGAAACCCTATGCATCTCTCTGTCCTGTCTACAGAAAGTACCAAAGCATTCCCTCAATCCCTTGTAAATTGTTGTCTGTCTGGAAACTACCCTCAGTACTTCTTTAACTTCATGCAGCACTTTCCCCAGATAATGGAGAAATACACTTTTCATTCTTAACTGCTCAGAAAGCAAGCAGACATCTTTTTCATTTAATCTGTTAAAAGTCAAGAATTCGGTAGTGTTGCACTGGTATAAATTAGCACAAAATTAGATCAGATAGCAGATTCAAGCCTTGAAGAAACTCTTTCCACAGAGGACCCTTGGACAGGGCTATTCAGCAAAGCCCACCCTGCCTCTCTGGCGGGAAGGATTATAACCCTCGCATCGCCAGGTCCTGTAACTCAGGGGCAACCCACATTTCAACCAAGGGAAATACTGCTTTTTCTTATGAACACCTGGTCCCAGCTGATTCATTTTATTGCATAAACACCCGGAAATGCAGTGAAACGGTGGGAAACAAATTCCCCTCTCTGCTGCCTTTCCCACGCAGCAAAGGCAGGACGGCCACTAGGAGATGCTGCTGCTCGCGGAATGCACTCGGCACCGCGGGAGACAAAATCGAAGGAAGAAATACTTCAGTCCAGACTGAGCCATGGCACATTTTAAAATTTTTTTTAGGCATCTAGAGGAGACATCTGAGACAGAAATATGTACAAGGCTGTTGTGTTGAGTGAAACAGTAACTCACAGTTCGCAGTAATTCGTGAGGACTACTTTAGCACTTAAAAAAGGCATTGCCTTTTAGTTTGATATAAATTACTAACCCAGGAATTTACTTCTCTGATCTAGAGTAATGACTGCTGGGATTTGGGTAACAAAAATGTCTGTGTCTCTGTATGTGGAAGACTTTAGCCCACTCAATAATATGACTTCAACATATATTGACAAAAACCTTCCAGGATAAAATGAAATTAAAATTCAGGGATGTAATTAAAAAGAGAAATTAGAAATGCACCTGGGATTCAAGTAAGGGGATTTTCTATGTCTAGGAAGAAACGTGATAGGTTTAATGGTAATTCCAGTTCAAAACTAAGGTGTTAGAAAAGCTTTTACTGGAGCTCTGCTGAAGGTTTTCCAAAATATGAAGAGTAACTGAAAACTCCATTTATGTGTTTATATTTGCTTGTCACTGTAGCAGAACTCCAGCTGCTGTGTGGCTTTATCACCCTGCACAGTGACAGGGGATGCTGTGAGTGCTTATGTTGGTCTTTTGCCATCAGATAGTATTGTTTTCTGCTGGCTTGTGATGATTGCTGCCATAAAATGAAGAATGTGAAAATTAGTAAAACAACGTCAAATTTGTATTGTCCTCTGGCAACATAAATGGTTATTCATGTGCAGGGAGCCCACTTATCGCTAATGATCTTTCTCTGTGCCTTTCTTGACATGTTCACTCAACTTTGGGAATTTTTGTGAAGATTTTTTTCTTCTTTAGTTTTGCTCAGGGGTCTTTGAGGGATGGGTGGGAGAAGGGATTCTTTTTAGGAGTATTTTGGACATTTAAATTGCTGCGGTTCTCTTGCCCCTATTTTATAGAATAAGTTTAATGTCTTCATAGTTGTGTGTTTATTTTTAGATACCCTGTTTCCATATTTAGTAAACACAATTCTTAGTATTGCAGAAGAAGAGGCCATTTATTTGTGTATCTAAATATATAGAATTAAAAGTCCAGAATAGTGTATAAATAAGTATCTCAATTCCCAGGCAGGCTCAACTCTCTGTGCAGTTAGCTCCCCCCTCACCCTCCCTTTGGGTTTTCCATATTGTGCTCCTAAAACAAATGTATACAGTGCCATTTTAGGGGACATTATCCAGTGACTTCCTCCACACAATTTCCATCACTGCTGCTGCCAGATCCCACTTGTAGTCTCTGCTGAAGGCAGGCCTGGCAGCTACCCTCTGGCAGCTGCATCTATGGGAAACAAGGCATCAGTCCATGACAAAACTAGCAGCAGGAGAGGCAGGGGTGAGATGTGGGGAGCTGGGGTCTGAAGTTCCAGGGAAGATAGAAATCAATTTGGTAAAATCTCATGCTGTGTCATACATTTGATATTTTTGCATGGGTCAGCAGTAATCGGGTGTTACAGCACAACTCCAGATCAGCTTGTCAATAAGCCAACTGTAATTCTGTGAGGCTTTGCAGGGAGAAGACAGGGAGTTAAATATATACTGAAAGGATAAAGTAACTTTAAATTTAAATGGCTAAGCTGAAAACCTTGTTCTTGAGCAGAAAGCTTATGCTGATAAGTCCTAAGCTTCTAGGAAAAGTAGGCCTTGTAGAACAGGGAGCATAATGAAGAATAGTTTAATTTTTGCTATTTCCATTTTATAAGGTTTGCAGATATTCTTTGTTTAAGAATGTACTCACGAGGCTTCAAAGCGTTCTTATATGCAATATAAATATTTCCTTTTTTGTTTTCTCTTTAGAAACTGGTTGGAAGATTATGCTGTTTTCTTCAGCTGTTCCACTGGCACAACCCAGCTGGAAGGTCTGCCATTAAAATTTCATCCTGGATTATTTCAGTTTCTGGTTGCTTTTTGGGAGAAAGAAAAGGGGATGATCTTAAGATACATATAGACTTTGCAAACAGACTGGGTCCTTCTACAGGCAGCACAAAGTCTACTTTAGGCTCAAGTTGCTGATATTACTTTACCATAAAGTGGGTGCAGATGTTATTGGTGAACAGAGGAACACTGGAAGCCTTTCAAAGGAAATGTACTTAAGGAGGGATTTGAAGGAGGAAGTGGCAGGAGATTTTCACGTGAGAGGTAATGATGAAATGTTTATACTTGATCCATAAATGACAGGATGACATTCAGGACTATGTCACCAAACAAATCATAGGGTATTTGATCTGCAAGTGTCAAGCCTGAAAAGTCCCTTGGCTGCTTGCAAGAATTTCACAGAGAATTCTTATAGAAGTTAATCTTAAATGTTTGGTCTCCTTTGGAAGGAGGATTAACAGTGCTCCTAGGAGTATCAAAGTAGAAGACCTACTCAGCTGGACAGGAATTTTGATTAACCAGTCTACAGTCACAGAGAGTGAGAAAGAAACTAAAGATAGTGTTTGATACCAATGCTGCTCTTCTTGCAGACAGGTCAATTATGTTATATGACCATGTTATATGAAGCCTTTTGTATGAAATTAATTTCAAAGATAGCACTGGAGAGATGAGGACCCCTTTAATGTGAAGATGATAGTATTTCCAATGCTCATCAGAGCAATCAGGAGCTTCTTGGAGGTGAGTTTGGACAATTTTCCTTTTCCTTATAGAATATGAAAGCACCACTTTAAAATTTCTTAAAAGTGCATCTTTCCCTAGTGATTAATTAGCAAAAGAGAAATGCACAGCCTGATTGAAGGAATAAAATAAAATATAAAAGGAAGTAAGGAATTGGAACAGTTAACTGAAGACTATGGTCAAGTTCATTCTTCCCTACTTTCCCATGTTCCACTGTTTACTTTAACTGTACCCCACCACAGTGTTCAGTTCAGTGTGCATAAATTTATTGGAGTCTCTTCTCTACTTTTAATACACAGATGTATCTAAACACATTTTCACAGAAGGAGGAATTTGTTCTTACAAACTCTTTTAACATTAATGGAAGCCCTACCTCTCTGTCCTTTAATTGCCTTGAGACTCTCCAGATGGGGTCAGATCCTTGTCTCCTATCAGTTTTCTACTGACCACTCAGCCAAGTGAGTTACTGCAGGCCCATGCAACCAGGAGAACTGTGGGACTGGGCCTTTTGGTTCTCTGCATGTACCCTGCTGTGTTGATGGTTAGCCTATTTAAAATCAAGAGAGATGAGATAAGAGTAGTAAGTTCTGCAAGCACAGCCAAGTTGTGTATAGACATTGGGTGATCCACTCATCTTAAATCACTGCCTGATTTCTTCAATTACTCAAAAGTCAAACCCAGAAACTAACTATCTATGGTCAGAATATTTTTCTTCCTAAAAATCCAGAAATATGCAGATTTGAGGCACTTTTTGCTGTTATGATTTTAAGGTGATGTCTTCTGAGCAGCTGCCATTTCTCATTGCTCTCAGAGCAGACCAGTACTTCAGGCTGTTGCTGCTGGCACTGTGCCTTGTTGCAGAAATAGTTTATTTTTATAGGTTTTTGATTCTTCATATGTTGGAGACCTAATGCATTTTATTCATTCTTCTTCTGTCTGAAGGTAGCCAGTTCTCATTCTCCTTTTATAGACTGTGTGTAGATAACAGCTACCAACTGCTCTCGTGGAATGAGGACAAGGGTTTGTAGTAATTCTCTCCTCTGTTACTGCAAACAGCTCTCTGGGTCTGTGCCAGCTTCTTCAGTGCTATCCCACTGTGATCCCATCATTTGTGTTTCAGATCCCTTGGTCTCTCCCTTGCTATCTAATTCTATGCACTTGCTTTCCAGTGAGCTCTCTCAACAACATGACACCAAGGAGTGAAGCTAACACCCTCCACGCTGGGGTTTTTTAGGAAGACTTGAAAGAACCTCTCCTGCCTTGGCAGGCTGGCATCTGAAAAGAGGGAATGTTGGCAGCTTGCTCTTGGATTGGCCATTCTGGAGAAAGTGGCTTCATCTCATAATTTTTATGCTTTTTACAGTCTCATGTGTACAGAGTTTAACTTCCTTTCTTGGTGGAATAGATTAAGAGCTGTTGATTAGGCGGAGACTACATCACAGGTGGTTGAAAATCGAAGGTCAAGATTTTCAAAACGTTGAGGAAGATGAATAAGCAGCATGCTCCCTTTGTAATTGTCTGAGCTGCTGGAGCACAGAATGCATGTCATTTGGGCCATTTATTTGCATTCCCAAATATGACCTTTTGAGCTAACTTTAGGTACTTCTGAAAAAAAATCTTGGCCAACTGTCAACAACATAATCAACAAGCAGAGAAGCTATTTCTAAGTAGACCACCCTGAAATAGTTCTGCTTTTGCTGGCAATTTATATTATTCCCCCCTGGATCTCTCCCTTGAGCAGAATATCCGGTTGGATTTATTGTGGCTTCACCACAAATATGGTAGCAAAGTTCCCTCTAAATTTTCTCATGAGGAAAAAATCAGATACAAATGAGAAAATAAGGTGTTACAGATAGCATACAGCTTGTTTATAACATTTTTCTTGAAATAAAACACCTTCCACCATCTTCAAGCCTTACTTTTTGGATTCTTTATCCTGCAGGATCAGTAAATCTCTGCTAGGCAAAGCTATTAATAAAGAATCAATAACATATATTCTGGCCCTGCACAGAGAATTTGGAAAGTGGTGTATCTCAGTTGCAGTAGACAGAAAAAATATTTTTAGAGGATATTTAGACTTCTGTGTTACAGCTGGGAACTGCTTACCTTCTTTTATGAAAGACAGAGGAGCACTGAATTCCTAGCAAACCCACAGGAAACAGTAGAGATGTTTGTGATGTTTTAGAGCCTAGGTGCTCCAATGGGCACTCTGGCATGGGTGAGGATTTTAAGCACAGTTTGCCCAGATCTCACTGAGGTCTCAAACTGACATGTGGGAAACTTTTTGGTATTGTTGGTATTTATTGCCAGACCTTACAGGTCTCCCAGGGGGCAGCTGCAGTTCACTGCCTCAGTCCCCAGCTGTGGAGGTGACATGTGGTACTTTTTCAGGAACCAATCCTCACTAAAACTAACAACTGGCCTTGAGCCTCCCCTATTTGGGGACCCTTCCTGTGGGTCACAGTTGGGAATGTACCAATATTAGTTTCTCAGGGGTCACAAAGAGTTGTACCATTCTGTTAAATGGTGATAAATTTTGTAGATTAGATCCTGAAATATAAATTTAAACTTTATCTTCCAAAGTTTTAGACCAGCAGCAGACTATTCGCTTTTTGATGAGTATCATGCAGAAGCATTAGTATTAAGTGTTGAGGGGCATTACACAACCTTCTCTTTACTGCTAGATGGGCAGTCTATATTAAATAAAAACTGTGGTGGAAAAGTTGAGAGTTAAATGACTGGTATTTGGTGCTGACACTGAAGAAATAATTAATGAAAACAAGCAGGTATGCAAAAAAACCTTTAATAAACCCCATGATAATGAAGTTTAGTACCAGTATGGTGCATATTCATACATTACGCTCCATGAGCCTCTAGTGCTAACCAATCACAGATAGAAAAAACCCACTAGTAGAATCTGAAGAATTAGTTGCAGTACTAATTAAAATTGCACCTCAGGTGCAAAATACCTTAAAAATAGATGTATGTGGGAAAATACTGTTATTTGCACTAAATATTTTACAGTAGTGCATGTGAAAAAAAAATACTTTGTGCTATAAGGATAGGTGAGTTTAAGGAGAAAATCCCATAAAATATTGCCTTCAATTAAATTGGTATTCCACACCCATGTACAACTTATTTTGTTAACTGCTTTTTACCTTTCTTCTAGCCTCTGATTAAATAAGAATCCATTTTGGTGTGTTTTGCATCCACAAAACATCAAATCTGAATTTACTTCCCAATTTTGTGCTTGTTTATTTTCTACTGATTTACTGCTTAGTTATAAGTAGCAAATCCTTTTTTGTCCCTATTTATTTCAGTTCAAATATTATGGTGGATGTTGCAGGTACCCACCACTCTTGGCACTCTACATGCAGAAAACAGACAAGGGTCTTTGCAGGAATGCATATCCCAGTGTAGGACACTTCTGCTAATGTGATTCAGGTGCATATATTCGTAAGACAGAAATGGAAGAGGAAGGGAAGACATTCTGTTGGCTGATGGGTTTTGCCAGCTTGGTAAGACCGTGGTGGATTCCCACCTTGCTATATTGTTAGCTGGTATTTGAAAGGAATGCATACTCATCATTCCAGAGGTTGTAGGAGAAAAAGAGCAACCTGGATTGTTTCATAATGAAGAGTGGAGCAGGGATCAGGGTGAACTATTGAGGCACAAACTTGCATCAAGTCAGCAGACACATTTTGCTGAGGCAGTATTTTAAATTCACAGTTGGCTACAGATTATTTGCGAGCCTTGCCCCAAAGACTGAAAACACCAAAAGGCTCGTGAATAAAATATATCTGGAGAAGAATGTTCAGGATGCTGGTTGCTGTTTGATTCAAGGACGCATTATTAGTAGATCGTAGCTTCATTTTCTGGTATAGGCAATTGCTCTCTTGGAGGCATTTCTATTTGTATTCCCTCTGGGACCACAATTTTTCCTTAGAGAATGTTTGCTTAGTTTTAAATCTAAACAAGAACAAAATGCATTGAAATTGTAGATCTGTTAGAAGGAGTCATCTATTTTTTATTCAGGGAATTGGGCTCACATAGGGCAGGTCTGAATTGGTTTTGTGAATCTAGGAATGAGATGGATTTAGTGATACTTTATTTTGCTTAATTTCTCCCTATCAGATGATTTTTTAGATAAGATCTTTGTATGGAATAAATTTCATTCCTACCTAAATTAATTTAGATTTCAATTTGTTAGCATTTTCTTGTATTGAGTATAAATCAGAGAAATTAATTAATCAGTATTAATTTTCTGTTTCCTAGCACCATAGGTAGCTGTAACACAACAGTGGGACAATGAATGGCTATTTCCCTGAAGTTTCTTGAGATCCCAGGGCTGTGCTGTAATCTCCTTGAGGTTTGACATGCATTTACTAACAGTGTAAGTTCTAGCCACAGAGGATATGATTAAAAAGTGCTGAAAGAAATGTTGATATTTAATTTCCTTTACATTAGCAGTGGCATTCCAAAAAGAAATAAGAGTTCAGAAATTGAACAAGCGAAAGAGAGAGTTGGGGAAAAGCTTCAGTTTTCTACTGTGTGTTTGATTTTACTTAAGGGAATGTGATTTACTTATGAGGAGTGAGAAGGCAGTGGTACCTCTCTGCAGGATCCTGGAGTAATTGTGCCCTGTTCTTGGGTATGTCATTGCCAGAAGAGTCAGTGGCATACTCATTGTATTGTTTTTCTCTGAATTGTCTCTAGTTGTGGTCTGAAGCAAGCTTGGTTAAGCAATAGGCAATATGATATCCACATATGTTAACCAAAGCAGTAAAAGCTGGTAGGAATGAGTTAATACAGCAGGAGTGGATAATGTAGGTGAAATTGAGGTCTCTGGTTTCTGACCCCTGTCAGAGTTGACAGTGGCAGCTAAATCCTAGTTGCCCCAGCTGGCTGACCTACCTTTTTTTTTTTTAAGGTTGCTGCTCCTGTGGCAGAAGTGATGGAGCTGCTGTACCTGCTCTTCAGCAGCCGTGCACTGCTCAGTATTTTACCATAAACTAAAACCAGTGGTGCTTTACATTGATGTATTGTGCACTGTGGCATCAGTGGAGCTGATATGTTGCTTGCTATGCTATCTCTGCCATTGGAGTAGCAAGTTTTGACAAAGGGACATAGCGGATTTTGGGGGTAGCATCCTTTTTGGATGTCATTGCTATATATGCTGGGAACTGTGTACCATATTACTAAACTGGGAAAATGTAAACTGTAGGAAGAGGGGAAATATAAATTCCCTATTAGTGCTATATTAGACTATTACAGTAGTCTTATATTTTCACAAAGTTGCCTACTATCTTCGACTTTAATTGTAGTTTGACAGTTTGACATTTTATAGTGGAATTCCAACTGAATCTTGGTTTCCAGTGTCAACTGGCAAGGCTGTTAATTTATCAGACTCTTTGCCATTTGCTTGACTTCATCACAGAGTTCACAGCATTTTGCAAGGATACCGAATGCAGGTCCTAGCTCCAAAGGGAGCAATAAACAATCAGACCATGACACACAATTAGATCAAGGGATGGATGCAAGTCTTTTTCAACAGCATAGTAGATAGCTTGCTACAACCATATTACCTGAATGAGAAATTCTGTGGCTGGAGAGGAGCTTAAGCAAGCTCAGGAAGGAATGACCTGACCCTTCCAAACTACAGATTAATCATTTCAAGAAAACCATCTGAAGACACATTGTCTGAGAGATGCAGTAAAAAGATGGAACCCCAGGCCAGAGCAGGACAAAAGATCACAAAAAATATGGCTTGCATTTCTTGTACCTAGGTTTCATAATGCTCTAGGAATCCAAGAAGTTGAAGACTCCACAAGAGAATGAACACTGTTTTTCCTTCACCCTCAGGAAGTAGGACAGAAAGTACCTCCTTGTAATCATTCCTATGAGAGTGAGTCTCCACTTTTGGTCAGTGGAGACACAGAAGAAAAAGCAAATAAGGTCAGGTAGCAGAGAGAGGGTGAGACCCACAACAGTCATAGTGCTCTGAACTGCTGCCTAAGCATGGAAATTTTTTTGCATTCCTTGGAGGTATACAAAGATTTTAGTGGGACTGTTTTCTGCCTTTGAAATTAAGCAAGACTAAACTAAATGCAGAATATGTGAGATCCAGTCCAATATGCAGAATGACTTGGGTTAGTGTGGGAAAGCTAAATATAGACAATGCCTCTAATCAGAGTTGGAAGGCCAGGAATGGAGCAGTATGGCACACAAGATGCAGAAAGACATTCAATTAACCTTAATTCAAATTCAAGGTTTCAGTCTGTGCTGCTTTGCTGGCTGAGCGTGTGCGTCAAAGCACCCATGATATTTTGGTGAGGGCATTGCGATCTGTTGAGATTTTTCACAGCCCACATCTAAAATCTATTTTTAGACTTCAGCTCTTAAAGGAGAAAAAAATAAGGGCAAGCTAGGACAATTTTCTAACAAAGTCTTAGAAAAATATTAATTTCTAGGCTGACAGCCTTAATGGCCAGTTACGGATGAGCTACAAACCCCGGAAAATGGGCCTTATAATGGAAACTGCAATTCAACCATGTAACGACAGCATTGCAGATGGGATATGGTAACACACAGCCATTCCCTGCCTGACTGAACTGGCTATCTCAGAGTTCTGAGGAATTTACCTACTCTGTACCCGTCCACTCTGAGCTGGAAGGGAATCAGCAAACATCTCCTTAGATGCTCAGCTTCAAAAATATCAGCATATTGAGTAGTATCACGGCTGATTTCAGGCCTGGAAATAGGAGAAGGACATTTGGAATAGACTGTAAATAGCTGGCAGACTGAGGAATAGCTTGCTAGGAGAGAGGGGAAAGGAAAGACGAAGGAAGCATCACGTCAGTGGCTTAAACCATGCCCATAAGAAAGGGACAGATGTTTCCTATTGGAGCATTCCCTTATAAAACATCTTCATCCCTGCAAAGCAGCACACTGCAGCTTCTATATATAACTGCAGAGTAACACAACATGGCTGAGGGTTTACCGAAGCTTGTTTACTTGTAAAACATTAGGGACAAAATCAAATAGCTAGGAGCAGGTGGGATGTCTCCTGATAAGCACCCAATATTTCCGTGTACAACGGCACACTGGTTTTGTCTGCCTTCACAGAAGGTGCTGTTACATTCCTGCAGCCAGTGATGGCTGTCAGTTCGGATTGCTACTTTTTGCATTTCTGTAAAAGCATCCAGAAGGTTGAGCTTTAGGCCATCCAAGGCCAGATAATTGAGGGCTAATGTAGTCTCCATATCCTTAAGTCTGTTTCCATGCACAAGTGCATTATGGTGTTTCATTACCAGATCATATAACAGTGTGATGTGACAATGTGACATACTATTCAGCAAAACAGGAAATGTTGAGAAACCTTTCTGTGTTATTCACATCAGCAGCTTTCAATAAAAAAAGTGGCATGCCCTCCATGATGGAATGAGTACAGATGCATTAGTATTCCTCATAGAGCATCACTCTTGTCATTATGGTAATGACAGATTTTGCATGCTTAACCTATCACTCATAAAAAGAGTATGTTTGTTTCCATAGATCCAAATTGTTCTCCCCCCCAGATGTACTCAAGTAAGTGAGACAATTCCAGGATTAAGGGTCTCAGTAATGTCAGTAGGATTAAGGCGAACATTTTTCAGAAGTGACTGGGATTTGCTAAAAGCCTCTTTCTTTAGAGTGTTATTTTTGATGCATTCCAACAAGCACAGTTTTTCACTAGGTTCATCACATACTGCAGTGCCTCAGCTGCAAAATGTGGATTCAGATTCATAGCTGGACCAAAGTCTCAGATCTTCTGCCCTTCACAGAAACAGGATAATTTGTTTTATGACAGCCAGATTCCGTAGGAGGAGGACTTAGTATCAGGAGATATGGACTCCTTTTCCAGATATACTCTCAGGTACATAATTTCACTTTTATTTCAGTTTCAACATTTATGACAAAAAGGTTAAATAAACTTTCGTATGTGGTGAAAGAGAATCATATCTGTAGGATACATAAAGCATATTAGCATATCTAAATTCAAAGCGTTTTTTGATAATATAAAACATTACACCTCAAAAAAAAAAAAAAAATTCTTTGAGGACACTCTCCCAGCCTTATAAAAAAGTCCAGACTTATTTGTTTCACAAGCATTCCCATTCAATCCTTGTTAACGATTTCTGTCCACGAGGTCTCACAGGCAGCCCAGTCTCCATAGGGCATCAGCATTTGGAAAAGCTTTCCCTGACTGTAGTTGGCTTAAAGTGCCCCTTGCTGCACGGCTGTGCAGTCAGCGGGGGCAGGCGGGATGGTGCTCGCCAGGGTGTGAATTCGCAGCACATTAGCTGCTCTCCATTAACTCCCGTAGTAGCAAATGTGTCATTGTGCTCACAGGAGCGTTCTTAGTACAGATTAAGACTATTCACACAGGAAGCTAGTGTGGAGTAACTAGGGCTGTATAAATTCACATCTTAGCTTAGTTGGTACTGTAGACAAGCCTGCTGTCTATCCACCTACTTATTTTGTGTGTTTGCAATACTACTTTTCTTCAATTGCCTCACTTCTGAATATGATTGTGGATCTATCTTTCTTTTTGCCCTTGAGAGTCATTTGTTGCATGCCGCCCACCAGGCAAACCTTCAGTTCCAGTAGCTGCCCTCACATGTAGTACCAATGGTCTCTGAGCCCTCAGCACTAGGTTGAAAATGTGGATGCTGCAGGCTGAAAGCTCGACTTAAACCCACTGCCATTTTCCAACTGCAGGTGGTATTCCTCTGTGGCCATCCTCCTCCATCCTCCACAACCAACTTCATCTTTGTCCTCCTCCTCTGCAGCCCTTTGTAGTTGGCTTGTTTAGAGCTGTTTGAGAAACAAAAAGTCTTAATGCAATCTAAACGTGAATTCACTGATCCCATATTCCAAGAGCAACATGCTCAGGGGACCACATGGAACTGTGCCTGATCAGAACTGTTATGATATAATTGCTCATTTTATAATAAACTCAACAATTCTAACTTGTCCAGACTCCTTTGGCTGGATATAAAGCTAATAACTGTAGCCCAGAAATGCTGTAAACTTCCCTTTAGCACTTGCTCCGCCTCACTGCTGGCTTTTATGCTGTTGCTCAGGCTTGTTGCCTGGTGGTTGCATGGTAAGCTGCTTGGGACAGGATTGATGTCCTTTATACTTCATCAGGGTCTGGGAGAATGGGGGACCCCTATCCTGTTACACGGGGCACAGCCGCAGCACAAGTGATGGTGATCGTGATTACAGCTGACAACTGAAATAAATGGTGCTCTGCAGACCTTGTCCACTTCAGCTACATTAACATGAAAGGCAGAGAATACAGCCATGATCCCAATGTTGAAAGCTAGGATGAAACTGGTAGTGTTACAGTTGTATTTTCCCTCCCCTTTTCACAATCAGATTACACACCTTATTAAGAACATTTTCCTGCATGCTTTGCATTATTCCTTTGCCCTCAATGATGAAGGAATGCAAGAGCAAGCCTAGCTTTTCTACACTTTCTGTCTTTCTTCCTTGAGTCCCAAGTATGTGGGACTCGATGCCTAATCCATATAATTTCTAGGGCATGCTTCTTGAAGAGAATACACCATTATTAATAGAGGACATCACCAAAATACTTGAACAATGCCCCATTGTGAGGGTGGAGAGAGGTTGTTGATGGTTGAGCTCCAAGCCTTGAATTCCCTCTGCTAACCCTGCAACTGACCCTTGGGAACCTTTTTGCCTTTCCTGCTTCCCCCATCTTTTTGTGAAGAGTCTTTGTTGCCTTTCACTTAATAAGTCCTTGGGGTACTCATTTTTGTGGTGATTTGCACTTCCAGCTCACAGATAAGCAATAATCAGGGAATTTCTCGAGTTCCAGAAATAAAAAATAAAGGTCTGGAGACCTTAAATATTGTATTTAAGAATGTGCTTTGCAGAAGAGAAAAGATGACTGTTCCCCACCTGCTCCCAGCTTCCTCTTTCAAATACAGAGTTATTAATTCAGTAAGTGGGAAATTCTCCTCAAAATCCTCTCTGAAAACTTGATAAGGTGTATGCCCACTTCCCTGTAACTCAGGCAGGATTCTAACTTTTTATCACAAGGCCATCATAAATAATGGATTTTAGGGGAATCTGGAATCATTGCTAGGAAGTCTTACTGCTCCCCAACTACAGATGGAAAGGTCTTTCAGATGGACAACTTGTAGTGATTTCCTTGCTGAAAACCTTCATAAATGTAGATTTTGGCGTCCTACTCAGGGCTTTGAAGAAATTGCTCTTATAAAATCTCTCCTCCCCTCACTGAGAGGTTTTTTTCCCTTCCAAAGCTACCAGCGTCTCAATGCAAGTAAGTTTAGCCAGGATGTTTTGCAGAGCATAAATTTTGAAGAGGGCGTACCTACTTCTCACTTTTGACCCTTCAAGCCTGCACTCAGGCACTAAGATTACAAGCTTACTCAAATGCAGCTTTTAAATATCCAAGTGAAAAGTGTGCATGTGATGATGGTTCCTAGTTTCTGGTTAAGTCAAGTAGGTAAGATTTATGATGGTCTTGAGTTTTAATTTCCATACTTCAAGTAAACACGTATTACTAGTTTTGTAAACAATGTGATGAATAAATGTATTTCTGAGCTTCAGCAACTTTAACTTCTTTGATAATATTGGCTTTTAATTTATTTATTTCTTTTAAAAATAAGTATAAACAGATTAACTACTGCCAGTGTGAATGTTTGGATTTATTGATTTGACAGTTTAACATTGACCTCCTGTCTTGGTCAATATTTGCCTAGGAGGTTATTAAATCTTAGTGTCATTTACAAATGTCAGTATATATATGGTAACTAGAACAGAAGAAAATTGCAATGCTAGAAGTTTTATTAACCAATAATGAAAGTTTGGTAAAACTAATTATTTTCAGGTTAAAGTGAAATTAATCAAACCACTGGGCTGCTTTTTAAAGAATGGTCAAGCATCTTGACCTGCAATTTAGGGATGCTTACTTTCAATTTATCTGAGTTTAATAAAGGAAAGCATGGAGCAGGGGTGGGGGGAGAAGAACCAGCCAAAACATTTGATTTATAGTGGAATAGAACATTTTGTTTAACCACAGATTAATATATTTGTTTGGATGTGGAAGAAAAGCCAACTGAAGGAACAAAAAGGAAACCACAACTCTTTTCCTCTCACTTCAGCTAACGAACAGAAAAAGCAGTGCTTGTTACTGCATTTGCTCTATTTCACTAGACATATCAGGAAATTTCTCTTCATTATGGCAGTCTAATTTAGATTTTAAGAAAACAGGGGCGAAAAAAGACAGACAAACATTTATCTCCAGGGAGGAAACAACTGATTCAGCTGCAGCCAGCTGTTTCCATACATTTAGCAGAGTACATTCCTTCAGGGCTCCCACACTGCTGACCTATAAAAGGTGAGTGCAAGTAGCTTCTCAAGGTGTTATCTTTCCAGGCTAGACACAAGACTGTTAACAACACGAAAAAGGGAAATACTTTCCCTTTTTCTCATTGCTGGAGGACTTATTTTCCTCCTTCTAACAGGTTTCTCACAGCTCTGCCACTTAATAAAAAAAGGGGATGGCACTGGTCCCCATCACACATTCTTCCCATTTCTCTGGGCATAGGTATTTAACAAAAAGGAATGTTCCTCTAAAGTTTTGCCCAGCTCTTCTCTGAATTTCTTCAGGACGGCTCATGCCATTCCACAGCTGTTGTCTTGTTTACATAGCATGGTTTAAATGGACATTCCCATCATGGGACATATGGAGCATGGATGGTACATACTGCATTCTAGAATAAGGCTAGTTAAATCCCATTTTTATGGCTTGAGTTTTCAAGTCCCTGTGAGACTTTGCGGCAGGAGACTGACAGGAGGGACAGGTGTATCGTGGCTTCAGCCTGGTGACAAGTTTTCACATTCAGCTGCATTCTTCCAGCAGCAAAGGGCTGAGCAGCTGGCAGCCCCCAAGCCTCCTTGCCTCTGCAGGAATGCCTGTGGCAGGGAGAAGAATGTGCTGTGTCCCTGCCCCATCACGCAGCCGCATTGCAACACAGGCACGGCTGCCGATCCTGCTCGTCAGGTGAGGCTACCCTTGGATGCAGCCTCTGTCACCCTTATATACCCTGAATGGGGACCTGGTCTTCTTACCTGGAGAGATTCTGAGCATTTTTAGGCAGTGAGCAGATCTCATAACAAAGAACATGCAAAAAATAAGGTTTGCTGAAATCAGATCTCTTTTTGCAAACATTTTCAAGTTTGGAAATTGATTGAAAACTAGACATAGTTTATCATGTTTCCTTGTTTGCTTAAACAGAGATTTTAATAGGAATATATTACACAAGTTTTTTCAGGATACAGTGTGAAAAGGGTCCTTCTGAAGCCCATTCTGCCTGGGGGCAAGGTAAGTCCAGTAAGTGAGCATTCCTAGATCCTTTGTGTGCCTACATTAGGAAGCTCTTCTGAGGAATAGGTGTATAACACAACTGAGAAAGCCAAAAACAAATAAAGAGGGGGCTTCTTTTGGTTGCATGGCAGCTAAGGGCAAAGGGCTAAACACTTTGTACTACATGGATGCTCTATGGAGGAAAGTACATCCTCTCCACTCTCTCTCCCTCTCCCTCATGTTGCATCCCTCATGGTCTGCAGAAATATTTCTTCATTGCTCAAGAGGAGGAGCTGGCACTGCTGTCCAGGATGAGAAGTTTCTGTAGAAGCATAAAGCTGGGGTCAGCAGGCTGGGCATCTATACTGCCTACCCTGGCGGAGCGTGCATAGGGAAGGCTCCCTGCAAGGCCCTTCCCCCAGCTTTCACCCAGGCTGTCCCTCCTCCTTCTCTTGTGCACGTTTGTGGTGCTATGGCAGTGAGCAGGATGAAGTACTGCACCAGATCCCTATCCTAACTATTCAGGCTGTGAACCCAGCCGTAGGAAAAATAGCCAAGAAAAAGCAGGAACCAGTCACCGTCTTTGGTTGTAAAAGAGGAATGGTGTGAGAATCCAGGGTGAAGTTCCAGCCCCACACCCCATCACATCAGCTATAGCCGGCAGGCAAGCACTTTGCAGAGTCCTTTCTTGCAAGATGTGTTATAGGTATTTCTGCATACAAGCTATTTCCTCTTTTGTGTTTTCGCCTTTGAAGGTCACTGTAAGGGTGAGCTGCGTCATTGCACAGCTCAGGAAAGGCAGGTGCTACAATTGCCTAGTCTAAAAAATCAGGCAAGAGCGTTAGCTCTTCTGCAAGGAGCGCAAGCATCTGGAATCTTTCTCCTTTCACAGTAATCCCATTTGCTGTGAAATGATTGAACTCAGATACCTGAATTTTCCTTGAAGACTATCTACAAGTACCAGCCAGCTGATCTGCAGCAATCTAGGGGGTAGGGGATATATAACTCCCCTTCATTTATGGCCACCTTCCTCCCACCCTCCTCCAAAATCATATTCTCTCCGTCGCAGTAGCAGCAGCAGTGAGGGATGCATCCACGCCACAGCAGGGAGGATAAGGTGGGTGTGAAGCTGCGGTGTTGCCTGGTAACCACCTGCGGGGAGCACAGGAGAGCAGGTGCTGGAGCCCGTGGTGCCACATCTCTCAGACAAATGGGTGCCTCGCAGCTGGCCTGAGGATCAGCAGTGCTCAACGTGGGCCCTTCCTGCGCACCAGCTCCACGCTGGGCTGGCTGGTCGTAGCATTTGAGGAGTTTGGCTCTTTTTCTCGTCTCTGCAATTGATGTTGTACCCTTCGAGCATGGCTTTGGAACAGTCCAAGTTCAAAAGCATGATGCAAGCCTATTCGTCACAGATGGATAAGGATCTGACCCTCAACACCATGGCAGAAGGGCTCAATGGCACAAGAACTCATTTATTTATGAAAACATTCCTATTTGGTTATATTTATCATATAACTTTTTATGATGTTCTGAGAGTCTGTTATGTGATATACTTAAAATACATTTTAGGATTCTGACATATTTGGATTTGGTCAGATGTGGAGCTTGGCTCCAGATCAGAATCTCACTTACATTAAATCTAGTTGCGGTATGAAACCCTAGAACTAGGATTTGCATTCAAACTAAACAATACTAGACTCCTACAAGCAGTTCCTGTAAGAGCTCAGCTATATTTGGTGGCTACCTGAGCAGCTGAGGGTTTAAATAAAGCCAGTACTGCTTCTCAACTTTTACCAGCATGATCAGCAGTCCTGTTAAAAAGAAAAAATAAATTAGGCTTATTTTTGAAACCTAACTGAAATATAGGCTTCTCCCAAAAACAAACAAACAAAAAAAAAACCAAAAAGCCAAAAAAACAACAACAACAAAAAAAGAAGAAAATGTTAATTATTCTATCTCTAATTATTTGTAATTATTCTTTCTAAGAATTTCCTTTCCCTATAATTTTCTTAGCTATGTATGAGCCAACAACTTAAGGGGAAGAGGAAAGATGACCAAAGCAATGCGAAGTATCATATATTTGATGGTGTTGAACACTGATACCAAATTTGTAACTTTGCACATTACTGGCTTAAAACTCAGAAGGAAAATCCAAGCCAGAATCAGAATGTAGCAGAACATTTATTTTGGCACACTGAACATGGAGGCACATATTTAGAACAGCTTGCAGAGGAAGAGTCACACCTTTAAAAAACAAAGCCTTGCGCTCACACCTCACTTGTGAAAACTGGACCTAAAAGTAAAATAATGGTTTCACTACATTAAGCATTCTACAGCACATGAAGCCATCAAGAACTTCCTTAGTTCCTGGAAACTCCTAGATGTTTAAGACCTGTTCCTTGCCATGATCCCTGCAAAGATGCAGGTCAGAATTATGGGTGGTCCTGACACAGCACTGGCACTGTACAGGCTTCAGGGGCTTCCTCCCCAGTTTCATACCCAGCCACATAATCCCATTTTGTTTGAGCAAGGAGGCATCCAGCTTTGTGCACCCAGACTGCCAATGGAACATGGTCATGGAAGGTAATCAGGCAATTCACTTGAAAAACACACTCCTGGTCTCAGCTAGGCCATTAATGTCTGCCCAGCCTGGTGGGGCAGCAGCTGCTGAGAACCTCTTATTGTCGTTGTAGGCAGGGGTACAGCCCAAAGGTGCCCCTTGCTGTCTCTGCCTCTCTGCTGGTGAACTGGTAACACAGTAAAACCTTAATTGGTTCCTGCCTTCCCCCTCTGTGCTCAGTGCCACTGCACATACTGACATGTTCATGAAGCTCTGCATGTGCCTATGAAGCCCAGCAGGCAGTATGGAAATGCTCCGTGCTCTGTTTTACAATTATACCATTTTATTTATTAGTGCATTGGCTAAAGGCTCCCCTGGATGTTGCAGATAATCCCCCAATATTCCAGCCGGGTAAATGAGGAGGAGTCATCTTGTTTCCTCCTGGTGCTGCACCCCGGGAGTATCTTCACAGTTCGAGCTCCTCACAATGGCCAGTAGGTCAGGCATGACAAGGCTCTGCATAACGTTCAGATAAACCCAACCCCTCTGCCTCCTGATGCGCAAGACGTGTCTGCCTGCCTTAGTAAATGTGTTTGTGGTATCAGCAGCACTGAGAACAAACTAGAAGGTAAATCACCTGTTTAGCCAATGGGAAGAATTCAAAAAGCAAAAATATGGCAGGTCTTCATTAAAAAGGGATGAAACTGTCTCTAAATCTTCCAAGCACATAAAACTAATTTATTTTCAAATTCAGTAATGGTCTGAGACTTCAGTATTCACATTTTCAAACTCTTCTGAGATCTGTAGGACAAGAACTTTTCTCATTCTTTCTCCCCTCTGAAGGAGCTGCCACCCATGGTGCTGTCTTGCAGAAAAGGACCAGAGGAAAGTGTTTTACTCCGAGACATTCTCAGATTTCTGGCGACACAGTCCTGCTCAAAAGCTGAAGAAAGCACACCCAGAAGAAAAGTAAAGACATGAACAAAAGCCTAAAGAGGAAGTCCATGGCATGAGTGATTGTGTATTTTGACTTGAGGAGGAATAGCAGAGGCCAGGGACAAGTCAGAGTGTTGGCATGAGGTGATGGCTCAAAAAGCTACTTCCAGAGTCAGTTTTCAGCGGGCTGCTGCGCTGTGTGGCTGAGGTGCTTGGGTGCTGCTGGGCCCTGCTTGCTGCAGAGGAGCTGCCTGCAGCAGAGCACCCAGCCAGGGGCAGCCCCGCAGCACAGCCCCGCAGCTGCACAGCCAATGTGAGCCAAAGCTCTTACTTTGTTGGTGCTCACAAAGCCACTGTTAACAGAAGAGGGGAAAAATAAATTAAAAAAAAATAGTAAAAAGCAAACAGTAATGTAGTAATTTTCCTCTCAGCACTGGGACTATTACTGGTGTCCCTGTGTATGGCTCACACAGCCCCTTTATTATGTACCCCTTTGAAGCACTGTCTTCAAAGATAGGGTCCATGTTCTCTCTCACTCTCCAGTGCTGTAACTTTTCCAGATGGAATGATAGTTTATTTAATCACTCCTTCATTACCCTATCTGCTACTTCTCTCACCTGGGAAATAAAGGTTAATTGGCCATGTGCAATTACTGATTCATATCACAGGCACATGAGATAGCTAGGATTAGCTAACAATCATTGCAAAAAAGGGCAATGACTACTCTAGAAGTGCCTTGTAATCCTCACACAAAACTAGGAATTGTGACCAGCATACTACCCAGGTAACTGTAAACCGTGCAGCCACTCAGACATCTCTGGAAGCTAGCTACATGCAGCTAAAGAAGGCATATATGATAAATTGCAACATCCTCAAAATCTCAAGTGTTAAGTGCCTTCTTTCTAAGATTTCTAAGCTATGGTTCATATATGCCCAGATAATTTTCCTTTAAAACTAAATTTCATGCAGGTGACCTATCCTCCTCCTCCTTGGTATTCTGTTTCACTTTGTTAGCAATTAGTACTATAGAAAAGACATCTTTAGTCCAGAACAGATTTCCTACTCATTTAACAGTTCATTGTTGGATAATGGAAAAACAATTTAATCAAAGGCTGGAGCTAAATGGTTCATCTGAGTACAGAAATGCTGTTTATTATTTTGGAGCTATGTAGAAATGGCACTTGATGGCTCATGCTACCATTTTAAGAAGGAAACAGAACATGAAACTGGATATTAACCCCTCATTCTGCCTGCCACAAGCAGCATCCCTGCCCATGAACTGAGACTGAACTTCATAGGAAAACACTTCCTTTCCCAAAAGGACCCACATGAAGAAATCTACTCCAACGGGGCTGCCCAACCCTACAGCCCACAGCACTTTCCCGTCAATGCTAGAGCTGTAACTTGTGAAGTACTTAAGGATTAAAGACACTGTGGGGAAAAAAAAGGGTTGTATTTTTCAAGCTCAAAGAAGGCTAATAAATAAATGAATCTTTATAGAAGTCTTAGAACATCATATGGCTTCAGGCAAGTACATGTTCCTTTTCAGATCAAAACAGAGGGGAAGCATTTTTGGTCTCTGAATGAAAATGGGTTTGGAGAGGAAGCAAACAGCATCACTTAAATGGAAGAGAAAAAGAAAACAGCATGAAGAGCCATATGCCTGGAATCCTTGAGAGTCCTGAAGAGGGGAGGGAGAGAGTCGTGTTAGAAGGGTGAGATGTGGTCTCACCTTGTGAAGACAGGGAAATAAGAAAATAGCTTCAAGAGGTAAGAAATGCCAAAGAAATAAAATAGGTATGTTAAAAGATGTGTTAATGAGGATTATTTTCCTTCAATGCATTCCCTGAAATCCTGTGCAATATTAATGGGACTTGAATACACAGCTCATGGGGAAAGAACAGTGATCTTTGTGGCCTTAAAAAGGATCCTACAAAATTCACATCAGCACAAGAGGTAGACAAAACAAGTTGCTTAAATGCTAAAAAAATCCAGATTTCAGATGCACAGAATAAGCCACTGGGAAAACAAAATAAGATCAATAAAACAGAGGAAATAAAGAGTTGATGTGAGAGTCATACCCTAAATTCAGGTAACTTCTTTGCCTTTGGCAGATCTCATTGGCCTGTGGCAATGCCATTAGGTATGTGGCCCACAAGCAGCTCCTGCCAACAGATAGCTGCAAACACATATCCCTTTCCATCAGCACATCACTGTTTCATACAGCAACCATCACAATAAGTCAAGAGACAGCACTGCAAACATTTGTACTGAGCTACAATCCTCCTCAAAGTGTTCAGGAAGATGTAACAGGTCTGTCTTCAATGTGGGTTTGGCAGTAGAGCTCTGCAGAGACCTACAGAGCTTGGATGGGGCGGCATTGCAGCTGCAGTTGGAAAGGGGACAAATTGCTGGAAAGGAGGATGCTGTCTCTGAGCTAAGGAGAAGATGAGACAAGCCTTTAATTGAGGGAGGATCACAGGAGCCACAAGAGGAAACAGTGAAGGTGTGACATAAACACAGAGGGTGATTTTGATAGGTCCCAGCTCCTGACTGTAATAAATCAGTACATGTTGGCATCAAATCTGGAAGAAGCAACATTCAGGCAGACTCCTTTGAAGAGCTGATTGCTCCAGCATGCTGTGATTCAAGAGAGTATGAATGGCAGCAGCAGTAAGCCTATCCACAGCTTATCTGCATTTTTTTGTCAATATATCTTTTCAAATCAGCTTCTAGTGAACAAAAAAACAAGAACAAAAAACAAAACCCAAACAAACCAGCCTTCAGATGAAAGCACTAGGGCAGCATGCAGCTCCCCTGAGAAGCAGAGCAGGAGTTTGATTATGGTTGAATGTTGAGGAGCAACTAGACTGCAGCACAGCTGCAGTCTAACCCTAACCCTAACCAAGAGGCTGCAAAGGCTCTTGGACTCTCATATTGGTCCAAGAAACTTTACATCATGATTGTAGCTCATGAAGTTTTACACCTGATTTATGGTATGGTTTCAGAACTCTTCACTCTTCTGTAAGTGCATGGGACTTTTCCTATAAATACGTATTGAGAAGAAGGCTTTGGAGGGTTTTTTTTACACATTGTAATCACATAGAGGCATGCTATCACTTGCAAAAAAAAACAAAAAAAATTCCCTTTTTCTAAGTGTGTATCTATATATTTATATATATCCCCCATTTTATTTTAAGCATATGGGCTGGTATTCCTGTGGGTAAACCACCTAAAAATTAGTTCCAGAACAGACACATTAATGGAGACTCAAATAACTAAAATGTAAAGTACAGCTGAGGAAACCTTGGCAGCAAAATATTTGAGCATTGCCAGAAAAAGTAGATTCCTACCTTACAGCCAAATTTCATTACCTTTTGATGACCAATACTACCAGTTTGCTTTGGTCTTAGAAACTTGCAAGAATTTCTTATGTTCTGGAGATTAAGGTATCATTGCTTGTAGTTGTAACACATAGGAGTGAGATGCTGTGAGACTTCACTGGTTGAGTTGGGGTCAACTGAGCCCCATGCCCCGCTGGGGCACTTCCCAGACTCACCCAGGTGGCTGCAATGGGTCTGTCAGGAGCAGCAGAGCCTGCCAGCACTGCTCCTGTGGGCACCGCTGCTACCATGCTGCTTCCAGCTCTCCCCACATGGCACGGAGCTGACAGGTGCTCGCTCACAGCCATTAAAGAGTCCAGGAGGCATTTTATAGATGAGTGAGCTGTGGATGCCTATTTGCTGGTTTCCTGCGGGAAGCTGCTCTCATGCTGGATTTTATATTCATCATAAAGTTCATTGGAAAACGTATCTTCACTTCCTTTCTGATCTTTTTTGCAAAGCATCTGCTATGTTTCATGCAGGCTACAGCTGATTTCTTTGGAAGGGAGTGATTCCTACATAGGATTTACACATGACAGCAGCAGGCAGAGAGAGCATTGAGGGGCAGGCTTAATCCTCAGCTGTGCTCCAGCTGATATCAAAGAGCTTTTATATTTAATAAGTCTCAAGCCCTTGAAATCACAGGACAGACAAGTACAGAAAAATACAGCAGAACCAAAGTATCCTCAAGGGCAAGATGAAATGGAAAATTAAGAGCCCAAGGTTTCTTAAATGAGTAGAAGTCCACATTCAGTAAAAATGAAGAATTATACACAAATCATCCTGCTGTTTCAGGAAGATAGTTTATCTAAATATGATGTCAGGCAAAAACCACTGGAACACTGATGTTGAGTAGGTATGTGTCAGAAAGCAGACATACAAGTAAGTACCTTGGGAGAGGACTTCTCCCCAAACCTTTTTTCCCTCTCTTTGATTCAGGAGACTGACCCCCAGAAATAATAGATCCTTCTCCAGAGAGCCTTTCTGTGCTCTGTTACTCTGCTCACCCACCTGGCCTTCCACATCAAGCAGAAAATACTTCAGTTGCAGTGATCAAAACATTCCCTTTCATGCCTCACTGGGGGAATGCTACTCCCAAAGCCCAGTGGGGTTGTTTCTGTCCCTCTAACACAAGGACTGTTTTAATTTTAGACTTAAGCTGTTATTAACCAGAAACATCAGAAAGACATATTTTTAGAGGTTTTAACCAACCTGGAACAAAGCTCTCAGCTGGAAGACACTCTTTCTTAAGTCCATATAACACTTTCTTGTTACAAGACATTCACAGCACTGTGTGCAGGGAAATCTCTCCACATGTGAGAGGCACCATCTTCATTTTAAGATCTGCTGAGCCCAGAGAAGATGTCTTCATCATGTCCTCCATATAGCCGGTAAAATACAAGCTTTAAAGTTCCTGTATCTCCTCACAGTCCCTGTATATATGAATATCAAGTCTTTTGTGTCACCATCATATATCTTTTATGCCCCTCTGCTTTTTCATCCTTAATGCTACCACCCTCACCATGAAAACCTGTCCATTCTCTTCTCTTGGTCCTACTTCTGCTCCATCAAGAAACAGCCTTTAGGAGCACTGTCCTTAACAATAAAAGGCCGTAGTAAATTTTGTTTCTTCATAATTCCCTCATTGTTGCTTTCTGCAATGCTAATGTAGAGTTAACCCTCTCCTGCAGCTTTCTCCTTTATCAGCCTTCACCATTACTCACATTTGCTGTCTATCTCATATGAGCAGTTGCCAATATATTCCTGCTCACCTAGGAAGACAGGGCCTCAGAACTCCCTGAGAGACTGAGACAGAGAGAGCATTAAACTCACATGTAACTTTCAGTTGACTACTGTTGACAGTGCAATCTTGGAAAGTTAGAGAAGCAGGAAAGTTGGTGTTGACATCTAAACAGACATCTATAACGCAGCAGTGCAACTTTCTGGAAAGCATACATGTGGAGGGCTCTGGGTGAGAAAGAAGCATCGCATGACTGTGGAAAATGGAAGCCCTGCAGAAGAGCTCCAGGACTGAGGAGCATGAGTTATACCTAGGATGGTAAATTGAGACATTACCTAGCAGTCCCTTTCTCCTTTATGTCAGTACTGACTAGGTTAGACCTCCATAGCCAGAATTATCATCAAAGATTTAAATTTTCTTACAGGCACAGAAAACAGGGAAGACAAAATAGTTTTACTTTACCTTTGGCATAAAAATAATACAAGTAGTGTAAAGAATATGACAGCTACAAGAAGTCTATGACAGCAATTTGAGGAATCTATGTCCCTGAACGATCCAGTAAAGTCTCTGGCAGCTGGTGGCCTGATGGAGCTGAGATGATGCAGACACAAGGCTGGGACCTGTAATCCCAAGCAGCCGGGCTATTTTATTGTGCTTATTCTTGTGAAATCTACATGAGATCTATGGATTCTTTAGCTGATAGTATCTCCTGACTGGCCTCCTTTATCTCTCTACTCACAGCAAGGAAAAATGTCCTAAATGTTTGTGATAAGGTTTCAGACACTTTTCTGACCACCAGCTTATTTTTTTTAACTCTGCAGCTCTCAGAGGCTGTGCTCAGATATCCCAGATCTGTAATTTTCATAAAAAACTTAAATTTTGCCCAGATATTGCAGCTATCTTACCCCAATCTCCTTCTCTGATAATTTCACATGGAAGAGATCACAGTGCTGTTCATAGATTGAAAGACCTGAGAAAGAGACCTCTAACACTGGTTTTTGGAATCAGTCTCAATGGTTGACCATCCCATTCCCTACAAAACACACTTTAAAATCTTTTACAATTTTGAAGCCTTCAAGGAATTGAGATTTTTTTTTTCCTCTTCCTTTCTGTCTGAGAGAAAGAGAAGCCTAGAGAGTCACCAAGCCAGGAGCTCTGGAAAGCCTGCTGACCATCTCCTCGTGCTCCCACTCTGCAGAGTGGTGGATTGAAGCTCATTGCAAAGGGAGGGAAAGTGGGTGATCTGGCAGCTAGCAGTTTGGTGGTGATAAAAAATGTGAGAAAACCAGGATGTCCCCTCTAAACCTCTGAAAAAGATGTGAAATCCATGATACACACTTCTTTTACACCTTGTAGTAGTAACCGTGTTGTCTAGGTTTTATCATGCACTTGCAGACATCTTAAGATTTACTTTGTTCTGATCCAGAGAAAATAAGCAGCTATTTTGCAGATGTTGATAAGCCTTTAGGAAAAGGATTTTCTGTTTGTTTGTTTGCTTGTTGGTTTTGTGTTTGTTTTTTTCCCTCATGATGCAGTTGGGCATTTTTTTCTTCCCAGGAAAGGAGATACTAAATACAACCGATCTCAGCATGATCAGGAAAGAAAGGTTTTTTGTTTGGCAATTTTGCATGAGCAAGCAACAATTTCCCAGCAAACTTTATGTCCTTCAAAAGTGCATTAAAATCTTCAGCTGATAATGGCAGAGTGTTTTGAAAATGTACTTGAAAAACTGTGGAGGGGATCACCATTGATAGAATTCATCAAATTAGGGATTAGTTCTGAAAAAAAAAGTAACAAAACTGTGATTTATGTTGATCCAAGTTTGATCTGTTTGATTTTTTTGTATTTTATCCAGAATCTATCTTCTGACTGAATTCCGTTTGTCCTCAGAAGAGTAGGATAAATTTGCCTAAATAATTTTTTATTTAAAAAAATTGTGTCAACATTTCATTGATTTCTGTAACACAGGAAACCAAATCTGAAATTAAAATTAGTTTTTTAACTTCCCTTTCATCATACAACAGCTTTGAGAGTTATGACAGAGAATTTGTGCTTAGACCACTGACTTTTTTACAATTTGCTGAATGATATGATGCTTTTTTTTCCTGTGACGTGACTGGGGAGGTAGTAGTGAGCATGTAGACATGTGTTCCCAGATCTCACTGAAATAATGAGAGATTCAACAACCAATTAGAAAAGACAAATCTTTCCAGCCCACATTGCCTTCTTCAGGCCTAGCAACATAAAATAGAAACCTCAAGAAGTGTCATGGACATCTTGATAGGGATTTTCATTAGATCATTAGCATCCTAGCAATGTGGTTAAAGACAGAGAAGGACATAGCCCTGAGCAAAATTATGGATTACAGTGTAAAATGATGCACTGATTATCAGATACGCAGTTCTTATAAGAAGAAATTTTATTCCACGTAAATTATTCAGAATATACTAATTCCAAGTTGTGGGGGAGGGCAGGGGGAAATCACCAGACTTTATCTGTCTTTAAGTCACTTGGAGGACACCATCTACTGAACCAAGGAAGATTTCCTGCTGCAACAACCTCCTTCACCCTCTTAAAATCCATTTAGAGATATTAATCCTGCTTGCTTCCTCACACCTTCCTTTTAATTTGGTAATCAAATCTTCCTCCTTCTGTCTTCTGCCTTTTCTTATTCCAAATTGTTCCACAATAATCTTGTCCATGTTTGACCCACGTCTGTAGATTTGAGAAGCTTCCACCTGTTTTAAGTATGTAAATCATTGACAGTACTTATAGAAATGTTAGTATATCTGCATTATAATGGTTCTATATTTGCCAGTATCCTGCAGGAACTTTACATTTCTATTAACTGTGTTGGGGCATAAAAATGTACTCATAGTTACTGCTGCCTTTTTCAGAGGTGGTTTCCACTGAGATCTCTCAGCAGTTTACTCTTTATTGTAATAATTTCTCGGAGAGAAAAAAAACCCAACCTCTTCTTAAATGTAACTGCTTCTACATACAAGAAATTTGGAATTAACAAGGTGAAGAAAATTTCTCTGTTGTATAATTAGCTTTTTGTGTTGGATTCATCTTATCCCTCGTGTTGGCATTTTTATACCCTCCAAATACTCCAGCACATGTGAAAGTTTACTTCCATGACTAATCCTATTGATTTGGATCAGACTACAGACGTGAGTGAAGTTATGTGTTAATATAGGGCTTTGCAGGCTCAGAAACTCTTAGTCCAAACTTTGTCCTCTCAGCCTTTCACCATGTCCCAGGAATTCCAGTGGTGCTCATTCATACACAAATAAACAGATCAGGGAACCAAGGGATATTAATTGGCCTGGAGCCAGGGCAAGGAGGTCTTTCTTTTTTTGTCTGTCTGAGGTTCTCAGGTCTGGTCTCCTCGTCCCAATTTCTGATGACAGCTCCCCATTCAGTAAAACTCTTGCCAGAGCTTCCCAAGAATTAGCTGCATTTTAAAGCAAGTATTTGAATCTATGAAAAATGTAAGACAGTTGATTTATCTGTTATGAAGTGTTTTGTAACACATTCACGTGAATTTTAGTAAAGAATGACATACAGGGTTTGAATTTTGTCTTGAAACAGTTTGTAGGTCTAGCATAGCTGGTTTCATCATGTTGAAAAAGGAAATGCTGTGAAATATATTAAAATCCAGATGTAAGTTTTTTGAGTTTTTCTTATTTTTTTATTTTGAATATCAGGTTTGCCAAAATACCAGTAAGGTTATGAAACTAATAAACTAAATCCTATGCTCATGTGACTCAATTGCCTCTAGTCAGAAGATAAGTCTGACTTAAAAATCCAAATATATGAAGTGTTTGTACAGTAGATGTGAAATGAGTATATCTAAGTATTAAATCACAAGCAAGTGTTATCCATCTGCTAAGTATATTAATGTACTGCATCATGTATACTGTAATGTGCTTATATTAAATTTAAAGTGACAGAAGGCAATCAACTCAGATATTTGAAAGGCTTTTTCAACTTTCTTCCCAAAACAGTGAAGTAAGTTGTTTTTCTGGTGATTCTCAGCTATCTTGGCAGATATTATGAGCATGTTGATGAGAAATACCATACTACCTAACCTGCCAGGGAGCTAAGAAGTGAGAGAAGTGCTGGATTCTGCTTCCACCCTGCATTTTCTCTATATAAGTATACCAAGGTTGAGTAAAATCTCATTTAGGGTGCAAGATGCACTCCATTTTGAAGGCTAAACTGAGCAGGAGCGAGATGAATGGAGGAAGAAGCAGAATGCAGATACAATTTGGCTCCACATAGAATGAATAATATATAAGCTCTGTTTGAAAGTGGGAACCTTTGCAGAAGAAGGGTTTGCATAACCATTATTATAACTATTAGAGCATTCATCTTTGTGTGTGTTGCCTCAGCTCTAACTTGAGGTCCTAGACTCCAATCCCTATTTGTATTTACTCTCTGCCTTCTGCCTTTCCTGATCATATGTGCAATATATATCACAAATTTAACATGGCTTGTTGTTTCAGCAGATGAATGCTTGTTTTTCACTCATCTGTTTTAGTCACAAGTTTATGTTGTATCTGGTAAAGAAATCCAGTAGTGGACTGTGGATTGGTCAGCCAAAATACATCATGCTGTAGACATAAAAATATGGAAAGAACTCCAGACACTAGTCCTGTCTGGTGGAAAACTGTTATCTGCAAACACCATCCACATCTTCAAACACAGACCCATGAAATGCAAACACTAGCATCTTGTGTCAATACCTTTGGCCTGGTCATATACAAGATCTGCTGAAACGTGGCCTTTAGAGGTTTGAATCTTCAAAGCAAGAGCACTTCCCTCTTGGTGGGAAGTGTGGCTGCCTCAGGTCTTTGTGCATGAGCACTTCAAGCAGACCTTATTTAAAATTCTTCTCCTTTTGCTACTGTTTGAGTTGGAGTGCTGCAGATTTGCCATTTCTTACACTCTACCTGTATGTGTTAGTGGCCAGCTTGAAATACCTGGTGTACAGGTATTATTTCAAGCTGCTGTATTCTGGCTATCAGACACAAAATAGGCTTTTAAAGCATTTTAAGTTTTTTGTTACCTAAACTTGCATGGTATAATATCTTAAATGTGACCAGCAACATCTGAGATACAGTTCCTGAGATACAGTTAAATTACTGCTTGCCTATATGTACTGCTGTCTGGTTTACTCCTGGAATAGAAGTTTAACTCGTTAGACCAAGTTACTCCCTCTAATTCAAGACCTATAAATCTTCACCAATAAAAAAGGTTAAAAATATTTTTTAAGATAGAGAGGGGGGGGGAAACAAAGAAACCCTGTTCTTTCATTGCATGGATAGCATTCTCAAAAGTGCTACAGCAATCTGGTTTTAATCTTAGTTATGATCCTAAGTAGATGCCTTCTTGACTCTGGCATCATCATGGCTGCAAAATAAGAAGCAGGCTCACTGGCACTGAGCATATGCATGTCCTGAATTCGCTCTGCCTCCCGCTTGTGGAAAGCTGGCAAAAGCAGCAAACACTGTGCCTTAACACTTTTTTTCCTCTGGTTGATTGTGTTTAGATGGGACAAGTGTACTGCAAAGCTGCTGGTTGTCCACTTGATGGTATCAAGTAACTGAGCATGGGAAGGTATGGCTGCTTTAATGCTCTCGACTCGGGCAGACGTGACCGGAGATTTTTATAACAGGTAAAACATCTGTGTTATGTTCTTCTCCTACACAAACAACTCCTGTGCTAGATTTAATCAGACTGTGCATAATTTAGCTTGCTGCTTGGATTGTGCAGTCCAGTCCAGTCTGTTCCGGACCAACCTTGCTGTGAAGTGGATAAATAATGCCTCCATCAGGAAGATCACTGTGGTTTTGCTGCAAGCAGAGGACACTGCTAATTTGCATTTTCAAAAACTCTGTTATCTATTTCTAGGTGAAAACACATTAGGAAAAAAAAATATGGGAAATAATTTGTTCTCTAACTCTGCCATTATCATGTAATTTCTAAGCATTTTAACAAACTTTTAGCTGACAGCTTTCCCAGAACCAAGCTTTAGCAAAAAGAAAAATCTAACTTTAAGCTGGGGCAAGGAGGAAGACTGGTCTTTCTCCTCTCACTCTTCTTCATCATGTTTCCCTTGGTCTGAGGATATGTTTGAGCAGAACCATGTGCACATGAGCATGAGCCTCATCTCTTTTCAGAGCTGAGACCAGGCAGGGTTAGAATTTCTCCAGTTGTGTAGAAGTATAGCTACCCATTGTGAGAAAGAGCATGAAAACAATTTCTTGGATATTTTAGAGTTTTGCTTTCCCAGCTTGGGCTTTGATTCTAGTTTGGCAGATTTTTCTATTTGTCACAGACAGAAAAAAGAAAAGCTTCCCATCATACCTCTTCAAAATAAGAAACATCTAGCATGGGATTGTTATTCAGTAGGAAAATGGCTTTGCACCATAACCCATAGAAACATGGTAATCTGGCTCATTTGGCAGGCTTTATGATGGCAAGTATGTGCAAATCTAATGTAACAAGGGACTTCCTGTCTCAGGCTAATAAATTTCTGGTGTAGAACATGACTTGTCCAAAACTAATGGATGGCATGATGTTGGGACAGAAAGATGCTTGGGCAGAAAGATTGCATCATTTGGCCAAACCAAACATCGAGCCACGTCACACTGACCTATGGGTACGTGGTTGTCTGTGCCCCATGTGGGGCACTGAAGCAGCCAGAGGATGTGTGTATCTGCCCTGAAATAAGAAGAGCTGATCCCAGGAGGAGATGCCGCCCTGGCCCAGATGAGCAGCACCCACTTATGCACCACAAGTGAGGCAGTGCTGCTGTGAGGCAGCAGCAGGGTGCGGGCAGCCATCCCGCTCCCAGCGGCGCCTCGCTAACCCCCTGCAGAAAATGGCAATCATATCCTGAGGGTTTGCAGGGTTACTTTGCTGGATGTCACCACGAGCAGGGGTGAGTAATGGTGCTGGCTACTAACAACAGGGGGTAATGTGAAGCGCTGGAGCTGGTGCCAATGGTTTCCAGCGCCTCGTGTGCTGCCAGCCACTCGGAGGCAGCCTGGGCACTGCTCATACCATACTCGGGGAGCCCATGCTGAGCGCAAAATAAAAGCATGTCTGTATTACTTATTTTCTGCTGTCAGTTTCTTAATTCCAAATACTATTTCAAGTTCTTATTGCCGACACATAGTCTGTGAGCAAGCCCTTGTTTTGAAAAGTGCAGTTGTTATTCACAAGTCCTGACCATAAGGTATGTGCTACTTGGTGGAATTTGTTTGTAAACTCTCCCTTGCAACTCTTAACTGTTTATTGTGAAGAAACTATCACCTAGGGCTATGTAATCACGGTTTCTTCTCTCTGACTAGAGTACACAAGACTTTTTGTTTAGAAAGAAGAGACAAATTACGAAGAATAAATGACTGGCTATGAACTTCATTCAAAGTCTAAATAATTAGACTGAAACCCACAGAGCTTTTTTGGATCTATGTTTTCATGGCAGTTGTGACTGCTTGAATACTTGGGAAACAATAGATAATAAAACTGCACAAATATGATTCCATAAGGAAACTTTATTCATAGCATAAACCAACACTCTTGGTCTTGTCTGAGAAATGCCATAGTTGGACAAATCTCTTTTTCATCCCATATCTTTTAAGTAGTCAGTATTCACATAAGTAAACGCCAAAAAGGGTGAGCTGTGTGTTCTTTCAACATCTGATTCTGCTTTGAGAAGTTTCTCTGATTCAAGAAGTGCACCAAACACAAGAAATGTCACACAAAAGTGCTTTACAGGAGAAGCACTGCAGTAATGTCAAGGTGAGAACCAAACTACAGGAGGTTAATGCAGCATTTCGGCAGTAAGAGGCAGAGAGGAAAGGACCAGAAGCCACCAAGCTTCCCATCAGGCCACACCTATCGTTCTTTGGATGTTGATGCTCCTCTTCTGGTCAACCAAAGCAGGCACAATGAAAACTTCTCAGTGCCTATGGAACAGTGGAGAAGCATCTTGATAAATAAACAAGCAGAAAGAAAATTGGCTAGAATTAAACCTTCATACAACAGGAAGTTAGTGCAGGCTGCTTCTTTGGAAGTGAGCCCTCACGTCGCCTGCCTGCGACGGTGAGTTATACACGTTTATCCTATGCACTCTAAAAAAAGAACGGGACAACGGAGCACTCCCGTGCTTTATGCCCGCACCGTGGGCATGACAGCCCAGCAATAAACTGCTGTAAATTTGCTCGGTGTTCCGGAGCTGCCCCGCCAACCGCCCCTTGTAGCCCCCTCCCTGGCACCACCCGGTGTGGGAGCCCCTCCCGAGGCCTCTGCGACCCTCGCCCTCCTAATTTGTAAGTCTGATGTCCTGCACGCCGTGCATACATTATGCAAAGAGTCCCCTGCGGCCCGCAGGCCGCTCCTCCGCCTAGGTGAATAAATTATGCCGATGAGGGCGGGGATGCGGGGCGGCGGTTCCGTGGCTGACAGCGGGGCAGCGCGGGCTGCCTGCCGCCTGCGGGCTTCCCCGCCTGGCGCGGCGCGGCTGCTGGGCGCCGGCAGGCAGGTGGAGCGGGAGCAACAAGTCCTCCGGCGGCGGGGAGGGGAGCGGGAGGCGGAGGGGGGGGCGCTTCCCGCCCCGCGCCTGAAAACCTCTCTGACAAGTGCCAAAGCGCTCGCAGAGCACGCTGCTCCTTCCGAAGGGCGGCTGGAAGCCGCGGGGGCACGCCTCGCACCCAGCCCCGCTGCCGGCTTGTGGCTCGTCGCCCCCGCCTCCCGCCGCCGCCTCTGCCGCGGGGCGGGTCGCGACCCGCTGCCGGCGGTGCGCGGTGCGGTGCGGGCTGCGGAGCGCGCCGCCGCTTCGCCTTCAAAGTGTGTGAGCCGGCTGCGGGCTTTGCTTCTACTTACCGCGTTTTTTTTTTTTTTTTTTTTCTTCTTTTTCTTTTAAAGAATTGTTTTACCATTTCGTTATTTATTTTCTCCTACTTCGTTGCTGTTATTTTTGTAATCGTTGTTTGTAAACTAATTGCCTCCATGGGGGGCGGAGGAAAGGAAATCAAAGCTGCCGCAGCTGAAGGGTGTGCGAGCGCGCTGGGGAAGAGCCGAGGAGCCGCAGGACACGATGGCAACGGGAAGCCCGGCGGCAGCGGGAAGCCCGGCCTCGGGAAGCCCGGCTGCGGCGGGGACCGCTGCCCGCGGCGGGCCGGGCCGGTCGGCTCCGCGCTGGCCGCGCTCCTCTCGGCGCTGGCCGCGGCTTCCTGCGTCTACCTGGGGGTGCGGACCAGCGACCTCCAGGCCAGGGTCGCGGCCATCGAAGGCGCCCGAGGGGGCTTCTCTGCCGCCGCCCCGATGCCGCCGCTGCCCGGCTTTTCCTTGGAGCAGCTGAACGCGATGATGCAGGAGAAAGTGGAGCGACTTCTCGCCCAGGTGTGCGGGACGGGGGTCGCCGCTGCTGTGCGGTGTGCGTGTGGTGGGCATGGGGGATGCTCGGGGCGGGGGCGGCTGAGGCCATGAGGAGGGTGGCCGGGGGGAGCTGCTCGGGTGGGAGGTGGAGGGGGAAGCGGGGAAAGTGAGCCCGCAACCCCAGAGGCCGGCGGGGCCAAGGGAGGAGCGGGCCGGGGGCGCCCCGGGCTGCTGGAGCGGCGGGACGGGGGATCGCGGGGGACCCCTGCGTGCGCCGCCGCTGGGGCGCTTTTCTCATCTCTAACTTGCCGCCGTCCCTGCGCTTCTCGACCGCGCGTGTCGAGCAGGCAGAAAGACCGGGGTCACTTGCGGCGGGGGTGGGAGAGACCCTGAGGTGTCGGGCTTGGCGTTGTTGGTGTGGGGGTGGTGAGGTCACTGAGACACCTTAGGCCGAACCCAAGCAAAGAAGCCGCCGCTGGTTGCGCAGCCTCTGGCATAGCGGTAAATTCCAGTTTGCGGCCGTAGTCGGGAGCGCTGCCTGTGGCGGGCGAGCTCGCTCGCCAAGTGCCCGCCCTCATGTTGCTTCTCTCGCCCCCAGAAATCCTACGAGCACTTGGCAAAAATACGAGTAGCGAGAGAAGCGGCTCCAGAGTGCAACTGCCCACCAGGTAACAGTCACAGCTTGGAAATCTCCTCTCGGAGGCTTGTAACTCTGGGCGGTTTGGTATCCCACGTTTTTGAAATACACCTAAATCAGGTCCAGGGGATGCCTCTTCAATCAACAGCTGTTCCTTGGGTGCAAAAGTTGTAAAGCCCAGAATGCCTGGTTTTCGCTGTGGCCCTAGATTGGAATTAATGCTAATAAAAAACACTCGTTAGGCTGGATGTTGCCAAACAAGAACACTTACGACGACGTTAATGATCCACTCCAGCAGATGAAATATATTCTGTCTTAAATGCGGTAGTACTGAATCAAGGCACTGTGTAGTCAACTTGGGAAGTGGAGCAAAAGCCCCTAGCAAAAATATTGAACGATGTATAACATGGATTGAAATAGGTGGAGGGTCTGTTGCAAGTTAGCAGTAATATATACATGAGCCTTTTACAGTCTTCTTTTTCTGTAGTCTTGGTGGAAAGCCTACAAAAGGAAGGAATTGCAGGTTTTTCCTACTGAAGGTTCAAAACTGTGTGTGTTTGTGCAACCAGGGAAATTGCTTGACTTTGGAAGTGGGCCCTTCTAATACTGCACAGTTATTTGTACATTTGTGCTGAAATGTTTCTGTAGTCTTTGTGCTCCTTTTTGATGGTCTGATATCTGTTAGTGTTGTTTTAGCTTTAGAAACTTCTTCTAACCTGTATCCAAGTTCATCTAGCATCTTAGAAGTTGAGAAAATAATGCCAGTGTTTCACAGCGGGATGTAGGAGTTCCATCATCCTCTGTGATGAGACACACTAGATGGAGAGGATGCTTTGGATATCCTCTCACTGTGTATGAAAACCATCTCCTTTACAGGTGGAATATCGACTGTCAACAGGACTTAAGCTGATTATGCTTACAAGCAGGATGTATGACACTACTCGTGTATAAGGAAGGAGCTTTCCTAGTTTAGGATACACTTCCTGCCAAACTCATCAGTCTGAAGGGACTGCTGAATCTCAGTGTTAAAGCTGCCTAGAGTGGTTGGTACTCTATTTTTGCGATGATACAGCTGAGAAGAGAGTACTTACTTGCTGGTGTTGGAGTTGCCACGGCTGTCATGGGAAGGACAATATATGTGACTAGGACTGTTTTAAAAGAGTGCATACAATTACTCAACTCCCAGTTAGTTTTGGTAAGGAACACTGGTTTCCTCCTGTAGTATGTATATATATATTTTCCTTTAAGGCTAACATAAGCCTTATTTTTTCTGTTGCTTAACTGCAGTGAATTACAGGATGCAAGTTTGTGCACAGAAAAGAGAGTTACTCATCATGTTGTTTGCAGTGATGCATTCTGTGAGCCTGAAATTATGTTTAATTTGATGCTAAGCCCTTTCCCTCTTTCTTCTTCCTTGTTTAAATCCATCTGTTAACATATTTTCACTTACTGTTTTCCTACTAAAGGTCAATATCTACTTTTTCATGGTTGGTGTTACATGCTGCTTTACTTCTTCACTACCACTAGAGCTCCACATTATACCAATTTTTATCTGACTTTTTTTCTTAAGTATGTGTTTTCAGATAGATAATGAATATTTCTCACATGCATTGTAAAAATCCTTGCTACATGAGAGTCAAAGTGATTCAGGGAACATATTTGAGGGAATAAGTTTTAAAGACCAGGAAAACTTACATGAAGCATTACCAAGTAAGAAAAAAAATAAGTTGCAGAGAGGAGGGATTAGAAATGTGATATGGAGCTTTTCACCTCTTGGTAGCTGTTTCAATTTGGAAGCAAGTTTTGTAGTGACTGAAAGATGTTGCCATGTGGTAGCCTCATTTTGCAGTTGATGCTCTCATACTTGTTGCCAGTGGACAGGTGTCTACCTCAAAATGGAATCATCTTGGGAGCCTTGTCTGAGAGAGCAGAGGCTGACTGGCACCACCACCTGAGGACAGTGCCTTCCTAACTGCAGGCATTAGGCAGAGCAGGAGGGGATAGAGCAAATAAATTGTTGCTTCTTCATTTGCTTCCTTCTGTTAGAACTCCCTTTTGACTGCACAGAATGGGCTTTTGTTTTAATTCTTAATGTTGCTGTTACAAACAGTTATGTTCAAAAAGGTATTTGGTTTATTAGGAAAAGTATCATGGTACATCAGTGGTTTTTCTGTTGACTGCAATTTGCAAAGCCAAAGACTACATTGCTTCTTTCTCACGTGGTTCCCTTTTGCTTCTGTATTCTGCCCAACTTCTTAATTTCTTTCAATTTGTTTCTGTAATAATAAAGTAATTCTGTTAGAAATGACTTTGGAAGGCCTTCATGGTACAGAGGTGATTTTTGAAATGTCTCTATGCTGTGAGAAAAGGTCACTACTGAATGGCCACCAGGACAGTTTCCATCACCCTTCTCTTTAAAGAGGAATAAAGATTATTTAAAAGTAGGTTACATTGTTCTCTGCCAAAAGAAGAGAGGGAAGTTCAATCTGCAGACAAGAGGGTGAGAATGTGGCCCCTGGTTCAGGATTAAAGTTATGCAACTGGCATAGATGTGATTAGCTTGAGATTTTCATCCTCTTTTTCCTCTCTATGGTTGAAACCTGCACATTCAAAGGGAAGTGGGTTTGAATGGCTCAGATACCTATGGAAACCAGATTCACAAGCTCACAGCTTGCAGAGCAGTCTACATGTAGCTCCTTTTAATTCAATGGTACCCTTGAATTTTATCTAGAGTGAAGAGTGATAACATTTCTCTTTAAAAACTTCATTTTCACTAAATCTGATTTTTCTTATTCTTTAGGTCTATTTTCTTATAAAAGAAACGTGATGTGGGGTGACATTAGAGTTTTGGTTTTAACTCTGTGCGATTAAAACCAGATACCAAAGATTTTGTAAATATTTTAAAAATTACAATAGCAGGCATTCTTTCTCTTCTTAAAGCAGAGTAATAAAGTTTGAAAAGTAAATTCGTGCTGACATTCCTCTTAAATTACCTCAGCTCTAATAAGAGTGCCAGTGTAAATCTTGTGCTTTTAGCTGGTGCTGCAGTCACTGCTGGTAGTTGGCCTTTTGCACATAGGACTGGGAGGCAAATTGAGTGGCTGAAATAATTTTAAGCACAATAAATTAATTTTCATTTGCCAGGTGTTTTTTTTATTTTAAGTTGATATTTTTCTACTTTAAAAGATGAAGAGAAAATGTAGGTGTGTAGGTACTTATTTCATACTTCTAAATCTTCCTCTAAGTGGCTGTGGGAGCATAATCAGCTCTTATGAGGAGCAGTCCAGCACCATGCTGGGTACTTCTTACAAAGTGCCAAGAATTACACAGCTTGTGGGAAGAATAACACATACAGAAAGCACAGGGATGCTCCTCATTCAATCGAATTTAATGATTTTTTTTTTTTGTAGATGCTTCCAGATTTTCCTTATCCCTAAGTCATTCACATGTGAATGTACCTGTAGACTTCAATGAAAATGGACATATGCTTATATGTTTTAGTGATCTGATCCTTTATATATTGTAAGGGTCAAGTTCTGACACGTGCAGTTCTGTGCCATGATGTCTCATTGTGTAAGTGGTCTTCAGAGCCTGCTCCTGGAGTCAGATAGTGTTGACAGGAGTATGAATCAAAGTACAAGAAGTTCAAGCTTTCTTAGCAGGAAGGCTGGCAGATGATTATGTACAGTTCTATACATCCCTTTTGACCAGGAACCAGTTTTAGGAAGCAATTACATTTTTTTTCCTCATCTTCTGTTTTTAGGAAGACCTTTATAGTGAATTTATTCCTTAAAGGAACACATTTCTTTAGTTCTGCATTGACAAAGTATAAGTTACATAAGAGATGTCTTTAAATGTACAGCTATACAACACACTGTGTATGAATGTTCACTACAACTTGCATATTAAGTTATGGGGTCTGTAGGTTTTGAGATTTGTTTTGGGGTTTTTTTTTCTTCCCCAGATCAGTAGCTGAACTTCAGTGTTGGATACTTGTCAAAGTTGACTGGAAATTTGATTTTGTTTTTCTTCAGTACCACAAGTAATATTTCTTTGTTTGTTCTTTCTCTTGTATATTTCCCATCAGGAAACGTACATTTTTCTTCCTCTTGTGACTTCAGGGCCTTCATAGACTCTTTCCACAGACACTCTGACCATTCTTTCTTAGCCAGCTATTTTGTGCTGTTTTTTTAATCATGCCATCTTGATTCTCTGTTCCAGTCCTAGAGAGCTTTATGGTTTGCCATTTGAAGTACCTCCAATTTCACTATGCCATTTGCTGCCATCAGGTTAGTTTCAGTGTAGTTGTATGTGTATAAACCTGTTTATTCAGGATGAAATGCTGTAAGTCAAGGTTTGTTTTTTTTTAGAGAATATAGAATACTAATTGATCTTTTTCTTGCTTACAGCAGTTCCAGTGCAAAAACTGTGTTCTACAGCTACAATTCTTCAGTGAGATGATGAATCTGCTGTATATATTTTGATAGCAGCATGGATAGCAAAAATCAGTGTATTTTTTTAAGAGTCCCAGTGCTATTTTTGTTGTCTTAAGCATCTAATGTTTGTTTTGACATGCAATGCAAAACCAATTTAGGTGTTCTTTCTTATTCCCACAAAGATTGTTTCCTGGAGCATTTCAATTAGTGAGGCTGAAAAAACTGAGGAGAAAGCAATTTTTGGGATTAAAAGAATAATGAAATAGGTATCAGCAGGCTATTACTCTTTTAATTTTTTTTTTTTATTATGCTTACAGTGAAGCAGCCCTGGAAAGACCGAAGAGGTAAAGAAAGAAAAGAGGAGCTGACTTACATGTTTACCAGTAGTGAGGCCTAAGAGAAAATGCAGATAGATTTAAAAAGTATCCAGAGTGATTTTTTTTCCTGTTACTGAAAATTTCAGTGTGCTATCTTAACCTAGCTCCCAGCACTACTTACTTCTGCCATCTCTGTATCATCTATTTGCTGAATGCAGTGCTCAGCTCTAATTTTGTAATTTTTCTGACAGGTCTCTGAGTCCCCCTTTCATACCTTCAGTGGTTTGATATTTTTCATTTCAGTTCCTAGATCAAGATGTTTATTGATGTGCAGCAGCATGCGACCTTCTGGGTAGTCTGTCTTCTTTGGATGACTGCTTAAAGATACTGTTTCCTCCCCACAAAATAGCTAAATATATATTTTATTGGCTAAGGGGTGACCTTTTAATTCCCTTCCCTCTGGGCAAGGAAGTAGGGTGTGCAGCATGATGAATGAAACACAGCGTGGCTCAGAAGAGAACTGATTGACAGCGGACTGCACCAGATTTCTCTCTTTTGTAATATTATTGATCTCAGCAGTGCTGTAGCAAAGGTTGGTTTGACTGCAAAAGTGTTATTAACAAAAGGTTTTTCTATTAATTGAGTTGAATAAATTCAGACTTGTGCAGTTATGTCAAACTAGGCATGTTAGAAGGAAGGCTTGTTTATCTGCACTACCTGTTCTTATAATGTATGAGGATAATATTATATATTACACATATATATTCTTGTATGTGTTCTTATACTTCCCTGTTTGTGGCACTGATCCATCTCAAACTGCTGAAGTGTCAAAGCACTTCAAGTACTGTGAGTGTTGCGGTGGGAGAAGTGGCAGTTAAGCCCATTTCTGGAATAATGCTTGCAGTGTCTGTGGTTGGATTTTGGTTTTTCTTTTTCTTCTTGTCTTTCTTAAATTGGGAAATATATGCATCTGTTTCCTCGGAGGGTCTCTAAAGCTTATATAACTGAGTTCAGTTTAGCTATACTTACGCCCTGTCCCTTTCCTTAAAGGTCAGTGAGTTCTTGGAAATGTACTGCGGAAGCAGCACTGATAAACCTGCATTACAGCACTCATCTTCTTTCTCACTCCCTTCTAAATTTACTGGCTGCAGCTCACCTGCCTGTTTTGTCTCTACTTAGCACAGGGAAAAAACAGCTAAATCTGAAAACAGCATGACTGACAGAAGCTGTTTTTATAGGACCTTTTAGGTTACCAAATAGAATCATATAACTAATATGTTCAAGTTACCCACCTGGTGAAATCATCCATCACACTTTAATGCACACAGACCCTGAGTCATGTTGCTAACTGAAGTCTCTTCAGGGAAGGCTGGTCAACACAGAGCACCTTTCCCCTTCATCATTTCAGTTGATTTCCTAAGTCAGCCACAAAAAAGAAAATCTATCTGCTTACTTAAAACTACAAATAAGAAGTAAGAAGGCATAGAATAACACAGAGTGAAAGCAACACTTTTCTCTCAATACAACTAAAGCTGCAGCTTGTAGTTAGATGATACTCACACCAGTGAATACGATGCTGAAGGCTTCTTGTTTGGAAACTTGTGGACTCAAATGTTTTTACAGGTTAGACTTACAGTAGAACAGGGCCTGCTTAAATTTGTCTGCTTGGGACTTTTAATGAGATTAAGTTAAGCAGAACCAGCTGTTTGTAAGAGCTTAATCAAAATAAATGTCAGGACAAATTTTCAGAACAGAGTGTCCAACTTGAAAGTGCAAGTTTTTTATATCCCTTTTATGTAAATACTGCCTTTTTCTGCCCCTGTAGATTTGAGCAACTTTAGAAATGCTCGTCAGGTTGATACCCCAGGAGATCATCTGATGCTCCTCTGAAGGAAATGTATCTAGGCCATCATTGCCAAGTGTTTCCTTCCAGGTGGTTCACAAATCAAGTGTGTAGTCATTCATGGCTCAACAAGTTGTTTGATCTGTTATTAATTTTGTGGATAAGTGCTGCTGCCTCATGTAAATAAGTCTTAGCTAAAAATAAGTGCTTCTCTGTAAATAGGTGAACACATAGTGTAAGAAATTGCTAGTGCACAGGTGTGCCTTAGCTAAAATAATCTACTATTGAAATATTTCCATAGATTACCTAGTTTTTAGCAAGCAGACTACAATTTCCTCATTTGTGAAGCAAACCACTTGTTCCATCTATTGTGTTGATGAAGGAAACTTGATCATTGTGCTCTCCTTAAAACAGCTATCAAAATATGTTAGACGACAGTCTTGTCTGTGATGTAGACTGTAAAACTTACTGTGTCCACTCCTCCCGTTCTTTTTTTTTTAGCGGGGTTGGAGTTGTGCTAAAATTGTTTCTTGTTTATCTCTGGAGATGTATGTTTATAGAAGGAGGCATTTACCTGTAGTTGTGACTTTTGCATGCATGTTAGCATGTAACTGTTTATTCTTGTGCTGGGAAAGCTTTGAAACAGATGATGATGGTGATGCCTTTTAAACTCTTGGAAGAAGTAGTTATGAAGTTACTACACAACTATCTAATTTTTTTTTGCTAGATAGAAATATATGTTCTTATAATTACCAAATATAGCAGGACAGCCATTTGTAAGGCAAAGAAACAATAAATGGAATGAAGAGTGTAGTAACAGAGGTGATAAAACTGGGATATTGCATTTTATTTTAGAATCTTCTGAAAATTAGCACAATTAATTCAGTGACTTCTGCTTAAACATGCTCAACCAAGAAGCAATGCAGATTTTAAGCAATAATATTTTACCCTGCACTCTGTCTTTAGAATTGGTCGGGCAGTTGACAAATATGAAGAAAGTGTAGATTTTATTTGATAAGGTCATAGATGAAGGTCTATAAAAATCAGTGCCTTTAGTTCAGTTTAGGTTAGTTAGCCATTAGAATTATTTTAGTTTGGTTATACATGAATATAATCTTGTAATTTATATATTGGGTAAGTATATTAGAAGACTTTGAATGATTTGTGTATTTTTTTAGCTGCTTAGGAATTAAAATTGGGGTTTTGGGAATATAACTTGCAAATTTTTTCATAGATGTTTACCTTTGCTGATGTATTTTGGTCAGAATTACAGAGGAGAGTGGATCACAGATTAACAGGTTCTTGGGGGGGCTGTAAAGAAGACTGTATATGAAATAATGATGGGCTCTTAATGAATCTCTCTAAGTAGCTTCCCCTGCCCTTCTGTGGCTCTTCTACAAGCTCAGCTGAGGAAGTATTGAGGAGAAGGGTGTCAAATGATCTTTCTCTTTGAACCTTGGTCCTCCTTTTAATGCAGTACGCAGGACTGTATACCAGTATTTAGCAGTATGATGGTTTTGGTAGTTTATCACACTCTGTCCTATCTTGGACACACAGCGGGCTGCCTGCTAAGTCATGATGCCACAGTGTACAGCACAGTTCACCTTAGCAAGGAAAACCTGCATGGAAACAGCTGGTGGCTGATCCTCTGCTTTCTGCTGACTGAAATAACAGGCTCGTGCCAGGTACAGCTTTAGTTTCTTGGTACCTGGGATGTGCTTCCTCTGATCAGCAAAGATTTGTGAGAGCCGAGTGTTTTCCTTGTTGCCTTTGCTTTGTGTTTTTGTGTGTTTTGTTCTTAAACAAGAAGTTAATGAACTTGGCACTTTCTACCCTTTTAAATAGTTGTAGTACTCTTAGGAGTCGGGCTGTAAAGTAAAAGCTGTAAGTATAATGGAAGAAAGACTGTGGAAAGTAAGACTTAAAACTAGTTTTAAGACCTTTGCTATTCTACCATTTGCAGTTTATGCCATTTTAAGAATACTCACCCACATTTATTTTCCTTCCTTTGGAGTACTTTTAATATTCCTTCTCTGAATATGAGAGTACAAAAAAAATCATACAATAAGTATATGTTAAAGATTTAGATTATGAATTAGGTTTCTTTGATAAGCATAGTCCTTTCTCAGCACACTGCTTAAGATTATGCTGGAAAACTGCTATTTAAAAGATCTTTATAAAATTGAATGTGGGGAGGAGTGAGGCCTGTGTTTGAGGAACACACAAGAAATTTTGAAAACAGGAAATTATATTGAAAATTGGAGACCAAAATATCTTATCAGAGGTGTGGCTGCCATTACAGCGGTGACAAGATTTGTGTATCTGAAAGCAGAACAGCATCCTGTAACTTGAAGGACACTAACTGAACTCTCTAAAAATATATTTATGGTTAAGGTCATAGCTGGCTACAAAGGTCTTGCTTGTGCTGGTAGTACTAGTTTTGTTGCTAGGAAATGATGTGGGGCTTCTTATCTATCAGTGCCTCAGCTGGATGATGGTAGGGTCCTCACAGAGGACTGCAGTGCTGAAAGTCAAAGTGTATACCTCTTAAGTTGAGGAGGTATTTCCTTCAGCTGGAACCTCCAATAATCTCTTAAGAATATGAGAACCAGCTGCTTGAAGGCACTTCTCCTCTTCCTCCCTACCCTGTGCCCTTAGTCTCTTAATAAGCTCCTGTTCAGATTCCCTTGATCTTAGAGGAAGCCTTGATACCTGAGCATAGGGGTATGGCCACAAGGGATTAAAAGGATAAACTCCATAGCCTGTGTATTAATGTTTTCTTCTCCAGTCACAGAGCTTACATCCAGATGATGCCCAATGGCATTGCTGTGACAAATGCTGTTCGGTGTTGGCTGGACAGTCTCTGTACTGTCAGCTCTTCTGGTGCTTTTTATCGAATGCTCCTTCCATTTTTTCAGTCCCACTGCTGATCTACAGGTTACTGCCAGTTGAAGGGAGACACATGTTGAGAGTTATCACTTCAGCTTGACATAAAGGTGATTAATGTACTATTGATTTCATTCCCTTCACCTTTCAGACAGGATAGCCTTCTCAGTAAAAATACTTTCTAGCTACTAATTTGGTCACTGTAGCAGGAAATGTGCTGTGTGCACACAGGCTCAAGTGTAGACCAAACTGGAGTCATTGTTAAGGTGATCCTTATGGCAGTGGTGAGCTTGAACTCAGCTTTTATTTGTTCTCTGTCCTGGTGGATGCTTGGTAGTTGTTTGTGTCAGCTAATAATAAGCTGCTCAGGAAATGGCTTTAGTTGGCACTTAAAAATGCAGTGTAATCACAGAAATGGACCATGATGTGTGCTGTAGCTATCTGTGTGTGTTTATGAAGACATCTCTGTTCAGTGAGGATCATCTTGAATATGTTTCCCAAGTGGTTCCTGGGAGCAGGCACACTGAATACTGATGAATCAGAGTGAAAAATGCAGCAGTATGGCATCAGTTTCAAATGAACCGGTGCTTAGACTGCTGTTGTCAATAGTTACTTAGAGTTGGTGCCTTTGTAAGGATGACAGCCATGTTTGTAGAGGGCTGGAAAGGTTTCTCTGTGTGAAGATGAAGTGTTTTTCCAATGCAGCAAGCATGTAAGTGCACTATATTTCTTTAATGTAGGGAGTCTAATCTTAAGAGAGATTAGTATTTAAGTCTGACTATTGTGGATTTCACTTTAGGACAGCTCTGTGTAATTCCTTAGTTTGAATTCCATGTTGAACCGTGTCCTAATGTGTGGTAGAAGGACTTTTTTATCACATTCAATTAAGAGGCTGCACATGAGCTATTACAGTGGCCAATTAGAAAGAAGTGTGAGCCTTGAAAACTGAACTACCAACAATAATAGAGAAATAGAGCAAGACTGAAATCCTCACTTTTTTATCTCTTAAAATTGGTTTGCTGCTACAAGGTGGTATTTTTATGTATTTCAAACAATTACAGTCCACTTTAGGATAATAAGGAGAAATTAATCTGTTTTCAATGTGTAGTATAACAACTGGATCACTCTGGAAAAAAAGCTCTCTCACAGTGAGTTTAAAGTAATGCGCCTTAGAGGAAATAGTGTGCTTAGTGAATTAGAGCAGGGAAAACTAAGTAGCTGTTCTGTGTTGTGACTATATTCCTGTACAGGACTGTTAAGGTGGGATAGAAGTCTTCACATTTGAGAGTTTTTGCATCTGTAAAATATGATGGATGTAAACACCTTAACAAAAGTGTGCAAATGACAAAGTATTCATAATTTTGAATAAAATTACTGCCTACAGGAGCGAAAGTTTGTCTGCAATACATTCCTTGCCTCTGCTTTCTAATTTTTGTAATCAGCTCTCTGCTCCCTTTTGGTCCATATGACAGGACATAATCAGCTGGAGTCATCAAGTGAATACAGTTGTAAAAACAAACTTCTGACTATAGAAACCTTCTGGGACCTTTTTTGGAGTAAGTTTTTATTTCAAAACAGCCCATCCCTGCAGATTCTCTTTAACTGAACGGGTAGGCAATGTCAGATCAAATCACCTATAGATAGAAGTAGCTGCTTCTGCTACCACAATTTCTGATACCCAAACAGCATTTTACTTTCATCTGAAGGTCAGTGAAAAGAGGCTTTTAACTAAAACTCTTGACTGACAATAATCAGACCTGAGATGGGCATGTGCATTACTTCAGGCGCATTAATAATCCCAAAGATTTTAACTGAAATCAGTATTTACTCTGGAATCTGAGAGCAAAGTGTGGCCTCAGTGTTTTTCTTTTTTTTTTTTTTTTTTTTTTTTTTTTTTGCCTTTGGCTCTTCGGGAATGCTTGTTTATGTATGCAGCCATTGCCATCTACTTTAGCCTTGATATATAGTTATTTTCCTTGATACAAATACTATTTTTTATTCATTTGCCATTCAGTTTATTGTTTAGTCTTTTTGGTCTCTGAGCAAGAACATTATGTCTGTATCTATTTCTTGGAATACTGAACTAGTTTTGTAATACTGTAAGAATTCTGGCTGCACTTGGAGACAATCTGGATAGTAAAAATTACTAAACTTATCTTCATGGAGAAATTACTATTCTCGCATCTTAACTCATAGTTCACAGACCAAGGAGTGTTGTTCTGAGGATTGTTCATTGCTTAAAGTGATTAGATAAAACCACTAAAAATTGTACAGAAGTGTTCAGAACTTCAGTTCTGAGAGACAGGAAAGAAAGACCACTATATACAGCTGGACCTTCATTTTAGTTTCCTTACCAACGTGACTGAAGTCTGCATATGCATGTGTGTCTCTACTCACATAGATTTTCATACTTGCATGAGAGGTGATTCCCTCTGTTCAAGGCAGTCTGTTCTTTTAACTCAGTGAACTAGATCTCCCATTCTCCACTTTGCTGATGCTATGCTTGAAAAGTCATTATTTGCTTAACACAAATGTTCCCTTTTTTTAAGCTGAACAATCTAAGTGACATCAGCAGCTCCTTATAAAGCTTACCCTTGAGACTTCTCACTATTCTGTCTGGAGGACGCTCAAATAGTGTGATGTCCTGTTGAGGTGCCCCAAGCTGCACACAGTCCCTGAGATGAGGCCGCAGCAGTGCAGTGTTGAGTGAGGCAGTTGGTAGTGAGGTGCCTGGTTTGTTTGTAGAGATAATGAATAAGAATTAAGGATTGACACAGTCCAAAGAGAAAAAATAGTGAAAAAATCTTCTCATATTTTTCTGTGGTTATCTAGAGGTTATCTCAGTGCATACTGCTCACTCAGTCTGAGCAGTAGATGACAGCAGGGTATGTTGAAGTGTGATCTGCTAAAAGGGCTCCTCAAAATTTAGCAAATGCAAATCCTGTCAAGAAGGAATAAAAAGGGACATGTCTGTGGGGAGCCATCTCTGAAGCACATCTAGAACGTGTACTTCTTGAAGATGTCCAGATATAGTGGCTTAAGGGACAGATCACCTGGGGACTTAAACAGTGGTACAAGGTGGGTAATTGTCCCTTATTTATGGGGTGTCTCCTAGATGATGTATATAGTCAGGTAGCCATGGCCTGTTCTCAGGTTCTGGAAAGTGGTGAGAAGGGAGAGTGCATAGCCTGGATGTTGTCCTGACAGAGGGTGCTGACAGGCTGTGTGGTGCTGACAGGGGATTTACAGGAAGATGAAGGCTAGTGGGAACTAGCAGTAAGATACTCTCTAGCAAGGCACTGATTGTAACTCCAATTCTGCATCACTCTCTTCTGGTCTGGCAGCAGGACTGCAGGGGCAGAAGCATGAAAATAGTGCATATGCTAGCTTCCTCTGTGGTGAGAGCAGTGTTCCTTGAAACCTGTCGGAACTATCACACTCTGTGTTATCTCTCTTGAAACATGTTAGATTATTAAGACCTATGGTTTGTAGTAGAAGTTAATGTTAAGGTCCTAAAGACACACAGATGAACTTGAATAATTTCAAAAGCTGTTAATCACCCCTCCTTGCTTGATCATGTCACTGTGAGGGCTTTCTCTCTTTAATTTCCTGCTTTGTGTAAGGCAGGAAGGACAACAGCTAGGGCCTGAACTCTGATACCTCCTATGGATTGCTGTTTTGCTGCAAGCAAAATTGAATTATACTCCTAGTTTTTTCTTTCCCAGACATGTAGTTTGTGTTAGTAACCTGATGGCCACATATTGACATAAGTAATTTTCCTAAAAGTGCTGCAAAATACAACTAACTACGGATGTACTGACCGGCAGCAGGCAGTTAATGTTAATCTACATTCATTAAATATACTTCATCTTCTGTGTTTATCTTGTAAAATGTGGGACTTGACAGAAACAGAGGAGTGGGTATGATACCATTCTGTTGCTATTAATCATGCTTTGAGATGAACTGTAATGGTTAACTTAAGCAGTTACCAGTAGCACTTGGATAGGGACTAATGCAGCCAAAATTTTTCTGACCCTTTCAGAAAATTCCTGCAGGTTCTAAAGAACCTTTATCTTTCAAGTGAAAGTGAAAGGCTGTCCTTTATCTTTCAAGTCAAGACAGCTATCCCCTCAAATAGGCATTTCCAGCAATACGGTTTAAGGGCCAATGAAGGCAGGGAAAAAGAGAGATTGCTTGGACACCTGAAAAAGATGGCACAGAGGGATACTCACACCTCTGTACTGCACTGTGTTCAGACACACTAATCATTTTGTTAGTGTGTGATTTGTCAGCTCAGTCTAAATGCTGTGGAACTGCTGAGTAAAAGTGGCTCAAGCACAACTTTGGTGACATGGAGCCATCGGTTTGAAATCTGCAAGGAATCTTTTGTGACCTGTGAGGAGAGGTTCATGGAGCCCCTTTTATGAATGATGAATTTTCAAAGTATTTCCAGCCTTAGCTGTATTGGTCTCCCTCTCTCTCAATGTGTACTACAAAGCAGTCACAATTTAGGATTTGGAAAGATTATGACAAATTAAAATTTAATTACATGCCAAGTTTCTTTTTTCTTTTGCCTTGTGTCAGGGGAGCTATAACAAATAGCAGCTACCAACTGTAAAGACCCAGATATTCCACCCAGCAAAGCTACAAGTACTGTAGCAAAGCTACAGTTTTTTTCCTCCTGTTGAGGTCATGTGGATTATACCATAGCAGCAGCACTTGTGTCCACACCAAGTGAGATTTCAGGGCTGCTTCATGATGGGAGCACCCACTTTCCATAGGTACTAGGAAGGGGGCATTTGCTTGTTGCTACTTTACTTTCAGCTGCTTTGTTGAGAGAATGGCTGCTCTTTCGTGAAGTAAAATAGGGTTCTTAGTAAAACAACAATTTTATGAATAATGATGTTGTATAAATGTATACCTTCTAAATAACTGGCCCCCATTTTCTTTCTGAAATGCAACCAGAAGAAGAACCAGTAGTTCCAAATTACAGACGTTTGTGTTTTGGTAAAATACATTTTTTTTTAAATTGTGCTGTCAAATGATTGAACTGAATAAAATGACATATTTTTTTCCACAGAGAATGTTAATTACATACTCTTTGATTAGCACAGAAGGGATATAAATTAATTTTCCTAAACATTATGCAAAATACAACTGCGAATGGACTGACCAGCAGCAGGCAGCTCATATTTATTTGCATTCATTATATATGCTGAATTTTACCTTTCAATTATTTTTCAATTGTGTTCAAAATATGATCATATGACATTGGTCTTTCCAGAGTCTAAAAATGCTTCTTGGCTTAACTATGGGGAGAAAGAATTAATTACTGTCAGTTGAGAGCAGTTTCAAAACAATGAGATGAAAGTCAGTAGTATTTTATGCCAACATGACATACAAGGTAGCATGAATTTTTTCTTTAGCACAAGTAAAACATCTGTTATTGAGATCAAAGACAATATATTTTTACTAATAACGCATTAATAGCACTTCTATTTGCCCATTCAGTATGTCCATCAAGAGTAAGTGTAAATACAAATCTTATGGTTTGCTTGGTTTTTAACAGATGAGAACACATTTAATAAAAATAATTATTAAAAAAGTTTTCCTAAGGGATGAACTATAGGAACAAAGTGTACTTAAAAGTGTTTATAGATAAAATATCTTTCTAACCTGTATTCATATTTAGTGTATTTTTCAGTGATTATTGTTAAAAAACTTGGAATTTGGGTAAGGATGTATGATTGTATATTATAGATAAACCAATTGTTTTTCTTAAAAAATATCACTGAACAGACAATCAGTGGAACTTTTTTTTAAACAGAAGAAGAACTAGGAAAATTCTTATACTTTTGGAAGTTATAGAACTCATAAAAAATTAGGAACTTGAAAAATCTTAGAACCTTACTTGCTAAGAAAGGTGATTGAAAACCACAGAAAATTTTTCTATGAGCAAATACCTCTCTTGACATGAAACTTTAAGAAGAGCTTAAACAAACCAAAACCAAAAAAGCTCCCATTTTTACTAGAAAGCTTTTCATTAAAAGTTTGATAAATGGCTGAGTGAAACAAGAGATTGGCTATAGGCAAAAAAGCATCCCCCAGTGCTGTACAGCATTCCTAGATGCTTGTGGTCTTACAGGATATCAAGGGAGTGGAGGCATGGAGTGCTCAGAGTTTTATTACTGTTTTCTTCTAGCCTTTTTACAGGAGTTATTGACCTTCTTACCCAAGTGTGTCCTCATAAGTTGCAAGGAAAAGCAGTTCCTTGCAGCTAACTTGTAGAAATTTTATCTTATTTATGGAATCAAAAGTGATTTTTCTCTGGAGACTTGATCTCTTATTACTTGATTTGGTAGAAATATTTTAATTTTACTTGAATGAGAACTCGATAAAGTTTCAGTACTTCATATGGTGAAATAATTTACGGGGTTCTTGGAATATACTGTGGTCTTTGAAAAATACTGGCCTCTTATTTATTGGTGTCTTTTGCTTTTTGTTGTTGGGCTGATGAATCCAGTGTTAAGGCATTGCAGATTTAGTGTTTGGTGATGGAGTACTACCCATACCGAAATACTTAATTTTCAATGGTTACAAATTTGCTTTGCACAGTGTACAAGTTCTGGGTTGTTACTGGGTTGGATTTACAGTACATTGCACTTACTCTAAGCCCCTTATACTACTGCTGCATTTAACAACTTAAAATAGCTCTGTGCCTTGTTCTTCCTGATAGACCTGTGGTACTATAGGTTCTATGGCAGTACTTGTTCGACTGACCTTAATTTTGAATTAGCAAATGTATTTGCTTAAGCCAGTGTAGTTAAGATATATGGGAAAAAAGCAACTTTGAGAAAGTGAATTCTTTGTCTTCCATACATGTGTTTTGTTTGCAGGTGAGAGAAGGTTTTTTTTCTCTCTACTTGGCAGTGTTGCAACTCATGCTAACAAGTGGAAAACAAAGCTGTATTCAATGTAGTTCCCTTCTCCCTGCCTCCCACCAGGAATCACTTTCAGTAATAACATTTCTGAGGTAGTGCTGATGAACCAGGAGGCGGAACAAGCCATTTGCACTTTTGCTGTTTATTTGGTTTCTAGGGGGATTCTTCTTTGCATGTAGAGATGGCTGTGGAGATGTAAGGATATGTAGGCAGGAAAGAATGCCTTGGTTAATAAAGTGAGACATTTCTAAGTTACTTTCTTGTTTTCCATTAAAGCAATGATTGGGCTGCAATTTCTAAGATGAAGGTGCAAGTTCCCTGAAGAGAGGTGTATTGCTGTTGGCTGGATGTGTTAATAGGGTAGGTATTACATATATATGAGGTGTTAGGTGCTTAGCTACTTATTTGCCTGTGCAGCCATACAAATATACTGGCATGCTCCTGTCCATGTATATGTGCTTATAGTCCTTTTGTTTTTCTTTTTGGGTTCAAGGATTTAGGTTAGCACTTAAATCTCCAGTTGTTGCATGCAAATTTCTGGGGTTTGTAGTCAATCCCAAGGTAAGCGTAAGTTAAGTGTTCTCCTGTTCTGAGAAATGACAGACAGCATGTGGGAGGATGGATTGTGAGAGAATAGAGATAGTGCTGAAGGCAATCTCACCCCTGAGGAGTTGCAGCTGTACTAATTACCAAAGAGTAGGAACAACCCTGCCCTTAATAGGGCACAGCTGCATACAATAAGGATGGTCCAGTAAGGATGGGTGCTATAGAAGAGTGGGTTAGCTGGTTGAGAGGAGAGTTAGAGTCAGTTGGCTCTGCTGCTGCAAGGAGCAAGGGTCAGGTGTTTGTGTTAGGGATAGTAAGGGTTAGCATGTGCTGTTAGGGACAGAAAGGGTCAGGTGTTCATGTTAGGGACAGTAAGGGTTAGTATGTGCTGTTAGGGACAGAAAGGGTCAGGTGTTCATGTTAGGGACAGTAAGGGTTAGTATGTCTGCTAGGGACAGAGAGGGTCAGGCAGTTGTGATAGGGACAGGTAGGAATCAGCCAGCTGTGTGGAAGAAAGAGAAAAGGAGTCAGTGCTGTGAGAGCTGCCTGTGAGAGCTCACAGAGAGAAGGTATGAAAGTCTTACAGTAAGACAATAAACTAACAGTGACAGTCAGTTCCTATCCACTGCTGATTGGTGCCAAGCACCGATGCCAGCAATTGGTGGCCCATACAGGGAGGAGTTCCGACAACAGCATGCACGTGTATTAAAACAGGCTGTCTGTGTGAAACGGTTCTTCCTCTCAGTAATGTATCATTTGCAGAATTTTTTCCCATTCTGGGAAGCATTTAAATGCAAATGTGGCTCCAATGAGGAGAGTCCAAGCATAGCTACCCCAGCCATCAGAAGAAAACCCTTAGGTAGAAAGAGACCTTCTGGAGTGGTTTAGATTAGAATGGATGCAAGTGTACAATTGAGGGGAGGAACTAATAAAAAATAAAGGAAAACTAAGTGGTGTGATTATTTCTTGTTCCCTCTGCTGAAGGCAGTTCCACTGTAAGCGCTGGAACTGATTTTATTTGATGGATATAGCATCTCTATCACAAAATGTCTTAAAGACTTGACTTAAAGACTTCAGGAGTGGTATCAATAACTTTTGCCTTTACTTGATAGCAACAGTCTAGTTGATTTTTGGAAATTACTTCCAGTTTTGCTTCTCAGTTTTTCAGATCTTTAACACCCTGTAAATTAAATATGGTTTCATTGTTTCTGGTAGATAACATTGCTTCATCAGTTCCCTTTCATAGTTGCTGCTTTTTAGAAACCCAGGATTTTTTCACTGCCATCTTTACACTTGAATTCAATTTAAAAGATAGGCTGCCTGTAGATGTAGATGATATCACAAATATATATTTCACCCCCCAACCCCCATTCAGAAAGGAGAAAGAAAACTCAAAAGCCAGGGCCGAGTATGGCTTGTCTATGAGAGAAAGGTTCCAAGGAGGCAAGAGATTGGCAGCACTCCCATTTCCAGTTCTCTCTTGTTCCATGGAATGGTAATATTGAAACATTTCTGTCAGAGGATTCTATTTCGAGAAATTCATAGCCTTTAAAGTTAAGGGATAATTTTCTAAATTGCCAAGATAAAAATAAACTCTGCTACTAACTCAGTTTGGGGGAGAGAGAAGTGCTTTCTGAACATATATTTGTTTTAGTAGCATTGAAATTAAAGTTTTATAGACCTGCTTGCCAGTGTTGTACTTCTTTGTATTTGGCCTGTCTGTGGGACTTTTTGGGTAAGAATGTTTACTTTGGTTTCGTTGGAGCTGTGTGGTTCTTCAGTGATATTTTTACATGCAAGTCAAGCATTTATGGCTGTAGTAAGTACTTGGTTGGTGGACAGTCAAGTTAGAAAAGCAACCATGCCACAGGAGATACAACAGCAAGTTAATTTTCATAGTGTTTCCTCTACTGTGCTGTTGCTGACTCAGTACGCCACAGTGGTGTTTAGAGCAGTTGCATAAAGTTGTGGGGTTTTGTGTGTTTTGTTGTTTCTTTTTTTTTTTTTTTTTTTTGTGAGGTGCATGTTGAAATCATGATCACTGATACAGCAGATGTAGTTCTGCTTCTAAAATATCCCATAAAGTATATTAATGAGAGTTAAGATGGAATATACCTCTCTAAACCCTCAGTACTTCCAAAAACATTAGGAAGTGTGTTAGGGGAGCACTTGGGCGAGCCATCCTTTTTACATATATGTAGAACCTGGAATGGGTGTGCTTCCTGTATTCCTTTAGTCCTCTTTCCACACAAGCCTTTACCTGTTCCCTTCTTCACAAATTATTTTACTTCAGTGGGAAGTTTCCTGCAAGATTTAACAGGCTCTGAGTCTGATGTGTTTTTCCTCTTTTCTCCCCACGTTTTCCTTACACCTTTAAAAAGTTGGCATGGCTAGCTAACTGCCAGAGTGGTGGATGAATGCTCCTTAGGTTCAGAAAAACCAAGGGCCTCACAGCAAGGGGAGCCTCTATTTAGTTTGAGTCACAGTTTGATCAAACTTGGTGCTTTCAGAGCTTTTTAAGAAAAAAAGCTTGCAGTCAAAAACATGGTACTGTTGGCATCGTTTCTGTATATATGAGGTGGCAGCAGTGATTAAACAAACAGGACTTTAAAGCGTGGCTGGATTCTAAAAACTGACTTGTAAATTAATGCCTTCACTGACTGTTTGCTTCGTATGTGTACGAAGACATGAAGTATAATAGACAGAAGAGACAAAAACACTATTCTTCCTAGTCCTGTCAGCAGTAGAGTAAACTGGCTACTATTTCTCCCTAAGCATCATCAGAATTGTTGTACGAGTTACAAGGCTAATGATTCTTACCCGTGCTAACCCTCACGAGCTCGTGTAGCAGAGGGCTCTGCTAATTAAAGGACTGATATGTTTGGACTTAAACAAGCTTTATGACAGCAGAGTGCATGGAAATGAGAATGTTCTTGTCTAGTGTTGTGGGTTTTCTTTTAAAATAGGTTATAGACTATGTTTTTACTACTTAATAGCATCTGTACCTTTACTGCTATATCTTTTAGCCAGTAGCAAATCTGCAGAAAGAGAGTGGATACAATTATATTTACACATACACATATATTTATGTGTAAATCAGAAACATGAAATAGAAAACACCTCTGTTGGCTGTGTACGTACACACAGTAAATTTTCCACAAAACACACTTGCAACCTCCAGTAATTTTATTTTTGGAATGAGTTTCAGGTAGAGGTGATGTCTTTTGTGGTGGGCACTTACATTTTAGCATCTAAACTAGTATCCAAAATAATGTTTTAAATGAATCATGTTTAATCATGTTTCACCTGAAATAAGCAGTCTGGAGGTGGTTGCTAACTGCTAAAACTTGCTATTTGTCAATCAGCCAGCACACAGGAGAAATTCTACTTACTTTGCTGTTGCAAATTCTAGGGATCAGGATATCCACTATGTGCATATATGAAATGCTGCATCAAGACCAGTGTCTTAACAGTTGTTTTGTTTCAGACCTGGGAAATATATTTAGAGATTTCATTAAAAATCTGCAATTTTAAAGCTAGATGCCAGTGTGTGTAGACCGGCCTTTCTATTTTGAGAAACTGGTAAGAATGATAGCAATTCTTGCTTGAAGTTTGGTTCTTTGCTGTTGCTAATGATTATGCCATTGTTATTTATGCTTGTAAATTAAGGTTTTAAAGATGAAAAGAGATGAAGCTTCAGAGGCAGCTTCTGGGACTCCATCCTCTGAGGAGTAAATCCAAGATTGGGGGCGGGTCCTTGTAGGACCCTGCTGTTCCTCTCACGAGTTTCTCTCTCAGTTGGTTTGCTTTTCAAAGGAGACAACTGTATATATTACACTAATTAATATATTTTAACAGGAGGAACAGTATTCCCACTAGTTCCTCTGAATTAAAGCCCTTCATGGTAACCTTGGACAAAGGAAATGCTGCAGATGATTTTATTACAAGTGATTTTGTACAGATTTTATACGATTCTCTTTACCTCCCTTTCTCTTAAAAGTGAGATTAACATTTCTGCAAGAGAAGGCCTCCATTTGGCCTCATTAAGTTTGCTTTTTGCCCTTGGTAACCCTGTGGTGATGGGGAAACTTGTCTGTAGTCTTTGGGGGATTTATTAGTGTGAAGGGGAAAAGAGGAAATGCCTTTGTGATCTAGATTCATTCATATGGGGGGTGGATGTTTCTCTTCTATGCAAGTGCAAAGGCGCATAAAAATTGCTTGAATGTGTCAGTTAGGGGGCTGATTTTTGTAACCAGTGGATTATAACCTACCTTAAGATTTAAGCCATTTAATTTCTTAAACACATTCTATGAAGGCATATCTTAGAGCAGCACTTCTTACTTTATATGGTCTTAGAAATGCGAGTCTAAAATAAGAAAATTCTTAATTATGTTGTAACAGTTTTGAAAAAGTAAGCAATGATTTTCATTAAATTGCTTTGAGAGGGTTTTGTAACTGTCAGCAGTTTTTGTGTGGTTTCAGTGTTGATTTTGTTTTGCTTTTAATATAGAGAGCAGAATGTTGATGATATTTAATGATTTCTAAAGAGTTCAGCAGTTGCTTATCACTTAAAAGTGAAACAGTTTCTCACATCATAACTGTGCACTGCAAAGGAAGCTTTCATACGTTATCAGTAACTTTTTGTGTATAGGAGATCTTGGTGAGTGTCTCTAAACCATCTCCTAATCCCAGTAAGTATAACTGGCACCCAACTGCTGCTCAGAGGAATTTTGAAGGAACAATCCTAACTGCTTGGAAAGGTAGGAACATATTAGTAGAAAGATGGTGTATTTCCAAAACACAGTACTGAATCATTACCATTTCAAATTCAGTTTAGCTTACTAGGCAGTTCTTTAGGTGCTATTTCCTATGTAGGAGAGACTACAACAGTCATTAATAAATGATATATGGGTATAGTCCAATCTGTAGTGTATTTATTCCTTTTAGTAGTATCACAGTGCTTAGGAGCTCTGCTAAAGACCAAGATTTTGTTGCCCCAAGTATTGTACAATGGAAATGGGAAGGTGGGTGAAGGGAGAGGCAAGTCTATGTTCCTGTTTACAGTTTGTGTGAAGAGAAAAAGATATGTTCAGTACAGGCTTCTGGGGGCTTCAAGAAAGATAATGAGGAAGCTTTGCTGATCTTTGTAAATGTCCTATAACATGACAAGGACAGGATGGAGGAAGCTTTTTTAAAAGATACTGTTTTGAAAACTAGAAGTAGTAAAAGCAGTCAGACACTGCTGTTTACTGTTTTGGAATCAAGACTGGTGTTTTGGAGATGAGATTATTTGGAATGTAGGAGAACTTGATTGGTAAGCATTGATCCATTAGAGAAAGGAGCACCAACAGAGAGATGGAGAGACAGGACAGTTAGGGATAGAATTCCATACAGGTCCTCACATCTGCCTTGAATCCAAGATGATGTCCAGCCTATGTTCCTGAGTGACCAAGACTTTATACACTGCTTTTGGATTGAGAGACACAGAGAGAAGTCTTGTGAGAGAAGGATTAGGATGCCTATTTTTATTTGGAGTTGAGAAATAAGAGATATCTAGGCATATTTGGCATACTATCCCTGGACACTGATATGACTTCACTGTGGAATTCTCAATCTTGGTCATACTGTTGAACTGGAAAAGTTGGAGACAACTTAGAAAATATTCATGGAACCAAAGAAAGAAAACAGAGGCTTCCTCAGCCAGCATGGCTTAAGGTGATACAAATCTTTGAGCATCCTTTGAAGTGAATCTTGTTCTTGAAAGTTGTCTGTAATAGATGGGTGCTTTACCCAGTTTCGTGGGTTCGGTTTGTACAAGCTCTTGTGTTTTTCTGATATTCACGTATTTTAACTGCTTTTGATAAAGTTACTACTTTCTGTATAGTTTCTCATTGTTCTGAAATGCTGCCTGGCCAATCATTCTAACGAAAGTATGAGAACTGAAATTTTAAGTACCAAGAGAAGGTTGGATTTCTGAAGCTGTTTCAGAGTCTGCTTCTCACTGACTTAGTTGAAAAGGGCAGTAGGTGCTGAAATCAATGTAAGTGGAAGTCCCTGCTATGATTTTATATGTGCCAAACATTTGCCTTATGAACACACACACTTCAAAGGTTTGTTAAACCAGGGTCAAGATGCAAGAGACAAGTATCTATTTTTTTCACCAAATATATGAAAAACACACTCAGTTACCCTTAGGAGTCTCATGCATGGCTGAAAATTGATGTTCCATTGGCAGTGATACTGTGCGTCTAGGACAGTCCAGTTGTACCAGACTTAATGACAGAATCATCAAGCCAAGAGCATCTAGTCTAGACTCTTCAGTACTTTGGACTCTTTCACTTCCAAAATATTAAATTGGTCAATAGTCTCTGAAGACAAACAAAAAGTTGCTGCACAGATACAACATGTTAGGACTTAAAATTCTGACTATTTAAATCAGGTACTATCATGTAACCAGGCTCTGCTGAAATGAATAAATCTCAGACCTCTCCCTCCTGGGGATATTGTTCAAATTGAAAATGTCACAAATGTCACCATCTGAGCATAATGCATGAACATGATGCTTTAATTACATTTCTTAAAAAAGGAGTTTACAAATGATCAGGTTTGCTTGGAATTGTGATAAAGTCCTATTGCTGTTCAAGACCAAAATGTATCATCAGTTTGTTTGCTGAATATTCACACATCCTTCATGCAACAGACAACATGATTTGCTCTGAAACAAAAGAATACATTTATAGTTTGAAGCTGGAATGCACTTTTAGAGTCTGAGACACAGTGAGGCATAGGCACGTGACTTCGAACTAGTATTTCAAGGCTGGATTCTGTGGAGCTGTTGCAGGAGAAGAAAGATCTGAGTTTGGGGCTTTTTCTGTTTTTTTTTTAGGGGGTACAAATACAGCTGAGCTTTGCCGTGGAACTGCAGTACACTTGCTTAGTGAATTTGTGGTGTAGAGTTTTCAGAGTGGGTGTAATAAGAGGATTTGAGAAAACACCCCCTGCAGACCTCAGATCCTGCATGTATTGCATGCAGTATTAAAAGCTTCTAAAAAGCTCTTCTTGTATGAGAATGAAGTTGCTATAAGACCTTTTGTGAAGATGCATGTCAGCGTGTTGAGTTTCTTTTCCTGTCTAGAAACTCTCTGACAGTTTAAGCTCACAAATCTCAGTCTAAATCTAAGTTTAGCAAATGTTCTGTGGTGAAGAATGTGATTTGATTTCTGAGGTGAGTTTGTGAGAATTTGAGCCAATATGTATTTTCAGCATAATATGGTATTTGCTGCTGAGGTTTTTTTGTTTTTTCAAGCTGAAGTTTGAATCCAGACTCTGTGATTGGACCCTGGCAAATTAACTCACCCCAGTCTGAAACAAGTGAGCACAATTACATTATTAAAAAAACACACACCTAAAATGAACACAGAATTTCTGAAAAGTGCTGCTGGCATTTCATTACACCTAAAGTGTGTTGTAGCTTCTGATATTATGTTGGGATATTTTTTTCTGAATTTGCTTTCAAGAATGTTCTCATCTTCCTGAGAAAAGTCGAAGAGTTATTTTCATTCTATGAGGTGCGAAGTTGATGTTAGCAGTAGGTGTGATAGGAGAGGCTGTTTTAAATACAGTCTAACAAATGAAGAGAAGCTAAAGAGGGATAGGTTGTGACAATGACTTGTCTCATGATATGTGAATGTTCACGCTCATTCTGCTTCTTCACATTCAAAATCAGTCATGATAGTAAGCAAGTTCAAGATGCTGCTATATTTCTGAATTTTGACTTGTTTTCCTTGTGTAATGGCAATTCCAGTGAAAGGGTCACTGTGTATTTCTGATACCTCTTGAAATGTCGCAGCAAATCAGGTGTCTTTGAGCATATTCCTCCACAACTTGTGTGTTTGGTTTAAAACATATAAGATGTATTGCAGGAAAACAGTTTGCAGTTTTATTTCACTCTGGTGAAAGTGAAGGAAGGTGCTGTGGAAGTACCTGGCTGCAAGCAGCCAAAACCTCCCTCAGCCAATGCAGTTACCTTAAAACAGAATGATGCACTTGGAGCAGTGTTGCAGTGATCCAGGCATGTTCCATGTAGCACAATTTCACTGCTCCCCATTCTGGAACTGCTCTTTTTCCAAAGTAAGATTTGTCAATAAGAAGTCCCTGTGTGTGTGTGTTTTGTCTGATATGGTTGCTAAACTTGAAACTGTTTATAGATAAGTGTGTAACTTGGAAATAGAAAGGAAAACTTGTATTCCTATCTGCAATTCCAGATAAAACTCACAGGCTGTAAAACATACCAACAAGCAGGCATTCTGCCCACCTGACCTGGTGTCATCGCTGCCTGATGCACTAGTTTGTGCCTCATGGAATATTAATTCCAGTATTAACTCAGGTGCATGAATTTCACAGGCATATATTGCTTTTTCCAGTCTGAGACTTGTTTTTCTGAGAGATAATGAAAAATGGGTAAATGTGCCTCTCTTCAGCCAAATTTATCCATAGTAATCTTTTGGCTGGAAAGGAAAATGTGTTAAAATCAAATCCTGTTTACGCTTATGGGTATGATTTGGTGTTAAAATGAGGAGAGTCAAAGTTAAGAAAGGGGAGGATACAATCATAGTACCTGCTCAAAAAAAAAAAATCTAAACTAAATAAATTTGTTTTCTCCATCTGCACATAACTACTCCTTATACTTGGCCCTAGTGCTACTGCTAAATGAAATGATTGCAGAAGGTCACTAAGTGATGTTATTTTTCAGAAATGCCCAAAAATCAAGACATACACCTTTTCTGTCTGTGTATGCTAGTGAAGAATAGTTTTTTATTCCTCCAGAGTTATGTGAACTTTGGAGGGGAAAAGAAGTCCATTATTGGCAGTATTTTTTTGGAACAGCATGTCTGTACTGTAAGTGGATTTGCTGTGATTCTTATTGCCCACACTAATGTGATAGCTTTTCTACTGGTTCCAGATGTGTAAAACACAATATGTGGTGGGAGGAGGAAAAGTATAATGAAAAACTTCTGGATTTCCATATCATAGACAATTGTTGTAATTTTGCAGAGAAAGCTTGTGGAAGTTCATATGATACTTAATGGAAACGCAGTTATTTGATTAGATCTCCTCAAGGAATATAGAGGAAAAAAAGATAATTCTGGACCCTCCAGATGGCCCATATGTGTGCTACTAGACAGTCTGCCCATAAAAGCAACTTGCTTCATATATGAAAAGGAAGAGATTGTAGGCCAGAAATTGTAATGTAGGTGGAAATGTGTCTGAAAGGATTCCTGAACTATGAAACCATAGAGAAAACTGGTGGCAGTTATCTTCCTTCCCTTCATGCCCAGTTCTCCTTGTGAAACCAGAGCTCTCTGGACTCTTTTCTAAAACACTAATAAATTAATACTTACCTGCAATCAGATAAGAATTAAGGTAACAGCTAATTGTCCCTGATGCACAGAAAGGTGCAACCATTTCTGCTGTCATCTCTGTATCTCTAACTTTGGGTTATTGCCATGTATGTCACAGCATTAATCTGTTAATTTACTAAGAGTCTAAGGATTTAGCCAGATACACACATTTAAGGATTACTGTTAGTCAGTAGTTTAAATATTAGATAAACCTGTGCCTCCTTGTAAAACAGTACAAACTCATCAGTTTCCACACAGGTCAGGTTAACGTCAAGAAAATTCAAATGTGCGTTTCCCTAAATAAAAGCTGACCTGAATAGAAGCAGCTGTAATACTCCATCAGCCATGTGGAGAGCTAGGAAAAATAAGTTTTTTTTAAAAAAAACTTATGATCCCTGAGAACCACGTGCTTTCTTTCCTAATCTTTGAAGGGAGATCTATGTAGGTTTTAGGTTAAGTTTTAATAAAAGATGCAGATACACAAAATATCTTGTATGAACTTCTCAGCTTGTTTATTCCTGTAAAATCATAGCTATATAATCAAGTTAGCCACTGCATGTATGTTTTATTTTGTGGATTAACATTTCGTATTATTAATTGGGGAATGGGGTGAAAGTGTCTTTTTGATCTGTATAACTGCAGGTGCATATTAATAGCTTTAAAATGCTAAACTAGGACTTGAAAGTGTTCATAATGGTAAGTTGATTTCCTTTTTAATTGCTTTTAAGACAGAGGGCAAAAGTTTGTCTTTGAATTTAATTGTGAGACAGCTTTCAAATTCAGTTTAAAAAAAAGTGACTCTTGAAATGACTGACGACAGAACTCTTTATCATCATTTAGGCAAATCAGGCTGGCTTAGTGACACAATTCTTTATATTGGATGTAAAGGGATAGTGCAGAAAAAAAACCCAAACCCAATGGTGCTCAGAAAAACATTATGATAAAGGGTATAAAGCTACAAAAGTTACTTACTTGGAAAATAATTTGCCTGTAAATGGGATGCTTTTTATCTTGAAATATGTGTGTCCTGAGACGTTTCTATGATCAAACAGACTTTTGAAATACTTTTATGGTAGCATAAGGAGCTGGATATGGGACGCCTCTCAGATCAGTTTGGGTGAGATGGTTCCTACCTTTACTTTGACAAATAAGAGGGGTTTCTCAGAGGTAATCCTTTCATCACTTCAGGCACATTATTATTTTAACCATCTCAGATAACCTGTGTGTTCTTAAAACTGAGTATTTGGAAATAATACATACTTTTAATAATTTTTTTAATGATGTAGCATCGAGTAAAATAACCATGGTTTGTCTTCATTAGCATTCCGTGTGTTAAGCATGAATTTTCACTGTATTGACTAACATGACTCCAGGAAATTTCCTTTATGCTTGTTGGTTTTACACTTCAAAAGTGATAGGAAACCCAAAACTGTTTCAGAAAGCAAGTTGACTGTTAGCATCCTCACCATAGTGGAGAAATTAGGCTCCTTCTTGTAAGAGATGATGTGAGGATGCAGAGGATAGGGGGACAAAAAAAAAATTTGAAAATCTCTTAATGGTTTAATGGGTTTTGAGATGTACAGTTTTTCTCTAAGTGTTTGTAGAAAAAAAGCTTTAGGATGTGGTTAAAGGAGATTATGTTGGTATGGCCAGGTCCTTTACTTTGCAAATGTGAAATTTTAACCCTTAAAATGAAAAAAAATCCACCTACAAAAAAGACACCTAATGCAGTAATTAACAAACATGTGCTTACTTTTTCAAAAATTTAAGTTCATTTATTAACTCTCTCTTTTGTTTCCTTTCTATAAGCTTTGTGGGAGATGGGAAAGAAGGGTTGCTGCTGTAGCTTGTTGCATAAGCTTTTAATGAAAAATAATTTTCAGATCATGTTCCTGGCCCTTACAGAAAAATCTACTACAGAGAAAAACAGAGATTTCCAATGTTGAAAGGAATGGGAAGTCTGTACCATGAAGGAATGAAATTGTTCAAGTCCTCAAAGGGCATTTAAAGACACTCTCTAAATCACCAGCAAAACAAAGTCATTCTTTGGATCTTGTGACTTGCGGGATTCTGAATTTCAGGTGTCACTGCTCAGGGTCTCAAGTGGGAAAGCTGACTGCTCCTAAAATATGAGAAAAAATTCAAATCTATTCTATAGTCAGACATCAAGGATTGAATGAATCCCTTTACTAAAAGGGATTCCATGAAAAAAACAGTAGCTAGTGATTGTGTATATTTGGTGATTCCAGAAGCCCAAAGTATGCTTTATACTACATTATTAATAAATCAATTTGATCAGTTTAAAGTGCACAAGCAGAGCAATCTAGACAGCAATATATTTATTTTGACATTGTTTAAGAGTACCACCCCATAATTTTTTTTTCATTGGAAGGAGGATTGAGGAGAAAATAATTAACCAGGACAGTAATTTTCAAAGCTATCCTCTGATTAATGCAGAATTATCAAAAATGCCAATATTTGAGGTCTCATCTCCCCTTTCAGAGAGTAAAAGCATCCAAAAGTCCAGTAAATTTTGGAAGGATAAATGAGAAGTAGTTTATTTTAGATGTTTAGTTGGAAATTTTTAATTGAGTAATTGATTAAAAAATATAAAAAAGATTAAGAAAAGCTGGACTGAAAACTAAATAATGTTTTTCATGCAAATGCATGCAGGGAAGCAGTTTGCTGAGTTTTGCAAGACAGTTACTGAGATGGAGAGACTAAAGAACTCCTGTGCTGCTGGGTATGGCTGCAAGTATGTTTATTTTCATGCTCCAAAAGTGCCATAAGTTTATTGCAGGCTTAGTGGAGTTTTGTGTGGCCTTTTCTTGACTTCAGTTGCAGGAAGGACTTGGAGATTTTTCTTAAGTATACGTATATGGGTTCTCCTTCTCTTCAACTTTTTCTCTTTCACCTTTTTCTCTCCAATCTTCTGTTTGCGCACCCCTTTTAATGTAATGGAGTTGTAGAAACAATTGCTACAGAAGCATATCACTTGATGTACTCTCTTTTTTTTTTTTTTTAATGATGCTCAAAAATACTGATAAATATAAAAATATTTATCAAGATTTTTTTTTAATCAAATATCAGAAATATTGATGTTCAGCTGTTTTGGCTGAAGGAGAATTACAGGGCAGGGGAATGAGTAGAGGAAAGTTTAAGTGAGAGTGTGACAACACATATACAGATTTATGTATTGGCTTGGTATTTTTAATTCAAGTCCTTTTGATCGAGTTTTTTACCAGTTTTTTCCAAAAATCCAGGCAAAGCAGCTGTTTTATGGTTTGTATTTAGGACAGGTTATTAAACCAGTCTAGCTGGTTCCTTTTTTCATACACAGCCAGACATATGCCATGTCTCCCTTGCAAGTGTATTATGGAAAGCATTTTCCAAAGGGAGCTAGATCTTTGTGCCTCCTGAAGCCATTTAATATCTTCTTGGCAATGATGAGCAAACCTGTGGTCATCTTTGGTAAGGATGTGAGGATTTCCCTGTGGACCTATGCAAACCTACCCTTCATATTAGCACATGTGACCTTAATAATAATTGGAGTGATTTGTGTATATAATCATCAGGGAAACCTCCATTGTTACAAAAAAAGTTCTTGTTTTTAGCTTTGGTCATAAGCTTTTAATAGATTTGTGGTTGTTGTGTAAAAGTAAAGCACCTCTTGGTGAAAATACTGGCTAGAAATGAAGATGAAGATCAGGATTAAGGCCTAAGAGGACCTAAGAGGTTGATGGTGCTTTATGTTAGTGAGCTGTACGCGTGGCACTCTTCTGTGGCTGTTGTCTTACAGGGAGAAGAGCAGATTGATGGGATGTGTGACAAGTGTGTTGCAAAGACATATGGTATCCCACTTAGGTGCACTGGAGCAGTGATGTTATTTTTACAAAATGTGATATGCTTGAGAGAAAAAGCAAGAGTGTTAGTAACACTCAAGATGAAACTTGTTGCCTCTGTGTGTTTCTCTCTGTTTGCAGAACTGAAACAACTTCATGGAGGGTGATGCCAGAATTGAAAGGAATAAATGCTACTTTGTGATGACACATTTTATATAAAATGTGGTTTGTGGTGTGGGATGTTAAGGTACTGTGGAAGCAAAGTGGAATTGTTACGGTAAAGAAGACTTAGGAGCCCAACAGGAATTTAAGAAGATAAATTATTGATATTGATATACCTGTCTGGGGGAAGAGAGCTGAGTTATTGGGGTTTCACTTGCACCACTTCAACAACAGTTGCAAAATGTCTCCTCTACTGTAAATTAGACAATAATTGACTTTAATTATATCGACAGTTCAAGGGAACATAAAGGGAACTGAAGTTTCTGGGCGACACCAAGATGTAAGCAATATTTTGGTAAATTAATATATTTATTTGTTTGTTTGTTTTCAAGGAAGGAACTGTCTCCAAAGCAGCATGATGAACAGAAGGAAATAATTACATTTTATTTTGCAGTCAGGTTTTGCTTTTTTTTGTTTTATGTTTTATAGTGCTAGAAAAGGTGAACATGCAGTTTGACTGTATTTGGAGAGAATATTGCTTAAATGTGAATATTTCCTTTACATAGCGAGTAATTGAAATTTAGATTTTGTCTTAAGCAGTCTACTGTACTAAATAGTGTGTACAGGACAGTGCAGAGGTATTTTCAACATCTGCAAATTAAAGCCCATAAAATTACAAAATTAATTTTGGTTAATTTTGGTAATTATGTTAAATCAAAGGTAGCGATCAATTTTTGCGTGCTTCTAGATGGCAAGATAAAAGTGATGCTTCACTTGACATGGAATGGTTTGTCTGACTAAAAGCCAAATACTTAGTTTTGGACACTGTGTCCAAGTGAACAAAAATGGAGATTTGAACTGCTGAGATGGTATCTCCTTTCACCTGATAGCATGGACTTTGTTTTAACTGCCCTGGAAATGCTAGGTGGAGCCCAGGTTTCCCACATATCCACAGTAGTCTGACTGAGGTGTTGGGTAAAGAGGCAACAATTCCAGCCTCAGATGGAGGTTTTCTGACACTAGCTCTTAGTTTATTTTTTCCCAGATAAAGTTAGTCAGTGAATTTGACCTGGATTCATTAATCCTTTCAAGCTGGCTGAAACCACATTTATTGAAGAAAAGCCTGCCTGCCTACAAGGGCTTGAAATGCCCTTGTCTTGATTGCAAATGGAGAAAAAATAAGAATAGCTTTATGAAATATTCACAGATTTGTAAGATCAGCTTCACCATTTCTATCTCCCTTGTTAGGAGGGGGGATAGAATTGACCTGTTAGGAGGGGGGATAGAATTGAACAGCCTCTTACCTAAATTTCCCGCACAAATTCTCTGGTGTAGCACAGGGTATATCTAATGCTGAAAGCACTGTACCATTTAGACCTAATTTTCTTTATTTAGATTCAATGGTTTGCTTATCCTCCTACAGCTGATAACTTTATACAGAGACTTGAGGTTTGATAAGCAGAACAGGAAGTATTTTAAATCTCGTGGATATGGGAATGACAGTATTGCTCTGTTTTGTATTAGTTGAGTAATGGAGAATGTATTGTGTTTTTGAAGTAAGTACACACTGACTTGGCAGTTGTCATCCATGGAGTTGTGTCTGTGTGTACATGTGCCTTATATGTATGGCATAAACATTATTCCCCTTTTTTCATGCACTGTATGCTAGAATCAGATTCCCAGCTAAGAGCGACTGAGATAAGTCCAATTGCAGTGGTACTGTACTGATTGCAGTCAGCTGAACTCTCTCCTAAATCACTGGCTATTTAGGTCATGTTCTTCTAATATGTAGTTGATGGTTATTTTTTGATTAATGCTGCCAGAAGATTTTCAGTGGCACCTGGATGGTTCTAGGTGTCAGTGTGACGGGTAGGCACTTAAAAGAGCTGATGTGCAGGTGTTTGTTCTTTATGAATGTGTGCAGCACGGGTGTGCATGCCCCTGGAGCCATATAGAAAATATGAGTCTTTCTGTGGTAGGAAAAGAGGCTGACCTCCTCATTACATCACAGAGCCAGACACATTCATGATGTAATGCCTTATTCCTTCTAGTGCTGTGAAGATCATATGTGTTTCTGTTCTTCTGCCTTCATCTGAAATTAATTTAAGGACTTTCCAAGCCTTTTATCTGTAGTGTAGTGCATATTCTCTTCTGCTAGTTCAGTGAGAATCCGGGCTAACTTCAGGGAATTCTGTGACAGAACTATGAGCAGATGACTGTTTTTTCTCTGGAACTGCATTATATCATCACCTCACCTGCTGGTGAACGGGGACAAGTGTTGCAATTTTGAGAGAGAATCCTAGAAGAAGGAAAGATGGAGCACCAGAAAAATCCCATAACTGTCAATAGACAGAATTCCCACTGTCTTTCAGTAGGAATAGAATGGCTTTACTCTTCTGACAGTGCCTGGCTGTACTTTTAGGTGGAAAATTCTGTAATGTTTACACGTTGTCACAGACCACTTCGGTGGTTCCATTACAAGAGTAAGGATGTAGATAAACTTTTCACCTTGAGCACCTAACATGAAGCACACCACTCTGTATTTGGACACTTGCGTAAGCAGTTGATTTCAAAGTGTTCCTATTGACTTCAAAGGAAAAATGTATCTTTTGATGTGTATTTAGATGCCTAAGAGTAAAAACTTTGGCATCCAAAGTTTTTAAAGAATTACATTGTCAATGTCAGTGTAGCACATATATATGTGTTTATATGTATATAGAAACAAGTCCTACTTTCCACACCATGCCTAAACAGATTGAAGGCTGAAGTCAGAGTAGTTGAGTGTGGGAAGATAAAGCCCCAGATTCTTTTATGAGCAGTGTAATCTCTTACAGGGACATGAGAAAGTTCCTTTTCATGGGAGGAGTCAAAAGAAAGGCAGGCATTTTTGATGTTGAAAGCCTGCTTATGCGTTTCATGTTGACCTCTTTCAAGAACAGTGTATCCATACATAAAGGAATGCAGTGCTGACAAGTTTTAGTAAAGTTTGTCTGAAGTGCTCTAAAAGAAGTGGTTGAAGGGGAAAAGTTAAGATGCAGGATCTACTTTTTCCTCACAAATACCTTTCTGAAATTTTGTTTTCTGTCTGCCGTTGGCTATCAGTTAAGGTGATTCCCCACCCCGCTCTGATTCAATTTGACTGTGTAACACTTGTGCAATAAATTCTGTTGCAGTGAATTCCATTTGACCCAGCCTGGAAATACTTGTATTAGGTGTTCTCTGGATGGTACCCTGATTAAATTTAATAAATCAGTTCCTCTGCTATAGCTAAAAACTGAGACATCTATGGAGAATGATATCTGAAAGGTCCTTTTATTTTGCATTCCTATTTAGCATGGCAATAAATTGTTGCCATGGCTTTTTTCATCTGTTATATGGAATGTATTTTTATCTGATATCTCTCACCTAGTCAAAAAATTGAATTGAATGGAAAATGTAGATGTTAGGTAAAGAAGTGCAATTGTAGCATAGACGTCTATCACAAAATGCATGTTCCATAAAACCATATGGAGAAACAGTTGAATTGTGTTTTAATCTTGTTAAAATGCTTTTAATGCTTCATTATGGTGGAAGCATTCAGTACTACTCATAGTTCAGGATTACTGCTACTCTCCACAAACTGAAACTACTTTGGAAAAAATAATCTGACACATTATATATGTATGTGCTTCTGTATTTCATTCCTGATAGGAAATGGGAAAATGGACTTAAATTCTCATATGAAAAATGGCAAGATTTGATATAGCAATATGTGTAGAAGATACTTTATTCTTAAATAAACTATTTCATTTGGAAGAGGCCTACATGACCATCTAGTTTAACTGCCTGACCACTTCAGGACTCCTCACAGGAGATGTCTTCCAGCCCTTTCACCAGCATTTGAGTATCTTCATATCTTTTCTTAAATTGTGGGGCCCAGAAATGCGCACAGTGCTGATGATCAGTGGGATGGTCACCTCTCCTGACTGGCTGGTGGTGCTGTGTTTGATGCACATGGGATGGGGTTTGCCCTCTGGGCTTTCAGGGCACACTGTTGACTCACGTTGGCCCTGCTGTCAACCAGTATCCCCAGATCCCTTTCTGCAGGGCTGTTCTCCAGGCACTCCTCTCCCAGTTTATACTTGTGCCAGGCACTACTCTGTCCTAGCTGCAGAATCAGGCTTTTTTTTTTTTTTTTTTCTTCTTTCTTGTTCAATTTTAAGCCATTTTTGCTATTTTAATCCTACAATTTATTTAGATCCTTCTGGAAGGCCTCTCATCCCTCAAAAGAGCCAACAGCAGATCCCAGTGTGGTATGATGAGCAAATTAACTAATGATACCTTCAACTCCCGTGTCCAGATCTTTGATAAAAATATTGAACAGAACTGGTCCTTGGAATTTATCCCTTTTGAGCACTGCTGGTGACTGGTCACCAGCCAGGTGTTAGCTCCAAATATCAGGTGTTGATATAACCACATGTTTAATGAGAAACTATTTGTCAAACTGTTTTTGATCCATGCAGCCCAATACCTCTGCTCGTCTGTCCAGTCATATACTCTGACTTGATTGCTAAGGAAGTTTTTTTTATAGTGGACTTTTTCTATTTTGCACTATTTTATAAGGGCTAGCATTAGCCAAAAGCATGATGGAAAGGCATCCGTTAACTCATGTTCTCCTAAAGATTATCTGAAAGTCCTTTTCCTGCCATGCTCTGTTTCCTCTCCTATTCCAGAAGTGATTTTATCCTGATGGAGGCTAGCTGTTCAAAAGAAGTGATCCTTCTGGGGTTGGTAGGAAGGGCACTTGCCTCATATTGTGCTTAATGGAGCATAGGAAAATGGTCAGGAAAGATGAGGGGGAGCAGTTGGCCTGAGTTTGCTTTTAGAGAAGGGTGGAAGTATTTTTCCTGATATTTAACCAAAATTGATTTTGTTCAGTATGTATAGCCATGGTGACAGCAGCAGTAGTGCTGATAATCGTAATTGTAAATATCCAAAGTCTGAATCACAGTATGTTTCAGAATGCTTTATAAAATATATGTATTTACTTAAATGAGCCAACCTTTTTCTGTGTTTTTACATGTGTGTATATATATATATAGAGAGAGAGAGAGAGAGAAGCTCACATGTACCAGAATTAAAGGTATTTCAGTGGTCAGGGTATCCTCTCATGCTAGTGCAGACTGGCCTGTGGGTGAGGTGCAGTGGCTGTCTGGTGGGTGAGGTGGCCTGGAAAAGGCAAAGGAATTTTGGAGTGGGGAGGAGTAGGGAACCAGGCTTTCTGGAGGTATGCAGCCTGCTTTAAGGAGTTTTGAGGACTTGGCACAGTGTACCCACCTCTCCTCTTGCATTCACTGGGTCATGGAGCTGCTTTGCACCTTTAAAACCATGAAAGCTCTGCCCATAGGCACTGGTCTGCCTTCCCCAGAATTTGATCACAGAAAGCATCATGCATTCAACCTATCTCTTGGGCTGCTGGGGAGGAAAAGGGATGAGGGAAGAAGGGGCTAGAGCCATAGCTGAGTTCTCCTTTCACGGGAACAGGAGGGAATCAGGTAGAAAGGGAGGCTCTGGTGCAAGGAGCTAGTAAGCTGTGTCCAGAGAAGGAAGTTTCTGTTCCTGAGGGAGGTTGCTGGGAGACGAGTAAAGGTGACAGTCCTGCTGTGGGAAAAAAAAATAAATGAAAGAAAAGAACTTAGAAGCTTTTAAAAAAAGTTTTCAAATCTCTAGCTGTGGAGATTTTAAATTGCACTTAAATTCCTACATGACAAATGGCAACCTTACCATCTGTACAGTTTGACTGCAGAGTGGCTTTAGTAAGAACTGTGAATTATCAGTATTAGCACTTGTAACTCTCTGGCTACTCTGAGTGAGTAATAACCCAGAGGAACTGTGTGTGAGGTCTCAGGAAATCATAGCATCTCAGTCTGCAGCCTAGGTCTTTCATGTAAGGAAAGATCTTTTTCTTTCTTTTTCTTTTTTTTTCTTTTTTTTTTTTTTTTTTTTTTTAACTCCTACACTGGCAAGAAGATGCATTTTCTTTTCTAAGATAATGAGAGACTTTGAAATAAGGAGCACAGTACAAATTTTTCAACAGCTTATTTTCCTAATGTACTCTCAGAAGTGCTTTGATCTGTGGTTCATCCTTAATTCAGAAATGATTTATTGTAATATGTCCATCTAGTTTTTATGTTGTGGTGATGCTTGTCCAAATAGTCACCCTCAGTAAACCAGAATTCTTATCTCTCCAAAAAATCAATCACATTTTAAGTTTTTTTTTTTTTTTTAATATGTACAACCATCTGGTTATCAATTCAAGGAACAGACGTATTGTTTACATAAAGCAGAACATGATCTAAGTTGCTCTCTTTTCATGACTGGCATGGATCATACTGATTGTTTTTTAAGGCAGATGTGTTTTCCAGAATGACAATGGTACGTGGGTCATATGGTAAAGAAGCTTTACAGGTTCTTTTATCTGGCCCTCAAATTGCAAGGATCTGAAACAATGTCAAGTTTCTTTTCCCCATAGGTAAAATGTGTAACTGTAACAGCTTGCAACACTCTTAGAGTTCATTCACCTCAATGCTGTCTGATAGTTGAATTGGAAATGACAGGAATGAACTAAGTGTTTTTTAATTCTTTCCTGGGCCTGAGGATGTTGAACAGGAAGAATATTAAATGTCAGATTATCACTTCGCACAAATTGGAGTGATGTCACTGAAATCAAAGCACTGATTTCCGCCTGCTGAGTATATTTTCATAGTGTCTATACTGTGAATAAGGGCACCAATTTCTCCACTACCTGCTACTAGTTCTTACACTAAATTTGGATTTGCTGTTTTCAGGAGGGGAAGTTTCTGCCTGACAATAAACTAATTCTTGTGAACTGTAACTTATTTTGAACAGTCTGTCCATTGTCAAGAAAATTGTGATAGTTTGGGACTAATCTCTAGAGCCTCTGATTAATCAAGTTTTGATGCAATTTTGTGGAGAGTTTCATAGGATGTATACTAGTTATTGGTATCCTCTAACTTTCTGAATTTATGAAATATACAGGTCCAGTGGGCAGTGATGACTGTTGGCAGAGGCTTTTAAAAACATGTGAGAAATTACAGCTGTACTGGGAGTCCTAAATCTCAGTTAAAAGTGCCCTTCAAGCCTCAATTTTTTTGGCAGTTAGAGGAATACAAATCTCTTCTTGAAAGAAAATCAGTTTTATATGTCTCTTATGTAACATACTTGAGCACTGCACTAAACCATTTTTTGGTCAATAACAAAAAAAATTTCCAGTTCCATATATGCATCAGGTAGCACTCTGACAAGATGAAAATCGGGTGCCGTGCCAAGAGTTCAGACTCTTTGAAAAGACTAATCCCATTTTGAGTGTGCATTCATAGCAGTTACAGGCAATTTTAGCGTATTATTCTACAATGACACCCTTTCTTTTGAAATGTAAACTGTTCAAGAACTTAAACGGAGAGTAGAGTAATAGCTTTTAGATGACTGAAAAATAACAGGTTGGTAGCGTTATTAACTCATGTCAAATGGAAAACCTTGACTTTTTATTTAGACTTTAAACTGTGACTGCGACTGGAATGTGCTTTTTGCTGTGTGCTTGTGGTGAGAGGGCAGCTCACAGAGGAAGGTCCAGAGGCACAGTGATGTCCCAGAGGCACGGCCTGTCCCTTGATGCCACTACTGCTCTGTGTCATGTCTTGAAAAGGTACAGGGCACTTTGTCTTGACGTGGGTTCCTGTGCTGCAGATTTGCCAAGTAGTGCACTCTTTCTCCAAGCAGACACACACACATCATTTTATGGGAGCCAAGCCTGGAGGGAGGCCTTGTTACAAAATTCTGGTGTTCAGGTAAATCTGGAAGTTTGACAAGGCATGGAAAGAAGGGCTGAAGCCATATTCTGCTTTCATGGAATAGCTAGAAAACCATATCAGGCATATACCATACTTTCTGACATGTTGGTAAACACAAGGCTAATTCAAGTTCTGATTTCTGTTGTCTACCTTCTGTGTTTAAAATCCTTTCCTTCCCTCTTGGAAGATGATCCCAGTGTTTTAGTTTGTGCTTATGTAGCTGTCATGGTCTAATTTCAGATGGCAACTCAGCCTCACATAGCTGCTTGCTCTCTCCTGCTGATGGGATGGGGCAGGACTCTGAAGAGTAAAGGTGAGAAAACTTGTGGGTTGAGATAAAGACAGTTTATCTCACAAAGAGGTAAAGCAAAAACCACACAGACAAGCAAAGCCAAACAAGGAATTCAATCACCACTTCCTATGGGCAGGCAGTTGTTTAGCCGTGTCCAGGAAAGCAGGACCCCGTCATGCCTGATGGTTATTTGGGAAGACAAACACTGTCATTCTGACTATCCTTCTCTTCCTTCTCTCCTGAGCTGTATATTCTGAGCACAATGACTTATGGTATGGACTGTCCCTCGGCTTAGTTGTTCAGATCTCCTGGCTTTGTCCTCTCCCAGCCTCTTGTATATCCCCAGCCCTCTCCTTGGTGGGGTGGTGTGAGAGGCAGGAAAGGCCCTGACACTGTAAGCGCTGCTCAGCAGCAACGAAAACATCCCTGTTTTATTGACACTGTTTTCAGCACAAATACAAAACATAGCCCATGCCAGCTGATGTGAAGAAAATTTAACCCTATCCCAGCCAAAAGCAGCACAGCAGCATGTACACTCAATCCCACCTTCATACTGGTGTAATGAAGGATGGATCTACAGTGTACTTGGAAGTGGTGATTTGCAGTTGTATGAAACACCCTGGCTCTCTGGGAGATAACAGTGAAGTGGGGAACAAGGCTAGATGATGTCTGTGTACCTTGGGAAGATTCTGCTGATGATTGTTGTGGTTCCTGTTATTATCAGTCTAACGAGTTTCAAAATAGGTTATGAACACTTGACAGCTCTATTGTGAGAGTGGAGTTAGTGCAGTCATTAGTTGTCAGATAGATACTGCAGTGTCCAGAGTTGTGAAGAATGTAAGGCTCTACTTGAGAAGCATTTATTAGCCAACCTGACAGCTAATATGGCCTGAGGAGTTGACATTAGTAACTTCTGTTTTCCTGTGTTACGGAAGTCATAAATTTCTCTATATGTTTAATAAGCCTTAGAAGCTCCCTAAAATTGTTTTTTACATTGAATCTGAACAGTCTTTTGTATGTATCTGATGTGTGAACGTGTTCTGTTCAGACTTCATAAAGTTCTGGGCATAGTGTGTGTTAGATACTTCTTACCCCATAAGAAAGCAGGAAGTTATGTTAGAAGTTCCCAAAGTCTGTTGTATATTTGGAAAGAACTGAAAGACAAGTAACAGTATGCTGATAGAGGAAAAAGCTGTCATTTGGAGATGGAAACAACTGGTCCTTGCTTTAGCACATCAAGTTAATTAGTCACCTGAAGCTGGAAGCATAAATGCAAAGATACGAAGATCCCTGTTACACATCCTATTTTCACCCTTTTTACTTTTGTGGTGAACTTCTAAATCCAAACATGTGTTCTGGAGTACACCCAGGAGAGATGATGGTTGGGGACTGAGTCTTGGGAAGCTACAACTACAAAAAGCTCTGCATCTAGAGGTTCTGATAAAGCCTGTAAAATTGTGAGCCTTCAGGTTCTTTTTCTCTGGACCTCTGTTAAGTATTAGCAAGTCTGTGACATTGGCAGTGTCCAGGAAGCAGAAGGCATGTCTGTCTGCAGTTGGATGGAGCCATATCCTCTCTCACTCTTGCAGTCTATTACTTCCTCTTTCTCACTTAAGACTGCAATTAGCACTTTTTTATGTCTTTGAAATATTAGAGGGGGAAACTGTGATGGATAGCAATGCAGATGCTTGAACTTTTGAGGAACATTCTTTTCACGTGATGGTGGTGTCAGCTGCTTCCTTGGCTCTGTCCAATATTTTTTCCTCTTGGTGGATTTTAAAAATGAATGCACACTGAAACTAAGACATCAAGGTTATTTTTAGGGCTAACCTCAGTAGAATAACTGGATGACTCCAAGTGCTTAAAATGCTTTGTTCTTCATCAATGGACAAAAGTTTCAAGGCTTATCTCTCAGTAATCATTACCCAACAAGATAGGTAAATACTTTATAGAATAGAATATATTACTGTAGTATATTTGCTATGGCCATTAACTCTTGCATCAAAACCCATTCTAAATGTGAGCAATTAAGAGAATCTCCTCTGTGGTGTTTTCATGAAGAATGTTGTTCCCTCAGCTCTGGCCTTGTCAAGCTAGCAGTTCTTGATGATCTTTTTAATTGGGTGCCTGCCACCTTGGTTCACAGTGCGTAATATGCCATCTATACATGTTCTAATAAAAGCATGAGACTTACTGAAATTTTATTTTTCTGTCACTTAAAATTGTAACTTTATTTCCAGTATGTTAAATAAAACTGTCTTTTAAAAAAAATATAATTTAGTTTTTAATAACTTGAATTTTAAAATCAGATTTGCATGTAACAGAAAGTAGCTCAATGTACTGTTGAGATGGTCAGCTACTATAGGCTTCTAATAAGGTGCTTAGGACTGTGAACAGTGTCTATGGGCACTTGGACTGCAGAGATGCTTTTAATGTTTGAGGAACAAAACTTGGATAATGAGAAGGTGATATAGAAATAATAAAAACTTTTTTCATGAGGAGCAGGGCCGAGGTGTTACAAAGGCTCAGGGTGAGGGGGTGATGAGAAAGCTAGCTGGCAGTATCTTTAATGGGCTGTTCTGGATGCTGATAATACTGAAAGACATGAAAGGCGTCAGATTATTTCGTATTTTAAAAATAGCTGAATAACAGTCACCTTTTGTTCATTTAATTGTGAAGGCCGTATCTAATTTTCAAACAAACCCTTTTAAAGTGACTTAGAATGCAAGAGTGTTTTTTTGACATGAGGTGTGAAAATAAGTTTTTGCAGGGTAACTGCTCTCCCTAACATCAATGCAGCATTCTCAAGTGCACTGACATTGTAGCATAATACTGCACTGGTGCTGGGTGAAGGTTGGGTCAGGTTCATTCTGCTGATCTGTGAAAATAACAGCCATAGCTGCAGAAAAATGCACTCTTTCAGTTTAGTCCTATCCCCATTAACTGTGTGGAAGTATTCCTACAGAATAACAAAGGTTAGATTGACACTGGGCTATTTCATATGTAGAAAAAGGAGCTCCTGTAAATTTTAGTGGGCTTGGATATCAATGAGATCTCATTACTGTCCCTAACAGCAGTGCATGTTAGTCTAATGGTTAAAGAAAGAGGATCCCAAGCTACCAGGACAGTAAATCATCATAGCTTAATATTGAAGATGTCAGGGAAGATCCAAGTTTAGGAAGGGTAAAAAATCATGCCCTAATAGTCTGTGTATGTGGAATTGAATCATTTTGCTACATCATTGCTTTTGGAAGATCTAAGTATCAGCTACTTTATTTGAAAAGTGCCAGACTGGTAAATAGTAATAATAATGATAAAGATAAAAGCTGAAGGGGATAAATGTGTTGGGGAAAGCTTCATTGGTCTGGATTCAATCTAATTACTGGTTTTGGTTGGCTTTTTTGTTTGTTTGTTTTGTTTTGGATTTATTATAAAGCTCAGTAAGAGTAGCTGTCAGATAAGGTTGTTTTTTTTTTTTTTTTTTTTTTAATATAGCCTCTGCTGTACTTGTTTGCATGGTGGCTTCTATTACTGTTATAACATGGATGAATCATGTGGAAAGTAACAGAGGAAACAAATTTGTAGTGTCATGGCATAATTCCTTGGTGCATGTGTAGTCTGGGTCCCCTGTCTCAAAAAGGATGAGGTAAAACTAGAAGAGTCACAGGAAGGGGTGAGAGGCCGGCCAAAGCTGTGGAGCTTGTTCTGTGCAGGGAATGACAAAGACTGGGTTGAATAAGAGTGTGTAGCATCTCCATTGATCCAGAGAACGTAAATAGGTATTAGCAATGCATTTGTTTCCTTTATGCAAGGTCAAATGTTCCTTGCTCACAGGAAGCAGAGGTGAATGACTTCTGTGCAGTGCATGGCTCAGCTGTGGAAGTCCTTGCCGCAGGTGATGCATGCTGATGGTGTGCATGGATTCAGAAAGGATCTTTATGAATTTATAAAATAAATGTTTATGCCTGTTGGGCATAAATGCTTGCCTCAGAAAATGCCTGAGCTGAAGTGCTGCTGAGATGGTTTTCTGAGAAAACATCATAGTAACTACTAACCCCAGACATCCTTCTGTGGTCTGATAAACAAATTCGCTAGTGGCTTGAAACTAGTGAAGTATCTTCAGAATTGCACGGCACATTTAAACTTCTCCAGAAGTTTAGAAAATACATCTGTGCCACTGAAAAAGGTACACAGTCATACTTAGAAAGCTGCATTCTACAAATAAATTGATTAATTTTCACTTTATATGGTGCTTTTTTGCCTGGGCTTTAAAGACCACTGCAAAAATGGGTGAGCAGTGTTAACACTGGCTGCACATGGAGTTTCCAAAGAGCAGAGGATCAAACTTTGTTTCTCTTCCCCCATGTATTGGCACAAATCGCATAATGTTTATTCTGTAATACAGAGGTTTAACATGATGCGTTCGTTTTCTGTTTTCTACACCAGTTGTGTAGGTTTCTGTCTTTGCTAGGGCCTGGTTTGGTCAGAGAAAATGCTTTAATGAAGCTGTTGAAGGAAACAAAAATCGTAATTTCTATTTATGCCTCTGATTTTTTTATTTCTAGGAGTGATTGTCCTTTAAGAATAGGACAGCAGTCTTACTTGTCTTCCATGTAGAGAAACTAAGTACCTACATTAGTTCTGCTTGAGTTGTATATCTGAATAATTTTGTACATCTTGAGATAAGTGTTGTGACAGAATGCACACAGAAGAATTCTCTGTGGTGAATTAGAGAAATGTTGAATTTGTAAATTTCCTGTTTGAACTTAATGTTGGAAATTGTGTGAACCTGTGTTAAGCAGCAGGTTTGTCTAGACACAATGGTTCTAACTCTTGAGAGTATGAATTGATCTCCATAAACTAAATTCTAGATGATGGATTCTATTTTCTGAATATAAAGTTTTCTGAATATAAGTTTTGGTACTTGGTGAGGTAAAGCAATTAGAAGATTAAAACTTCAGTACTGGGCCATTCTTTAATGCTGAAAAATTCAGTGCTTGTTCTCAGTGTCTAAACTAAATTTGAATTTTGGTTTCAGAAGCACTGTCTTCTAGGGCTGTACAATTTTTTTTTTTTTTTTTTGTATAATGCCATTTACACTGTACAGAACCACAGAATAAGGGAATAAAGATTGGGTGATCTTTTATGGAAAAAATCTATTAGATGCCCTAATAGGCAAATAATGATTTTATGTAATATTTTTATTTCAGGGGTACTGCTCCTCTATTGCAACAGTATATATATATATATGTATATATATTCTATATTTGAGTGAGGGGATGAGCCTAAAAAAACATTAAAGTCCCAAAACCCACCCCCAACCTCTCTTATACTTTTAGGCTTTTGCAAATAACTCTACTAACTGGTTACTCCCTCTAATTTAATTGTTTTTAAATGAAATAAGAATTACCAATGATCAAAAGCCAGAAAACATTAAATCTGCAAATGTTTATTTTATTTCTGTATAACAGGAGTGCTGTTGAGGAGTTGCATGACTTCATAGTTTCTAATTTTTTATTTAGATATGCTAGGTATTAAATTGGAAAACTACATGGTGGATAAATGTGTCTCCTAATTACTCCCATCAGAATGTCATTAAGGAAGATTGTTTAGCTTTTTTCCCCACCCTCACCAAAGCATTAATGGATTTTAAAATCTTGATTAGATTCTTTTTTTTTAGGAAGGAAACCCAATTTGAGCTGTTACATCACTTTGGTTCTTTTCTTCCTTAGAAATTACACCATATCTTGAGGAATTTTATTCTCTTAATTTTCTCCTGTTGAAGGAGAGATTTAAAACAAAATAGTTTTTAATTAAAAACTGGAAGGTAACTTTTGATTCAGTGGATTTTCCAGCACTCTATGCACTTCAATCAAGATCAAATTACTTTCGGAAAGATGTGCTTTAGCTCCACTAGAAATTATGGAGCTGTTCAAAGCATCAGCTGGTGAAATTCAAGAGGTCTAATTAGGTGGTTAAGCATAACACTTTCTTCTAAGTTTCAGTATCTGAATTTGTGTAAGTTACTGGGCTCTTTGTCAGCCAGTTCCATCAGATTTCTTGAAAAAGTTCATAGAACAGACGATAAGGCATCGTAATAGCCACAGAAACATAGTGCTGGGACAGAGCTCCTCCCTGGCATGCCCCGATTACAGCCTGAATAAGGATTTGCTTTCTGGAATAAGACCTAACAAAGTGTGAATTGTGCTGCACAAATGCATTTCCAGTGCCGGGTTCGGCAGGAGGTCAAAGGATGAGGGCCATTCACATAAATATGAGTGTGAAGTAAAGGAATTAATTTCGGGTAACTGTGCATAGAGGAATCAATGGAATTGTTAATCCCAGCAAGCTATTAATTGCTATTTGCTCTGGCAATAGCCATAAACTTTTTTTTTTTTTTTTTTTTTTTTTTTTTTTTTTTTTGAAAGGAGAAATAATTCCAGCTAATTGAAATCTGGAGGTTTTTTTTTTTTTTTCAGAGCATTTCTTGAGTCATACCTTTGGAAGTGTTTGACTTTAGTTTGCTAACAAGATAAGGCTTCCTGTAGGCCATGTTCAGAAAGTAAATGGGAGAGATCTTGAAAATAGTTCATTTACTTGACTGGGTAAACTGGTGCTGTTTTAGGAACCTGCTTCACTCTCAACCCCAGCTGCAAAGTTGATGCATGATTTAAACTTACACCAGTGATACTTTTCATAGCAGGCTAGTGTAAACTAAATGAGTCCCAAAGGATGGTCCTGTGTCATACCTGTATGACATCCCTCTGCTTCTGTGTCACGTTTTGGTAGATCTGCTTCTATAGCTGACCTGTGTGCAGTACTCTGAAGCATAGTTATACCCTTTAGTAGGCTGTTAGGGTGAACTTAAAATGTAGGGGTTTTTGTCTTTAGAATGGTACCTGGATTTAGGAATAGCTCACTTGATTTAACCTGAGTGTGCTAGGGCATCTGAATGAGAGAGTACATCAGGACTGTGTAAATGCACGTCTTGTCTGGCAGTAATCAACTGCATAAAGAGTTTGGCATTTCAGCTGACCTGCAGCTGAAAAAAAAAAGTATTTGGCAATGTGTAGCAGTTTGCTGAATTAGCTGGAGCACCTCTGTCCACAAGGAACTGAATTCAGGTGTATGATTTTACCTTATTTCATTATGTGTAGCTTACTGGACTTTACTGCAGATCATGATGATGCCTTGTTATAACTGGACATACTGTAACCTGATGCAATCAGGCCAACAAAGTGTTGAAAAAACTCAGAGTTAAATAATGCTGCATGCTTCCCCTACAAAAGGGAAAATTAATTCCATCTGCTCAAATTAAATGTTGATTTAGACCTCATTTTCTGAAATGGAAACCGTGCTTTTGAAAGGATTGCTTGGTAAATACTTTTGGTTTTATTGTATGGATTTAGAAATAAATTGAAGAGAACTTCAGGTCTGCTTGTCTTCCTCTGGAAAAGATTTCATTCAGTTGAGCAATGTATTTCAATGTAAGTATATACAAAACAGCCCCTTTTGTCAGCTCAGCACTTTGTATACCTGATTAAGGGCTATTAAACTCAAATTTGATGCACTGGCAGAGTTAGGCAATTCTTGTTTAACATAATTAAAATTCTGTGGTCAACTTTTTTCCCCCTGCATTCCACAGCCAAAAAAAGCCAATGTGTGCTGCATGAATGGCCTTTGTAGACAATCTGTTTGTCTCTACTGAACTGCTTTGTTTTTAATAGATGTCTTCTGTATGGCCATTTTTGAATGTCTCTTCAGTGTGAGTTAAACTGCTAATACAAGTACCTAGAGTGATCTGGAGGTCTGTTCAATCTCAAGGAGCCTTAAGGTTCAAACAAGGGTCTACTGAAGAACAAATCAGTTAATGATTAAAACAAAATATAGTGAGCCAAATAAAGAAACCACGGTTCACATAGCTGACATCATCCTATAATATCTCCCAGACAACACTGTGCTTTCTAATGTGTTTCATCCATTTTTTCCTTCGGTAGACACAAAGATTTCAATTGATTTGAGTGCTCCAGAGTCCAAATTCTCAAAGGTATTTGAGTTCTTAAAGATATGCATAGAAATTTCTTGGGTTTAAAAAATAATGTATAAGCACTTAATTCCAATTTGTGATTTTAGGGACACTGATTTACATTTCTAGATACTGAAATACTTTAGAAGTCCAGTAGACAAGATTTTCAGTTTTTCTGTGTGGTCTTTCAGGCACCCATTTGCCTGCTACACAAAACATCAGTGTGGAAAGAGGTGAGTAAAGAGTGGAAGCTGAAGAGCTGATGTTACTGAGCTTGTTTATCACAGTGATCAATCCATTTGACACGTTTGGAGCTTGTTTATGGAGATGTGATGTGCGGGTGGAGAAACTGTGATGGTCTGATGTTTAAAACATGACTGAATGCTTGATCCCTGACATTCTTAGTGTTTATGTTGACAGCCAGCATATAGAGAGAAGTCTCAGACATTGCCTTGTAGCACAGCCTCCTCTCGGATACCAGAATCACTTATGATGCTTTTACAAGCTCTTTCCTTGGGCAGCATAGATGGGCTGTCATTTTTTGCAGAACTACTCTATTCTCCCGAATGGTGGTGAGATACTTTTCAGTCAGTGTGCTTCTGCTGTTTTTTTGTTTGTTCATTTGTTTGTTTTTGTAGGCTAGATTGCACTCCTTGAAGAGAAAATGTTCTCAAAAGGCTATAGGAAAGTAAAAGTGTGGCAGTTTCTTTCCCAGTAGCCTGAATAAACTTAAAAAACAAAAACAAACCAATTCTGAGTTAAGGTAGGAAAACGCACTTTGTCTAGCTGCTTCCTCTGTGTTTCCCAGGCTGGGTGTTCATGTTTGCACTGACAGTGGCTGGTTTTCAATCACTGGAGAAGTTGTGCTGCGCAGAAGTGTTAGCCTTGGAGAAACCCACAGTAGGAGCAGAGTCCTGCCAGTGTGTCTGAAGAGTTCTTGTGTGTCCACAAATCACCTAATTTTATATAAGGCAGGAGTCCTGTTACATATAGTGCTACAGGTGTCAAAAATTTGATCAACTTTTACATTAGCTTTGTTTGTGATCTATCATGATCTATCATGCCTGTCATTTAACTTCCATCATCATTATAAACAAAATGTGATTTTTAAGCTGGTTACTTCGGCTAATAATGCATCATTGTGATGGGAATGATTAAGTCCATGTCTGTGCAGTGCAGGATGAAGTCCTAGAGCAGTGGTGAGTTATACTGCATACAGCTATCTGGAAAATAGCTTAGGTATCTGCTCTAAATGTTGTAATGGTATGAATATATTTAGAATTGAATTGATATTGCTAGCTATTGTTCAGCAATCCATTATGTTACAGTCTCTTTATTACATGGGTCATATTCTGTATTATGAGTGCATTTTTAGTGTCCTGTAAATTTTTTTCTTGCTTATGTCATTAATAACCATGATGTTAATGAACATGTAAGGTTTCTGGATATAATAGTGCTCTAGTCAGAAAGAACAGAGTTTCAAGGAGACAGAAAAAAAACATCCAGTGGGAGCTGATTTTCAGAATTGTCTTGCTTCTCTAAAAATGAGCAGTTTGCTGGTTTGAAATTGCAGTTGGTGTTGAAGAGAAAGTGCATTTAGGGAAATATGTTTTTTATTACAAGTGGCTTTGCATATGGGAAATTGGAAAATATTGTTTTCAGTCATTTCTCACAGTAAATCTAAATGCTGTGTGGAAAAAAAAAACAGATGAGCTATCAGTTTGGCATTCCTGTAGCAAATCTGAATGGAAAGTTCAAGTCACCAACACAACTGTGGATCTTACCAAAGTCCAAAGGGTGATTGAAGCATTTCAGTAGTATTTTGCTCTTAGTCCTCTTGTGCTTAGGTATGTCTTTCAGTTAGCTATACTGATAACACTCCAGGAGGGGTGGTGGTATGCATGGGGGGTGTGTCTGGGGCTGGGAATAATATCTAGGGAGCAGCAGAAGAATATATCAGGATATGCGATCAACTTCAGTGACTTGTATAGGACTGCTTGAATAATAATCGTAATGAAGTTAATTAATTCAGTCTTTGTGTCTCCCTAGGTAGTGCTGTAATAATAGATTGTAAGGACTGGCTCCTGCTATGGTCAATGCAGAGATTTTATGGTTTTGGTTTTAAAGGGATCAGTAAGGATTGAGATTCTGTAACACGAAGTCCTGTCCAGCAAGAGAGAAGTTGCTGCTGCTTTAAATATAAATTAATAAATGTGCTGTACATTGCTGCTTTTTGTTGCTCTGCTGGCTAAACTTGGTCTGTTTCTTACCTCATAATCATTACAGACAGTCAAGTCTCTCTTCATCTGTGGGTGAAGATAAAAAGTACAAGGTGTGGATGGATGTAGAAATCATCTTCTAGAGATCAGTTCATGTCCATAGCTATTGCTAGCTCAGATGAAATGCTGTTGCATTTCACCAGTATTCCATTACACCAACATTCCTCTACTAAAACTGGTATTATGGACCTCAGTCATTGTGGTGTGCATATTTCATTTTTCAAATGGAAATTACGGGTCTAGAATTTACTTATTTATTCTGAGGACAGAATTTATTCAGATATTCAAGTGTAGCTTAGACTCACCGGTAGATGGGATAGTGTATGGACATCAGCATAGGTATTAAGAGTTCCTACCCTGTGAATTTGTTGTATTGAGAGTTCCTACCCTGTGTTCAGTCTGTTGGAGGATAGTGCCACTGGATGTAGTTTTGAATTGTTATAAGTATTGCTGTCTTTTCTTCAATGACAATTTTAAATTTAGGATGGAGACAGTGAGATTCCTGAGCTTCCTGAAACTTAGCTTTTGTCTGTTCCCTGTGGGTCTGGAGAATGTTGCACAAGAAGCAGTATGGGAATGTCTGCTCTTGGCTTCATTAGCTGTATTCAAGCTATAGCAGCTGTTTGTAGAAATGAGAAGGGTAGGCAGGATTCTGGTTGGTTGAGCAGCCCTTGATTACTTCCCTTAATAGTACTGAAAGCTGTGTGATTCCAGGTCCAGCTCTGAGATCAAGGAAATGTAAACATAACTTGATGATCAGATCCTATCAGCCTCATGTGGAAAAGAAGTGACATCAGAACTGCAGGCCACTTCCTGAGGAGAGCATATTAAATAGTGAACTTATCCCATGATGCACTTTGTAAGGCCTTCATTAGCTAGAAAATCCCAGCATATTCTAAACATGACAAACAGAAACATGAATATAGCTGTGCATACAGACTTGGACTTGGGTGAATTCCTGAGTAAATGGTTCTGTGTGTACCTTCACCTGAGTTATGCCAGGATGTTCCCCTTTTGAAATTTTTCTGCTATTTTCCAAACTATTGTTGCAGTCAGAAGCAACAATAACAACAACAACAAGAATAATGATGTTTAATTTTGACTAACCACGGGAAAGAACACAATAATAATGGTGTTGCCATTGCATTTAGAATTCCCTGATGGTTACAGTTTGGCTTGTAAATATAGTGAAGCCTTTACTGTAAAAGGCAGCCTTTTTTCTTATGGACATAAGTTTCAGTTCTCATTTCTTATTTGGGCTTAGTTATCTTTCACACTTTCTTTCCTTGTGAAAGGAGACTGAATCAGAATTCAGAAATGAAATTTTAAGGCATGTTAATTGGTAACATTACAGTCTTTGGAAGGAGGCATATGGTAACTTCGTGTTAATATGGGAAATGAATGGAAGGATATATTGGAAATGGAAGTCCAGTTGGGAAATAGAGAGGGAGACACTGTATACTTTTGCTTGGCAGAGACTTGGAAGCTTCTTGCAGATGCTGTAGCAGAGCTCAAACTTGAGCATGTGTAAGAAAGGGAGTGGCGACTGTTTAATAGTAAGACCTTGAATGTCCCTTCTGCTATTCATGAAGGCATTGATATTATTTACATCTCTGTGACCATACTTTAGGGCTGTGCCAAGATTTTAAGTCTCCCACCTCCAGCTAATTGATTATCTGATGTGAGCTCCTTTGACTTGGCAGTATCACATATACACAGGGTGAGGTACAGGGGCAGCTGGCATGCTCATTTCTAATTTCAATGTTTGGCAGCTTCCGATATCAGCACGAGGCACACTGAAACACTTGGCACTTCACCCAAAAGTAATGAAGTCTTTCACTTAACCTAGTGTGAGGGTAAACAGGATGTTAGCCAGAGTTGCTCCAGTGTCAGATATCAGATAAGGGTAAAACACACAATAATTTATGGACTAAACTAAAAGTTCCTCTTTTACTATTTCATTTTCTTTTCACATTATTATTAATCCATTTGTATGTTTTCTTTGTAGTGAAGTTTTAAATTATTATCTGTATAGGACTACAGAAATAATGGAAGTATTTCTGTGTATATATATATATATAAAGCTCATTTCTTCTTCCACTTGACAAATTGAGGAGAGGATACACATTTTCCCTCGTAGAACACATGCTGTGGCTTCAGAATTCTTGCCTAACCTTGTGTTTCTCAACTTTTACTTTTGTAGACTCATGCCAGATTTATTTTACATGAAATGGCAATTTAAAATGAAATTATGAGAGGAACTATGGATGCATGTAATGGCACAGGACAGAATATGGGTTTATCAATTAATGAAGTATTTACCAGTACTAATAAAATAATTAAGAAAGTACTGGCAGAGATGATACTTGAAATTGCTCTATAATAGAATTGTCTTGTTGAAGACAGAAGGTGTAATTGGTCTAATGTGGGCTTCCAAGAATTTGGTAAGGACCTGAGATATTTCTAATTTAGCTATAGATTATTCAGTTAGTTCAGGAAATGTATGCAACAAAGCACACAGGAAGATAACAAGATTTTGCAAAGATGTATACTGTAAATGGGATTCTACTGTTTTCATTTTTTCTCAATGAAATTTTATTTGATACTTTCATGAATAAAATTAGCTCAGAAATACAACTTTGTGCCTATAGGGAGTTAAAATATAAATATCAATCCAATCAGAAAACCATATATACAGAACTGAATGACCATCGGCACTAGAATAATAAGACAAAGATAAAGCAGTCTATTTCGAAGTGAGAAGTCATGCATTTGGGGACTAACAGTCATCATAATTTCATCTGCAAGATGGGGGACCAGCAGGTGGAATCCCTGAGAAAATAAAAATGAGGTTTTTTTTTCAGTGAAGGGCTATGGCTTCAATGTGGGATCTCTGTATTTAAAAAGCAAAAAAAAAAAAAAAAAAAAAAAAAAAAAAATCACTCTTCCCCAAACAAGCACCCCAAAGTAAGAAAAATCTTGAGAATACAAATTCTATTGTGCAGGGTGTTGCCAAAACCTTATCTGGAGTATTTGTACCTCCATGTTCAAAAAGGGGAATTCATGCTGGAGTAGGGGCATGCAGATCACTGTAGGGAAGAGAGCTTGGCTTATGAGAGGCTATAGAAACTGATTTCTTTGGCCTTGCAAAGTGAATATGAAGAAAAATGCTTCCTGCCTGTAAATGAATTGAACAGGGCTATTCACTAGGGAAGAAAAAGATATTTAAGCTTGGGGATAATGTTGGCACAGGAACAAGGAGGTATAAACTGTTTACAAATGAACTGAAGCAAGAAACCAGGAATCTGTCGGTTCAGAGTTTCTGCATGTTCCTTTAGTAGAAATAGGACTGGGAAAAATAGACTTAACTGGACTAGGTAGGCAGATCTCATTATGGCAAGGTTCTTGGGAGCCCAGAGAAAGTGTATATGCTTGACAAAAAGGCATACTGAGCTAGACGAGTTCTTTTAAGTGCCATGTTTTTACTGTGAAAGTTCAGGTATCTGTGATCAAGCATAACTTGATTTCTATGAAAAGTCTAAACAGATAAATCCCAGTCCTCCTGTGTCTGGGATAATTGCTGATAAACAAAACAAACAAACAAAGACCTCTTAGGTTTCCATCTGCTTTCAGTGTCAAATGCTTTCTTTGTCCCTGGCCTTTGTACAGGGTCTACTTTTACATGGCCTGCAGCCAGATCTCCTTAGTCTGTGATTTTGTGACCTTGCAAAGTTAGCTTGGTACTATACAGCTGGGAAGTTTCCAGGAAAAACCTAGTTTTTGGTAGAGTATATTGGCACTTCAGTAGGTGGCACTCTTCACTTTGGGTCTTGCCCTAAATCTAATTTTTCCTCAGGAATGAGGAGTTTGCAGTTTTGCCTGTGGCCTTAGATGACTTCTGTTTTGTCTAGTGTTGTTTGATCTCCCTGAATTCCTCTCACTGTATTGTTTCTATGCTCTGATTTTCTTTTTCAGTGAAATATTTGGAGTAAAATCATCCTGACACTGGAATTAGACCAGAAAAGGACTCAATAAGTGGGACATAATCAAGTTGCTCTTGCACAAAGGTTCATCTTGCAATAACGCAATGGTTTCAGTTAAATTGTTCCAGATGGATTTGGGTAGAGGTGAACTGTAGTTGTCATTACTCCTTGAAAGTATTTTGTATGCTGTCTAGGCTACAGTGAGTGGTGCTATGGTGTTCAACCCATGGTATACCTAAATCTTTGTGTTGGTGGTCTGTAAAAGAGCCAGCCCTGTTTATCTGACATTCCTTTACACATGGGGTCTTGGTCTAATGTAACTTAACAGGAAGGAAAGTTTGTAGTTAAGCTGCCTTTAGAGCTCCCCAAACACACGGCTCGACTACACCACTTCCTCAAGCTCTAATGTTCTGGACCATGGTTTCTCAGTTCACCTTTTCAGGAAATGTAGTAAGTAAGAAATATGACTTTCAAAAAAACCCCAGAGAAATTCCACAGAAGTTTGCTGAAATCTATACAAATCTTGTCCTATCAAAAGAAAATTGATGCACACCTCAGTTTCTTCACTCTGTATTTCCTGAGGTTTGGCCTTAATTGAAGTTCCTGATCCCCTTGCTTGATTCTCAGTTACCCAAATAATTTTACCTCTGCTAATCATTGGTGATCTCCCTCTGTATTTGGTTCTTTATTAAAGGTGATTTCCACTGTAATAGGAGAGGAGGGGTAAAAAAAAGGAAAATAAAAAAAATGAGGCGTCTGTTGACTCTCTTGTTACCTTTGACTTTTAAAAAAATTAAGATCTTAACTATGTTGCCTCTCTTACATTTTGATGATATTCCAATTCTCATTGACTGCCAATATATAATAATAAAATCAGATTTAAGTTTGTGGTGACACTTAGTCCCTTTTCTGTTTTTAGCACAGTACAATTAATAAGTTAAATTGTCTCTTCTGATTGTCTAAACTGTTCTTCTGGTTACAGTCATTATAAGATCTCCTGAAGCCTTGCACTGTGTATTCAATCCTGAGGCATGCAGTAAATAATGTTATATGTTGATGTTGATGAAGTAGCCATGTTTTCCAAAATGATCAGTTCTACATGGCTTCCCTGTGTTTTGTGTGTATTCCCAAGCAGTTTTCCTAAAGGTGAGAGCATGAACTGAGCTGCATTGTGTGAAAGAGAAGACTCGGCACTGATGACAGCTGCTGCTAAAGTAGAATTTCCATTACTCTGTAAACTGTCAAGAACTGTATTTATCTTGGTTTAGAAGATCTTACTTCAGAGAGTATATGACTTGAAATAACTGTACCTTCTGATGTGGTTCTAACGATTTTTGGAGTTCTGTGCCTTGAAGAATGCCTGTCATTGCGTTAGACTTTGTTTTGAAAGCCTTCATGTTTTTTCTTGATGGCTTTGCCTGTGTCTGGTCAGTTATACTGTAACTTCTTTCATCTTCATATCATTCATTTTATGACAGGATTAGGTTGATGACATGAAAGGTCAAAATTCTTTAATCTTCCCCCTCCTCTCAAACTTTATTTTTAGAAAAGTTTCTCAGACATCTATGCGCTCTCACCACTGATAAAAGCAACACAAAAGGTGTTGCTTGCTGTGGAGTACAAATTTTGCCATGGCAGTGGAAGTTTCTCCTTGATGTGCCTTTTACTGTAACACAGTGACAGAGGAATTTAGACTGTATCCTTGTAGCCATCAACTTCCAAACAGAGATTTGTATTGCAGTTCTCTTGTGACTGGTAGCTATTGTAGCATGCGCTGAAAACACGCTGACCTTTAGCAATTCCCCCTCTGACAAAACAAAGGGAATGTCTGTTAACTCCAGCCTGCTTAAATTCTGCATCTGCTTTTAAGTTGCTTCTGTGTATAAGTGTAGATTTAAAAGCTTAGAACACGTTTTTAAGAGCTAACAAAAAAGAACTGAGTTTCTAGGTCAAGAATATCTGCAAAACATCTGCATTTTTTAATCCTTCTGTGGCAGTGTTCATGTAATAACATGGGTATGTGAGCAGCTCCTCCTTCAATGTTGTCAAGACATTTTGACTCTCATCACTCTGACTTGAGCACTAAAAAGATATGCTTGCTGGAAAAGTGTAGGTATAGTGCCCTTTGCAAATGTTTGCCCAGATCCTTCAGCAGTAAGCAGGCAGTTCCCCAAAAGTACAATGTCAACCCTGTGACTTTCATATCCTCCTTAGATGACAATTTTGTAATTCTTGCTGTTCTAAACTCCTTCTGTACTTTGCAGAAGTTGCTTCTGTCTTTAGTGATGTATCTGTCTTTAGGTTTTGTATCTTCTCTTTAGGTATGTAACCTTCTTGGAGCACTGAATTATAGCTAGCATTTCCTTCAAATCCTGCAGAATCTCACTGGAATCTCTCTTGCTGGACTGTGCTTTTCAGTAGGTTGATGTATAATCAGATAGTTTGAGGTTAATTTAGGGTCATAGATATCTGAAGGAGCATGAGTTGCTTCTAAATTGGCTTTAAATGGAAACTATTAAGTTCTGGCTGCAAATTAGAAAAAACTTTCTCATCATTAAATCAAAGGTCTGCGGTGGTCTTCTAATTAGAATGTTTGCATAAGAAATCCCAAAGAATTTTGAAATTGAGTTTGTTAGGTATTGGTGGTAACGTTTCAGCACTGAACTTGATGACCTGAGAGTTCTCCTGTATTTTTGTGTTCCTAAATGCATCCTGTTGTGGCCTGAAAGTACAACTTGACCTAGTTATAAAAGTAAACTGTTAACTGGAAAGGATGGAGTAATTAAATTTCCCAGGTTTTAATTGTGTGTCTGAACTGTGGGGAGCTGTGCTGGCTTACTTACTGAAGTGCTTTTCTAGGTGCTTTGTAAACAAGGAAATTGTGCACACCTTCACAGCTGCAATAAAACAACTGGAAGCAAACTTAGAAAGGAAGTAGAACACAACATATGGAAATATGAAATATTCTTTTAAAAAGCCTAAATTGTTCCAAGTAGCAAAATGTTCTTGCATTGATTTTGTATGGAAACGAAATGCTGTTGGAGATAATACATAAATACTATCAAATATAGCTATATATATAGCATTAATAAATAGCTGTTCCCCTGAGGATTTTGAATATGCTGGGAAATCTGACAGTGGTACTTTATGGTTTTGTCAGATTTAGAGGTGGGAGGATGTAGAGGTTGCCTTTGCCAAGAGCTGTATATGTACATTGTAATCATGCAGGCTTGTTAGTTCCCTGGAGATAAAGTGGCTCTTTTGGCACATTTTATATCACGTCATTTGGGTAGAAAAAGAGTTTTTCCAAATTTTCATCACAAGGCTGGATGTGTGCCCTTAGAAGATTTAGCTGTCTTGCAATGATGTCCTGGAATACTGGCCAGAAATGTGCTTTCAGTAGGTATTAAGTTGCAGTTATCTTTTCCCAAATGTGGATCTGCTCCTGCACAACTGAAGATTTTTTTTTTTAGATAAATTAGAAATAGTTTCTAGAAGTAACTTCTATATGTACAGATGTACACATGCTTGTGATGACATATTCACTTAGTCTGCTTTTAGACTCATAGAAACTTCATAGTTAATAAACTTTAAGTAGCATGTGAATAATGAATACAAATTTGCTAGGGAATAGCTGCATGTTGGTGATTGTCAGTTTTTGGATTTGTAGCACAATGCACAAATGTTTGCTAGACAGGTGTCAATAATCAGGTGGCATTTAATGAAGGAATTAGATAAGTGATTCATCATGCTAAGAACACAGAAATAGACTGGCAGTATTTGTGTTTTAATAACTTGTTGATATTTTAAGTAGTAGTTCATATTATTGGACAAAAATCAAATCTAGTATCAAATTCTCTCTTCAAACTTCGACATTAGAGTGTAGGTTTTGAAAGGTGATTCAGATTAATCAGATTTGTGCCTAAACTGTGCTTAGTTTAGTACCAAAAAATAAAAACCTCACAGTTCTATTAATCTGCTCTGTTTATACTGTTATTTTGACTATGCTTAGATATACTCGTTGGTGGGAGGAATGTGCTGCACAGAAAAATATTATTTCACATCCTCTTTCTTCCTTAACCTTTTTCTGTGCTGAGCATGAGAGAGCTGTCAAACAGTTTTGTTTTTTACGCATGCTTCTCAAGCCTAAGGTACATGCAGCAACTTCCCCGTTTGTGCAAGTGGAATGCTCTGGGACAATAAATTGTATAAAGCTATCCCTATCCCCTGTAACTCACTGAAGGAAGCTTAACTTGCTGGAGTTGGTGGCACTTCAGTCAGTTGCTTATAAATAAATGTGTGGGTGTGTATTCTTCCAGAAGGTATGTATTTACTGTACATATGGTATCTATACAGCACATAATTTTGGGTAAATCAGATTTCTCCCTTCAGAGTAAACTTCTGGGTGACAGCCAAGCTGTACAGTCGTCTTTATATTGCTGATTTAACCTCATTAAGGGGAAAGGGAGATCTGCCTGCCTGTGCTGCTGTCAGTTTTCCTCTGCTGTTCTGTATGCATGCCAGGGTCTCCAAGTCCAGCTTCATGTCTTGTTGATCCAGTATGTGTACAGCATGTGTTCTGTCTACTGTGCACATTAATTTATCTGCCCTGGTGTACTTCACTGCCAGAGTAGCACCCTCAACTAGCTTTGAATGGGTGACTCTTCTGTACCATCTGCTTTGGAAGGGAGTGAATGTATACCAAGAAGGAAGATGAATTGGCTACAAAGATGGGCACTAGTCCCCCTGCCCCCCTCCCCCCAGCTTAATAATAAAAATAATATGGACCAAAGCCAAGTATGTTTTGTACCAAATTCACTTCCTCTTCAGAATACAGTTAAATGAAAAACACCTGGAGTAGCTTGTTGAGTTGATTTTTGTTCTGCGCTTTGTCCTGGTAATGGATTTGTTTTCAGAACTGAGCATTCTGCATGTTTCTTGGTGGATGCTAGTAGGCTTGGAAATATCTCACCATGTGGAACCCAGTAAAACATGAATTCCATTTGTTTTCCTTGGCTTCTGTGTGTCGTGATGTGTTCAAGATGATAGGGCCTGGAAAACTGTAAATTTTAGTTCGGTCTCAAGTATGAATCCTGAGCCTTGTCTTCACGTTGCAGAGGAAGTCTGAGAGTTGGAGGAAGGCTGTTCACTCTGTTCCTGAGGGTGTGCTGTGCAGCCTATGTTTTGTTTACATTAGAGGTATGCTGACAAAGCTGCTGGCTCTAATACTGGACTTAATAGTTTTATTTGGGTTTGCAGCTGTGTCTCGCTGGCCTTTCACTCTGCCTGCCTGCAGCTCTTCACAGAATTATATACTGCAGCAGCAAATCCCACTTCAGTAGTGCTGCTGAGGCCAGGATTCTGGTGTATTTCTGTGTTGTCCAGAGAGTTTGCCAGGCAGGTTGAAAAGATAAGCGGATGGGCATCTGTGTGCTCTCATTGTTTTGTGACCATTTAAGGAGCTGTGAGCTGAAATAAGCCTTATGACTGTTTTTCCTTCAGTCTTGTTCTTGAGAAATTAGGGTTGGGGAGGTGAAGATGGGGTTCCTTTACCTTATTCAGCTAAGATATGTGGTTCAGAAAAACAAAACAAAACAAACAAAAAAGAAAATGTAAGATCTTGGAAGGTGAAGTTTTCATAATGAATATGGAATAGAAACCCCTGAAATATGTGACTTCATGTCTTTAAAGATATGTTAAAAATTCAAGCACTAGTTGCTTGTATCCTAATTCTTGTATTCTAAGAAAGGCTGCAGTGGTAAGGGATTGAGGGTTGTGTTCCTATTGCTGCCATGGAACCAAATCTGTGTCCTGTGCAGTGCAGAGTGCTGCTCTTCAGGACCTTGCTTGTACAAAGCATGGCATCTGCTTCTTTGAAAGGCAAGGTTTTAAAAGGATACACTAATGTCAGAGGGATAAGGAAAATTGCTAGATAGAGAGGACTGCTGGCTTTTTAGATACTGATGTATGTATCTTTGAGGGAAGTCATCCTTCAAATTTTATTTGAACAAAGAACAGTTAATGGGGGATTTCTATGTCACTTTTCTCTTTAGTAGCCTCTTATGTAGTGAAATAAGTACTTTTAAGTAGGGTAAAAATGTTGGTCCATCAGCCTTTTCTGTGAGTCATTTGATACTACTCAAATATGAAAATTTAGTGGTCTAGTCAGCAGGTCAGATAAAAGCACAGATTTTTCCAATCTACTCACATGGACCTCAGTGAAACCCTTGACTGACATCACAGGTGAGGTATGCAAGTCCATATCCTTAACTGGTGGTCACAAGTCACTACTTAGAGGTCCCTCATTTGGAGTGTATAGGATTTTCCAACATCCAAGTAGATAGGAATTTGATATTACAGGGAAAAAGGCAGTGGTGTTCCAGTGAAACTACGCTATGAGGAGTTTTCACTTAACCAGCTCTTTGTTTCCATCTACTGCTCTAATTCCTGAAACTTTGAGTAATGTATTTTATCCAGCTCATCCTGGTTGACTGGCCGCTTGGGGTGGTCTTTCTACATTGCTCACAAAGAAAAAACAGATTTAAAGTTTGGGCACTGGAGGAACTTCAGGGCCTGCTTGTTAATTTGTGAGTACTTGGTCTCTTCAGAACAGCAGCCTAAGTTCATCTCAATTCTCTCTGTTTCTTGTTGGGTGATAAATGAAATCTCTTTGGGGGACAGAGACAGGAAAGAATGAAGAGACATTGGGGTTCACAGCCTCGGCTGCTGAAGTTCAGCATCTAAATCTGATAACTGGGATTCACTTCTGAGTTTCCCATGGGGTGTTCTTTGTGCCAGCCTACAAGGTCATATGTATAACTGGCTATTGCAGTGAACTTTGGTCTAAATCTGCTCTGGTCATGTGAAGAGTAATCTGAAACATGACTTCTACTCAGTCTGGCAAGTCTGTCAACCTACAGTGAGACTGAGCTCTTCAGCACTTTCCAGGTTTCACTGCCTCACTGCTACACAGCATATGCAGGGTGGTTGAAGGCTGGATTTCCTGTGTGATGGCTGCTGCCTCTGCAGGCAGGTAAAAGGCCCAGTAGCACAGTTTTTCAGCTGTATGTTGCAACCAGAATGGTTTGGCTGGCTGATTATAATGGTAGATGGTAGGGCAATGACACAGGTCCTTCTTGCTTCCTGGCACAAATGACATTGGTTCTGATCTTCTGCATGCCTGGATACAACCCTCATTCTTCACTGCCCACTCCACAGGCTCTACTAAAGCGTACTGAGTGCAGACTGTTCAAAAGCCCTGTGAGGCCTGAGGTCTGCAGTCCTGCAATGCCTTCTAGGTTTACTTTTCTGTCCTGCTATAGCTGCATTAGCTGCAGTCACCTCTTACAGATTATTGTAATGCAAAGATGTCACTACATTTTAATGGCCACTCAGCTGGCATTCCTTGGAAAAAGCCCAGTGCTGAAGTGAGATGGCACCAATTTGTACCAAGTGTGGATTTGGCCACTATGCTCACCTTGGCTTTGATCTGAAAGGGGAATGAAGTGTGTTCTCTGCAGATGGCAAAGTGTGGTGTTTCTCCATATCATTAAGCTTAGTAGGACTAGTGGGTAGAGCTCTGTTTAAAATAGATGGAAATTCATGTGGAGAAGATGGGTTCAAAAGGTCTGCAAATATCATAGTAGAGCTTGAATAATGGCCTCTTGTGGTTTTCCTGTGTAGTGGCACTATGTTTTTCCAGTCATTTAAACTGGGGAAAACCAGAAAGTCAGGCTTCTGTTCAGATAACATTTAAAAATTTCTATCAAGCATAACTCTTGAGTTTGTTCAGCAAAAATCAGTTGTTTTTCAGAAGCTTAGGTTTTGGAAAATGCTTGACTAAGATGTGCTGTAGAAATACAATTTCAAAATGTAATGGTAATAAAGTATGCCTTATTTCTTATACTTACATAAACACTTACCTACTTCCTTGAATTTCATATGCCAGCTTTTTGCTCCAGAAGGAGTTTCTCTTAATGTGACTAAGGGTTAATATTGTACTGTCTTATCAAGCTTCAGTAATTACCTGCTTTGACAACTAATGCAGCTTGCCCCAGTTTGGATGGGTGCTTAATCACGCTGCTAACCATAAGTCCATAGTAAATCCCACTGCTGTTACTGGGGTTTGTACCACTTGTGAACACCACCTTGTATTATTTGGAGTTAGGAAGTTCTTGTACTTCTGCATATGCTTTTCAGAGACTGGGTGTTGCCTCTTCAGACTGCACATTACTGTTTTGGCATGAGGAATTTTGTAAAAGCACAAGATATTAAGCACAAGATGAATACTCTGAAGTATGAAGATTTTTTTTCCCCTTGTAGTTCTGTAATGTTTCCTGTAATGAATCTGCTTACCTGGCTATTAAAGAAACGATATGTGCTGCGACTCACGACTTATTTTTGGCACAGGTACAGAATGGTTATGGGACCTGGCCACACACTGACATGTGAATTGGCATTCTGGCACCCTTTGGCTGTTTTTGCAGCTGCAGTGAGACCTAAACTATCCCAGAAGGGGCAGTTACACTCACTGGATTTATAAGGGAGCCCTGTTGCATGCTTGCAGACAGACTGAAGTCTCCCTCCTCCATGTAGCTTCAAGGTAGGAGTAACAGACAGGAGGGCAAGGTATCAGCAGTATCATAGAACATGCTGAGTTGGAAGGGACTCATGAGGACCATCTAGTCCAACTCCTGATCCAGCATGGGACACCCCAAGAGTCACACCCTGTGCCTGAGAGCATTGTCCAAACACTTCTTGAATTCAGACAGGCTTGGTGCTGTGGCCACTTCCCTGTGGAGCCTGTTCCATTGCCCGCCCAACCACCCTCTGGATGAAAAAAACCTTTTCCTGATACCTGACCTAAACTTTCTCTGACTCAGCTTCATGCTGTTTCCTTGAGTCCTGTCACTGGTCACCATAGAGGTCAATGCCTGTGCCTCCTCTTACCCTCATGAGGGAGTTGTTGACTGCAGTGAGGTCTCCTCTTCGTCTCTTTTCCAGGCTGGACAGACCAAGTGACCTCAGCCACTCCTCACACTGCTTCTCCTCAAGACCCTTCACCATCCTTGTAGCTCTTCTTTGGACACTTGTGGCCAGACACAGTTTAGTATCTTTTTTAGACTGTGGTGCCCAAAACTGCACACAGGATTTGAGGTTCCCAGTCCGTACACATCTATACATCCAGGGTTGCCTTGTCCCAAGTTGCAGAGTCCAGGACTTGCCCTTGTTAAACTTCAAGCTGTTGGTGATTTCCCATCTCTCTAATTTGTTGCAGGGTTTCTCTGCCCTTGAATTGTGCCTGTTTAAAGTTTGCAACAGCATGCTGTTCTAACCTACCCTAACTCTGCCTTTAGTATTTTGGGCAGACTTGTGGAATGCAGTTTTTTCAAAAATTCAGAGGCCTAAGTGGCTATTGCACCTCTCAATGCTATCTAGATAAGGCTCTTTAAGCTCTTAAAGTACTTGATCCCAAGAGTATACAGATTCAGTATTAAAGGAGGGTAGAAACTTGCCTTTTAGCTTGTGGCTTAGGGGTGACCAACATCTAATTCTGGTAAACAAACAAAAAAAAGCTCATATGCAGCACTGACTTTGTGGTACATTTCAGCTGCTCTTTGTATAGCTCAATGTCTTTAACAGATGCTGCAACAGATGCAAAAGGGCTGGACAATGTAGAAATGTGTCTCTCATAGTTGCAGATAATATTGTAAGCATGTGCCTACGTGGAGACTGTGGTGAAAGGGATCTTCATACCCAGAAATCATACCTACAAGTATCTCTGCTTTGGGAAATCATCTTGTCATGAATGTGGAATATACATTTGACATGGTGAAGTATGGCCATGAAGTTGCTACATCCTGATCCTATTGAGCTTTCCAAGTCAATCTAGTTTTTCCCCAAAGTTTTGCATTTGCCTGTTCAGTCTGTGCTTTAAGTACTCATGAGTGCTTTTAGTTATGAAAATACCAGTACTATACTTACGGCGGCCTGGGGTCCCAGGGGTCCGTCTGGCCCCCCGGGCAGCCGCTGCCACAGGTGTCCCAGATAGCACTGTCCTGGATCAGCTCAGCCTTTCTGGGTCCCCCGGCTGGCTCCCAGCCGCAGGCAACTTAGCGAGCAACTCTGGAGTGATTTCAGCTCTGTGAATTCAGCTCATAAGTGATTTCGCTCTGTGCTCGCAAGTGCCTCGGCAGAGGCAGGGATGGAGAGAGGAGAAGTCTGTGTGGAGTTCTGCAGCGGTGTCTTTATTGGCAGCTCCTGCGAAGGTTTCCAGTGACAGCTCTTCTGCCGAACTGGGCAGAGATGGGGTTTATGTAGGATACTGGGGTGTTGGAAATTGTCCAGTGGCCAGGGTTGAGGAGAATACGACCTATAGCCTTACAGAGAGATAACAAGGGTCCAAGGGCTGAAGAGGGGCTGCTTTGGTCCAGTCATCGTAACTAGGCATTTCTTATCTTAGGCGAGTGACCGCCATGGAGGCCTTGCAGGGCCTCTGCCTGCTACAATACTTGTACATTAGACTCCAAGGGAACTCTGCAGGGGAATTATTTTCTGCTTGGCCCTATAACACCTCATTAAAGTGGGGTTGTGGTCCTCAGACTACATGCCAGTACATCCATTTTATTCCAGTGCCAAAAAAGAAGAGAAAAAACTAGGCTATCTTACTGATAAGCTTCTAAAAGCACTACCTGACTTTCAGAGAAATATTTCAAGAAGTGTTCTGGACCTCTTAGTAAAATTTCCAAATAAAACTAGACATTCTTAAACTAACAAAATGCATTAGCCACTTAATATTTAGCTCCCTATCATCCTACAAAAAATATTTCTGGAAGTCTTACTACTGGAACTGATATGTTTGCATAATTACAGGACCACAAAAGCTAAGAAAAGCACAGCTTGCTCTTTCTGGAGTGTGTTTGAAAAAGGAGGGATGGGGAAAACAGGGTAGACTGGCTGCTGCAGAGATAACATGCATAATCCTTCCAGGTTTGCCATGATTTGTTCATGGTCTGTCTGGAAGAGGTCGTTGCAGGTTTCTTTATAAGACACTGATTATTTTGCCACCTTTACTCTTAAGAAGCAAATTTTCTGTTATTTTCATAAAGACCTGAAGAAGCAGCTTCTGCAGTGTCTTCTGTTCATAAAAAGGCATGTGGAACAGCTATCTTCTGTGGAGTCTGTATCCTGCATCATTTTAAAGGAATTGCTGGAGCAAAATCCAGGCAGCAAACTCAGCATGGGGTTTGTTGGGGTCAAACCCCTTTTTTCTCCCTCTTGCTCCACTGATGGTGTAATGGTGAGGGCACAGCAAGGTTGGCAGCTGAGAAAATTGAGGTTTTGTACAAGGCCTCCCATATCTGTTAGACATGAGGTTGCTCGTCAGGTGACCTCTGAAGTGGGAAGAGGACCCAAGTAAACAAATGGAGAGGTAGGAAAACCTGGCCTCACTGATTAGTTGGGAAGCAAGAACTCGAACCTCAGGGAAAGGGCCCACAACTTTATTGCCCAATATTTTACAGGAATGTGAGAATGCTTGTTTTGTTGGTCATTCTTGGCATCTTCGTATCAGCAACCTTTTCTTCCTTTGTTTTCCCTTAGTACAAAAAAAAATCTGGCTTGGTATTAGCATAAAATTCTTAATTTATGAACACTCACTAATTAGTCAGAAAGTCTGACAGCTTTTTTTATTTCCCTTTAAACAGCTCATTCATTTGCTTATCTCTGTAATAGAATTCTCATGCTGAAATAACCAGACACATAAAATGAGTCAGAAAATGAGGTGAAGCCTATTTCTGCCTTTCTTTCATAAAAAAGAAGTTATTTTAATGTAGAATGTGACCAACTCCATCTAAGCACAGGAAGGATAAGAGGCTATAGCCTCTGTAATTAGCTCAGAACTCCTGGTAGGCTCCCCAAAGGTGGTTGGTGGAGCAGGGACTTGGAAGATGCAAGATAAGATTCTGAAATCTCAAAATACTAGCAAAAGCAACAATCCAACATTCTGTCTTAAATGTGACCCTCACCCTGCTATACTTGCACCTTTGCTAAGGAGATGGAGGAAGAGCAGGAGAAATAGATGTAATTGATAGGATTTTTTTAGAGGTAATTTTAGGTTTTTAGTAGATAGGACACCTAAATAGCAGGTCAGTTCTTACATAATAGAGTACCAGAGACTGATCCTAAAAGAGGTTCTAGTACGAAGGGTGTATGTGGAAGTTTTAAATAGGATTTAGTTTCTGGAGTCCCAAGAAGATGTAGCAAATATTTGGGATTGTGACCTCTCAGCAGTTTTGGACGCCCATGGTATAAACCAGGATGAGACCAGCACGTGTGGTTTAACAGAACAGGGCTTTGAAATCCACAGTGCTGGCTGGAGCTGTCCAAACAGCTGTGGTGTCAGGTGCAGCTGGGGCCGGTCATGGCAGTGGAAGGCAGTCTGTGAGGTGGTGCAAGATGTACTTCTGCCATTTTGGAGGAATTTCCAAATAGTTGTCCAGCCCATGAAGCTGGGAGGGTGCAGATGGTGCCTGCTGCCTGTGGTGGTCACAGCCTGACAGATGCTGACTTGGAGTGAACAGAAAGTGCTAACAAGTTATGGGGAGTGACAAGAACATGCTTGTAGGAGGGTTGGCAGAACATATTCCTGGTTTGTCAAAGAAGAATTTTTTTCTTGTGAATGAAATAAATCTCTAATGGAACAAGTGGAACAAGTTAATCATGCTGCAACATATTTTAAACAAGTTAAACAGTTTAAGAAGTCCAAACAGTTATCAAAATTAAGACACAGATTCCTGGAACAAAGGCCAGTTCATAATTTTTGGAGCTCTGAACACACAGCCAGTTGTCAAAGCATAGCATGTAGTGGAAGAAACAAAACAGACCCCAAACACTTGAGTTGTGTGTATTTTCTTCTTTTAATAGAATGGTCACTCAGTGAACATTTTTGCTGTTCCAACAGAACTTTTATTACACTACCTATTCTATACACTGTGCCAGTTCTGTGGTATGTGGAAAGATTGGGGTAGTTACAAAAGTGAACAATTATCTGTCCATGTCTAGTAAATTGCAAGGCTTTCTATGCCTGAGTTACAGTCATTAATGGATATGTGCCAGACTGATGCTAATGCAAAAAATAGTATAAAGAGGCTGAGAGTGTACCTACATCCCCAACTTAGTGTTTTACCAGGGATTTGCATCAGCTCCAAAGCACCTAAATACAGTTTTCTGCTCTTCAAAGCTGCTGTTTAATCTGGTTTTTAATGTAGCAATTCTTCTATTAGTGCCAGCTGTTCTGAAGAATAAGACTGGTTTTATTCAAGTCTGGCAAAGTCTCTGATTAAAAATTGCGTAAGTTTGGTGTATTAAACATTAAAAGGAAAAAGAAACAAACCACAAAGCACACACACAAAACCACATTAAAAAAATCCAATCCCAAACTCACTCTTAGGTTAAAAATTAATTTTAAACTGAAAAAAAAGTGATATAAATGTGATATTATTGGATTTTCAATAGTATTTGGGATCAACAGACTTCAACTCTTGCAATTAAGAATGGATTTATCAAAAATACTCATTTGTAGAAAGGTAGTTAATGGCAGTATTTTCCAAGTTAACTAGTCTAACTAGTTTTAAGGACTTGAGTAAAGGCACAGTGTGGCATGATTGGACCTATCACCAAACACAGTGTCCTAAATATTTATTACTTTGTTTTGAAGCACCTCTTTGATTCACTTCTGTCTTGTTGAGTGGATGGTGTTGGTGATACACTTCTCCCAAGCTAAAAGGAAAAATAAGGATAAGTATGTTCTTTAAAAAATTTCAGGGCATAAATTTAGTCAGCAGTGCCCTTTATCTTTGAAAGAAAGCTAAGCATTCACACAAATACGTGAAGCCTCAAAATCAAGAATATGGGATATGGGAAATGTACATAGCTTGTGTCATCAGTCTTGCTGATGCAATTGAAAACAAAGTTTTAAGTTGGCTGTACTTCTTTTTCCTTTTGCATTATTTATAAAGTTAGGTCTGATGATGATTTTGCAGTCTGTGTTTGCAGTAGATGCCTGTACATTCTGTTGGCACCATCATTAAACAATGAATTGCATTATCTGGCACACCAAGCTCTGAAGTTTTAATTTATTCAAAAATGTTTTTGTTGTGAGCTGTCACATTCTCATTAGCATGTATCTGGTCAGCCAGGCTGAATCAGTCATGCAGGGAAAATTTGCAAACTGACAGGCTTGTCACCTTCTGTTAACTCAGGAAAGAAGCCTGGCCTGAAACAAGTCTTGACTGGGAATTGTGTGGACAGTATTGATAGCAGATGGTACTCACTTCCTTATCTCTGGAGGCGCTTGGCTGCACATTGATGGGCCAGGCTGAAGGGCAGGGACGTGGTTAGGACATGATTTTGTTACTCATTTGAATATGCAGAGGTAAAGAAGGAAGAACTTACTGCCTTGTATTGCTGAAGAATAATTGTCCAAACTTCAGTGATATAGGCACTTGTCATTGATTGGTTAAGTGCAGTACTACTGTGGAGAAGCTATGGGCACTGCTGTGATCCATGCACCAAATTCCTCCTTAAATTAATTTTCTGGACTTTAAGAGAATATTGCCTAGTGGTTTTATTGCTTTAAATATGAAAAAAAATCCTTTTAGTCTCACAACTTCTGTCTAAAGCAAGTATTAACATACTTGTTTTTGGCAAGAAAACAAGAGCTCAGTAGCCAAGTCTAATTTTAATTTGCATGAAAATTGAGGGCATCACAAATAGGAAACAATCAACAAAGCTCTTTTGCTTTGGTGCTGGCTTTCATGATGTATAGGGATACTGATAATATTTGGTATATAGGATGAAATTTTAGTTATTTTGAAATCAAAGAGTGTTTTTACATGATTTAAAGATAGGAGAAAGTCAGAGTTTCATCCCAGAGATTACTGTCCCCAAGACTTCCAGGATTTTCAACTAAAATGAGTTGTAAGGATGATAGAGAATGGTGTTTGTGGAAGACATGTAATAATAATAGGACAGAATTGTGCTTTTTGCATGGTATTTTGCTCTGCTGTGAGGGAAATGGTGAAGATCAGAATTTTTTTTTTTCCTACCACATCCTTTTTTTTTTTTTTTTTCTGCTTCAGACTTTACTTGGTAAGACTACACCTGCAAATAACTGAGACTTAATGCAAGTTTGATGGCTGACTCTGACAGAGCTTTATGTTTTATCAGCAAATTAAAGCATGAAATTTAATCTGTATTTTCCTTCAGCAAATAATATTTCTGCATTGCAGAGTTGTGGCAGCTGCCCACAAATGAATCTTTGGTCTGTTGTCTAGACTTTGCTTAAGCTTTCTTTCAGGTTGCATGGGGAGCAGTTAAATGCTTTTTTTCTACAGCAGTATCAGGGGCTATAGTAATCTTCTTCAGGACCCTGATTAGTATCACAGGAGACTGAAAGCTATGTCAAATAAGCCAATAAATTTTTTAGAGGTGGTCTCTGTGGGTAGGAGGTCAGGTCAGTGGTTCAGAGGTGATAGAAAATCCATGGAAGGCAAAGTGGAAGGACTAAGGACTGTATATGCATGAGAGGGAATGGCTTTGCAATTGGCAAAGAATGGAAACCCAGCTTGAATTTCTCACCCAAGATACTACCTTCTGCTGCTTATTCATTGATTATAATATTGTAAATAAACTGAATGGTACCAAATAAACATGCAACTTCATAGTTATACACTTTTCTTTACATTTGATATGACCCTGTAGTATTTCAGGCTTTGACTAATTTTGTGGGTCAACTAGCAATTTTATGTATATTATTACATGTATTACTACTATTTTTTAAGAATAAGAGTTCAGGTTATTTTGTTGATCAACCTTAGGTGCTTTTCTTTTTTGTACCCAGAATAGAGAAGTCATCACTTCTCAGACACTGCAAATGATTGCTAGACAGTATTTCAGATGTCAATCTTCCTGAATTGAAAAAAGAATAAAATTCCATAATGGTGATTTGGCAGTCTGAGATAGCCTCAAATCTCAACTGCCAAACTGAAATGGGTTTTTAATAGGAAGACAAAAAATGAAGGCAGAAAATTAGCAGAAAACTTGTATTGTTAGGTGTCCACACCAGAAAATGTGACCTTAATGCCTGTAACTGGATTTGAAAGTAAGCAATTATTGCTACCCTGACAGACAACACTCATAAGTGGGATAGCATCAATAGTGTTTCAGTCACTCCAGCTTAATATAACGGTGCACTTATTTAAAGCCATGGATCTGTGTTGTGTGCCATTGTTAAACAGCTGACCAACATTGTCTGTCTGTCTCCTGGTGATTTGTATACAGAATCCTGAAGAACTGATCACCTATTACAGCTCCATTGCCTTTAAATTAAATCAGTGCTGCCAGATGAACTAGCAAATGACTTAAAAAAAATCACATAGGTCATTGTGTTTTTATCATCCTGCTTTCTGCCCTGCTTCAAAGGTCTAGGAGCAGAATCATGAACTGTGTCAAGGCAGCAAATGGCTGTTCAGCTGGTGGGTGGGGAGAGTGGTGTTCCCAGTCTGTTTTAGGAGAGAATTTATTAATGTTTTTCTAGAGCAGAATGAGAAGTTTTTCTGGAACATGTTAGTAACTTCACATGCAGTAAACACTGACAGCCTTTCTGCAGCTCTGTAGAACACTTCCATAGCATCTGGACATTGAGGAAAGTTTCTGAGAGCTAAAAAGCCATGTTCAGGATTGGTTCCAAGGGGTTTTAAGTCATAATCTGTAAGAAGTTATGGGTGCATTTATTGCACATATAATTACTGGTAACATCTAGTGCTACTTCTTTCAGAGAAGCTTGAAATTTGTGAAATAGGTGTGTGAGTACTAATACAGGGTAAGGATTAGGCTAAAAATCAATATTGTGGTTGAACGAAGTAGTTCAAGTACTTAAAAAAGGAGGCATGTTACCATTATGAAAATGTCATGGATGGCTAAATCTTTATTGGATATGGGAGTACATAAATCAGAAGGCTCCTTTGACCTTTAGTTTGGTTTTAGTCCTTTTTGTTACATAAAGAATAAATAGATTAATGATATGGAGAGAATAGAGAAGAGAGAACACGTTTTGCTACATAAAATAACATGACTTTTTTATTTATACATCAGTCATTCTCAGTGCATTAACTAGATTTTATCAGATTGTTTGACCTTTGCTGTCAAGGGAGTAAATGTAATTTTACTTCTCCATAATGAAAATAACATCAGGAAATATATGCAAGAATGCTTGTTTAATTTCCTTCTCCCTGCATTCTTTCTCTGGAAAACTATGAACTGTTGTCTCAGTCCTAGCAAGCATATTTTGCTTGGTCTTGACTTTAAAATACGAACACATTTGGTTTTACTTCAGGATAAGAAAAAATAAGTTGGTTTTAAATGGCATAAACAAATTTGTCTCTTTCACTGTTCAGGGAATGGAGCTAAACTGCTGCTTAGTCTTATGATTAGTGTTTATAGATTTATATGTATGTCTGTATATGCATTTTATCTTTAACACATTAATATGAACAAGAGAAACAAATTTGCATGATGGTAAATTTAACTAAGTAATGAATCCATGTTCTAGAACTAAGTTTCTGTTCCTGCAGAGGATTAGATCGGAGAGAATCTGAGGGCAATCTGAGAGAAGATGAGAATATTTGTCTTGGAGCAATTGAGTGAATCCTAAAAGAAAACTGTCATTAAAACAAAAGGGGAGAATCCTGGAATGGTTTCGGGCTCTTCAGAGAAGTGAAACAGGAAATCTGGAAGAAGAGAACCTTTTGAAGTAGGCGTACAGTTAATACTAAATCTAGCTAGTGATAATGAGAAGGAAATGTGGTACCAAGTCCTCATGGTGTATGGCCCATCAAGAGTGGAAGCAGTGAAGATGATCCACTACACCTTTGTTCCCAAGCACCTTCTTGGAGAGTGGCACATGCAGTACAGCCAATTACCAGGGAAGGCAAAATTAAACACGTTGTAGACGTGTACTGGGCAACTTCTGGTTGCAGCAGGTAAATGAAAAGGACAGAGAGAACAATTCAGATGTTGTGAGAGAATGTTTTGCTCTGAAGTAAAGCGAGCATGTTATAAATACATGTTTGACATGTTGATTTAGTATTAGTTGGCAAATATATGGTGCAGAGAAGACTTAACAGCTGCTTAATGGGCAAATGTAACATATCCAACAGATCGTATGACTAAGAAAAACATAGGAAAATGAAAAATGTAGAATGAACAATTAATATTCTCTCAAATGCATTAAGAGATCAAATAATCCCAGTAAAACCATAGAAGTTGTATAATTAATCATGGTGAGTTAGTGAAATTCCCACATAGCTGCACTCTCCACGCCACAGTTGGACGGGAAAACCAGGAAACAAACAGAAATCAGAAAACTTGTAATTCAAGATAAGGGCTGGGGGGGTTTCTTACCGATTACCTTTGTGGGCAAAGAAGGACTTGCCTTGGGGATAATTAACTGGCTTCCAATTAAATTTGATTGGGATAGTAAGAAACAAATAAATATTAACCATTTACTCCTGTTCCTCTATTCAAACAACTTCAGTCTTTTACTCCACACTGCCCCAAGTGGGATTTAGGAGGGGATACAATCAGCACATAACAGTTCTTTCTTTCTTGTTCCTTCCCTCACACTTTTCTAGTTCCAGCATGGGTCCTCTCCAGAGGCCATTTCCTTCAGGAAATATCCATGTTCTCTGGGCATGGGGCTCCTTTATGGACTGCTGTGTAGACATCTGCTCCGATGCCTGGAGCACCTCCTCCTCTTACTTTGGCCTATGCTCAATTCTGTGTAATTGCCTCAGTCCATTGTATTTGGACTTGATGATCTCGGAAGTCTTTTCCAACCTAGTTGGTTCTGTGAAATTGACTCCTGGAAACTGGAAGGAAATAGGCAGTAGGAATAGAGTTGTCTTCTGTACTTTTTTTGGTATTGTTAGCGTACACCTATTTTGTGGGCAAGTCATATAGGGTAACGGAAGAGAGTTTTGTGCCAAAGGGGACAGAGTTTTGTTATTGTACGTGTATTATAAAGTAGGTGGTTTTGGCATTGTATTACTCCTAGCTTTACTGTTTTACTGATGACAGAAGTTAAGAAAAGTGTTTCACCTTAAGAAAGTTATGTGGTCTTATAGACCCCTCATGCATGAACAGGCAAGAGTGAAAACACTGACTTGCAAGCAGTCACTATTTTATTCTACTTGTCACTTGAGACTTGAATGCTCCAGACACTGCAGAAAACTTCTAAGAAATATTATTGTCATTTTGAGGATCACTCAGCTTCTAAATTGCACTTTGCAGACAAATTTGAAGTGCAGAATGATTGCTTATGTGGCAGCATGTTTTTGAAAAAGCTCTGATTTATGGCGCTTTGTTTCTTTTTACTTTTCTGTAGATACCAGGCTGGAGGCAACATGTAGCTGGTCTGGCTTTGGAAGATACAGGAAGTGTTTATTGTTGTCCTCATCTCTCTTATAGAGACCAGGAACCTCCCACTTAGAAACATTCCCAGGCAGGGTGCTGAACTTTCCAGGGCTCATTCTTGCTTCTTCATGTCAATAAACTAAAAGGTTACAACACAGTATGATCTCAGCCAGCTTTCCTGAGCCTCATCATTCTATAGATATGCATGTCCTCTCTACATCTGTGCAGTTTAATGGCTCCATGAGAAGGATTACATAGTGGTAGAGATAGAAAAAGCTCTTCAACAAGAGCTTCAGAGAGAGTATTTAGTTGTATATCATTTGTTGTAGTTTAATTCACAATGGAATCATTACATTTGTAGTTCTAGATGAGTGTCTGTTAAGCCTTTATATGATATAATGGAGTTATATGTGTTCAATAGATGTTACAAAACCTCCCAGCATTTCCTGGATATTTTTTGATACTCTGAAGGTGGGAATAGAACTGTTTCTTGGCTATAATTTATAAATTAATTCAAGAAACAGCACAGAAGTCTTTACATAGTTCTCTGGACTAAAGGTTCCTCAGGACTTGAGACTCTTGGTGTTTCTATGCAGATTAAAATCCTGGACAGTTTATGGTCCATGAACAGTGATCCACATCTCAAGAAGCTACAGACTGTAACCATCCCTCTCCTCTGCTATGGAGATAGATTTTTTTTCAGACAGAGAAAACATTGTTTCCCTTATAATCCTGCAGAAGCAGTTAATGTAAACTCTTTTTTATGAAATGTCGATATAGCAGAGGGCAGTTTTCTGCCATGAGAGTATTTGTGGCTGGAGCTTTATCATCCCTGTTTTCAGAATTAATTTAGACTTAAAAGTTTTTCCAACAGAGGTAGAATATGTTCAATAAATTGAGTCTTTGATGTTTGTCTCTGCCTGGTAGATAGTACATGGTTTGTATTCCTTAGCATGAGGTTGGTAACTCCAGGGGCCAAGCAATAAACTGATAATAAATGAGTGCAGCCTGTTTTCTGATGTACATTGAGAAGAAATTACTGAATGTGAAAGATCACTGTACCAATTTCCCCTCCCCTTTGCTCACAAGTTCTGCTCTGATTAGATAGCTGCTTTTGTCCCTGCTGTGGTACAACCAAAAAAGCTCAAATGAGTTTAAGAGGACAAGCATATTGGTAAACTAGAGCTTAGTAATTCAATTGAGAGATAGAAACAGAAAGGATAACAGAATTACAGTGAGCATACTTACGATATTCTAATTTTACTGGCTTTAGAGTCAAAAACCAAGGCACAAAAATAGTCTGTCATTCAGTGAGAAAGCTGTCTCTCTGCAGGAACTAAAGAAATGCCAACAAGACTGACAAAAAGAAGCTAATGAGTTACAGCTGTATCTAAAAGAAAATCTTTCAGGTTTTGAAAATCAGCTACTGATGGATGGAGGCTGTGGCAATTGACATGGGGTGATGCCAAGTGAAACACATTTGTTACCAACAGGGAATAAAATATATGCTACTGAAGCTCTTTAACACAGCTTGGTACTTAATGTAAATAAAGTGTGTTTTAGAATTATGCCAGCAGTCATTCCCAAGAAACAATTTCCCTCTCTTTGATTATTTTTTGCCTCTTCCTTCTGCATCGATTTGTGCATACAGACATTTTTGTATTGTATTTTAATAAAGAATTATGGTCAGATTTACTACCTCTCATGTCCAGGCTGAGGAGGCGTTGCATCCAGGGATATGTCAGACACACAGGCTCTGTTAAAATGTAAAAAGTCTCCATCCAATTGGTTGTGAATAATCATTAGTAGTCAAAATAATTTTTTTTTTGTGATGTAGAAGTGCCTAGAATCTCTAGTATAGGCTGGCAGAATTCTTGTTAGTCATGGTATGAATGTGTCATAAGAAAATGGTAGTTGTCCTAGGGAGTTTACAGTATAACCTTCCATCCTGTTGTATTCTTTTTGTTAGATTGTGCTGTTCTTTATTATATTTTGAAGAATTCTTTTTCCCCCTGCCCCTCCCAGTCAGAATAGGATTAAACAAGAATAAATAATCTAGTGCTGTCAGACATTAGATTTCATTGCTGTTTCACCCAAATTTGAATTTGACTCCTGGTTGGTGCACTGTGATTTGAAAAGATGGATATAGCAGGCTTAAATCAGCTAGGTAACATGCTCAGTCTCCAGGGTTTTGGAGGGGGAGAAATAGTAGACAGAAAGGAAGAGAAAGTATTTTTTTCCCTCCTGTACTACTTTATTGTTCTTTTTAGAGAAAAAATATATACGTAACTGAAGGAGTAAAATAACTGAAATCTGATTTCAACTCTTTAATAATACATTGAATTTTTAAAATGCTGTTAAAATTCAGGTTATGTCTAGTATTACTAGTATGTCTAGTATTGCAGTGAAAATGTAAAAATCAGGACCAGAACCAGAGCAGTTATTATGGTAGTTTCAGAAGCTTGTAAAATCTTATTCCATGGTTGGGCTCCATGAGCCCAGCAGCTGAGACTGCTCTCTGTTGCTAAACATGTCAAATTTGAATGGATTGATAAGACTCATGATTAATTGCTCCTCTGCCATCCAGCAAGTAAAATTTCATGTGGAATGCTGTCAAAACTGTCTACTAAAGGCTGTTAAAGTAGTACCAGTGTATTTTCTCCAACAAATCCCTTATCATTATGAATGGATCTTATGCTCAATAGACATTTAAAGCAAATCTCTAATAGATAGATTGAAACCTTTGAAGTGATATGACTGAGCCTATTTTGCAATGAATCTTTATATTACTTAGGCTTCAATTTTACTTTCAAGAGGCTTATTTACTGATTAGAACTTTGGATTGCTCATTTACATCTGTGAAAGTACTTCACAGAATATTGATTGCTGTAATAATACAAATGGTCTCATTTTTTTCTAGAATTTACTTTAACAGGCAAATATAAAGTTATAGCCTTTTTTAAACAAACATGTCAGATAATTATGTGAATGTAGAACTGGATAATGTGTTGGTTCTAGATTGTGGGAATGCTGCAGGCATAACACATTCAGCATATTGGAGCTGTCTAATGGAAATTGCTTGAAGCAATTACAAAATTAAAAATGAGATCTCAATGCTTGGAGGAGATGCAGAGAATGATGGTCAGTGTCACTAGTGTGATTAAACAAATATATCTTTCTTAGGGTTTATATGAAGTTATGGAGCTGTAATCATTTGTATGGCCGTGACTGAGAACACTCTTGGGAGGTTGGAAGTATCTAAGAACTTGAAGAATTTTGATTTGAGATGCTATTTCTACTATTCTAAAAGTAAAAATGTAAAGGGGTGAGGGTGCTTTTAGCCAGCTGCTAGCTTAGATGGGTGAAAGTTCTTACTAGTGTCTGCGTATCAGCAGTTCATGGAATGTTTTGTACCTAAAACTTGGTGGGGATTGGGAAAGAATTATGTGATACAGGGAAGAACAATGGATTTACAGCCATAACTCTGCCACTGTTTGTCCTTCATAGTAATAGTTAAATGTATCTGCTGCCATACTGATTGAACTAAGCTGATTCACAAGATGAGCCATAAAGGCTCCACCTAGAAGAATTATAGGGGGAAGAAGAATAAAACATCATATATTGCAATGTTTTATGAAAAATGAGGACTAGCTGATGGTGCTAGTGAGAGTAGAGTAAATTGTGTTTTCTGCTACCTCCAGTCCTTCTGTTGTGGCCTGAGAAGAAAAATTTTGAAGCTTTTAGGATTCTGGAATGGGGAGCAGCAATTCAGTCCACCAAAACAAAGAAATCAGGTGATTGAAAAATAGTACTGGGTAATGACTTGTAGCAGTTGAAAACAATTCTGACATTCTTTTCACTCTGAGGCCAGTTTTTATGGAGAAGTTTTAATCCAATATGCAGGCCAATTCATATAGACAGATTTGGAACTACACATGCAAAAAGGAAGCAGAAAGTGTCAGGAGTTTAAACTTTTATAAAGGCTGACAAGATAAAGAGCAGTTGATAAGGGCAGCAATTTTAGAGGGGAACCTTATAAGAAAAGATTGCCTGAAGATAGTCCAGAGGTAAAAATCTGATTTTAAAGAAAAAAATCATATAATGAATAAATCTTTCTGAAAGGAAAGAAATGGCTATTTTTACCTGCATATAAGAGCAAGTAAACATTTGCACTTTAATATTTTCATTTTCAGTTTGAGTGACTACGCATAAAGACACTACAATTGCATTAGCATTTTATGGGTTCAGATTTCTAAATGTCACTTTCCTTTCTGAAGAACTTCTTCGTTATTATTTGCTTTTAGTTGAAAGACTGTAAGATGTGTCTCCTGACATTACCTGTAAGTACCACTCAAGATAAAATTAAAAAACAAAAAACAAAAAACAAAAAATAAACAAAAAAAAAAACACCAAAAAAAAAACCCCCCAAAAAAAAACCAAAACAAAAAAACAACTATTTTTATAGTACACAGCCTTGTCAACCTTTGTCCCAGCCAGGTCTGTCCTAACTTGAGTGATCGATTAACCTTTGCTTTTGTAGACTACTTAGCATTTTTTGTGAGAATTTAATCACTGGCCTCATAGGAAATGAAGTACTGAATTCCTGGACTGAATAAAGTATTTCGTGATTCCATGTTCTCACTTTTGCAGTGTATGGATTATCCATTAAACTCTCCAGGTAACCTTTTTAAAATTAAGTTGTGCAATTGCTAACTCAGTTATCTCCATGGACATATGCAGAAGGATATTACTGGTGGCCTTTCTGGCTTAAAAAAAAAAAAAAAGGTGGAAAAAAAAATTTGACTGTTAGGTAAGTGAATAGCAGGTGCCCAATCATAGTAATTTCTCCAGCGGTTCCTGAGATTTTCTGCCTAGTACTTCTGGAATTCTTAACGTTGTTGTGTGTGGGGTTTTTTTTTTTTTTTTTTTTCCTCTCTACAGGTATATTCCCTAGATATTTGCATATGGTCATTAAGTTGACTGTGGGATTCTTTTTATAGGATATGCTTTATGACAGCAGTTATTTTGTTCCGTAAATGGCAGAATCCCTGACCTTATTCGAGGTTAATATGCAATTATCCCGTGATTGTATTCCCCCTGAAGGCTGACAGGTGATCTGCTCACCCTCCTTGCCGAAAAAAATGCTTAAGTAATTGTGAACAGAAATGTATCAGATGTGATTCTGATGTCAATTGTACTGAAATACAGCGGATGTGAAGGACAGCCCATCATGCAAATTTAATGCCCCATGGTTTTGGATTTAGGAATTGTGTCTTCTATTCACTATCAAATTACATAACTTCTACAACTAATTGCAGTTATCTGTGATGTTAACTTTTGGTGACTAGGAAAAAAACAGTGCTTTACTGGGATATTTTGGTCTTTGTCTCTTTTAAATTTGCCATCCCTTTGCAGATTAGAGGAGTTATGAAAGGAAACAGGGTGGTTTTGTCAGCAAACTCACATAATGGTGATGTCTGCAACGTCCTGTCAAGAAGTTAGTGACTGCTTTCTTGGGTTGTGAACTTGTAAGCAACAATATATATAAACTTTGCCTGTGTTGTGTTAGAGTAAAGGTTGATAATTCATAATGCTGAATTGCTCAGTTTTTGGCACAGCAAACATTTAAAAAAATTTTAAAAAAATTAGCAATCAAAACAGATTGCTAATACTGTCAAAACAATAAGAGGCAATTGCCTCATGTGACAAAAGCTTGAGAAAGCGTGCATAATTTTCTAACAATTACAGCTTGTTAATTATCTCCTTTTTCTGGAACATCTTCCCTGGAATTCAAGTTTTTGCAAGCAACACTGGGATGCCACAAGGAAAGCTCACTAGCTGGAACCCAAAGTTCAGAATACCAGAGAGTTATGAAAGTCACCTTTGCTTTGCAGGTAGATTGTATTTTAATTAAGTATTTTAATTATGTATATCTTCATCCAAAAAGTTTAATTTGGATTCCTAAAATACAGGAGAAATTTTTCTGTTTAATTCCCAGTTAGAGCAAAGAGGATTAGAAGTTGAAAAGATATCTTATATCTACAGGTAATGAAGCTAAGTATTTGGGGCCTGAAGGATTTTTGATTGAGCAGTTACTCCTTTGGCCTAGCCTGAGAAAACCATTAATCATAATGACCATTTTAGTGTCCTCTTTCCTTTTTGGGCTGGACTGCAGAGGTCATCACCTCGTCATTCAGGTCAGTGGAAAGGTCACATGTCTCCTCTTGCTTCACTACTGGCCCAGAGTGCAAGCTGACGCTGGGTTAACAAATGAGCACTCTTCTCCTAATTATAGGAAATGTGGCCAGATTGTGCCAATGCACAGGGTTCAGAGTTACAGGAACGTACAGACTGTGTCAGGACCTGTGGTTAAAAGCTAAAACAGCAATGTAAGCTGAATGAGTTTCATTCTCACCTGATCGAACCTAGAGTTTCTTAAATTATTCTGAAATATTATTTGGCAGTTGCTTCATGTTTGGTATAAATATGGCGCAGCGAGAAAATACTCATAATTCAAACTGCTCATAGTTTTGGTTTTTAGGTTATTTAGGACTCTGACCCCTTGAAAATTTAAATATAATTATTTATGAGCTTTGCTAAATCATGCCATTAACAGCACTTGGTTTTACGCATTTACGCTATATGTGTAATCAAATGTGGTATAATCATCCTTATATCTTTATGACAATGTTTGGTTCCAGTAATAGACCTTGAAAGAGGATATTAACCACACAATATTGTTGAGCATATGAAGACTAAATAGTATATTATAAGTGTGATTTGAAAGAAAGAAATGTGAGTACCACTTGTTTATGCACTTGTATTTGAGAAGCGTAAGTTCACATTGGTTTTGTTTAAGCTTCTGACTGATGGAAACATATGGTGGGAGGAAAAAGAAGCTCAAGATTTTGGGTCATCTTCCCGAGGCTGATTAGATGATCCCTAATCCCTAATTCCCTGTATCATATGTGTGCTTATCATCATGGTTTAGGAATGTAGCTTTCCAACAAATATTCATCATTTGAAACGTCAAATTGTGAGCAAACTAATGTGGGAGCTCGCAGCAGCAGTGTTAGAGGTGTGTTGTAAAACTGTGTGGTACTGCCCTGTGCGAAGTGTGCTAAGGTGGCCATGTAGGGGCAGCAGGAGCTGGTGAAGAGGTGGGTGGCAGTGCTCTCAGCGTGGGTGGGAGCACAAATCCTGGTCCTGATTGCCAGTCCCACAGTCACATGGTCAGCCCCAGACAGGACTCGCTTAGGACCTGGAGTGAGAGCTGGCTGTGTGCTCCCAGTGCTGGTGCACCATATGCTGCTGGTCTTGATCCTGCAATTCCCCTCTTGTGTGCAGTTTTACTTTTACTTGGCTTGTCCTTTTTTTCCCTTTGCAGCAGTTGGCTGGTAGTTAAGACCGAATTGCAATTTAACTTATTATGCTCTTTGGGGAGCTAATACAGTATCCTGTCACCTGCAAATTGCCTCAGCATGATGCAGGTTGTCATTTCAAATGGGAATTTTCCTATATGAAAGGAGCTGTGTGGATTAAGATTTTTTTTCATTACCTTGAGAAACTTACAAAGCCTTTTTTTCTGTAGTCTACTTGCCAGGCTCTGCAAGGAGGAAATACGTGTGCAGGAAAATAGGCGGCAGACAATATGTGGTATCAGGTGCTTTGGCAAATCTGTTTTTATGCTTCAGGGTGTATCTATGTGTATGTATATTTGTGTGTGTTTGTGTCTGTGATTCAGTCAGCATATTTTCATATTTAATAACCCTGCAGTCTTACTTTCGAATTAAAATCTGCCTCTTCTGATTTTTAAAGATACTTATATAATTCAGTGAGTTTACTAGCTGACCTGGCTGGCTCTCACCTCACATTTGTTTGTGGCTCTGACAAGACCAAATCAGTACTATTTTTACTTTAGTGAAGCCAGCAGAAGGACAGTGTAATGAGAGTAAGTGATTTTTTGCATAGACTTATCATGCAAGCTTTATGGAGATAAGTTAGACCCAGGCTCCCCTGCAATAGCTAGCAATTTTTAATCTTTGCTTTACAGAAAAGCAAATGATTTTGCACAATGAATATACAAGTTTCTCACACTATATCTGCCTCAAGTTACAGAGAAGCTCTGGAGTTATGCTTAAATGGGTCAGAATACACATCAGTTGTGTATTTGGGTTTTTTTTAGTCCAAGTAAAAACCCTGTGATTTAGAGTAGTTGTTAACATTCATGGGACACTATAAATGTAAAGGATATTTAAAGAATCAAGGAGGTGAGCCTACAGTTTTTTCCACAGTCTAATTCATTGCTTTGTGGTTAATGGCAAACTGAAAACTTTTCCTCTGAGCAATCCCATAACTTCCTTTTGCAGGTGGTGTGCCTCATTGAAAACTCCAAGTCTTAGACTCAAGTTGCTGCTGTTTTAATGTCTTCTGTAAGAAGCTGTTCTGATAGTAATTTTCTATCCCCAGCATATCCAAATTCAGTGGCTGCTGCTTTTTTTCTTCTGTGCATTGTGTATTATGTGTGGTATTGAAGAAATGTTGAGAGCAAATGAATCCTCAAACCCTGGGTTGCACAGGTTGCTCTCTGCATGTGGGAAGTCTGTAGGTTGGGGATTTTTTGTGGGGGCCTTTATTTTGTGATCTTTGGTTTTATTGCTGTCCCATCTGCTGCTGTCTGCTGCATATTGCTTCTCCTCTGCTGCTGTTTTTCTTGTGGATTGTTCTTAGGTCTGCCTAACCACATTCACTTCTAGTCAGCTCAGAACACTGGCAAAGACCCTATGTTCAGTAAACATGTAATTCTGCCATCTAAGGTGTAGGTTTCTGTATTTACAAAAGTGTTTTCACTTCTGTGCTCTTCTAGACTTGATATCAGACTTGAAGTCTTCTGTCTCTTTACCTTTGCTTCAGAACTACCTAAGTTAGACTGCAATCAAAACGCTTTGCACAAGGCTTAGGTTTTATCTAGGCTTCACAAAAGATGATTAAGCTGGCTTAAAATCTAGCAAGCTGTGCCTCTATGAAACTTCAGTCATAGATAAATAAATATACCCTCAACATTTAGACCTTCACTACTAGTGCAAAGCTGCTTGTATTTCCCATTATTCTCTTCTGGCTTTCCTTCTTCTCCACCCTTCTGCAGTAAACAGTCATCCTACACAGTGCAGCTGCCATGTTTCTTTTACTGCAGAAACCAGGGGAACAGGGCCATCGCTCCAGACTTGTTAAATGTTACAGCTTCTTTCAGTTCCTGTGTTTCTCAAGCCATGTCTTTGCTATCCAGGTCAACTTGTTCCTAGCTTTTACAGGTAGTTAGTCTTTTGGTTCTGCCTATTTAATGAAAACCATCTGCTAGTACTTATTAGTCGACCTCATGTTCTCCAAGAGCTCAGAACTGCTGAATTTACCTCAATTCTGCTTAAATACCTTCTTCTGTAGTGGTACTCATATACTGCAAAGGAATTGTAAATCCCATTCTGTTCTAGGAACAGATTTTAAAGACTTATATATTCTTATTTCATACATGGTGAGCCAGCTAGCAAGTCAAGAAATACCCTTTCATTATAATGCGACCAAGTGCATGTGCAATTAAATCCACAATTAGAAAGAACAAAGTTCCTCAATATACCTGCACGTCACTGAAATGAGGCCATTCGTTAAAACTGAGAACTTTGAGATTAGAATGCAATTAAAAAGCTTGAGTTTTTAAAATGTGGATTCGTAATTGGATATACAGTCTTCCACCCCTGGGTCACCAGTTCAAATCTATCCCAGGTCAGTAGTCACTGAATCCTGGTACCATCTAACAGCTGGTGGTTTGTGTGAAATGAGTAGCCTGTCTTACTTCAGTTTGTACTGAACAGGTGTCCACATTGCAAAAAAGTTACTACAATTGTTGGCTTAGCTAGCAGTCTTTGTATGGGAGGAAAGATCTGTGTTGTAGAATAAAACTGCCCTGCAGCCCTTAAAAATGATTTCTCCAAACTGGCATTGAAATTTATTGGGTAAAATGATACAGTTTATAATTCTCTTATTCTTTTCTTAAAATATAAATAAGGGCAGCTAGAACACTTACTGTGTTTATCAAGATGTCTCTGTCAGAAACGGTAGTTTTCTAAAAAGAGAACCGCTTCATCTAAGTATCTAAAGTATCTAAGGATCAGAACTCATCTATTACCAATGAAAAAGTTTTTTTTATGCTCTGCAGCATTACTTTTAAAACTTTAAAACACCAGTGGATTAAAGTTCAAGGGGTTCCCTTGAAATTGTGTCCTGTTTTGTGTTGTAGTTATCATCTGATATTGTCTTCCAGATCCTTTTTGACAATCCCAGTCTTCTAGAACAAAGCTACTGTGATATTTGAGCTTACTGAAAAGCAATTAGAGAACATTAAAGCATGATATTTTCAACAGATATACACCCTGCCAGTAGGTGAGAGAGACTTAGACAGATGAGAATCTGAAAAATTATGAATTAAAAGAGTCACGGAGCTGTATAATTTAATAGTTTTGTCTTGGTCACTTAACTTCAGAATGTGACACGTGGACTGTGAATTTTTTTAGAAGCTTCTTTTCCAGTAAAGTCCAGTAAAGTGTGAGAGTTAGGAGCCTTTTTCTCCCCCTAGCATTTTGTCCTGTTGCAACAGAGAGTAGATCCAGCACCGGGGGGTTGGCAGGACCTGTGCGTGCCCAGGGAGCGTGCCCTGGCTGAGTGAGGCAATGTGCTGCTGGAGCCAAGGCCGCTGCAGGGTGCCAGCAAACATCACCCAGCTCTGCCCAGCCTCAAGCACACACCATGGTGAGTCACACACCAGGGCTGGTGTACTGGGGAACAGGAAAAATATCAGGAGGGCATGCAGTGAAGGTGGCCTCACAAGGGTACAATGTTACTCAGTTTTTCTTCAGCCTAACAGGTGGCTTGTCAACATAACTGTAATTTTATATAGAGGTATTCAGAAGCTTTAGAGACATAGACTATGGCATTTCAGTTATGTCCATGCCTTTGATACTGGCGCTGCAGTGTTGGGAATGGTATGGCACCTATTTAAACTCGGTGTGTGTCAGTGTTGGCTACATGGTTGTGTGCCTGGTGCCAGCTCAATTCTTTCTTGTGTCAATGACTGCTCATGCTGTGCATGTAAAAGGCAGCTGGAGTAGTAAAGCTTGGGTTTCGCAGATTTGTTGATAATACGGATGAGCACCATGTTACAAACATCACAGTAAAAAAAGCCCCTTGCTAATGCATGACGTTACATCAGCTGAACAGAGGAGTTTAATAAGTGGAGAGATAATCACACATGGTTTAAAATATCACCTTTGGTAATGATTCTGGTTCATGTGTGCTCTGAGTGTGTGTGTTCTATTTTTGTTGTCTCAAGAGGATCAATATTGCATTCTCTGAAATCTTTAGGAAGAAATAAGAACACTTTTTTGATTTGAAGAGTGGGTTAAGGAGTATTTTAAATCACTGGATTATAACAATCCAAGTAACTTGAATTCTGTTAGTTTTTTTCAAATTTGCAAATGATACTATATTTTTTCAGTTTTTATTCTGACAGATGATTTCTTTCTCATCTTATTTAGATTGAGTATCTCTACTGACATTCTTAATTCCTATCAGAATGCATGAAGGAAGAACATGATCACAAGCACTTTTACTTCTGCCACATTTTTGTTCTTGTGATAGCACCAAGGATCCTTAATGTGTTTCAAGTCTGATTACATCTCTGTAAAAAGAATTGATTAGCAGAGAGCCTGAAGTTGTTTCCTTTATGGTGAAGAGAGGGTTTTTTTTGCTGGTGATATTAGAGACACTTGATGCAGGCTGTGCTGCTGTGCCTTTTTTATGAAGAAGAAACTGTGAGATTTATAGTCATTACACTCTGCCCATCAGCCTGAAATAAAATCATGTCCATTTCTGATTTCTGCCAGTAGGTGTAAATGGAAGTGAAAAAAGCTCTTCTAACTGCTCCTCAGGATTTCTATGGCAAAAACTGTTACTTGTCTGCTTTAGCCTGAAATTTTTCATTTTAATCTGAACTGTGCATTTCCTTGTTTAGGTGAAGGTCTCCCAATAACATTAATTTAACTTAATTTTTTCCCCACTTTATGGCTGTTGTGGCCTTAAAATCACACTGCAGGGGAGATACCCTTCTACAGTAACATCTAAGTGTAATTACATTAGATTGCTAATTTGTAGCCACTGAAATAAAAAGTAATCAATTCTAATGCTAAATTTTTTATTTCATTTGCTCTCAGATTTTGCTTAGTGGGTTGCTGATGGTCTGTGTATTCTGGAGTTGCTTCTCCCTTTTCACTTGCAGCTGCTTTGTTTGATGCCTTGGAAGCTGTAAAATAAAGAAAGAGGAGTGGTTGCTTAGATCTTCTGTAGCAGTGCTTGCTGCACTAAGAGCAAAGAAGTGGCATGAGAAACATCACCACTTTGAAATGGAATAAAACCCAAACACCTACTTGTTATCAAGTTTAGAGCTTCAGAGAGGAAAAGACTGGGCTTTCTTTGGATACACTAAAATCAGAACAGATGAGGGAAAAAGAGCAGTGTGAGGGCACATGAATATAGAGAGAAAAGTCAATCATCCTCACTGATCAGGACATAATGATGTTGTTTCTTCTTGTCTGTTTAAAGCACCCTATTAAGGAACAGGAATGCCAAGAGGGAAGATAAATGAGCACTTTAAGCCTGTGTAGAGGAGCAGTGCTCAGTGCTGTCTTCTTACTCTTTGTCATACAGCAGCTCAGCAGTGTGAAGAGGAGGATGCCGAAGATCCCCTGCCAGTGGATATTCTCTTCCCACTGTGTGGAGTGGCCTGAGTGCCCAAAGATGAGAATCAACACTGTTGAGCAGGAGACAGGATAAATGACAGATACTCCTTTTGACTCTTATGATACATGCCAGGGTGGTGACAAGTCCTAGGTAACCCTTTTTCTTGCACATTGTGGCATTGGACAGTTTGTCTGGTGTTTGCAGTACAATGTGTAGGATTGTTCATTGCTGTGCCAGTCAGACTTTTTTTTGTCCAAGTGTAGGCCTGTTGTTCGTCACCACAGCTACTGGATTCTGAACCTTCAAGTTAGCAGAGATCAATGTTAATTTGAGAGATAATAATATATATCATTTAACTAATTTGGGTGTTACCGGAACAGAATCATAATTTCATGATTTGCTGCACATAAAAAAATAGCAGCCCTTAAAACTAAATAGATATGATTTTCATAGATGGTCTCATCTGGGATTACTGATGATGTTAAGGAATAAAAAGGTGGAGAAGTATGAGTTTTTCAGGTAAGAGTGTGGAATGAACGATCTATTGAAGCTTTTGTTCTTGACTGATCAAATTATTAGTTTCCTTCATAAAACAGAAAATTGTGTCTGGATGTTTGCCTTGTTCTTGCCTGAGGTGTAATATTTGAAGGCCACTTCAGCTTTAGTGAAAGAAAACATCTGACATAGTGAAGAGCTGGAAATTTCGGATTAAAATGCTCTGAATTATTGATATTCTGGTACAGCAGCTTCTAGAGAAAAAGAGACTGGTCAGGAACTCAGAACAGTCAGAGGATTACAGATTGATGATTTATCTGGGAATTGACAAAAGATTGATTTCTTTGAACAACTGCAGTGTGTAGCACTAACAAAGGAAATAATTTATTATTAGAGCAATCAGGAAAGTTGGAAAAAGGAAAAAGTGCACTCCATAAGATCAGTCATTGAGTTCTTCAGAATTTGAGTGATTGCCTAAGATTGTGATGTAATAGGCTTGTTTTCAAACCTAGGCTTTTCACTGAACTGTTCACCCAAAAAGGCAAACATGGTTAAAGGAAGTATTTTATATATTTTATTGGTAGGGGTTTTTTTGTTTGGTTGGTTGTTGCTGTTGTAAAGCCAAGAATGATATGGGCAGGTCGTTATTGGCTATTTAAAGGAATGCAGATAGTTACCTATCTAATCTCCGAACCTTTAGAAAAACCAGTAGGGACTGATTGTCTCATGTGCTGGATTTCTGAAGATGCCTTCAGAAAGAATGGCTCAGTGTGCTTACAAGTTCCACCTGAACACGAGGAAGAACTTATTTTCTGTGCAGGTGGCTGAGCACTGGAACACATTGCCCAGAGAGGCTGTGGAGTCTCTTTAAAAGGAGATACTCAAGAGCCATCTGGACTCAATCTTGTGCCACGTGCTCTGGGATGACCCTGCTTGAGCGGGACTGTTGGATCAGATGGGCTGCTGTGGGCCATTCCAACCTGCCTGATTCTGGGATTCTGTAATGCCTTTTATTCAGTCAAAAGCAGCTCCCTGTATGCACCAAATCTATTGTGTGAAGGATTATCACAGAAAGGGCTTGATTCCTAGGATAATAAAATAATAAACAGCAAGCTAAAGAGTAAATCTGTATTCCCACTCATTTTCTGCCCAACAGAGATTGATAAGCCCTTATGTAACTCTTTGGTAATGGTTAAAAGGATGGTAACACTGATATATGTGGGTGCCATCCAGCTCCTCCACCTTCAACAATCCTTTCATCTTATGCATCTTCTTAGTGAAGGTAGGAAAGGAGATTGACACTTATTTGTCCCTTTTAAGTATTGGCACATTATCACTATTTTTGTGAATTCAGCATTCACACAGACTGTCTTACTTAGTACTGTACCTCAATCTGTATTGATCACATGGATTTTTCTCCATCGGGATCATTAGAGAATTACCCTGCCATTAATCTTCTGTTGCAAGTGTTTCATGCATAATCACTGGTAGCAAGTACATCCTGTACAACTGTTGAAATAAAAATAGGTCTTATCGTCATAATCCATTCAGCAGAAAAGGGATACTATTAACATTCTTTCATTTTAGTATTTTGAAAAAAGACAAAAGCTTACATTAAAAACTTTGAAAATTATTTAATGTAATTTTAACGGTAAAGGAAATATTAGGGAAATGTGTGATGCAAATGTGTGTGAATGTTTTCTTTACCCAAAATGAAAACAACGGCTTACAAGTCATTGTGCAATTGGTTAGTATGCACTACTACCATACATTGAGTATTATATGGGTGAAAAATGATGGTGTAGAGGGACAGAAGAGACAGTGGTTGTCATCACAACTCTTGGCATCTCATGAATTCACCTTTTTATGCATTGTTTACAAATCCATGTGTTTTAGTGAGAATGGGGAGAACCGGGGTGGGTGTCTAACTTTCACTTCACCCCAGGAGGCCTTTGAAATTTAATTTATTTTCTCATATTGGTGATCAAACTAATAAAATTTTCATTCTGTGTGACTATATAGTTTTCACACACTGCTTGGTATTGCTTGCATCTGAAAAACTAGGAGTTTTTGATGTTGGATTTATCAGGGTTAGCCTTTGACAAAGAGGATTTTGTAAACAAAGCTGTACTTAAATCCCTGCGGCAAACATAAATGAATGCTTGAAGTGAGGGTTTGACTGGAAGGTCATGAAGACATTTTTTGACTGCTGAACTGCATCAAGTAATCTGTGTAGGTTTTTGAAAGATGTCATCTGTACAGTTCTTTCATCTTGTAATCATATTAATAACAATGATATTGCTGGAAATAATTCAAAAACAGAAACTGAAAATATTTTGAAAAAAGGAAAATTAGGACTAAGAATAATGATGATAACTTCTTTAAGATGTTTCTTACTATGATTTTCTGGTAATGTCATATCAAACTCTCATTGAAACAGTTTTTCCTTGTCTGTCATGGCTCAAATAAAAAGGTGTATAACTGAAATTTGATACACTTCTTTTTCACTTTTACCCATTTACAGTCTGGCATCTACAGTTCACAATCACTGGATACTGTGCAAAATCGTGTCTTGTCTTTTGTAGGCCAACTTTGTGCATCTGTATGATTTGATTATTGGTGTGGCATTGCTGGCAAGATAGTATTTCAGAAAACAGAGCTGAACCCATGCTTATGTCTAAAGCTGTCTGTGCTGCTGTAATACTTCACATTAGAATATGAATGTGATAAAAAGTACAACTTCAGGGTGCTTGGAGATGGATCACAGATGCATGAAGATGCCAAACTGCCTTGTTCCTCAGTTACTTGATCTTTAAATACTTACAGGTCAGAGGAAATGAAGATATGTTTTAGTCTTGTCTGTGTTTGAGTCCTGGGAAGCCCACTTCAAAAGCTGGGTCTTAAAAGGTCTTTGCTTTTATCTGGAACACACAAACTCCTTTAGAAACTTTCTTCATCTTTTTGTTTCACTTGACACCTACACATCAGCTTAGCCAGTGTGTTAAAAGGAGATGTTTAAATCTTTCTTTTATGTGTTTCTAATTGTACTTTTTTTCAGAAGGGTCAAGTTAGAACTTGCTCACTCTGAGCTGTGACAGTGACAAGTGACAGGACCAGTGCACTTCTGCCTCTTCAGGCAGACAGCTGGAAAAGCATCCTTTGAAATGTAACCATTACCAAATTTTTAACTCTGAAAATGCATCTGCTAGACAAGTTTGTGTTTACTTTCCCATAGATCGTTTTCTTACCTTAAATATAAGGGGTTTTGTCCATTTGGTGGGATCATATAAAGCTAGTGCCTTTTAAATAAAATTTGTGGTGGTGAATTTGGGTGGGTCTATATATGAGAGAAACAAACAGAATGGAAAGGGTGGGATGTGGATAGCTCCCTGAAATTTGTAAATGGTTTATTTTAGCCTCATATAGAAGAATACTTTTTTATTTTACCCATTTTCCTATTCTTCTAATATTCTAAGCAGAATTGCTTCAGATTATTATGAATGCATCCTGGAGTTAGCATTTTCATTATTATACAGTTCTAGGATCACTTAGTTAAAAACCAGTGGAGTTTCTCTGGGTGTGGAAAGGGAAAACCAAGAGTAGAACTTAAATCTGGAATTCGTATATATATAGTGTTTTTGTACTTCAGCATTAGTTTGAAAATACGTTAATGAAATTAGAGTAACTCAGAGCAGGCAGGGTCAATGGAATGCTTTGTTAGTCTATACAATGCTATATATGTAGGATCAAACTTTTCTACCAAATGCTTCTTCACTTTTCTCTGTAGCAAGGGCACTTCACTTATGAATTACAGCTGTTGAAACCAACTCTTATAATAACCAAATTTGGTGGGGCTGTAGGATGTTTAAAATTCATACTTAAGCCTGAATAAACTTTCTGGAGTTCTGAAATTTTTACTGGATTATAACCTGTTGTTTTATAGCATGAAAAGTAATTTATGGTGGTTAAAATAAGTGATAAATGGGAGTTTGGAATGTGCTGCTCCTGGTAGGCTAAGGGTTAGATATGGAGGTCAGACAAGCTGTACAGGCAACCTTGCCTTTTCTGTAGAATGCCTCAGTACTTCCAGCTTGAAACAAGCCAAAAATCCAAACAGGCCAGTTGACTCAGAACAATTTAAGAAATTACTTCGAGGTTCTTTTATTTTTTCCTAGTGTAAATTTTAATTTTATAACTATTGCTGGCTTCTGTTGCGAATTTCCCAGCCTGTTGCCTGTAGTAGCATCATCAAAACAAAATGTGGGCTTAGGTTTTATTAAATGCCATCATAGTACATTAGTTACTGTTTGGGAATGGTAGGGAAAAAAGGCTGTAAGCGCAAGTTCATCCTGTGTTCTGCCTTTCTCAGGTGGGATGGTGCTCTATGCATGTGCTGTCCAGTCTTGTTTAAATCAATATAAGTGCTACTAAGCTTTTTCCCTTTTCATTGGTAATGATAATCCATTCTGTGGCTTTTTCCTTGTTTATCTGCATCCAGTAGTCTTTTTGGATTCATCCCTTAGTGATAGGTGTTAGAGAAGAGCCCCAGACAGACAGACTGGAGCAGTTCCTTGTACTGACAGTGGATGACTGGATGAGCTTGCAGTGGAGGATGGGTAGCCAGCCTTGCATCCTGCCTTTCCATGATGGAATTCATCATGAAGTAGCTGGTGCAGGCTATGGGCTTTTGAGTTAAGGTCTGTCCATGGCAGAGTGTCACATCCAGTGGTACCATCACCAAACTGCTGAAAGATTATTTCAAGCCTGTTCTCATTTTACTCTGGCAGAAGTGGCAATTAGTCAGTTTTCTGTCTGTAATAAAGTACATTGATTATTTCTTCAAATACAAGTATTTCTACTTCAAAAAAACCTTGATGGATGCTGCATTTTTCTGATCTTTCATTTTTTGTAAGCCAGATGGGCATAAATACCCAGGCACCATTGTTGTCAGTGCATAGATTCTTCAGAAAGAAGCTATTGATAAATACTTAGATAAATATATTTGTACTTATTAGGGCATTAAAATAATATTTCAGGTGATGTAGCAGGTGCAATTGACTCAGTTTTATTTGTATTCATTTTTGAAACAGGTAATTTAGTTTCTTTATTGTGATTAAATATTTCAATTCTAGCATCTGTGTTATTTAAAATACTGATACTGGGAGGTACAGTATGAGATGAAAATACTTTTTTTGAGAATTAAATGATTCACTAAATTACAGAGTTTAACTATTGAAATTAATAGTTTCAATATTTTAAAAGTAACATTGGTGGGGTAGCAATTATTTCAAAATGGTATTTGATCTGCTGTCCTATGTATTTGTTACATTATTAATTCCTGTATTACTGAAGCTAGTGGAACTCTGTTCTGCTCTTAAGTGCGTAATGTGAAGTCTGTGAAGTTCAAGAAGTCCTAACTAATTCAACTTTTATCCCAGTGGAACATCATCTCCAGATATTAACAAAATAAACAGTGAGGCTAATGAATTTTCCCCTAAGTTCATTATTAAAATGATTTCTTAATTGCAAGTAATCATTATGCAGCCAGTTTTACATATATGGTAATTACACTTTTTACTGAACTTTTTATGTATTATGAAACAAACATGCTTCAAAGCATGGACATTATCTCTAAATGCTAAGTGGAGACAAGCATCATACATGAAAAAAAATAGCTTACCCTATAAAATATTTTTGATTAAATGTTGACTAACTTAATTGCTTAGCAAATGTGGGCTGAATATGACTTAGTTATCAGTTTAGACTGTTCTCCAAATACAGTATTAACCACCAGCAGAATCTGGTCATGAGTCATAGATCCTCTAATACTGTACCTGGCAATATTTGTATTAGCATGCTTGCAGTGACAGCAAAACATCATCTCTTTCCATGGCTCCTAAAATAAAGATCCTGAAGACCCCATCCATCATCTTGTCACTGTCTTTGTTTTAAAAAAAGGGAATTAACGAAGATGTGGGACCTGCACACAGCATCAGGAGCCAGTGGCAGTTCTAGGTTTGCTGCCCAAAATGGTTCAGACAGTGAAAGTTAACAGGCTGTAGGTTTTCTGAGCAGATGTGACTATTACTAAGGTGGGTGCCCTCTGAGAACATTTCCCTCTAGCTGGTCATACACTGTGTCTTTGGCTTTACTGGAATTGAATTAAGAAGAGATATGATAGGACCTGGACACCTGTGCTGAAGTCAACGGTTGTTTGCCTTCTGCTTGTGTGGTTCCTTGAGCAAAGCTGTATTCATGGGGTTTTTTTAATCACTTTTACTGAATAGGAATGTTCACTGTCAGGACGGGCTTAGTGCAGGCAGCTTCTGCCAATCTGCCTCAGCTGCATTGCAGAATGACACTTTTCCAGGATTCTGAGGGCAATTCATTCCTCATGCTAGTCATTAGCCTCCCTGCTCAGGCTTCCAATAAACTCCAAATTATGATGGTGGTTTTTGTGTGGATAACAGGTGTTCCTGAGGAATTGGACCACCAAACCATTTCACACAGTAAGGGACAGAAAAGAGTGAATATTGCTGTATATGCAAATGTATTGCTAAGTGTATTTAGTGTTTATACGCCATGATTTTTGCAGGGAATGTTTTTAATTGACACAATAAAACATTGCAGTTGGTTAATATTATATGTGAAAAACTATAAGGCTGAACTTGTGTGACAGGTACTTCCTTTTTGTGAGAAATTTTCCCCATTTAATACACTGTAGGAATAAGTTTGATACCAGGAATGCACAAAGTCATGAAAAGGCTATTTTGTAGCAATCTACCTGTTTCCTCCTGTGTATTTCCCTGGTGCATACCATCCCTAGAGATGAAGACCAGTGCATATGGACCACCCAAAGAGATGTTTCTGTGAAGTTTTGGTAAAGGGAGGCAGTGCACTGCTGGCTGCATTCTTCCCTCACATCCCTCTGTGGGATGGGGGACAGTCTGTCTTGTGGTTTAGGACAGACTCAGAGAATACATGGCCCTGGCCCTAGATGGTGTAAACCAGTTCACATCTGATAGTATGGTGTTCTAGTGTTTGTTTAATTTTATCACTTCATTGCTATGGCATTTTGAATGTGTTCCTAATAGCTCTTACAGCCCTCTCATGGACCCAGGTTATCACTGTGTATTTACATCAGCCAAATGAACTGCAGGCATGAGTCAGAAAAAGTGTCTTGAATAGTCTTGTCACACTTGCAGTATGGTAAAAAGAGCTGGAAGAGTGTCCTGGTTTTGGCTTCAGAGATTTGAACATTTTGTGTCTGTGTCAAGGTTGGCCATATGAAGCATGTTGTAGGAATGAAGGATTAAAATGCTGGCTTTTATAAAACCTCTCCTGAACTTCTAGGTAGAAAGGTTTCACAGCCTCACAGAATTTCATTTGAAATCTCAATGAACTGATGACTAAGTTGCTATGAACAGCTTTGGGTGTTGTCCCATTAATTCATAGCTGTCTGATAGGAAAATGACAAGGTATTTTGAATGATGATGGATTATGTGACAGTGAAGTCCTTTAAATGTGAAACTGATGATACCTGTTTAGAAGTTGTGCAGTGTGTGGCATAGAAAATCGCTGTTACTGAGTTCTGTTTTTAGCCTTTCCAAATCTACTCATTTGGTTCAAGGGAGTTTGCCCACTGCTGTCCTTAATTTGGCAAACACTTGTTTTCAGAATGTGAGACCATAGTGAATGACTTCTCTTTAGTTAAGAAATAGAAAAAACAGTTTCATCTTTCTTTTACCTACACTGAAAATTGGTGTAGTAATGCTCATGTCATATGGAACTGGGATATTGCCTTAGCTGATAATGTACTTTGAGATCTCTGGGTGTAATATATAGTGAATTAATGGTATATGCTTTCTAGTGAATATTAATAAAAGGATTTATATATTTGTCTGTGACTTCAGCATGCTGTGAAGTTTGTTCCTTGGAGGTTCAGAGTAGACTTAGAGAAGTTATTTCCTTTTTTAGCATGTAATTACTTTCCCCCTGCTCATTCTCTTTCTTGAACTTTTTCTGAGGCATGCTGTTAAAATAAATTAGAAAGTTGCAAAGATATTTCTTCAAGTAGATATATTTATCTTTTTGCCAAACAAAGTGCTATTTCATAGATTCACTCCTGGGTCTTATCCCATGCATAAGGACTGTGTCATAATTCCTTGAGTACATTGAAAATAGGATTTTTAGATGTCTCAGAAGAACTCTTAGGAGGTATTAGTTGATTAACTGAGTTGAGGAGAACTGCCAAAGACTTTTGAAATTTAAGAAGCCTAAATTTTTAAAAAATTATTTTCAGAACTGCACTGGAGTAAGCCGATTTTCAAAGTATTTGCAACAAGGCTGATCTTGAAGTATATAGTTATATTATCTTGATGGTCTATGAATGAACTTTTGTTTTTTCCCAGCTTTTTTTATTATGCTCTAGTTTGAGATGACCAGAGGTTATCTTACCCATCAGAATTCAACTGTAAATGAGGTTGCAACTTATAATCTGGTATAATATATATTTAAGTGGAGGTGATTTAATGATATTTTTATCATCTTGTAGACCAGTTAAATGTTCTTGGTCATGCTTTGCTTTTTTTTTTTTTTTTTTTTTTTCTTTTCTTCTTCCTTTCTTTTCTGGTTATGCCTCTTGCCAGGAGGCTGAATGTAGAATTTGATTGAAAGAGATGCAATTTAAGTGTTGTAGTGCAAACCCTTAGTCTCGTGTCTCAGAGTACATTTCAGATTTCTTTATATATAGCACAGTCTTATGTGTTAGGTATGATTGCTAGGCAGTGGTTTGTTATCCACATGCCTCTGTGAGGTTTAATAAGGGAAGGAATGTTTTGACTGGACTATGCAGCAAGAGTGCTGAATTTTATGCTCTGTGTTACAAATCAGAAAATCTCTTTGGTCACACAAGCAGCAGGTTCCAATGCTGCAGAAGTCTTTAGTGGGGAAATGGTCAAGGCCTAGTGCTGTTGAGGTACCTTTTTGGACTTTTAAGTCCACACCTTAACTTAGCTGTGTGAAGTTCAATGGTACATTGAGGTGACCAGGAAACAGAGCACTTACGTGTGTGTCCTGGTGTTCCTTTTTCTGCACCACCTACCACCAGAAATACCATTTCTTACTATCTCTCTCAAACCCAGTTCAGCTGCTCAAGCTGTACAGTGTAAGTTAAACTAGGTTAGACTGAATTGTCCTCTATTACAGCCTTCCTCAAATGTTGTCTTCCATTTATGCCACAAAATAGTTGCACAGACAGCAGCACGAAGGCCAAAAAGAGACCTGTTCAGGGCAATCTATCCCATATTATTCACACAGTATGTGTGAGGGAATTATCTCCTTGGGGTTTTTTTTTAATAGATTTTGATTTTTTTTTCCCCGAAACCAGAGAGTTTAGCCAGAAATGGTTGAGCAATAGAAGAAGCTGTTTAAATAGTGAATATAATGGACATGGCAGTTGCAGGAGAGATTTAAGGGCTTACAGTTAAGTTAAAAATCACAAATGTACAGCGTTCTAAATTTTTATGTCTTTCAAAATAACACACTTTTTCTTTCCCCTGGGATCCATTGTGGCAATGTGATGTTCTGACCTCAGGGCCCTGATACCTCAAAAGGCAGTTTGATCTGTGTGCTATTAGATCCTTCTCTTCATTATTCTCACATAATGAACTGTTGCAGGAAGTACTGGACTCTCTTTAGATCAAGCTGCTGATCTGAAAGGTGACGGGAAAATCTTCTATAAATCAGTAAAAGAAAAAAAATAAATACCTTCCTTTAAGCAAATAATTGTGCTGGCTTTTGTTTAAAGAGTATATGCATAGAGACAAAAATATTTTAAAATACATTTTTTCAGTATCTAGCAGTTATTTTACCATAAGTATATAAAAACTGCAGAGATATCTCAACTCTAGCTTTTTTTAGTACTTACATATCTTCTTAAAAACCATATATATGACGGACTTTCATAACAATACAATACCTTGTTACCTAAGAAAATGCCCTTTTTTTTTTTTGATTGTTTCAGATAGTTTTTAAATAGTCCATGATAAGAGCATCGCTCTTATACATTGCTGTTCATCTGTGTATCTGTACTTGGCCTTGCATGCACACATTTTAAATGAACTTCTGAAAAGTAAAACCAGTTTTCTTTTTTTTTGGTCAGCGTTCTAATTCTTAGGACAGCATGTAGCGCAGTTCACACATGGTCTTGTTTTTGAAGCTGTAAATCTCTCTGGAGTGATCTGGTCTCTGTGGCTTTCACCGGCTGAATGGAACCTTGTTTCTTTTGAGCGCTCTTTTGTGTTGGTTTTATCATTATGTGCCTCTTACTTGTTACAGGCTTCTAGAGCACAAAAGATGAATTTTGTCTGTGGGACTGTTCCATATGTCAGAAATCATTGATGAGAAATCTTTAAAGTTTGGAAAAGCGTGCATGTATTTTAAGGGAAGCAAAATGAAGGAAATGGTTAAAAGGAAACCTGAGGCAGAGCAAGTACATGGAGAACTCTCTGTGTATTTAAGGGCAACTGTTGGGTCGGGCCATGGTATGCATCACTGCTGCCTCTTGACAGGTTCACTGTGGAGAGACACAAATTAAATTCTTTCAGTTGCAGTTTTGAAGCTAAAAGTGTTTGACTGGTTCAGCCCCTGAATGGTGTTTAAGGAATAAAGGGAAAAAGAGCAGGAAGTTCTAATTGGCAAATTACTTCTTGTTATTTAGTTTGGCTTCCAAATTGGAAATTACGATAATGAGGAGCTCTGTGGGCCTTGCCCTTGAAGAGGACCAGGCAGCTTTTTGTTCAATTCCCATTTAATGTGAAGATATTCAAGGAACATATTGTAGCATTTAAGCCATCACTTTCTATTAAACAAATATTCCAAAGTAATGATTTTTAAATCCCTCTCTGTGGATGGCTTTTGTGATTTCAAGATGTCTAAGTGAAATGTAGATTGCAAACAAGAGCTAAAAGGATTTTCTTGTTATGTAGTATTTAGCAAAGTGACTTTCCATATATTTCTCAAGATGTAATAAAGAATACAGTTTTGTATGCAATGACAGCAGGACTTCACATGAACATTAATCACAGTCACTTGAATATATTAATTGTATATGTAACTTTCCATAATTCCAATATTTGTTTTGTTTATAATTTCTTAACAACAAGTGGTATAGTTGACTGAAGTCAAGGTCATTGGGAAGGATCTGATCCTGGAAATACATACGTTAAATTGCCATTAATATATGAATTTTACCTTGCAGATCAAGATTTGAAACTTGAACTGTTTGGTGTTACATATATCCATTAACACAAGGAAAAAAAGCCTGAAAATAACAAAAAAGGAGATGTGAAAACTTAGTTCTCAGAGAGAATAAAGTGAGAGTTCTTTTTTTTTTTTTTTTAAACATGCTACTAGTAATATGTTTGTAGCTATTTCTCTGTTTGAGGAACAGTAAAAATTCAGTTTATGGGTCCACAGACACTGATCTGGGATTGTATTCCATGACATGCTTTCATTCTTCCTCTTTGGTACTTTATTAGTGCAAATGACTTGTTTCATTTTTTATCTTTGCAATCTTGTCTACTTTTTGTTCTGTAGACCAGGCTGCATACCTGCTTGGTAAAAATCTCAAGATTTGTACCTCCTGGGCAAGGAAATACTGTAGACAAATCCATTACCAAGTTCTTTTCAAAATCCAAAGGAAGAATGTATTTAGTGATGATGCTTTTAATGGACCACTAAATAACCTTATGCTATCAAGAACCATTTCACACATGCACATATTTTCTTGCTTATTGTTCTGTAATTGACCCTCTTGTTAAGTTGCAAACTCAGAATAAACAATCCTAACTAGCTGACTTTTCACTTTTCAATGTTCACGTTAATTAAAATGGTTAAGTAGAATACTGGGAGTTAATTTGTTCAGCATGTTTCCTTCTGAATTGGTTCCTTTCAACCCCAAATTTAGCCTAAAGCAAGTGCACTTACTGCCATTTTTTAAAACCTCTTAAAACAGAGGCATGGGATAGGAACACAATTCCTGAACTCCAGCAACGATGCTGGATGCAGTTCTCAGACTGTCTATTATTGTTCTGGTCTGAGTATATGACCAGTGGATGATTCATAGCCTTACCCTCCTGTCCAGCACAGAGAGCTGTTTGAGAGCAAACCCACAGGCAATTTACTCCATGGTTTTTCTCTGGTTTAAGCTGCTTCAGGAACAAGAAAACTAATTCATTTAAAAAAAAAGTTTGTTGTGTATCCTGTTTAGTTACACTTCTGTGTTAATTCATGTGAGCATACAGCTGTGGATCAATGTATATACAAGTTCATACGTACATTCAGGTATGTGTACACTAATCAAGGAAACAACAGCAACTTATAGCAGTAAATTATTTAATTTTCTGCTATTGTGGACAAAAGTATTATTTGGAATTAGCCCTTTAAAAAAATATGGTATTTAATATCCCCCTTAAAAAATATGGTAATTAATATCAAAGTTTCATAGTCAGGCCATGAAGAGGCTTTTAGATAACCTATGCTGACCTCTTCCTGTATATCACAGGTAGTACCAGAGACCATAATGAAAATATTTAATTCTTCTGGAAACTGCATGCCGTAAGCAGTGCAGTAAGCAAGAACAACAAATGCATTGGTAAACATCTGAGCTTTCTGTATTGTTCAGGTTGAATAGAATATATCCCAGTGGCCCAAGGAAAGTCTCTATTCTGTTCTGGAGGAAAGAATAAGGAAATCAACCAAAGGCCTTGCTCATCTCAAACAGGGGGAGTCTTTCCATATTGGAATGGTCTGATATGAATGTGTGAGCTGGTCACACATCAGTCAGGTATCTCAAAGGCAGATTCCTGCTGCAATTTTTGAACAGTGGGGCACTTCATCTTCTGTCTGCTTTGAACCTGTGGCTAGTCTCTGATGGCCCTTGGGAAGGCCTGCCCAAGTAGAGGAAACTGACCCTGCCAATATCTGGCTGAAGCCCTGGAGCATGAGATTTGGCCACACTGAATGTCGCAGTGTTACAAGCATGTGGAGGTCAAACCAGCCCGTTTTATTCTCCCCTTTTGGCACTTGCTAGATGGAGATAGGCAGGGAATGTCATAGATCATGAAGTATCAAAGCTAAAAGGACAGCAGCATCCCTGCAGCAGGGCCCCTCACAAATAGGCCATTGTTTGGGTTTGGTATTTTTTTTTCTCCCAGGAAGTAGAGGATAAAAATGTCTTAGATACTATAGTCTTTCTTAGAAGATTCCTTTTAGGGTCTTACAAAGTTTAAGATACATGCAGATAAAAGTAGGGATGAGTTTACGTAGATCTTGTTTTAACATACATAAGATACTTGAGAGACATTGTGTGGGGAGCTGCCCATTTAGTTTATCTCGGCAATTCTCACTACCAAATCTTAGTACAGCCTTGGGTATGAGTATGTCCTTCTGTGGAGCACAACCATGATTAATTAATGACACTAAGGACAGAACATAAAAGTGCTGCTCAGTGTTTCCATCTCAGACATTACTGAGTCAACTTCCTGGTGATATGGTCTTTCTAAATATTGTGGTTTTTATTGATAACAATAGTTTAATTTTCAACAGAAAGCAGCCTAAAAATAACAGGGCTATGCATGTGTGGGTTTGAGTGGGTTTCTAAGCATAATGGGTTTAGACATCTTGGATGGTGTTCGAAACACCATACAATCAATAAACATATTGAAATATCTTTCTATGCTCTCAGATATCCTTGTGACTTTTGCTAAACGAAGAAGATGGGGCTTATTAAAAAAAAAATTCTTGGCTTTTGAAGAAAATACATTATGTACTAGGTGTCTTTTTTTGTAGACATGAATGGAAGAACAAGGGCTAATGACAATATCAAAGAAAGCTAGAAGCATAAAAAAAAAAAGCTTAAATATTGGAGCTTAATGCTTTAAAGAGAAGTGGTGTCTCTCTGTTTCAATTGTCATCTTTTCATGACTGAATGCCTGGCAGGAAAATGTCTTAGAGTGACACATGGGGCCCAGTACAGAGGAAGTTCATGCCAGAGTTGTCCAAAGATGAGTAATACAAAATAACTCCCTAGCTTTAGCACTTTAGAAACACAGTATGCATAATTTTTTGTACTGTGCTGTTTTCCATTGTAACCCAAGACATGATTATAATATATCTTGACAGTATAATAGAAGCAATAGAAAATTGTTATTTTAATCCTCTGTTTAAGAGTCACTTGTTACATGTAACTTTGGTTCTTGGTTTCCCTTCAGAAGTAATGCATGAAGAAGGTAGAATAGTTCATGTTTCTACTGAAACAAAGCTGAAGCAGTTAGATAATTGTCACCCTGGTAGAAGATTTCATGTCTCTTTTGCATAATTCTGAGATCTGAATGCAAAATAGAGTAAGCAAATGATCAGCTGTCATTATTATGGTATCTTTGAGAGGCTAAAAAAAATACCCTCGATTCATTTATATATCTTCATCCTGTGACTGCTATAAATGAAGATAGTTAATTCTTCTGTCAGTAATCCTACTGCAACTCCAAAAGCAGAAGCACTGCAAACACTGTAAATGGAATTTCACAGGGACAGAGAGGCAACAGCACAATGTCCCACACAATAGGCCTCTTGGTGAACTGAAAGAGCTGTCACTTGTAATTTATTGAGTGAAGCACACAATAGTTTTGGAGCCAAGAGGATATTTTTTTAATATAGCTTTAATGATGCTGTATCATCCTTCATAAAACCTTACCATTCACAATGTGCCACATAAGCTTCTGGCACTGAAGGGAAGGTGAAGAGGAAAGGTAACACAATTTGTACCTCCTATACTGCATAGGGTATTTCTTGTATTACTTATTTTATTGTCGTTTTTCATTGTCTGTATTATTTTTTATTTGCTGTGTCACTGAGAGTAAATTCCCCTTTCCCTTTGTCATGCATCTTTATTGATCTTATATTTCTAGTAGTAACACATGAATATAGCCATAAATTATTGAAAAACAAGATTTTTAACAATGAAGTCGCTAAAAATGAGTCTGTCTACTTATATATTATAGGTATATATATATACTTATATATATACTTATCGTTATATATATATATATAAATTATATATATATATATACTTATATATACTTATAGTTCTTACACTCTGAATATATTTTTTAAATAAAAAAATATGCTAACCACATTCCAAAAAAGCAACACTCGGATTTTCTGCCTTAAGTCCTAAAAAGTTATGTGGCTTAGTCAGATAGCTTGGTAGATGAAAGAAAGAGAAAGGAGTATTGTCATCCAGGAAAATCTCAATGAATCACCTCCTCTCTTTGTGAGGACATATGTGGACATTATTATATATCTATGTAAAAGAGGAAGAGAAGAGCACAGAGAACTGCAAAAATTGTAAATCCCATTGGGAACAGGCTTATCCATATTTCCATATTTATTCATATTTCCTGGAGGCATGTGGCAACAAAAGACAGTCATGAAACTGAAGCAGATGCAGGAGCCAAGCACAAAACAAAGCCCAAACCCAACGTGGTATATACCTTGTGGGAGGGTTTATTTACAGGCACATTCCACCAAAAAATACATCACAGATCTAGAATGCCTCCATGTTATCACCACATGAATTTTCATCAGCTTCTGCTGGCCTTTATGTCACCAGCATTGCCCAGTTCCTCATGAACACCAAAATCCTCCTCCTCATTATAATTTTCTCATGAACCATAATTAGTTAAGGAGTAAATACTTATTAGTCAAGGAGTAAATAAGGGTAGTCCTTTGACTCTTCTCAGTTCTGAAGGTCCCAACTCAACCCTATTGTCCGTCTCTATAAACATAAAGACACAATATAATGTTATTTCTCCTGTGCTTGCCTGCTATTTTTTTTTTTATCTTCTTGCTCTTGAAGAGATGTACATTGTGTTATAGTTATTCCTTGGATTGAATTGTTGAAGAGCACAGCATTTATATTCCATCATTTTTTTATCTCTTAAGCCTGCTGTCTGACTCTTTTCCTCATTTTCAGGTTCAACAGACTTCTCAGGAAAACTCAGTTTTAACTTTTCAGTTGCAGTGTAATGCTCTGTTGAATTTTCATTGTTTGAAAATAAAAGTAAAGGAAATACTGACTGCCATACACAAATACAAAAATGATATTTTACCAAACATGATTAAGAATATTAGATCTATACATTAAATTATCATCATTTTTAAAGTATCCTTGATAATTACTATTAATAATAGCAGTAATAGTGTAATAAAAAACATGTATTCTAAGGACCCAAACAAGGCCATGCAGGATATCATGGTTAAGAACATGTCTCCTCAGCTGTTTTTTTCCATAGGAGTCAGACCAAAAGCAATTACATTGGCTTTTTTTTTTTTAAATGCATTATGCTATTTTTTGCATTCTGATATCCTCTTTGGCAGTTGTTCTGAGTAGGGATTGAGAGTTCAAAGGAAGACAGAGCTATTTTGTCAAAGCAGATCTTAGTGATGCAGAAGAATTTAAGAGTGAAATAGTTTTTCTTGCTGCTATGCTAATAAAGGTATACAAAGAAACTGTAGCGTGAAGCAGTCACACAGCTTTATGTTACCCTGTGATTATTGTGTTAAACTAATACTGCAAAGGGAAAGAAAAGGTGCCAGAACTGTTTAATCTTAGGGATCTTAACTGCTCACATTTTATATCTTGGTTAAATTGTTCTTCGGGCCAGAGTTTTATAGTGAGCAAACTTTGTAAACTTTGCAAAACTGTTTCAAGACTGCTGAGGCTTTGTGGGTGTGTGTATGTGTGCACATACAGACAGGTTTGCCTGTTTACATTTGTGTCAGTACTTCAAAGTGGAATTGATTTTAGGCAGAATATATTTGAGATAATTGAGTTGCCCTTTTTTTTCTGACATCTCCTTACTGGTCTGTAATTGCCCAATACTTTTCAGTTTGCAGCCTGAAGTGAAAATGTTGCTATAATGTGAAGGCTGTGTAAGTCCTCAGGTGGTAAGGACAGTTCTTCTGATAACAGGCCATATAATTTCATCTGGTAAATATATATTTAGACAATGCCTGATGGTTAAGTGCACCAGTGTACAAAAAAAAAAAAAAAAAAAAAGTCTTACCTATAATGGTTAATTCATCTCACTTAAACATTTATTCTTTCACCTTTTCCTCAGCTCTTGGTTCTAGCCGTGCATTTCTCTGTTGGAGTAAATGGCTGTCTAATCTGAGGAGTCTGTTCATGTGTAGCTACTTATAAACCATAATCAGGTCACATCTTAACCTTCTCTTTGATAAAATAAATAGATTAAGTGATTAAGCTTTTCATTCTGAGGCACATTTCCAAGCCTTGACTAATACTATTTAGCTGTTCTCTGAACTGTTTCCAAATAGTCAGATTCACATTATAAAACTGATACTAGTACTAACCTCTTAATTTCAGTAAGAATCTAACTAATATTGTGTGCAGTACAAGCATTGCCTCAGTGTATGTGTAAGCTAGAATGGCTTCAGTTGCAGCATCTGCAGATGCTCCTCTTGTTTGGGTTATTAACCACAGTCACAGCAGTCTCTTGCAATTCATATCTCTCTCTGATATGTCCCTGCCATAACTCTGCCCCTTGTGCTTTGCCCATGAAGATGTGACTTTGCATTTGGCAGTGGTCCAGATTTTTCTCATAAACATAAAGACACAATATAATGTTATTTCTCCTGTGCTTGCCTGCTATTTTTTTTACAGAATGTGTCTGTATACAGTAGTTGATTCAATCCATTTTCTCTGGGAGGTAAAACCATGCCATAACAGTGGAGGCACTCTAGTTGCTGGGTAGTATTAGCAAATTGATTCCATTAACTCTGAAGTGCTGGAAGTCCTGTGTGTGGTCTAAGCAAGTAGGGTCCAAGAGAAGCCCTTTTAATTATCAGGTTTGGGAGATAGCTGAAGCCATTTTTATATTTAAAGCAAACTGAAATACAAGACTAGTCTCCACAATGCAAAGTTCTCATCCTTAACTTAAATGATTTTGTAGTTTGCTAAACAGCAATTCTGCCTGAAGTTCAGCAACAGCAGAGGAAGTTTGCAGATGTCTGAATATTCAGAAGCTGAAGTGACATGATTCATTGACCTCATTCTGCTCCCAGTGAGTTGTGCTCAGCTTTAGAGAAGCTCATTGTGGTCAATGGCAAAGGCAGTTCATCAGGCTCACATGGAGCACCCACACATGATGATTTACCCTGCTGAGGAGCACATATTGAATCTTACACCCTCAGTGGATTCACTTCGAGCCAGCTCTTGTGTCTCTGCCATGCACATTAGACCCTTAGGCTCTTTTGAAGATCCAACCTGTGCTGTAATTGGAGAATAAGAAGTTTCTCCTGATACCTATGCAATGTCAAGTCCTTCAAACCTATTTTAAAATGTTCAGTGATCATTAAAATAGTCTTTTTGAATACTTAATCTTGATGCAGGGTGGGCAAATAGGCATCTATACGTATGTTCACATGCAAATATTTCCATGCATAAATACACAGGTGCATTCAGTGCAAGTTCTGCAAAAGCAACTGCTTTTATAGCCAGGTGTGTACCAGGCTTCACTGATCCATCATAATGCCAGTGAGTTCCATGGACAGCCTTTTGTGGGGCTGTTGTTGTCATAGCACTGTGATTATGCTGTATTTGATATTCTTGGTGTGGGCAGAGGTGACAATGACTTTGAAGTAAACACTTAACAGTGTTTAGTCAGCTGTGTATTAAATATTATGTATCATCATACCTTATTGTTTGGAGATTTACATTCTTGCTGGTACTAACATGCAGTGGCTTGGCTTTAAATGAAGATACAAGTAAACAAAGCATGTTTTGTACCAAAGTATCAAAGACCAGATTGTGAATGAGAATATTTGTTTAATTTTAATTTGTTGGAGTAGGAGAAAGTTTAACAATTACAGTAGACTAGCATTAACAATTAATAGACTAATAGACTAGTTTAACAATTATAGTAGACTAGGTAACAAGTTGTGAAGTTGTTGGTATAAATTGTAGAAATTGGTGAAACTGGGATGGAACTAAATTTATTGATTTGTTCAAATTTAACTATCTTGCAGAATTGAGGTATGGGACTTTCTCTCCTTGTTTACAGGGTTAAAACCAGAGCCAGCAGAGTTCCTCATCATCCTAATTGAAGGATTTGTTTGTGTTACAGTGGAATTCCTCTAGTTTTTCCTCAATTAGAATGAAGGATAAATTTTCAGTTACATAGTAGCGGGGAAATTTGAATACAGGTAGAATGATCTACGCATCATCTCAATTTGGATGGAAGACATGATATTTTTTTTAAATTACTAGTGAGTGTACTTAATCTCCTGTGTGAAAGACTGATTTTCTGAACTATAATGTGGCTGTCTTTTCTAGTCTCTTACTGAAAACTTTAATCCACTCTCAGGGAATCTAGTGTGATGTAGCTAAGTGAAACATTGAAATTTTGAAGAAACAGAACTGTTTTCTGTGTTGATTAACTGAAAGCATAAAATTTTACTAATTTCTGCCAGTCAGCCCTGGAGCCAGGCTGTGGCTTCCCTTGTGGCTTTTGAAGGTGGACGATGGCTGCTTTTAGACCCAGATTTTGGACCAGACCAAACTGCATGTGGATAGAGAAGGGCCAGATGAATCTGAAAGTAACATTTTCTGCAGTGTTTTGAAAGATCATATGTTTTCTATGCATTTTTTTTAACCTGTAGTAATTTTGAGTTTAATTTTTCCAGACCAGTAAAAATTTGGTTTTAAAAATATGTATGTGTTGCCTCTGGAGGAGTTGATCTGTCTCTGCAAAAGAGATACACCCCCTTTATGATACTAGCTTCTATCATTTGAGGCTTGTGCCCTTGAAGTGATACTGGTGAGGGGAGAGCTGCTGGGGAGTTCACAAATACAAGTAGTGTCTGAAGCTGTAGGCTTGGCTTCATTTGTATTTCAGTTTGTTTTGGCTGATGAAGTGAGTCTCCTCAAGAAGGTTTAGCATCTTTCACTTCTGAGGTGTGCTGGCTTTTGGAGTAAAAGACTAAGATGGCCAAAGACTCTCTGTCCTCATCCCTCTCTCACAAAATTACATTGTATGTGAGTGAGAAAGGAAATACTACCCTTCAAACACAGCGAAATTGACAGAAGCAGAAAATAAAACCCCAAACTGTTTCTGCTTGGGAAACTAAGCTAATTATAATGCAAGTGTATATAGTCAAGGATAAGCTTCTGAATAATATGTCTAAGACAGACTGCTTTCAAAATTATTGTGCAGTCCTGCAAACCCCCTTTTCCATGGCAGCATGTCCAGAAAAACATGTACCAGGTGTTAACACTTTGTTCTGATCCTCAGCTATGTACCACACTTCTTCTGACAAAGGTTTCTATTACAGTATTGCATCCTGAAGGAATGTGCTCTCTTCCACTGAGGATAAGGTCCGTGTTAAATAGATGATAACGTTTACAGGAATAGATTTTTATCGCTGTGTTCATTAGTCATGCAGACGTATCGAAGTCTTTCCCCAATGGACAGTGGTGTGGTTTCTCTTCCTTCTCACCACCTAGGAATCAGCAAGGAAAACTTAGCTTTACAAACTCCTTGGATATACATTATGGAAAAAAAAAAAAAACCCAACTATTTCCATCAACTGTACTTAAACTCTTCTCAGAAAGTATGATCAGGTTTTTTTCCCATACTTTCTTGTTCTTAACATGACACCTTTTGCTTACTTTATCCTAAATATAGACTGAACTGTCATCATTGAACTATTTGTTCTGAGTAGCAGTACTGGAGAGAATGATAAGGCTGATTTGCATACAGATTTCTTGCTCTTTTTCTATAGTTCTGACAATTTACTTTGTGGACTGCATTTGAAATGTAAGCTTTCATAGGGTCCTTTATGAACCACCTGAACCTCTGGATTTGGTAAAGAAAAAAAATTCCACTCTTCCACAGCAAATTCTCTTCCTATGCTTAGTGGTAAAAAAGTATCTATGAAATACTTGAATAATACCCTGTTATGCAAATTATAAACACCAATCTCTTATGTAAATATCTTTTCTAGAAGAAAAAGGGCATTTTGAAATTAAAAAATGTGTGAAATAAAAGAATAATCCACTAAGTCTACTAGCTTTTATTTAAGCGTTGCTTGATTTATATAGGTTCTCTGTTAAGAACCTTTCCCTTTTGGTAATCGTGCTCACAATAGTGAGATTTTCTAACTTTACTGATAAAAGGGATAGAGCTTTTTTTTTTTTTTTTTTTTTTTTTTTTTTTTTTTTTTTTTTTTATGTGCAACCTAAGGCTAGTGTTCTTCGACTACTACATGCCAATGATAGTAGCAGTAGTACTTTAAGTGATGATGGCAGCTCTGAAGGTTATCAGGTGCTTCAGTAACATAGAGAAGAAATAGTGAACCATCTCTTTTCCTTTATGCTTTGATATATTGCTGCCAAGTTTTAACACAGTGTCCCTGAATACTGTTTTCATTCTTATTTTGAAACATTAAGATCTGTAGAACCAAGTAAGTGTAGTAACAGTAAGAATATTTGGAAAATTTTATTCAGATTTTATTTGGCTTTTGGCACAAGGCAAAGTCTATATGCTTTGGTATGAAAGGTGTTCTTACGTACTCTTAATTATTATAATTTTTTTTTGCATCATTCAAGGGGATTCATAGTGCATGATGTTTAACCATAGAGGTCTTACTCTAGAACTTTATTCTCTGTAGAATTACTTAGGCCTTTTCCACATGTTCTCTTCTAGAAATCAGGGAGCTAAGTAGTGCACTGCCCTGAGATTAATCCCTTATCCAAACCACAAATGCTGTTCTGCTTCTCTCACTAAATGGAGAGAAGGCACGGGACATGTTGTAGAGATCTGCAGGTGAGACTTCCTTGCTGTGTTTGCTTGTTGCTGTTGGTTGTTCATGCAGAGAAGTGGAGCCATGGTGGTACCATGGTTTGCCTGACCATACCAACTGGCACACAGGGCAAGTAGGACCATGTCAGGCTCACCTGCTTCTGCACATGCTGCAGAGAGCCAAGGCAGAACCATTACATGGCACCTTTAGTTACAGCTATGGCTCTGCCTCATCCTTTCCCCCTTCTCTTTTCCCCTGTCTTTTCTTATGGAGCAATTTTGATTATTCTTAAGTAAGTCTAACACTAAAGCTGAAGAGTTAAATAACACCAGTTTTATTTGCTATTATCCCAGCATATCTTTATTGGAATTGAGAGTTATGTTTTCATAGTCTCTGCTGTCTGTAGTTGTATGGTGGCAAGGATCAAGGATGATAATCACCATTTCCCCGGGTACACAGTAGGGTTTGTTAGAGAGAGGTGCTGTTATGGTGTGGTGAAAGTTGAGAAATGCTGGGAAATCATTGTGTTCTGAAGGATAAAGTATCACTTCATAAGTTGACAGCAGTTCATTGATAATCATCTATTTATTTATTAATCAGAAGATGAGCAGTTACATGATCGATCTAAGAGCAGGCATAGAAGAGGGGAAGTTTGAATTTGTCAATATCCAGGACTCCAGGGTGTGGCTTAATATGAATTATGTTCTCATTGTGATGTGCTAGAGGCAAATACTGCAGAAGTACAAAAGTCGTTATCAGAATCTGTTTTACTGTAATGCTTCAATAAAATGTGGCAATCCATGCAACCTGTGATATCCTTCTGAAGACAGAATATGGTCCTAAGACTATGTATGCATCTTGGGTTTAGATGTCACAAACTATTTGAGCTTCTGATTACACTGGGTGTAATCATATCCTTTTTGATGTGTGTGCATGTGGACATACAGTTTACATTTACTGGGGAACAGAGTATGCTCTCCTTGCTGCACACATTTGGTTGTTGGTATGTTAATGGAAGCCTTTGTAGAAATCGAGTGGAAATTATGAGTCAGCTTCCTTTCTTTCCCTCTATATACCTTGTACAATTGTAAGGAAGGTATGTTACTGTTTAGTAGAGTGCTCTTCAGAATCGACATTCCCTAGCATATAGCTTCTTCCTGTCCTTGCTGCAGTGTAAATTACTTTATCAGATTATCAGAAGGAGGATGGAGGAAATAAATTAGTAATGAAACAGTTAAGCAATGACTTCTGAAGTGTTATTCTCTTACTTGTGTCTGTAAAATGTAGAAGTTGTAGTCCCCATTCTGTAACACCATATGCAATGACACTTACTGGACCTCTAATTTAGCCTACAAAAGGGAGAAGAAAGCTTTCTGCCCTTGTAAAATGCTTTATTATTTAGTCACAGCTGACTTCTATACCTCAGGTGATGATCTTGTAGGTGTCAAGGTGTATTTCTGACATGTATAGATATTAAGATTTGTACTTGTGACCTAAGGACTCTTCTTTCTTTATCAGCTGAGAGGTGTTAATACACCACATACGAATCACCTTAATTAAAATATGGTGCCCAATTAGTATTTAAAGAAGCAAAGAACAAAAAATATCCTTGTAAAAAACATTATTCAAATTGCTCCTTTTATGACTAAACCAAATCCTTCTTCCAGCTCTGTGCATCAGGATTAATTGTAATCTGTGTGGAAAACCACTGCAGGAGTTGAGCAGAGCCTGAAGCACCTGAAGCACCTCAGATTCATTGTCTTTGATGCTCAACTTCTGACAGAACAAGTCGGTCAAAAATACTGCTTTCTGTGCTAATGAAAAATATTTTACAATGCATCTGGAGATAGATTCACTAGAGACTTTCTCCTCAGCTTGTTACTTAGAGTTGAAATCATCATTAACATCATAGGAAACATATCATATTTTTCCTGAGGAAAGGACAACCTGAGGTAGAACAAATATGATTACTGAGGCAGTCTCATCTATCCAGTTCTCACATGGAAGAAGTTTGAAGATAGGGCCAAAGCCAAAGTGATTTTTTATACTACAAACTTTACATGAAGGAAGAGGCTTCCTGCGTATCTGTGTTCTCATTCTTCATTTTCATTTAGAAAACTATTATCTATTAAATCACAAAAGAATGTAACTGATACATTGATACTTCCATCTAAATCAATCAGCTGGACAGGGATGTCTGTGACAGAGTTTTCTGTCATACAGAGAATCTTTTTTTTGGTGATGACAAAGCCATAGAGCAAAAACCACAAAGGAACTTATCTTTCCACTTTCTGTGCTTTGCTTGTCACTGGGATAAGTGTAGCTTTCATCTGCTGTTGGCATTTCTGGTGAATGCTAAAGTTGTTCTTATTTTCCTTGTCATTTCTGTCTTGAAACATGCTTACTGAAGGGGAAACAAGAGCCAACCCAAAAAAAGCCTGTACGAATGCATACAGAATGCAGACATAAAAAACCTGTAATGTAAGTAAATACAAAATGTGACTGGGGGGGAGTTTGATGATGTAGCAGTTACAGGTACAATGAGTCTTCCACTATTTTTACTGTTCATACATAACCTTTATCATTAATTGGAAATGGTTTATAGACATCAGTAATTGTAAACCAGATTGTAAGCTCTTTATTCTTAGTTGTTGAATAGGAAGTCATTCAGTTGAGTGAGTTTATTGAATGAGCTCTTGAGAAGTAGAGGTTGGGAAACAGACTTGAGAAAACAGTAACAGACATAAAATAAATAATAATTTTCATTGTGTAATATTGATGGTTTTCAAAGGAGTTTATTTAAAAACAGAACATGTGTTCTTTTAAATCAGCATGTCTTTGGGGTTTTTGTTTCTTTTTCTATTCTTTTTTTTTTTTTATGGCTAAACAATTCAACTGAAAACCAGATAGGCAACCTTTAGAGATTGGGTGGGGAGGGTTTGCCAACAGTAAAGGACACTTCAAGGTATAGATACTTTCCATAAAGTAAAAAAACTTTGTATGAGCAAGGAGCACGCCAAAGAAAAATAAAACTCTGATCATGAAAACTGCTGTGCTGTAGTTCTATGTAATATCAAGCAGGAGAGATCTGTTTTGCACATTCTCCCCTAACAGCTACAAAAAAACTTGGTTCTTTCATCAGGGGGTTAAAGTAGGACCTGTCTTCCTGTTCTGGTAAGAAAAGTTTTATCCACCCTTAGTTGTTCAGGGAAATACATCACAAGAAAGAGATTATTCACAGTTCTCCAATACTTCTATTACATTTCCTTTTAAAAATTTTTCTTTTTATTTTCTCTGTTCATCCAGTGTTAAGAGAACATGGAACTTCAGGTGTCATCTTGTGAACTCCTGTATTTTTCCTGTCTTTCTGAGCCATTTTTTATTCATAAGTAAACTTGGGAAATCATTTGACTGAAAGAAATGGCACATTTTTCAATAAATGTGGTCATCAGCCAGGAAACAAAGTTCATTTTGTGTCATGACTAAATGCTGTATTCTCCAGAGTTCTGACTTATTTTAGATGTATAGTTATCTTAATGCATAGCCTGACTAAAGGATGGTTGTGGAAAGTGCTGCCTGACATTTTGGGTATGCCTTCAGCCCCAGTAATTGATAATTCACCATAGAGAAGATTATTCTCCACAAGAGTGTTTGACAGTTGATAAAGCAGAAATTTAGGAGAAGAAATTTTTAGTAATTTATGGATGTCCTTTACTGCATTGGTTGCCATTTCTTTTAAAGAAATGAAAAAAAAAAGGTGGAAAATTATAATTTATTTTCAGGTATGGGGCTCCAGACTTTTAGGAGTAAATTCTTACAGGGAGCAGGAGTAATTCCTTACAGAAGTTAAGATTCAAGGGCAATGATACCCACCTAATAATTCAGAGAAAATTATTACAATGTTGTAATGAGCTGAGAAATGAACTGTATTTCTTTTTGTTAAAAAAGTACTGGTTCTGTTTTGAGACTAGGATCAAGTAAGACAAGGGAAGTAGGAAAGGTGAGAGAGTGGATACTGATGGCTGAATGGGGCCAGCAGGTTGCTCAAATGGAACTATGAAGGAATCCTTTTAGCCTCCAATATTTTATTTTAGAAAAATGTTTCTGGCCTCGCTGTTACCATGAGATCTGTTCAGCTTTATGTATACATAGCCTTTGATGGACTTGAGAAAATGAGCACTCATACCATAGGAGAGAGTTTATAATCACTATGAATAATTGTTATTTAAAAGATTCTCTATTACAAGAATTTTTATTGCTTTCTGTTTCTTCTCGCAGAACCTGAAGTGAACCGAAGTGTATTTTATTCTAATATAATTTGTGACTTTTAATAGCTGATACTTGATTTCACCACCCTTTTGTTTTTAGTTAGAAATATTAAATACACAACTATAAAGCAACCAGAAAGTAACTAAATTAAAAGCTTGAAGTGATGGTTGATTTGAGACCTTAAATAATTCTTTATTCTACTTTGTTTTGGCTTTTTTTTCTCTGACTGACTGACATGATATATGGATTCAAGTGAACTTTTCTTGTTTTGATAGCTTGAATATGGTTTTACTGATCCAGTGTAACAGTGATACTGCTCTCTCTACAAAAAAAAACCCTCCAAAGACCTAGACATACACAAAACCCCAACAAACCCCTGCCCCCTGCAATCAAACAAACAAACAAAATCTCTACAATACAAAAATCATCGGAAAAATTCCCCAAACCAACCTCTCTGCAGCAGCCCTCTGTATAACTCTGTCTTTCCTGGTGTCAGAGGTGGGATCGTGAAGAACAGGGTGGCTTGGACAATGAAAGAGCAGCACAGAGAACTTCCTGGGCTGTCACTCGGCATTCAGCTAAGCTATCCTGCACTGCACAGATCTTCTGGGAGTGGGCACAATGCCTGCCTTTTTTCCACTGGCTGCCAGGCTTGTGTGATAGTGGCAGCAGAGCCCTCCTTCCTGGGGCTGCTCTCATAGCTGGTGGGAGGGTTGGTCTCTGAAGTCCCTACCCCGTGCTGGCAGTTTTTGCTGTCCAGACGAGAAAGAGAAAAGTACAATTTGTGTTCTGCTGAAGGTGATTGTCATTCTTCTTGCTTCTCTCTTTGCCTGCTGTTTGCCAAGCTGCCTGGACCCAATCCAATGTTTCATGAGCTGCAATGGGATGGAGCTTCTTAGTCTGGCTTTTTCCTTTTGCATCTTTTTGAAGTGTTTACCTGGGAAACTTAGAGAAACTCAAAGTCTTTAGATCAGCAAGGGTCAACAGACAACTGCTGAGGCCAGCCCTGGAGCCTCGTGGGGAGCTACTCTCAAGCTGTCTAGTTTCCCTTGACCATAGAAAAATTCTGAGAGATGAAGAGCTTGTTTAAAGAAAAACATATATTGCTGCTCAGTGGCAATTGTATCTGAAGGTCTGTGCTTTTCTGCAGTCACTCAGGATTGCACAGTGTCAAAAAATCTGTGTAATGAAACTTAGAGCTATTGAAGCAACAGGATAATTACTTCCAGAACCCAGATGACAAATGATCTCAGTGTAGACTCTTTTTGACTTCATTCCCTTTGCAGTGGATGAACACTCAAAAAATATTGCAGTAGTCCCTAAACCACCCATTCTCTCTGAAGGGAATGGTTAGAGGAATGGTATTTGGGAAGAGTACGGGGAAATAAAAGGTGATGGGAGATTATGACCAAGAAATGTGGAACAAAGTTTGGTTAATGCCTGGCTATCCAGGCTTTTTGATGTGGTTGGAAGGCAATGAAGGTACATGTACTTCTCTCCAGTCCACTTTGTAGCTAAGCTGGTGGAAAATAATTGGGAATCTGCAGCTAGTTCTCTGTATTGGTTTTGAAGGTGTAGTTAACAGCCATAGCCAGTGCTGTGGCAATTTAAGATATTGGAGTAGCACATCTGACAAAAGATTGGTGTTAAATGACAGTCTTTGATGGTCAGATATGAATGTAAATAAGGACTGGAATAAAAGAGCTCTCTCTTCTTGCCAGAGAAATATTCTGTGTATCTTGAAAAATTGCATTTGTAGCATCTTCACAGCATTTACTCCTTAAAATCTTACTTTTAAATTAATCTCTTTTAGCCTGTAATTTGATGTTCTGGTTAGTCTTTAAGTAACCTTTCAGTTCCTGGTTAGTGTAATCTACAGGAAAACATAAAATAAACTGAAATCTTGTAGATAACACTGTCTGGAAAACAGAAAACTGTCTTATACAGCATCTGGAATGATCTGTGCCCTCGAATTTATATGTGGAACAGAGTATAAATCAAAGCTATATGGAATTTTTCAGCAGAGCTAAACCAAAATGTCTGTAACAGAAAAGCTACCTGAATTCATCATGAGGTGCTAAAATCAAAGAAAGGTTTTATGGAAGAATTCTTTGTGAAAAAATCGAGAGTTAAGTATCAAAACTCTGCAAAACTCGAGTGTTTTCTTCAGCCTAATTAGGTTGCAGTTTCAGTGACTGAGGTATAATTTCTTGTTTAATGGAATGACATAAGAAAGGAAGAGGATTATGAATACAAGTTGAAAATCTCTTTTCAGTAACGTTATTGCCTTGTCAAGTAGCAAGACTGTATTTATCACACTTTCTCCTTAGAAATATTATCTGGGTGCTGAAAGGTACTGACTTAAAATTTTGCAGAAACAGACTTGACTAGCATTCTAATTAGGATGAATTGTGGCTATTTTTGTGAATAGGAGAGCTACTAAAACACATTTCCAACTGGAAATTAATTTTCTAAAAAATGTAGTTATTTATTTTAAGCTTGTTTTTATTTTGTAGAGGAGAAGCTTGTTGATACATTTGCTAGTTCATTTTGTCAACTCAAATTGGTAGCAACTCTGCTGTTTGAGTGTGGGATGGTATTTGTAGCTTTTCTTTGTTTTTCAAAAAGTAAGCAAGGAAAGATATGCAGATAGGTTTTGCTTTTTTTACTTTTTGTTGCAGGAGCAATTTTTTATTAGCTAATGGAAACATTTTGAGCATATTTTTTGGTAATTTAATAAACATTTAGAGTTCTTATCCCACTAGAAACTGAGAGACATTAATGAAATGTAATGTGACAGCTTAATGAAGCAATATCTACTTCACCTGCTAGTCATTTCTTTCCCCATAAAAAACATGGATAAGTCTCAGACTTGATTCAGTTTTTGACAGCAAGCTTTATTCCGTTGGCAGCATTTGCTTCAAAATATCAGAGAAAAGAAAGAATTGAGTATTATTTATGCTATGTACTAGCAAAGTTTTAAAGGAAAAATACTTGGCATAAGGCTTCACTTATTTTTTATTTTTGAAGCTCTTCACTAACAGACTTTGAGCATCAGAAGGACAAGATTTTTTACTGTGTTTCACAAAAAGGATGGAACAGGAATTAATTTCTGGCTTTTATTACCTCGGAGGTTGACTTGTGTTGATATAAATTCTGGATTCAGTTTGGTTTTGTTTTTTTTTTTTTTTTTTCCTTTTTTTGGATGGGTAATGTAATCAAAAGTCTGTAAAGTAGAATTTATGATTTCTAAATTACATGATTATTCCTTCACTCTGCAGCAGAGAAACCATTAGTTCTCAAGCATGCTCCATTATGTTATCAGTTGTGGGACTCTTTATCTATTGATAAAGCATGAGGTTTTGTTTGGTTTCCAGATACATAATACTTAGTTGGAATGTAGCACACTGTAGGCAGCAAACAAAGCATATGTTCCTGTACCTTTCCTGCACAATATGACTTCTGCAATGTCTGGAGGTGATTAAGAATATGGAAAACAAGTTCTCATGAATATGACCACATCTGTCTTTTTAACGAAATTCTCCTATGGGGTTTGAAATTCCAACATTCTGAGCTCCTTAGAAACCCTTTCGGTAACTGAAGGATTTCTCAGAACAATATTTAATGGGTTGTATTTAAAGAAAACATCATGTATTGTGGCAAAAGAGAAGGGAAATAGTGTCTCAAGTCATCAGCTACAGGAGCATTTTTTGGTTCCTTCCTCAATAAAATCGCTGGTGATTTTAACTGCAGTTTTCCTTTAAGCAGATAAAACCAATTGCATGATCTTTATTTTAGTTTTCTTTTCCAAAGGCCTAAGATTAAATATTTTTAAGTCCAAGTTCTCTTCATTTGTCTAGTGTATCTTAATCTGTGACACTCGAGTCAAGTGGAAGGTTCGTTTCTATCAGGGAATTAACTAGAGTATGAGACAGTGTTACAGTGATTAAATACTACTGTAGGTTCCTTCTCTTCCTGCTCTGGTGTATGTGTGCAAAATAAAGCTCTGCTTTACTTTAGTATTTTTATTTCCTTGTAGTCATAAGAGCTCTTGAATGGATGGATGTGCTGCAAATACTTTACATTATATCAGTCCTGAGTGGCCAGATACTCTCTTGAGAAAAACAACAGCTTGTTTGTCATGAGTTATGTACTCTGATGGCTCTGACATGGAAGGCCAGTGTTCTGCAGTACCACGGAACTAGCAGTCAAGTTCCAACATGAAATTCTGCTGTTATCTACCAGTTTTCTGCTGTTAACATTACCTATGTTTCTTTTGAGTTTTCAGTGAAAATTAGCTAGTCAAATAAGCTTATATTAGAAAACAGAAACCAAAACCAGCCCCTTGAGGTATTGTGGATTTTCTCCATGGATCCAGCTCCAGCATTTCACTGAGTGACAGAGCACATTGTCCCACAAGGAACCCCTTAGAGTGGGGAAGAGATTAATGTACAATTTTTGTGATTCTTCTGAATGCCAGGGTCCTGGTACCCATTCAAGACCAGCCAAAGTTTTTCTTGTGGTAGAGTTTAATACTGATAACATTAAATGGATTTTTTTGAATTTATTTTCTTAGACTGGTGTATAAAGGAGAACCACGTGAGACTGTGTGTCTGTCAGACTTTTTCACAAGGGCCTGGATGTGCCCTGAAAACATTCTTCTTTAATATAAGTGAGACTGGAGCTTCTGAGATTATTATTGGCCTTCATTGGTCTTTGATAACAGTACTTCTAAATAGTTTGTTGAAGGAAACAGTACATATTTTATAGTATTTAATAGTACAAAAGGTTAGGTTTCATGACATTTATTTGAAAAAATGGTAGCAACTTCAGCTTACATTTCCAATAAGGTGAGACACAAAGAACTGGTGCTTATAAATTTTTCACTAGGGAGAGAAAAGAAAACTCTATCAGTAGCTCAGTCAGCCTGGTGTGTATGCAGGGAAGGCCCGGGAGAAGCAGAAAGAGATGGCCAGATGTCAGCTTGGTGAGGAAATTTTTATCCATTTCTCTTCAGGTTATGTGCTGTTTCATGAGAGAATGAATGGTAAACATATGGAATAAGTTATGGGGAAGTTATTTTGAAGTAAAAAGCATGGATGAAGTCAAATGACACCTAGACTTCTTTCTAGAGAAAGGCAGTATTGAGGGATGTTGTGAGAAAACAGGATGGATGAATTAGCACCATCCTAAAGTAAGGAGATACTGAGAGCCAGGTGGCCTTTTAATCCTAATTTCTCTGTATCTTTTTTTTTTTTTTTTTTTTTTTTTTTTTAATTCCTTGAATACTTGTGTTCTGAAGTATCCATCTCCAGCCTGGTTCTAGGGAAGTAAAGTTAAAATATGGGTATTGTAATGTTGTTGGTTTGGTAACAACTGTATTACTATGGACAATAGAGTAGAGAACATTTTGCCACTAGTTCACGCTTTTGTGGTCTGTTGAGATGTCATGAGCTGTGATATTAGTTTCAAAATATGACAAAACTGACAAGTTAACGAGACAAAGGTTATCGTCCTTAGGCAACTGGAAGGAATTGCCCTTCACAAGTAGAGTACCATGCCGCATTAGGCACAGTGGTATAGGGAAGACTGTGCTGTATGGGATGGTTAACAAGAATGCTCAGTATGGTGATCAATTTATTACTCAAGGAGACAGTAGGGAACCATTTAAAAAGGCTGTTCCCTGTGTTATTTTGGTCCATTTCGAAGGCTACCTTTTTACATATTCCATCTCTTTCTTTCTCATCTTCACATAAATTGTTATTTTGGTCTGATCTTACTTTGTTGAATACAACTAAAAATAAACTTTCCTATCAATGTAATTTGCTCCTGAGATCATCCAGGACTTATGTCTTAATTGTGCTGTGTTGTAAATGTGATATGGTACAAATGAGAAAATATGATATATTCTCCTTTTGTGTTTGGGGACTATCTCTCCATGGTGCTATATGTTTCATGACTTAATTTTCAATAAAATTGTAGGGGGCTTAGTTTGGAATTAATGCCCTCACAGTCCTGTGCTCACTGCAGAATCAAAGAATTTATTTAGGTGTAGCTAAGTGAAAAAAGCTTCTTCACATTAACTGTTACAGTTACACAGTGTTCTGTTGTTCTGTATCATGGATCTCACATAAAAATTGTAGAAAAAAAATGTTTGTTTTGAATTAGTGCAAGGGGTATTGGAATCTGAACAGTTCATTATTGCTCTAATGTCTCTGGTTTTATTTTGCTTTTCTACCAGAAGCCTTTCTTAAACTGCAGTATTTACATTCAGTGCTTTAGCTCACAAAGGAAGACCCCCCACAGTAGGTGATCCTATCCTTGTCTGACTGTGCTTTTACACTGAAACGTATGAAATAAAAGCCTTAGTACAAACAGTACAAATAAATTCACTTAGTGTGCATTGTAAAATCAGTAAATTTATGTTTATACTTAAGTGCTAAAAGATCTCACTGTATAATTGTTTTGAAACAGAGTGAAGAAAACTTTATGTTCATGTGGACTACTGTATCTGGCCACTTCTCCCATCTGGCCTTCCTTCCTTCAGCCTCATACCCTCCAAGGGCCTTGCACAGTTGCTTTCCTTGCATGTAATCTGGCCCTTGAGCTTTATTATTTTAAATTTTTCTTCACTTACACAAGTCAAAATCTGGAATTCCACTTCCAGATGTTTTAGATCAAGAATGAGAGATAGGAATAACTTCCTAAAATTCAAGGGTGATTGTGTGAGATCTGTAAAGAGAGATCAGTGGTAGTGGAAAAATGCCAGCATCACACTGCTTTGTGAGCTGAAGCATCAAATTGTAATAGAGGGGGAAAGTAAGTTAGGTGTCAGAATGTGTTTAGTGTTTCTTTTTTGTTGGTACTAAGGCAGCAATAAAAGACGTAGTCTTACATGACAGTGGGAGAATCAGGAGTAGTATTTGGTGTTTGTTGACTAAAGAAAACAGGATTTTAATGTAAATATCTCTCCAGAAGGAGACACTAATTATGTGGGTCCTTGGAAGAGGAGTTCAGAAAAGCTTTGTTAATTGTTTCAATGCTGTTCATGCCAGAATCAACCATTTAAGCTGTTATTACCTTTCCCTTATTAGTAAAGCACTCCAAAACTCCTGATGAAATTACTCATTTACTGAAGGTGCTTAGAGGCTTCCTGTAGCCTACTGAGGTCATTTATGCAACTGATGGTGGCATCATGTTTGGGGATGCTGAAGGCACATTATCTGATCATGGACAGTGGGAGGGAGGATCAGATTCCCTCTCTTTCCCCGGAGGAGGTGGCAGCTGGGAGGAGGTTGCCAAAGGTCTGGTTGATTCGCTTCTCAGCTGACGGCAATGAGGTGCCTGGGGGAAGGTGAGTCTGTAGGAGAGAGCAAATGGAGGGCAGGAACAGCTTGTTCCTGCTGTACCTTCTCAGCCAGTGGGACTCGGATCCGCTGCTCCAAGGCCATGTGGCTTCAGAGTGTGAGCGTGAGGCAGCTGCTGAGGAGAGCATGGGCACAGCAGCACTGACAGCAGCACTGAGGCACAGCTCTGTCCAGCACAGACTGGACACTGCTCATCTACACTGCCTCGAAAATGGAAAGTAAAGTTAGCCACCCTCCAGGGAAATGTCCTCTAACCTTTGTAGTGGTTTAAGTACAAAATATTGTCCCTCTGCAGGTTTGGCCTTGGGAGAAGGCAGAGGTTGAGGTTGCACGTAGTTATTACAGTTCCTGCAGAACTGAGCTCTTATTCTGCTCAGCACCTGAGCAAGTAACAGCCCCAACCTCAATCAATTAATCCACTTTATATTTTTTTTTCCCGTAAAATAAACCAGGTGGCTTGATTCCCAGTTGCTTGGCTTTGATCATTAAACTATATGCCTTCTCAGACATATGAGTCTGAGTACCCTGTGATAGACAAGCCAAGTGGATCAATGGAGCTGTGTGTTTTCTTGAAGTTTTTGTTAAGGTGTGGGATAAAACACGACTTATTTTGAATTGAGAGAAAAAATATATTTCCCCTTCATAGCAATGAAGGAAATTGGTTGAGCACAGGTTTTCCTTCCAAAAGCACTCCTCCCGTACTTCATACTTTTGCCAGTTTCATGTGGAACTTCCTGAATTTCTCTCTCGCTACATGTATAATGTAATATATGCGTGGTACTGAAATGTGGCTAGAGTATTATCTTTACTAAAGATGAGCATGGCTGCCTCCATGAAACGATTGTAAGTACACTCCCTTTGCATTAAAAGCTTGTTCTTGTTCTATTAATGGTTATGTAAGCAGCACTAAAATATTGCCTCTCCCTGTCTAGACATCAAAATATGGGATTTGGAAACCTCATGCTAACACTGAAGTTTTAGAACGAGCTCAACACTTCCTACCTAATAAGTTGGTAACCTCTTTTTCTGATAGGTTTACCTTTCCCAGCCAGGGAGTAAGATCCTTTGAGCTCAAAGTGAAACTGCTTTCCTACTGCCTGCCTGCCTTCCTCTAGAAAGGGAAAATATTGCCAGTAGAGCAGCAGTTACATAATACCCTGTAGACAAAATAGTGGAGGCGGCACATTGTTCAGTAATCTGACGTGTTCCTTTGCCAAACAGTGTTTTCCATGAAAAAACTTGTTGGCATAAGGAACTTGATGTATCGTGTCACTTTATCCCTGTCTCTCCTTCCCCGTACGTATTAAATTTCTTACAAACAGGTGAAGTGATCTGAGTGAGATTAGCCAGTGTTCCAAGTTTGCTAAACAAAGAACTGGAAACAGCAGGAGTACTTTCAAGTGATGGTGATGACGGCTGGTGTAAATTTGGGATCAAAGCTAGTCTCATACTAAAAAAAAAAAAGTTTAATTATTATTCTGAAAGAAAGAGGAATGGAAAAGGATGCCTATTCTGGCATGCCCAAGATAATTAAATTAGATTCAAGCATACTTGCTTGCACATTAGGAAGTATTTCCCTAGCTTAGAGCACAGCAGGTGGTTCCTCCTGTCTTCTAAGTCACTTCCTTTGGATGTGTGGGCTTTGACAATATATTTTTGGAGAATAGCACTGACAAAAGGTAATACAATTCAGCAGCAGCTAGGTCTATGAAAATTGTAGGCATTCCAATGCTCCTTTTATTTCCTGTGGTCTTCTGTGTCGAACCGGCCCACTGCACTTCAGCTACTGAGTGCCACTTTCTCTGTGGACAGACATACTCAGCTGCTTGTGTCTTCCAAAGCAAAAGCCAGCTTTAAGTGATGTAACAGCACTGCATCTGTTTTAATAAAAGCAGCATGCTGTAAGTCCAGGATTTTTTTCAGGAAGCACGTGATCTTGATGAAAGACTGTAAATTACTGTCCAAAGCAAAGGCCTTAGTGAACACTCTGTCATAGAGTGATACAGTAGGACTGCATGGAGGAGGTCTTTGGAAAGTCGATAGAGCATCTGTCCCTCTGCGGATGTTGTTTCCTCATTTTTTCAAATGAATTTCATTTGCTGCTCTAAGAATGGCATTTACTTAGGATAATGCAGTATCTATTTAGGAAGTTCACATGCCAGCAACAGCCCTGTGATCATAAACAGCTCCTTGCTATGAAGTATTACTGCAGTGGTGGTAAACTCCTGTGCAGACCTGCCAATAAAATGAATAGAAGTGAATATCTTATGTAAAGCCTTAGAACACCTAGAAATGGGATGATGACATAACTCATCAGTAAGTCATTTTCCCTAGATACTGTTTGAAGTCAAATGATGGAATTTCTGTTTGAAGTAATGAGATCAGGAAAACAAGTGCTCTTCCTCAGGAAACAAATCAGTTGAGAGACTCCTGAAGAGAAATGCAAACCTTGTTTGCACCTTGGCCTTTTCCCTTACCACACAACAACCCCCATGTCCATTAGATATACCCATCAGCCAATCTAAACTTTTTGATGTCAAAATCTAATGCAGTTTTTTATATTTCCCTTTTAGGTGTTGAGCTCTTACCAGGCAAGGGTTGATTTTCTCTTCTTAAGCAGTAAGAGAGGAAATCTTCTTTGGCTTCCTTCATTAGGGAGTCATTCTCCATGAGGAGCTGGATGACCTTTTTCAGGCTTCAGCTGTGTGAAGAGTGTGGATCCCACCTTTCCACCTTGTTCTCTTCATTGCTTTGTTATGCTCAAAACCCCTTGTGTCATGTGGTATTTACCTTGAGCCCAGGCTCTATTCTTAACCAGGTTGAAGGATTTTAGTATTGTTAACTTAAATAAAGTAGTACATACAAGATTCCTCTTTCTAGAGATTATTTTGCAGGAGTTATTTCTTTTCATGAGCCCTTGCCTGAAGTAGAATTGCCTCAGAAATTCTCCAAGTTATGAGTAGACAAAAGCTGCAGAGACTAGAATTAAAATATTATCATATTTTTTTGTCATTTCACCTGATGCTCTACATGTGGCCAACATAAAAATCAAGCTAAGTGCTATTTATTTTTTATCTTTTCCCCCACAGATCTTGAATTGTAAAAGGTATCTCAAGTTCTCGGTTTTGTCTAGATTATTCACCTGAGTTTACAGATGATCCACCAGATTATTTTTGTGGGTTTCTTTTTTTTTTTTTAGGTTGAATTAATACTTCAAAGCTTGCTTTCCTTTGTGGCTTATTGGGCAATGAAGTATCACAATATGCATTCAAAGTAAGAATGAGTAGTTCTGTTTGACTAATCTCTGAGCTCTCAAAACTTTTCAAACAGATGGCATGAAATGAATTGCCAAAGCCTCTGCACTACTGCTGAGTGATGTAAATTATTTAATTGAACTCTGACAGCTTCCTAACCAAACCATAAACCTTACATTATGCACTAGGTATACATTTGGATTAAGATAAACTCATTTGTAAGTAATAATAAATGAAGAAGGATTCCCATATATGTTGCAGGAAGAGTTATAAAAACATACTGCTAATATTGTTTATAAACAAGACAAACAGTTGCTATTAGTGTACCATACTGAATGTAAGTGGTCCAACCTCAGGAAACTTGCTTAGTGCATGAGGGAAAGACTGTTTCTACCTGGACTCCAGCAAAGCCTTTGACACTGTCTCCCACAGCATTCTCCTGGAGAAGCTGGCAGCCCATGGCTTGGACAGGAGCACTCTTTGCTGGGTTAAGAAATGCCTGGAAGGCCGGGCACGGAGAGTGGTGGTGAACGGTGCTGCATCCAGCTGGCGGCCAGACACTTGTGGCGTCCCCCAGGGAACAGTGTTGGGCCCAGTCCTCTTAGACACCTTTATTGATGATCTTGATGAGGGGATTGAGTCCACCATTAGCCAATCTGCAGATGACACCAAGTTGGGGGAGAGAGCAGTCATCTGCTGGAGGATAGGAGAGCTCTGCAGAGGGACCTGGACAGGCTGGATCCATGGGCCAAATCCAACAGTATGAGATTTAACAAGACCAAGTGCCAGGTTCTGCACTTTGTCCTCAAAAAGCCTCTGCAGCACTACAGGCTGGGGACAGTGTGGCTGGACAGCAGCCAGATAGAAAGGGATCAGGGGGTGCTGATTGATAGCAACTGAACATCAGCCAGGGTGTGCACACGTGGCCAAGAAGGCCAAGGGCATCCTGGTCTGTGTCAGGGCTAGTGTGGCCAGCAGGAGCAGGGAGGTCATTCTCCCCCTGTACTCGGCACTGCTGAGGCTGCAGCTTGAGTGCTCAGTCCAATGCTGGGCCCCCCAAATTAGGAGGGATGTTGAGATGCTGGAGAGTCTCCAGAAAAAGGCAATAAAGGCTGGCAAAGGTCTGGAACACATGAGGGGCAGCTGAGGGAGCAGGGGTTGTTTAGCCTGGAGAAAGGAGGCTCAGGGGACACCTTTTCACTCTACAATTCTCTGAAAAGAGGCTGTAGCCGGGTGCGGGTCACTCTCTTCTCCCAGGCAACCAGCAACAGGACAAGAGGGCACAGCCTTAAGCTGTGCCAGGGGAAGTTTAGGTTGGATCTTAGGAAGAAAATCTTCACAGAAGGGGTGATTGGTCATTGGAATGGGCTGCCCAGGGAGGTGGTGGAGTCACCATCCCTGGAGGTGTTAATGAAAGATTGGATGTGGCACTCAATGCCATGGTCTGGTTGACATGGTGGTGTTCAGTCACAGGCAGGACTGATGATCACAAAAGTCTTTTCCAACCTAGCCGATCTTGTGATTCTGTGATTCTGATGAGGAGTGGCTGAGGGAGCTGAGGGTGTTTAGCCTGGAGGAAATGAGGCTCAGGGGTGACCTTACTGGTCTCTACAACTACCTCAGAGGAGGTTGTAGCAAGGTGGGGGTCAGGCTATTTTCAGAGAGGCACAGAATGTTTGGAGTTGGAAGGGACTTTTTGAGATCATCTAATCCAAGCCTCCTGCTAAAGCAGGTTCACCTAGAGCAGGTTGCACAGGATTGTGTCCAGGTGGATTTTGAATATTCATGAAGGAGAGTCTACATCCCCTCTTCTTTTGATCTCTTAACCTCTACTTTTCTCAACAAGAAGTAGGATAAGAGGAAATGACCTGAGCTTGCACCAGGGGAGGTTTAGATTAGATATTAGAAAAAATTTATTATTTAAAAAGGTTGTCAAGCACAACAGGAACAGGCTGCCCAGGGAAATGTTTCACACCTGTGAAGGTGTAGATGTGGTAGTTAGGGACATCATTTAGTGTTGGCCTTGGCAGGGCTGAGTTAATGGTTGGACTTAATCTCAAAGGTCTTTTCCAGCCTAAATGGTTCTATTATTCTAAGTTGATGCTATGTCAACAGTGACCTCTTTTTTTTTTTCCTAAGGTTTTTAAATTAGGTATAATAATGTCCTTCCCTTATGTAATCTGGTTTGTATTTATGTATTAAATAGATGAAAGTACAATAAGAATCTATTCCTGTAGGGGAGAAGATAGCTGTGTTAACTTGTTACATAACTGCCCCTATAGTCACTACAATGAACAGAAAAAGTAGTGAATATAAGTTAGAGGGTGCCTCTGTGTATGGCAAGGTGCAGTTTTCATGCTAAAAACAGTTGCTGAACATATAGACTTAAGCTTCTTTGCTGAACACTTTGGTAGAAATAGCTGCTTCTATATTTCTTGACAGGTAAGGAAATAAAACCTGAGAACAATATACATGAATTGGAGCTGGACTTTTTATAACCTTTGGATAATGGCTTTCAAAACCAGAAAAGCTTTTAATTCATACTGCTTAGTGAAGACTAATGTCACAAATGTCTAGCCTTTATTGGAGTTTGGTATTAGATACTGTGGCTTACCTTTACACAGAGATGTAGTTTGTTCAGAACATTCCTCTCTTTCTATAGCTACAGTGTTTTGTTTCTAAACGTGCTGTTCTGCCTTCTTTTCCAACAGTGCAACCTTAAAATGTTTTCAGCTCAATACCTGACTTCAGCTATCCTAGCAGATAACTAGAAGGCTGCACTTAATAAGGGAGGAGAAATGTAGCAGCAATCACAGTGCTGACACAAAGTAAATGAAGGGCACAGCTTTCTAGAAAATGGAGTCATGTAATAGCAAGAGAATTCGAAAGCAGTGGGGTATCCAGTCTGCAGAGCTCCCCTGAGACTTCTTCTTGGAGAAATGAGCACTTGGAGAGATGAGCACCCACTTCTAGCCACATTCATGAAGATTTTCCTTAAAATGCCAAAATGGAGGAAACTAATCTGAAAACATAGTTTATGAAATAAAAATAGAAGAATAAAATGCAGATTCAAAAAAGAACCTTCTAGAATCACTCAGATACAAGTCAAGCTATATCTGAAGAAATATGAATATTTCTTTAAGGTCAGAATTGACTTATATTTTCTCTTTTTGTCCTTGACTGAATGATATTTATATCTCACAAAGTATTTAAAAGATAAACAGAACAAATGCATGAAAATAGTTTTTTTAATCCGTCCATAATGTGTTCTCATGCTGTAGGATGAAAGAGGATAAAATTTAGATTCTACCAGGCTTTTTAACTGTGCAGCTTTGTTCCAACAAAATAGTCTTAGAGACAGATATTTCAAAGCATAAAATATGTATGTGCTCCCTAGCCTTTTTATTGAAACTCTTCTTTAGTTAGTGGATCAAAAAGCTTGTTACAGTTTCTAAGGATTGAGCATTAAAATGTAAATTGTTTTTAAAAACTATTTTTAATTGCTTGGTATTTCTCTGTAATGTTGCTTTCAAGCAACAACAAACGTTGAATACAGTTCCAGAATTGGCACATCAGAGAATCTGACATATACACTGCTGAAGCTAAACTAGGTTTAGTGGAGAAATGATTCTGATGCCTTGTTAAGTCTTCAAGTCAATAACATATGTATGGCAATCGTTGCATGCTGTCACAGGACAGTCAGGAAGGTCTGTTGTCTCTGAACAAAATAGTGACCCAAAATAGAGGGTGCCTTTGGTTGCTCACCTTCTTCCTAAGCTTTTTTGGTGGGTTTTTGGTTTTTTTCTCTTTTGTTTAGCCTCTGATGCTGTGTCACTATAAGTAAATCATTCCCTACAGAGGAAGAGAGAGAGAGAGCCTTCTGACAGAGTCCAGAGTCAGTTCCTCTTAAATGCAGTATAAAGCAGATTCTGGATACATTTTTTGTATTATTGTGAAGCTTCTAGAACTCATAAAATAGCTCTAATAGCTCTGGGTTCCCAAAATAGCTCTACTGTGAGACTGCAAGGTATTTGTTTGTTTTGTGGGCTAGGTGCCAGATTTTTTCTGCATAGAAATGCGTTTGGAGAACAATTTCACAGAGTTTCTTAGCCCTGACAGGACATTCTGTGCAAGACTGCAATCTACTCTCTCTCCAAATTTGTTAAAATGCTTTTTATTGACAATGAATTTATTTGCTGAATTTAGCAGAAGTAATTTGCTTTTGGTAAAAAGAAATGATCCTGTATCTCTCAAAAGACGAGCCCATCCACATACTTAGAGAGCAGTCACTTTCCACCGCTTGGATTGCCATCTTTTCCCAATAATGGCACTTCATGAGTTCTGCCCACCCTGTTCCAGGGAAACATGTTAATCCACTGTTGTACATATGCCTGACTGCAACTCCTTGAAGTTTTGGTTTGGCTCTTTAGCTGGAAGGCTGTAGGTAGCCTGTTGGCTGAGTTATTTGCAAGTTGTGTAAAACCAAGATCAGATTTGCTTCTTGTGTTGGCTGACATTGGGACTGCCTGAGCACCAGGAAGCACAGATGTCGCTCACCAGCAAAGAGTTGGGTGGTACTTAGGTTTTATTGTGGGGGAGGGAGGGGGAGAAGCTTGCCAAGGTTTTAGTTTCGAGGGAATACTTCTGAGTAACAAAGGGAAAATAGTGTGTCATGCAGGATTTAGTCTGTAATGTAATGCTGATTTCAGTTCTTCACTTTTTTCAACGCTAGTCATCTCTGGCACACCTCTAGAGATTGGCCCTTTTTAAATACAAATTATCTCTCAGGAAAGATAAAATTTCCTATACTAAAATCCTTTTTTCAGAATTAGTGGTTTCCTGTTCTGGTAGAAGTCCTCTTTTTCAGTCTTTGGAGTTTTTTGTCAGATGTGGAAATCTTATTAATGCTGAAGAAATGTTTGCAATAAAGAGAAAAATCTGAAAAGAGTGAGAATTTATTTCTCAGGAGGACCTAGCCTTTATCACCAGAAAACCACTGTTTGGTGGATCCTTTGCTGACTGTGGAGCTGTTTCTGTAAGCTTCCCTCTTTTTGCGGACTGACTGTCAGGTGCAGCAAAACATTGAAAGGGAAACCTCTCAAAGTGAGGAGGCAGCAAAGGTGGTGGATTAAGCGGTGTTTAATTGCCCTAATGCAAGTAAGGAGGGTATTTGGTACTTTGAGGTCTTTATACCTTCACATTCACATCACATCAGAAGTACCTTTTTCTGCAGTGGCCTTTGTCCGTGCTGTGCAAACAATAGTGACTGATACTTAATGCAGTTACAGAAAGATTGATGTAGTTATGGATGTCAGAGCTCAAAAAGTTCCACCTGGGGTTTGCAGACCCTGCTTCAGCCATGACGCAGCCAGAGAATACTGTGTCAGGAGTTGCTGAGGATGAGTTGAGTTGTGAAATTGGAGTCCTTTTATCAAAAATCCATCACATGCATCATGTGTTTTTGTGCTTCATGGGAAGACTCTAGTACCTCAGTACCTTGTGTCCTTGTTTTCATCTATTCAGCAGGCTGATAGATAAATTACATATTTTATATGATTAGTTTCTGGGAGATGTGCCATCTGTGCCTGTAAAATTTTTCTGTAATGATACTGTGAAAGAAAAAAATTAGTCAAAGGATGGGATGATATCAAAACAGGGTTTTTTAAGTAGTGGAAGAAACAGTGAGATGCAAAGATACGATGAAGGGGATTCAGTGAAAGCTGACCACCCAAACTGGGAAAGTCCAATCCTGCTTTTATAAATTTGACTAGTTGCCCTAAATGACCAAGTTCACCTCTCCATAAGTGCTTGTGTTGAACTATAATGAAGTATATAATTGACCTTATTCCACGCAGTCATCAAATTTTCTATTCCAGCAAATTCATTGAAAAGCAGTGTTACAGAAATTGCACTGTACATTTTCTAAAGGAGTATTTTTCATAAAATAAAAGTATCTGAAACCAATTTGGATATCTGGATTATCTTATTACTAAAAAACTCCAAAACTTAAGAACTTGGCATATAGTGATATGTAATATGATATTTGAAACATAAAATGAAAAAAGTCTCTTTTCATAAAATGTAGTACTTTGTTCTGTGTTTTTAAAAAAACACTAGGTATGGCAGTTTTGAGTTTTGTGCTTTCATCCTAGTATAAGCCTAAGCCACCCTCTGATCAAGTAGTTTGCCAAATATAGTTATGTTTCCATAATATTCTGGATGTGTGCCTAATCTCTTCTTCACATATGACTCCTGATTTTTACAGAGATTGACATCAAGAGGTGTTTCTGAAGTACGGGAATGTAACTGATACCCAAGTTTCTTCTTCATATGCTGTTGACATCCAGGTGAAGGGTCTATTTTAGTAATAATCCAAGACATTAGTTTCTTCTGCCTGTAATTGTGCACCTAGATGAATACAATGGCTCTCAATACCATCAGGGGTTCGTCAATTTTCAGTGTTTCTGTTACCAAGTGTTCAGATTTCGAGCTCATTTCTGGTCTACGATATTCAACAGCAGAGTGTTGTCCTTGGAAAATCTTCTACTCAGCTTGCTACGTGCAAGTCTGGTGACAGACTACTCGAGGTATATGTTGAAATGCATCAGCCTGTTTGAGATGGTAACTAATTCAACTTAATTTCTAAAGACTGAAATTGGTTAAATGACCAGTTTAGCTACAGAACTATCATTTGTTACAGAGAGTGAATAGAGTATTTTGCTACCCATTTTACTTAGGCTGTGAAAAGCTGACCCAGTTGACCCTACAGTAATTTGGCGACCTCAGAAATTACAAGAAAGTTCTTCATGCCTTTCTAAAGCTCTTACAAATACATGCTGCAATTTACTAATTTTCCCCTGCTCCCAACTTTAAAAAAATTAGGAAATGATTCTATACACTGGCTACTGCAGTTATAAAAGGTATTTTTTATTCTTTGGGTTTGTTTTTTTTTTTTTTTTGTTTGTTTGTTTGTTTGGGTTTTTTGTGGGTTTTTTTGTAGGGTTTTTTTTTTGTTTGTTTGTTTGTTTTTGTTTTTTTTTTTTTTTGGCTAATATGTGTGTTTAACCTTACAAAGGATTCTTCAAGAATACCATAAGCATTGTTTTCCTGATCTTGGAAAGTCCTCTTCCATGTCTGTCTGCTTCCTTTTGCCTTCATCACCCAGTACCTCATTCTCAACCCAAAATAATCACTCATTTGAGTGATGTTAGTTTTAAAAGCTCAGATGATATTGATAGAGAAAATAAACTTTCAAGTATAATTTCAATCTAGCATATTATTCTAGAAATTCAAATTGAAGTGTTAGTATTTCAATTGAATGTGACAAGGAAAGTATTTCTTTGTAACATTTATGAATAAATTACCACAATGGTAACACAAAAAACGAGAGATGAAGGAAAGTGTTCATTTACATTTCAGTAGCTAGAAGGGCAATATTTTAGTGGTTGCCTCATATGCCAGAAATGTGCCTTTTAATTTACTCTTAAGTGAACACAGATGAGTGGGATTTTTTTCACCACTAGTTTTCACAAATTTCTGAGGAGCATGGTTAAGTTTGAATGATGGACTTGTTACTTGCTGGGCTAATCAGTGCATAAAATCACTTCCAAAACTAAAAAGTAATTATGTGGGGTAGGATATGGAAGGAAAATAAAGTAGTAAAATAAAGTTAGGAAGCTGTTTGAAGATTAAAGCTGCAGATTAAACATTCATGAATAAATTATCAAAGGCTTATCTAATGGCTAAACCTTGGAAAAAGCTTGACAACACCCCTATGTCTGTTTTCTTGTTTGTCTAAAATGCTTACTTTATATAACTGTAGAAAGACTTTTTTGTTCAAGAGAAATCATTTAGTTTAAAAACATTCTGACTTTCTCCACAAGCGATTTCTGTCGTTTAAAGGAAATTTTTGTTTGTAAAAGCATACATCTGGCAAGTTTTCAGATGTGAGGCACAGGGCTCTGCAATTTTTTAAAGATTTTTTGTTGTTTCCCTTTCCAAAAGAGAGCACGATGTTTGTGTGTTACCTTCATCTGCTTGGGTTTTTATGAGGTAATTTAAATAAATTTCTTTTCTTCTGGTTTCTTAATTCTTCTGAGTACATTTATGGAGGGGTTCTGAGTCTTTATTATATGTAATACTCTGAGTTGATAGACACTGAAGTAGTCATGGGAGATCAATGAGGTGGCCACTGGGAGAGAATCACACCCCATGTTGACATATAAACTATAACATACTTATTTGGCAGGACAGATCCAGTAGGTGCAGCGATTCCTGTTCTACAGAAAGGCATGGATCACAAATCAGAGCTTCAGTCCTACACTTCAAACCTGTCCTGTGGCAGGGCAATGAGATACTCAGCAGTGTGTGGAGCAGAGCTCAGTGCTACATGCAGCAGTTGTTCTCAGACTGCAGATTCTACAAGGTATCTGAATTCCAGGCACTGCATTTCTCCCCTCTGACCACTCTGTGGGCCCTGGGACTATTGTCTTAATTTTTTATTGCTCTCTACATTAGATCATTGGTGCCGTCACATAGCCCCAGGCCAATCTCTCTGACTTCCTCCATCCTTGAGGCTAATTAGTGGTTGCTGCTGTGGTTTCTGTCACCCTCTGGCTGCCTGCCTATATGTGATATAAGAAACATTGCCTTTGTTATCCAGCACATGCTGGACTCATCTAGTCAGTTTGAGCCAGACACATTTGGTTAACTCTCATTTATTGAGGTGGTGCCTTGGGTATGTTAACACCAGCTGTTGTGTATTGTGTAAATCAGAATTCTGGGCAGAATATTAACTAGAGAGACTAATGGCAGCACCACAGTAAGGTGGTACAGGTGCCTGCTAGTTTGAATATTGTTATAAAGGGAGTGTTCTGCACTACCCACCTGTGGTTCTGCTCTCCCCATCCTATCCGTGCCAACTTCTGTGTTCTCATGTGGAAAGGAGCCACAGAGCTCAAGTAGTTGTGTGGTTGAAAATTGGATTTTCAAAGGTATTTTGTAGAAGCTTTTTTCTTCTCAAATGTCTTTGCCTGAAATACAGTACTTCCCCAGTAACTGAGTTTTGGCAAGATGGAAGGGTGCCTAAACCAATATTCTTTTATTTTAAGTTGGGTTTGTGTTTTTTAGTGACTTGGATAATTTCTTTAGTGATTTAAAATTTATTCTTTTTAGGTAGGGAGCAACTGTAAATTGGCTACAGAAGAAGAACCTGCAGAACATCAGAGAAGTAGCTACTAACTCAGTGGCACTTGGCTGAAATCCTTTTCTAGAGAGCAAGGCAGTATCTTTCAGTGCTGAATATGTCCGTACTTCCAGCTTATAAAGTTACTTTCTCAGGGACCTTCTTGCCTGTAGGCTGATACTTGTTCTAAGTGTGTAGCAATGATCTGAACACCACAGTATGCCTATCTTTTTCCTAACTCAATATAAAGGTATCATAATAGTTCCTGAATAAATATTTGAACTATATGATTTTATGGTAAAGAATCGTTTGGACATATTTCTACTAATCTTTAGTTTTTGATATTTAAGATGGTTTAGGAAAGAAGTGTAGAGTTTTTTGACCTTTTTTGCAGAATGTACAATGCAGTAAGTACCAGAAATCTTATTCAAGGAAACATATCTTCAAAATTGGTGGAAACTTGCCTAGAATAGAGCTGAATTTTTTTAGAGACAGAAATGCTGATTCAGATTCAGAGGGGAACTCTCAAAATCATGATTAGAATTTTTTTTCCTTCTGTACAGTAATATCTTAAGGGAAGAGAGAAAATTCAGACTTCTGATGTTAGTGGGGTTCTGTATCCAGCTCCTGTAATCCTTGTCTGTAGGCCTGTATAAATGTTTTCCTTTGCTTGCTTTGAGATGCTGAGGGAGCAAAGTACAGAGAGCCTCTAGGTCTTAACCACACATCCTGTACATGACAAATGAGCACGTAGGTTATTTCCATTTTGTCAGGAGATCTGTCCTGCACCTGTGCAAATGATGGCTTGGGAGGTGGATCCAGAGTAATGCACTGGGTCAGCACGTGGCAGTGGATCAGGCTGGTATTACTGAGGCAGCATGTCTGGATGTTTTGCAACACCTTTGTCTGCACTGCTGGTTCCATTTAGAGATATCAGTTCAAATTCTTTTCGGTGCTGAAAAGCTTTAAAAGTGACAAAAGTTTTGAGTAGTCCTGAGGGACCATATTGACTCCATGTATGGGACTCATACACTGAAAGGTTTCACAGAATTCAGGAATAATACCCACAGCATGAATCACTAATGCCATTGCTGAGTTGCTGGGATCCAGCCATGATTCCTGCATTTCTTGAATGTCGCCACTACATCAGCTTCTCAGGACATTTTGTCCAAACACCGGGAGGTTGACAGGCAGGTCCATGTTTGGCCTGCAGCATTACTTACACTCTGGTGCTGTCAGTGGTGAAACTGTATAGCGTGGACTCAGAGCTGACTATAGGTGACAGCAGGTGTTCCATTACTCACTGTCTGATAACTCTTTTCTTGCCTCAACCCCTGCTGACCAACACAATGCAACATACTATTCCACTGGACCTCTGATTGAATCTGTTTGTGGCACACAGATAATGCTCTCTAGGTGCCTGAAGAATGCTGGAGGGGCTTTTTACCAGCTCCTTGAAAGATCCATGAAGGTATTGTGATTTTCTGGTTTACTAAAACTGGATTCCCAAGCATGGAGCAGCAGCTGATGATGAACTAGTCCTAGTTTGCTCTTTTGCAGTATGTTGATCAAATATCTCAAGCTGCTTTGCTCACATCATATTTACCAGCATCATCCAGAGTCTGTGACAGTTGTGCCTGGGGCCTGGAGAGGTTTTACAAACAACCTAGAATAACAAAGCAAAAATCAATTAGGAATCTGGAATTGTCTCCTTCCATGATATTCTGGCCTCAGTGTGTGCAAACAGCACATCACATGGATGGTCTGCAATGAAGACTTCATAAAGGTAGCCCACTTTGAAATTTTTAGGGCTGTTGGTGCTGCACTCTGCAGACTTTGCAAAGACAGAAGAAGCAGCTTCTTGTCTTGTAGACATCACTCAGGTGATTTTAATGCCTGATAGTGTGACCCCTCTGAGCAGGATCTGTAGTGGAAAGTTATCACTTTACAGTATTTAAAATATTCACGGTTTATATATGTGCTTACCTTTGGGATAGCTGTTTGTAGTTAGTTATATTTGTAGAAACATAGATATTTATTTCTGAAAAGATATTAATACACAGTAATTTTCAGGGTTTTTTTTATATATGTTTCAATTCAAAGATTACAACAACAGGATTAAGAAATATGTACCAGTTTTTAATGAATCGAATCAAAACCCTCGAAGTTAACAAAAAACAGCCAGTCAAACAAACAAACAAAAAAACCCAACCAGTATATGCAGGTTTTATTTTTTCAACATTAAAATATTTTAAAAAATAAATTGTTCGGATGTTTCAATGTTAAGATCTACTTCTCAAAATTATATATTATTGCATTTTTTTTTTCCTATAAAATGTGCATCTCAATATTTACCACCTTTTCCACAGTGGATCATGTTTAAACAGTGAATTTTGGTTGGGGTGCAAGGCCCAGAGTGAATTCTTTCTTGTTCTTTATCCAGGACTGTTTTATAGACTATACCATATTGGTTATTTTCCCTGTTTTGTGAACCAGACAATGCTGAATGAAGATGCTATATCATTCATAGGAGCATTTTGGTTGAAAGGGACCTCCAAAGGTCATCTGGTTGAACACCCCTGCCATGTGCAGGGATATCTTGCAAGAGCAAGGCACCTTGCACTTTGGCTCTTTGGAATCTCATGAGGTTCCCAAGTACCCACTTCACAAGTTGGTCCAGGTACCTCTGAATGGCATCCAGTCCCTCAGGCATCTCAGTTCCACTGTCTGTGTTAATGATGAAGACATTGCAACCAGCTGCTTAATGTTCAAGTCCTTTTGTCCATTGTACAGAGTGTTACAAACCTTATTCAGAAACTGTAGGTTCAAGTATGTATATGGGCAGTTGTATTTTATTTATGGCACCTCAGATACTTTTTTTTATTTGTTGCATTAATAAGAGTAAGCATTGGGAAAACATCTTGGACCACACTGCATTCTGTGGTAGCTGAGTAACCAAAAGATATTTGGAAGCCAAAAGACTTCTTTCTAGTTGTGAATACAACTGGGAGCTATTGCTGTGAATGACTTCCGTCACTGTTTCAAATTTTAAAGGTCTTTTGCCCTAGTGGATGTAATATTTGATCTTTGATCTAATAAATGAAGTGGGATCCTGTTGAGGGGCCTGTTAAACGTAATGTGCCATTCTACTTGCATGCTCCTATTGCTGTTTTGTTAAGAGGGTTGGCTGTTCATATCTTGATTTTCTCAAATATATTGCACTGTAATAGTCTGTAAGTTTGTTTAGCACCTGTTCAGGATAAAGTGCTGGCAGGGTGCACAATAGAAATTGCTTTATAATGTGACCTATGAAAAGGCTGTAGAAACACATTACAGTGCTTTGAAATTGGCACAGTCCTGTGCCATTCCAGCTTGCTTCCAAGAAAAAAATACCATTGACTCTGGCAAGATAATGTGCCCAGATATGAAATCCATCACCTTAAACAATGAGAAGCTGACATAGCATTGTAATTGTACCAGTGTGGGCATTGTGCCCAGCTGCAGATGTCTTTAGAGTTCATTGCTTTAGACAGGAATAAAATCCCAGTCTGCACGTTTGCACGTGGCTGTTGTGGAGTTGGCATGAGCTCCTGAAGAAGAGAGCTGGCTAATGAGCAAATAGTTATGCCTCCTGTAGTGATAATGTTAAGTCACTGATGTGAAAACACACATAGCTATCTGGGCTTATACAAACTATTGCTCTGGAGCAGGTGATGTTGAGATGTGGCCTTTTCAAGTTCTTTTACTGCTTGGTAAATGATCCCTCTTATTAGCACTACTGAATTTTGAGAAGTAGATCTTGACATTGAAGTATCCAAACAATTTATTTTTTAAAAGATTTTAATGATGAAAAAAGAAAACCTGCACATACTGTTTTTGTTTGTTTGTTTGTTTGTTTGATTGGCTGGATTTTGTTTGAGGTTTTTGTTTTGATTCATTGAATACCAGTACATATTTCCTAATCCTGTTGTTGTAAGTTTTGAATTGAAACACATTCTAAAGACTGCTGTGATAAGGTAGAAACTGTACAATTTAATTTCAGAAATACACACAATGCTGTGAGGAGATTGAGTATTTTCAGGCTTGAAATGTGGAGTAGTGTATTAATAGCATGAGCATTCTAGATAGTAGGTGTTGGCCTTGCACTGACAGAAACAGTAATAAACATAGTAATGTAATATTATTCTCATATGTAATAATCCTATTAAACAAACCTTCCAGATACAGCTCATTATGATTTGTGAATACAAACCACTTAATCTCTTCTCTAATGTAATAGTTTGGATATTGGGGGAAGTAGGGACAATCCACATTGGAAAACAGAAGGTAGGTTAGATGCTTTTAATGTTTTTGCATATGATTTTGCAGTAGGTGGCTGATCTAAGAACTGATAGTAAATCTCGTATCTCCACATGCAAAGCATAGAAATTGTAAATACTGAGTGATGCATGTTCTAATTTGAGCTTTTAGCTTCTATATTTTTCCAATTCATGTGTTGATGATATGATCCTGAGAGCCAAAATAAGTGATTCCTGATAGAAGGATAATAACAAATTACTGCAAAGACATTAGGGGTACTGAAAAGTTTCATAATATTCACATATGAGCAGGATTCTGATTTAGATACCATTTTCAGTCTCAGTTTCTTTAGGCTGTGAAACTGAGTTTTTGTCTTGACGGAGAAGGTAGTTTGAACTCTGGTAAGAATTTTTGGTGTAGTCCTCAAAATGCTTTGTTGCTGTGCTGATGTGACAGTAACGTTACAGTTGTGTGCTTGTTGGATTTTCATTACTTTAATTAACAAACCCCAACAAGGAGCTACTAATTTTGAACACTACATATTATATCCTTTAATCAAAAATTGCCATTCTTCTGTCAGGTATTAACTGAAGAAGTTTTCAACATATGGTTTGACAATTGGGAAGACAAATTGACAGTTGCTTGCGATGCTGTACAAAATGTAAACATGGGTTAAGAAGGATTGCAACCCTCAATCTGACTTTTTTTGGTAATTCACTTATGTGACAACATCTTGAAATTGAAAAATTAATTACATAAAAAAAGCGTGAATGCCTATGCACGTCACTGCTATGGGATGTCTTGGCAATCTCATGCAAGGAAAAAGTATTGAGATAATGTTGGTCAACTGGCTAGCATTTTTATTTTTCAAGTATGCTGTGAGGACTGTCCAGATGCCCTTAGGTCTCATGGAAAGCAAAGAAGTATCTGGAAGATGGTTCTACACTGAGTAGCAAGCAAAAATGAGGTAGTCCAGAAAAATGAGACTGATCCTTACTATGAGTAGGTGCTGGCTGCAGGAGGCTGTGATGACTCTCTGGATTTCAGGCAGAGGGTGGAACAGAAACATCCTTGCATCTTTACTGTAATGAAAGATCACTTTGTCCTCCTGTATGCTGTTTTCTACCCTGTTTTGTCTGTATTTTGTCAAATATGTCTATATTTGTCTATATTCCTCCACTTCTTAGTGGAGGAATGATACATTTGTAGTCATGGCTAAAGTTTTCAGCTCTCCGTGATGTCTTAAAAACACAGCGATAAAGATTTTGCATTGCATGCTGAGCAAATTACTTGGGTACCAGTGCTAATTCAGTTCATCTTGATTTTCTGTATGATAAATTCACTGTGTGGGAGAACTGCACAACAGCATTGAACAAGCTCTTGGAGTTATTTATGCAATTTAGAAGACTTTGGGAGGTAATTTCATTAGTCCCCTGCTGATCCTGCTCTGAAAAATCTGTATTAGCCAGACAATATAAATACATGAAGATTTACACAAGCTCCACATACCTGCAGTTTTACTAGTGCTAGGACACTGTTTTCCATATTCAATCTGTTTCTTCAAGCAGAATTAATAACCTTGTTTTCCTCAAGTATTTACATAGATTGCATACGCATGCATACTTTAGCATAAAATAATTGGAATGCAAACTTCCTGATTATGAAGAAGAAATAATGACTTAATAGCCTTAACATCTATAGCAAAACGCTTCCGAGGAAATAAGTTTTTGCTGTGCATGGCAGTCTGAGAAATGAGGCAGCTACTTACGAATTTGTTGTCTCAGTGTTTCTTTTTTTTAGATCAAAGGTATCTATTTTTAACTTACTTTTTTTTTTTTTTTTCATTTATTGAATGGGGAAAGTTACATTACTGTGCTTCATAACAAGAACTCATTCTTATTTAAGATGGGCAGTGTACCAGTGGCCCTGCTAGTTGTGGTGCCAACAGCAACTGGATTTTACTTAAGCATTTTGTTCTCTAGATCTCAAGTGCTTAATAGAGGAAATTGTAATAACCTGTGTACTAAACACATGTTTTTGTCTTTTATTTTTTGGGTTTTATTTTTTGAGGAAAGTTTTCTTACATCTTGTTGTGCCTTAGAAGAAAGTAAAACATCTCACTGAAAGCCTGAATAATCAGAATCAGGGTTTGATCATAGGGTGCTAGTTGAATTTACTGGTTGTTCCATAAGTGAAGAAGCAATCTGTTTTGTTGGCTATTGTGATAATGAGAACCGAAAAGGCAGAAAGCTTCTCTCCCTCCTACCTTTCCCCACCAAATGTTTGATTTTAATAGGTAACAGGGTGTTAAACCACCAGACTCAGTATCTGGGTGTCAAAGTACTCTTCGTGGGGAATTCAGCAAGAGTTTCAAGAGCTTAAAAATAATAGGCCATCCCTATTGAACTCTGAGCCTCTAAGTGAATCTGTTTCAGATTTCTGTCTTCTCATCTCTCCTCATCGAAAAGCAGTTTTAATGGTACTTGTCTTACATCAGGAACTAATACAATTAATTTTGTTCCTTTCCACAGGAACTAATACAATTAATACAATCTTTCAAAAGGATAGATCAATAGTTAAAAGTCTGCCTTTATCAAATAAGTTGCCCTAATTTTAAATTGTTCATACAGTTGTTGCCTTTAAGATTTCTCATGACAGTTTCTGAATCTGTCTGTCATCTAATTAAATTAGGCTTCTTTAGACTAGAGACTCATATTCACTAATCATGAAATTTTTAGGGGATTTTATTGTGTGGACCACAGGAAGGGGCTGCCTCCTCTGGGTCTGCCAAACCTTGCTTCCTTTGCTGTGTGTGTTTGTGCACTGTAGCACTGTCTGCTTTGTGGCTGTATTTGAAAGGCCACAGCAAACAGGAGGCTTTCCAGTGCCTTTTCACATGGGTAGGCTTTTCGCTGATTGCATTCACTATCACTTTAACTAGGGTAGATATTTTAGTATTAATTCAGCACTGATGTTTGGGCTTTGATATTCAGCAGATGGTCATGACCTTGTAGTAACGTCTGAGAAATATTGCCAGAGCCCCTAGCATGCTTGCTTGTGAGTGGCATCGAGGAGTTAGTCTGTCTCTTTATCCAAGAGAAATTATTCCAATTGCTGTCTGGCTTGCCAAGTAGGTTTATATGCAAACTGTAACATGTTCCAAACATCATTGCCAAGTTAGTGTTTTGTTCAGGAACATATGAGTTCATGTCACTGATTTTGGGATCTAAGTAAAGCTGTAGCTTTTTTTTTTTTTTTTTTTTTTTTTTTTTTTTTTTTTTTTTTCTTTTTTTTTTTTTTTTTCCCTGCCTGAGACCTCTGTGCAGATGTTTTCCCAAGAAGAAGACTGGACACTTTCAGCAGGTCTGTGGCTCTTGCTAGGACATGACTCACTTCCTGACTCAGTCCTAAAGTTTAAACTTTAAAAGAAGATTCTTTGATTACTGCTTAACCTTGACAGGGGTTACAAGTGCAACTTCCCATTATATGATGAATATAGCATTTCCCTGCCTCTAGTAAAATGCAACACTTAGTCATAGCAAAGTGCTAATGTTTAACTTCTTGTAAGTTCTACTCTCAGGATATTTAGGTACAGCACCATATAAATTTATTAACTCTGGACAGCATTTTAGATGTAATGTAGAGCCTAGTGCTTTTCAACATCCCCTTCTTTTAAGGCTGTGTTAAGTCATGCTGTCCAGTTTCACTAAGAAAGATGTTTGTAAAAAGTAGTTTATTCCTTTTGTGACACATTGCATATGTCACATCTGGGCAGGTTAAGACTGTAACTCTTGCTCAAACATCTGTACAAGGAACAGCCTTCCATTATGGTCAGCTCCCTGAAGGTTCGGTTGTGATGCTGAGAGCCAGATTTTCAATAGTTTTGCACATTTCAGACTTGTTGCAGCTTGACTTGTAGGTAAAAAGCCATGATCTCATTGTTTCCAAGCTTGTTATGTGTTATTGCCATTTCACTTCCAATGTTACTGCAACTAGCTGGTGGTGGAAAACTGCAGTTGTGTTTTTTAGGTAGAAGACCAAGAGCAGATTACCCTATTTTGTAGTGAGAGGTGTTTCCTTTGCACTCATGGCTTACACTCATTCCCGCCCATGCATGGGTAAAAATTAGAAAAGTATGCTGCTATTTATGATTTGATTAACTTTATTGACTTCAGGCCCAACTTTTACTACATACCTAGTAGTAGGTATGTAAAAACTTTGTTAATGTCTTTATTTTACTTTCTGAAAATACTGTGAGTAAATTTTGCACCTAATCTTCCTACATAAATAGTAAGTTAGTGTAACTAGTGTGTTATTTATTATCTTATTTACAGAGCACCATATGTAAACTATTATATGTTAGAAGACAGTTAGTTTTGCAATATATTATGAAGAATATCCATGACATGCTTTTTGTTTGAAACTCTGCCAAATCTCAAGATGTTTCTTTCAAATTCAGCACTTGTCCAAGTAAAAGCCCCACAGCTTCAGGCAAGATTTGCCTCAGTCAAAGCTGATAAGACCCTCTGGAATTGCCTATAAAGTAGAAAGCTCTTCTGTCTGTGTACTTGACTCTGAGTGTATATTTGTGTGTCTGGCAGTCTAAAATGATAGCTCAACTCAATGTGCTTTGCTTGAGATGGAATTTTTTTACTTATTTATGCTGCTAGTTCATTTTCTTTGTACGGGTAAAGAATGAGCTATAGAAATTAATATGAACAGTCATTAGATTTTTGGAGTCTCTTATTATGTCACGGGAAGGATCTTGATAAAAGAAAAGGGCACAGGTTCCACCTGTGAAAAGGCAATAATAGAGTGGATTAAGTTCTTTAAGGTCAACGTGGGGTTACAGTTGGCTGACAAAGTTATAGCATTGGATGGTTTCCAAGCTACCGTAGATACAGCTGGTCTCAGAGAAGCAGCTGAGAGCATCCATTCTCTTGTGCTCCTTTCTGCAAGTTCTCCATATGTGGGATGTGTACTAAGATTTACATTTGTATGAGAACATTTTTGAAACTTAAAAACAATTGAAAAAAATAGAATGAAACAAGTCACTACAGTGGTATGAAAGACTTTTATGCATTAATTCTTTAATCTTACTCTGAGCCTAATGTAGTACAACTTCCCTTGGTTATCGTGTTAAATTATGAAAGAGACCTGCACAGCAAGAATAATCCAAGTTCTAGTTGTTTTGGCATCTGCTGGAGTCTTCTTTTATTGTCATTATGCATTGCACTCACATCTCAACCTGAAGTAATGTCCAGTGGCTGAAAGACAAGCTGCTATATTTCATGAGTGTAGTCTCATGAGAGTGTTTAAAGCATGGGAGATTGCCCTTTCTTTGAAGGCTTTTTGGTGGGGGGGAAAGTTTCCTATTGGAAATAATCGAGACTGAGGAGCAGGATGTAGCCCAGGATAATAAAAATATTTTACTGGTGTCTGTCAGGTTGAATATGCATCTCCTTGGAAACCAAAGCCTGTATTACTGCTAAAGTTCACAGGCAGCTGGAAGATGTAGATCAAAGTGAATATATTGCTTCCTCTTTATAATTTTTGGTCTTTTTTGATTGTGTACCTCCTGTGTTATATTCAGGCAAAATATTTGGAAGCATTTGTCTGCAGTTTGTTGTTTTCCCCTTCTATAGGTGAATGGTACATCATGAAAGGGATTTTTTTTTAGATTATACAGGAGAAACTGTTTGCAGTTCAGGAGTAAGTCAATCCAAGCACAATTTTTATTTATGTATTTATTTTTGCTTGTAAGCAATAATTGTGCTGCTTTGCTGCTGTTATGCAATAGAGACTTATTGAACCTTTTAAAACCACTTATTATTTTTTGTAATTAGAACTAACTTATGCAGCTGTCACTAAGCTCCTCGTCTGATGATATATTTATTATGTTAGAAATGAGAGGAGGCACGTGAGTAAGACTTTGAAAGGAATATGCACTGCTCAGGGTAGGGTTTTATGTTTAAATGGGTGATCAGCATGTGTGTGAGACCAAGATGATTGCAGTACCAGTGCCTGACTAGTTATGTGCTGCCTTTAATCCTGTGATATTGTGTTTCATTGTCTCCCAGTACACTACTGTCACAACTGAAATAAAAACCCTCTGAATTCAACGAACACTTTAATCTGTCATCATAATCACGAACTCTTGTCAATCATGGCTTAAAAGTTAAGCATGCGGATCAAATCTGCAGTAAGAGGAGACACCTGGACTCCACATTGTAAGTGGAGATAGTCCAGGATGCTAAAAATTGGTTTCATTTGCGTTGTGTAGTTTTAACTGAATACGGCGTTGATGTTGTTGTTCTTCGCCTTTAAAAACCTGGAAAGGTTACGTAATGACTTTTCAGGAGAAAAATTTTAGAATAGAATGAAAGTGATATGACAAATTATGTGATGGGAATTTTACTTATTTGTGGCAATACTTTGGATTTTAGGTTTGCTCTTGAGCTGAGAAGAAAAATCAGAATACATAGAAAAGTTGAATACCTTATAAAAATATCCCAAGTTTTACAAATGCACTAAAACTGAGACCATAGTCACTTCAAACCACTTTTGTTAATTAAAATCTGTACTTGCTAAAAATTGTAGCAAAACTCCCATTTTATAATGAGCATTCAGAGTAATCTCAATTGTGATCCTTAGATAATTTTATTTTCATTACTGCCAGTGAAAATAACATCACCAATTGTGATCAGTGTTGTGAGGACCTGACATATTGTTGTCAGCATTGCCTCTTCCCTGTCATTGTGAGACTGGGTTTTCAGTGGCTTACCTTTTTGCCAAAATGCTGCTGCAGTCTGTTGTTTTTTCTTTTCAAGCAGGACCAGATGTTTAAGAATGAAAGCTAAAGGAAATATATTCTGGCTTTACCTCTTTTTTTGTGAATTAGGTCTCACATAGCTGTAATTTGGAGTGAAAGACTGAGATTTAACCTTGGCTGATATCAGGTCTATGTGACCTTCTGCTATTGTCATGTGTGGTCAAAAGATGGCAACCCAACTTCCACAGAGTTAGAAGCCTTGGAAAAATCATTCTTTTCATATGCTAAATATATCCCATGTTTGTACTGAGGTGAGCTATCCCAGCTTTTCCAAAGCAAAACCAGCAGCCTGTGCTTCATCTACCAAGAGTTCCGAGAGTGTGTCTAATCCTGGTGTGGGTGCTTGAGCAGGACTTTTGTCCAGCTGTTGCACCTAGCTTGCTGCTGTACTGGGCCTGGCAGCTGAGAGGCACATGGCCAGCAAGGAAAAAGAATGCAAAAAAAAAGAGCAAAACAAGCAAACAAAATCAGATTGATGAAATGTGAAGGGAAAAGGACATGAGGAATGTGGTGGGAAGTTACAGCTGAAGGAATAAATTTTTTTAGGACTTGTGAGGAAGTAGAAAAAGCCTTTTTAAGTCTACCATGGTATGGGGATTTCAGGTCTTGTGTGGCCCACACATCTAAGCCTAATGATCATACTGCTGTGACATGGAAGAGGTGTCCTTTTTTCTTGAGGAGAGAAGAGATGTAAACACTTAGTTGGTTGAGGAAGCTTTGAGGCCATGGGTTTCCTCAGGTTAGAGTGAGCCTTCAGAGAAAGGAATGACCAAAGTCTCCCATGCACATGCAAGGCCATGAAAGGCTTAGATGAAAAATCACTCAGACACACAGGTAGCATTGAAGCCACAGCTGGGATGGATGGCTGCTCCCTGCTACTGCATGGAAAGGTAGCTGCCATTCACTGGGGTTGAGGGAGGTACTGACTGCCGTGGAGAAGTCCTCATTTCACAGCTACATGACCTGGAATGCTGCAGTCCTTCTCAGTCCTTACCTGAAGCTGGTGTTACTCTGTAAACAGCAGGGAAGGAATGACTCATTCTTGGTGATTATTATTTGACTCTCTACTTGAGCCCTGTTGCTTCCAAAGCACTGCATTTGAGAAGGCTAATGTGTTTGCATCGTTGTTTTAATTATTTATTGTTGTTCTAATTATTGTTGTTCTAATTGTTGTTCTAATTATTTATTATTTTCCTGATGGCAGAACTTTGACACTGAGATGTAACGTGACTTCCTAAAGCTGGATGGAGGATTAGCTTTTAAGGACTTCTGATTCTGAGGATTTTGCTTTTATATGACTGCAATTGTACCGTGTAGTTACTTTACCATCTGGCTGGCTGTGTGTCCTCAAAAGGAGTCTAAATTTCTTTCTAAAGTTAATTTAAATTCTGTTGAGGCTGAAGAATAATTTAATTCTGATACCTTATTTCTTATTTCATCCACGTTATTATCTGAAAAAGTTAAAGGAAGCTTACATAGTTTTTCTCAATATGACATGCTTTTTGCATCATAGGGCCAACTATTGACATGGCATGATAATAATATAATGGAATGGCCAATTGAAATGATAATACTTTCATGCCTTGCTAGTATAGAATAGCTATCCCTACACGGTTCAGCTGTCCCTCAGCAATATTTGTCAGCCAGGTGATAGCAGCTATTTCTGTGTTTGCAAGACGACCATGTGTGCTTGGAGTGTTATGTGTTCATTAAAATAGTTTAACAGCTTACCAATAAAATTTAGTCTGTAAGAACCATCAAACTGTTCCAGCTCAGGCTACTGGGATCCATTTCAAACTACTTAGGCAAAATAGATCATAATTATATCTGGATACAAATGCTGGGATCTGACGTGCATAATTTCATTGGTTGCCTTATAAATGTGAATCTTCACCTCTGACAGTATTTTAATTATCATTAGTTACTTGTGTTCTGCCACAGCTCTGTGAAGATGCAGTAACCTGTAAAAAATGCAAAGTTCAAGAATCCATTCTTTCTGCATGGTTAAGTCTTCCTAAAATGAGCTCACATAAGCAGTAGTGTTTCTTACCCCAGTCCTTCTACTATTGAACAAAAAAGAGAGAATGTCATTATGATTGAATTTTGGAACTGCAACACACTGTGAGACTTCGGTGATTCAGGAAAATTTTGATATATTTATGATTAGGTCAGTGAAGGCACTCCTAAAACTACAGCTGTGGCCAAGGACATGGCCAAAGCATTGGCATACAAAGAGATAAAGTTAAATGCAAAATTTGCTGTAGCTCTGTTAGGGAAACCAATGGTTCCACTTTTGCTGTTCCTACAGAACATGACAATAATATAAAAATGCAGAGAAAAAAACGGTGGGAGGAGGATTTGTAGACAGAGCAACTTGCTCACACACCTCTTACCTGTGTTAATAAGGTCATGTGTGGTATCTGTAGAAAGCAGATAACCCGCCTTATATTGTGGCTTTAAGAGAAGATACATGCGCCTGATATTTTATATAGTGTTTAATGAACTCAGGCTTCAGGTTGGGGTGGGAACTGGTAGCCAGCAGAGCGTCTAAAGGGGTATATCCATTAAGAACTCAAGCATCTAGCCCCAGGGAGCAGCACCAGAAGCATTCACAAAGTTCTCAGGCGGCTTCAACCCAAAGAATTATCTGAGGGGTTGGCAAGGAAGTTGTGGCTTCAGACATTTCAGAGCCTGAATCTGAAAAGAACCAAACAGGTGTAATATATTCATGCCAGAAAACTGTACCTGTGAGGAGTGCAGCTGGAGGGAGAGAGAAGTGGAAGTTGTGTGGTGTTTAGGGAATGCTCAAAACCCAGGATTACTATGAACTGTTGACTGTAACTGTTATAGAAGGAAAGCATCTTTGGATTTGCAGGTGAGATGGAAAACAGCTGGTTACGAGCGGTGTCCCTCACAGCTCCCTCTTGGAACTGGCTCTTTAGTATCTCTGTCAGTGGCATAGACAGCAAAATGTAGTGCACCCTCAGCAAACTTGCAGATGGCATGAGCTGAGCAGTGCAGCTGACACAACAGAAGGACAGGATGCCATCCAAGGGGACATGGACAAGCTGTAGAAGTGGGCCCACAAGAGCCACATGATGTTCAACAAGTCCAAGGGCAGAATGCTGTACCTGGGTCAGGGCAATCCCATTCTCATGTGAGTTGAGACCCAGAGAAGAACTCATTGAAAGCAACCCTGTGGAGAAGGACTTGGGGATTCTGGTGGATAAAAAGCTGGACGTGAGCTAACAGTGTGTGCTCACAGCCCAGAAACCCACCTGCCTCCTGGGCTGCATCACGAGAAACAAGGCCAGCAGAGTATGCTGTGGCCAGCACTGAGATCCCCGGCATAAGGATATGGATCTCTTGGGTTGCATCCAGAAGAGGCCACCAAGATGGTCAGAGGGCTAGAAACCCTCTCCTGAGAGGACAGGCTGAGAAAAGTGGGATTGTACAGCCTGGAGAAGAAAAGACTCTGTGGAGCCCCCATTGTAGCCTTTCAGTACATAAAGGGGGTTTATGAAAAAGAGGGAGAAAAGTTTTTATGCAGGCAGACAGTGCTAGGACAAAGGGCAACAGTTTTAAAGAAAAAGATGAGACTTAGATTAGATGTTAGAAAAAAAATTATTTACTGTGAGGGTGGTGGAACAGATTACCCAGAGAAGCTGCAGATGCTGCTTCTCTTCCAGTGTTCAAGGCCAGGTTGGATGGGGCCCTGAGCACCTGATTTAGTGGGTGGCATTCCTGCCCATGGCAGGGGGATTGGAACTAGATGATCTTTAAGTTTCCTTTCAAGCCCAACCTTTCTGTGATTCTGTGAAAATCTATATGTGTGTGTGGGCAGGTCTGGTTATTTTGCAGGGAACAATAATGGAATTCTTCCTCAGTGGCATCTGGTACTAGTGAAATTATGTTATGCTAGGTGTCTCTAATCAGGTGGTGTTTAGCATGTACAGAAATGGTACAAATATGACTTAGGGCAGTCAGATTGCTTTGCTGTGGGGATCAGACAGACTCAGTTTTGACATTTCCTCAGCCAAGTTGCATAGTAGGTTCTGACAGGTATCCAAGCCATGCAATGCAGTGGTGCTTCACGGTGAGCCAAATAGATGATGTACTGTGTGTGAAACAATGGATGTTATTTATCCAGCCAGGACTTGAAATGGTGTAGATAATTTTATGAGGTAGGAAGTTCAGGCAGGCTGTCACAGAGAGACTGAGGTACAAAGAAGACTGACATGTCAGGTGGAGTGGTTATGCAGAGTGTGAGGAAAGAGGAATCCAAGTTTTACATGAGTTAAAAAAGCTGAGAAAAGAGGGGAGAACAGAAAAGGCTGATGAAGCAGCCTGGAATAAATCCATGCAGAGTTTATATGAACATGCTCAGCTTTTGAGATAGAAATCTTCCCACTGATGGCAGTGCTGTGAGAAGGGACCACAGGGTGTCTGTTGCATGTCAGGTTGCCCAGGCAGACATCCACTGGGTGTGTGTTCAGCCCACTGGGATGTTTCGGTGCTGTTTGCTGGAGGTGGTGACCATCCTGACAGGTGGAGGCTGGCAGGATGGGGCACTCAGACAGCATTACCTGCAGCCACCACACTGCTCATGGCATGTGTATTTCATGGGAGGAGGTGTCAGGCTCAGCAGCTGCCGCTCTGCTCTGCTCCCTACCTGCAGAGCTGGTGCCCTGACAGCTCTGAGGCTGAGGTGCCAGTTTGCTGGGGAGGCTCTCCTCTCCCTATGAGCAGTGAGGGGTTGGCTCCCTTCAGTGCCCTGCTCCTTCCTGAGTCAATTTGACAGGCAGAAATGTGAAGTGGGATAAAATGATGACAGCTGGGTTGTACTTTGGAAGCGGAAAGGAAAAAGTTGGATCCATTTACAGTTTGGAGTGATGGAGCTTGAAATGCAACCAATAGCAGATATTTTACCAGTGTCAGAGTTGAATCAGAAAGGATGGTTTGGTTGTTATAGTTCAGCTGATTTCTGGATATTTTAATCCAGATGATTTCAGCAAGACTGACAGTTTCATGACTAACGATACTGAAGTAACTCTACTACCTTCAGCAACGTTGCTCAGGATTTATTCTGAGAATGTAGTTGTGTTAATTCATTTTTTCTGACTTGACAAGCAAAAGTTCTGTGTTCCTGTGGCCTTCATGTGAAATGGGATGTCCTTTGAAATAGCCAGGAAAATACTCTTTTTCTCAGGTGCACGTGGAATACTTGTTACCTTTTACAGTAGCTATGTGTATGTATGCAACGACATATGAATGATGGGCTGGGCATCAGTAAAAGAGGGAGCAGGGTTCTGTAGTCTGCTGTTATTCTTAGGTTGGTGCATGGTTTGGTGTAGCTCTTACTTGAAATGACAATGAATAACTTCTGGAGGTTGTTATAACCAAAGATATTTCTTTTGATTTGATAATGTCACTGTAATTCTTTCCAAAATTAGGAGAAACCTGACATTCTAGATCAGCTGGTGACCAAATGGCCGAGCATTTGATGTTCCTGGCAGGTGCTGATAGAGGAACTCTATGTCTCACCCACCAAATGTGGTGGGTTTTTTGCCCTTTTTTTTTTTTTTTTTGGCTGTCTGCTGTTTCTGAAATGTAGAATTTTTTTTCTGTAAATATATAGATAAATTTAAAGAGTATGGGTAGTTTTGTCCATTTTGTGCAGTGTGGGAGGGTTTTTTCATTTGTGGTGGTTTTTTTTTGTTTGACAGAGTCTTATGGTAGGTAAGAGCTACTTTTTTGAGTGGCTGACCTTTTGTGCTTGAGAAGATAAATTTAGATAAATAATTGACTTCTAGTTCCAATTAGATTTAGTTTTTTTCAATTCCAAAATTCTCTTTGTAAATATGGAATAGCAGTGGCATTCATTTTTTTAATTGAATGGAAGAAAATCTTTCTAAATTTTCTATTGATAAGAATTACTTTCATAAATGGTTTTGGAATAATAAAATAATTTCAGATATTTTTCAGATATAATAATTTCAGATATAATTCAACTAAATTAAGCTGAAAATAAAAACCAGGTGGTCTGGCCTTTTATTCTTGCTCCCTACAGGTAGGTAAATGCAGTGATCCTGGAAAAACAGTGTTTAGCCAAAGTTGACTACTATAAACAATCTTTTGCTTATTGCTCAATATCATTAGTGTTTATTAACCCAACTCACTCCACTGAGATTCAAACTCCTATTTTTCTTCCTAATATTTATATTTTTAATATGAAAATATATTTTAAAACAAAATACCCTTTAAATATTCTGGCATAAATTCAGTTCAGCATAGACATTTCTGATACTCTTGAAGAGACATTTTTTTTTACCCCAGGCAGGAAAGTTCAGAGTAGTTGTGTCATGTTGAGTGTTTTGTGCAAGCTGTAAAAATCTGTGGACTTGATGTAAGCTAACATTGTCTGTAATACAGCTTTATTCACTTCTCCTTCTGCTGTGATGAGTCTCCACCAAATCCTCCAATTAGTGCAAATTTACAAAATTATAGACAGATGGAAAATTAATATTTATAGAAAATGCCCAAGGTTTTGATAGCTTGAAACACTTGCAGCTACAGATGATATGTTAGCAGTTGAGATTTAGAGAAAGCAGCCTGTTCAGGAAAACGTGAAAGCTTGTGTACTTTCTGAAGCAGTAGGTCACCTAGAGATGACCATAAATTTCAGAGTTAGTTTTCTGTGAATTGAAACCATCTGTGGTAAACTGTTTAAAATGAATTCGTTTGTATTGGTAAAAAGTAAGTAAATAGATAAATATACAGAAACTATTTCCTCAAATGGTCACCAAAATCTAGTAGAAGTTTGCAATATCCAACTCTCATCTCACAATTAATTAGTGTTTTGCAAATGCCACCACCTTGACAGACTTGAATAGTGCACAAATCAAAAAAGTTTTAATGAGAGAGAGAAGATACACGTGTCACTCAGTGGCCCTGAAATACTGCTGGTCTGATGGTCAGGGGCAGTGGTATGGTTTCATTAACAGTGGTCTTAGTCCAGAGTAATTTTCCTAACCTCAGCAGTGTGGTTACTTTGGAAACATAATAAAAACAGTATTTCTTCTGACAATTCACGCATTTGCATTTCAATCTAATAATCTTAGAATAACATCTTAGAAGGGATCAGCATTTGATGACAAAGGAAAGAGCTGAACTGGAGCCATTTTTTTGCTGTCCCTGTACACAGCTAAATTAGCAGCATAGTGCTCTATGGTAGTCTGGTTTTCTGGACAGATTTAATTCCTTCCTAATATTCATAGCATGAAGTGACCTTCAGGATTTTCTCTTAGTGACTTTAATGAGTTTTGCTGGTGTGTAGCCAAAATTTTTAATTTCCAAATGCTGTTCCTTTCTCAAAAGCAAACCTGGTAGTAGTCTTGTTTGTGTGCACACCTATAGCAAGGTTGAATTTTAATAAAATAAAGTATCACCATCCTGTTTAGGAGAATATTATTGCTATATGCACAATGACATGTCATTACCTGCAGAAGAACATTCCAAGTTTCTCCTGCACATCCATATTCATGTTGAGTCCAAATTGCTCTACATCTGTGTTGTGAGCTTGGGTACAGCCCAGGAAATCTCCACAGAGGGCCCCTGCAGGGCTGTGTGCATGCAGGGGGACTCTAAGAAGTTCTGGTGTTGTGGGGGGAGAAAAAAGGAGGTGCAATATCAAAACTTACTGTGTCTGCAACATGCTGTTCCCTGTGCAAGAAGCTTCTCTAGATATCCCTTGAAGGAGGAAGTTGCAAGATTGTCCCATACTTAAATGACACTTTTGCTATTTTTCATGATGCCAAAGTACTTGTTCTACTGATTCTGAATATCCCATGCCATTTTTGCCTTGTATGATATTGTTGTCTTAAACTTCCGTTGCATCATGCCACTACTGTAATTATTGGAACAGACAAGGATTTTATTCACATTTATAAAGCTCTGGTAGGAGTAAACCTCTCTACATTCAAGACAAGAGCTACTTTTCAAGCTATATTCTTCCTCCTTTCTCTTCCTTTCTACCCTCCCTTCTTCTTTCTCTTCTCTTCTCCCCTCTTCCTTTATAAAGCAATAGTATTTTATTCACCTGGAGAACTAATGCTGTTTCATATGTGTCTTGAAATCGTTTCACTAATGCTGCTTTTCAGCATTTTAGTCTTTTAAGCCAGATTGCTGCAAATATATAGTGCAAAGCTATTTAAAAGCTATGGCATGATGCTTCAGATGATTTGTAAAGTTTAAAGTAGCAGGTCATTTGCACAAAGCCACCTGTGCATCTCATATCTATTACAAACGGTGAGATACAGCCACAGCAGAGGTACTTGTGCTCCTGCACGCGTCGCTGCTTCTGGAAATTCCACCCATGCACTCGCCTCTCTTCTGCAGCTCTGAGAGTCCCACCTGTGGTTCTCTTTTCAGAGCAGCCAAGTTTCAGGACTTGTGTCACCACCACAGCTGCTGCTTCTCCTCCAAGCTGTACAAGGAGAAGTGCAAGTGTGCTTTCCTGGCACTTTCAGGAACAGTATGTTAAGGTTGCCAAGAAGAGAGGGGCAAAGTGTCTGCAGTCTGACATCTGAAATCTGCAGGTTTTGGAAAATATATTGAAGGCGAAGGCAGAAATGAAGGACAAAAAGGATTTTTCCTTTTTTTTTTTTTTTTTTTTTTTCCCAGAGGTGACATCAGAAGCTGGTTGTAAGATGTAAATATCTGTGGAGAAAGGACAATGAGAAGTAAAGATTTCCCAGCAGAAAGCATACAACAACTAAGCCATTGTGTTTGCTAACAAATAAACTAATACAAACTGGAGGCAAAGCACTGTACACTGGGTCTGGCACATGTACACCTGGCAAGCCAGGTGATGATTTCTTGATCTCTCGCATGTTTTCAGATAGAGGAGGAAAGCAAATTCCAGAGGCTTTACTCTTACAAATAAATACTAATCTTTTAGTTTAATGCAGGAATAATTTAATAAAACTTAATGTCCCACAATATATTTGGTTTAGGATGACTGAAGGAACAGTGCAGCAATTCTGAGGAATACAAAAACTTTCTTGAGAGAAGAAAAGGAACAATTTCTTCTATGGGACTCCTGGTGGAAAGCCATCAATGAGAATTGATGGGCTTCAGTGCAGCGAGTTGGACATAAAGAAAAACGTTCCACTTGTCAGAACAGTGAAATATTGGAGGGGGGGAACCTGTGGAAGTTGCAATAAAAATTTAGATGCAGTTAACTTTTTTCCTTGAAAAAGAGGGATGAACTGGATGACCTTTAAAGTTTCTCCCAGCCTTTTTTCAGGGAGTCTGTAGTGGGTACAATAGCTGTTAAATTTATCACAAACTTCCTAAATCTTATTTGGGTTATCTTTTACCCCTGCTCAGCCAAATTCTCCTAACTTAATGTAATACATCAGTCTAATGCCCTTACATCCAAACAAATTATATTCTACATGTAATTTCAAGGGGAAAAGTTACTATCCACCATCTTCTTTTTAGGTCCTCCCGGGAAAAGAGGTAAGCGGGGAAGAAGAGGAGAGACTGGTAAGTTTTTAATTTCACAAGATCTGTTCTCATTTGATGTTTTTGTGAGGCTGTGTACCCAGCATGCCTTGATTTTTAGTTGTATTGCATGTGTGCTCTGAAAAAGAAATCTGAAACTTCTTTGGTAAAATGTTGTGACCCTTGGCATGTATCTGGTGTCCTCTAGTCTTGGGCACCCTTAATTTGTAGGCACACTTCATAATGTTTGACGCGGTGCCTTTGGTAACAGGTCTGTAACTCTCAAACCCTTCAGGGGTGTTCTCATGCACATACACAAGTTAGAATAACTCCACGTAAGTCAGTAGTTGGAATACTGTGGCAGTGTTACATCAGGCCCCTTTGGTTGGCGGAGAACAATTTTATAAGGAAATAACAAAGGAAATAAAATTCCTTGTGTTGAGAATGTTGATAATCAGGGACCTAATGTGCTAAGTAGACTACTCTGTATGAGAGAAGTTGTTTTATAGAAATGAGCAGTTAAGTTCTAAGAGAAATAAGAAAAACATTTGTTGGTTCGTTACCCTATACCAGGGAGGTTGCTGTTGATAGAAACCTGCTGGTGGTGTGTAGCTTGAAATTTCATTTGAGGCAAAGTTATGAGATGCTGAGCACCTCTTGCTGTTGACATTCACAGGAATTGAATCAATTACCTTGCGGGATTGAGTTTTTCATCAAGGTGAACTTTTTGGAGGCAATGCAGTAGAAAATGAGCATTTCTATTCTCCTTGGCTGTCTTGTCTAATCTGCCAGCTAGGAAAACCTTCCAATCAACTTGATCTCTGTAAATCTTCTGTAGCCTTTCTTATCTATGTAAATAATAATTTATCTGGCTCTTAAAAACTATATCCATATCTTCCCGAATCACAAAACCAAAACCAAGCCCTGCCAAAAGTTGGTACAAATCACCTTTGTGTTTCCATTCAGTGCTGTCTTGGTATCTACTTCAGAGAAAGAGACTATGATACAGAGGGAAATTCTGTGGTTGAAGATTTTGTTACAAATGATCCTAGAAATTACTTTATGAGATGCTCATGGATTCATTTTAAATCTCAAATAAACACATGGTAAACTATTAATAAAGGAAACGGATCTCTCATTTAAAAAAAACAGACCTGCACCTTAAAATGGTGTTTAAGAATGTTTGCCAGAATACAGAAATTACCTTAGTTGCTGGACAATAAAAGTTGCATTGTTAAAACCAAAAGGCTGTCAATATTAAAAGCAATCTCAAAGTACACCTGCTGCTGTTTTATACTCCTTTTGCACTTCACTTTATTCAGAAATTAGAGAGAGGCATAAAAGCTTAATGAAATGCCATTGATTTGGGAGCTGCAGCTGCTCACCTTAATAAGACTGAAATAATAGATTTGATTTGTGGCCCTTTGATAATGTTTCCAAGAACTGCTAAACAAAAGTCTTTGAGGTCTAAATAATTGAAAAAATGTGCAAATATCACTTCACTAAGTGTGACATTTTAATGGGGAACATTTTATATGTGTGCCTTGAGAGAGGAAGGTGATGAAAATAAAGTTCAGCACTGTCAGGTGGCCACTGCAACCTCCCCTCACAGGCAAAGTTGGAAGTTTGGAAGATGCTGGTACACATAGTCTTGACAAGATGCCCAGGTTAAATGCCAAGGGTACTTTGTGCAATTCTGCAGCCAAGCTCTGATCCAGTGCTCACTATGTGGTTAACTGAAACTGGTGATGTGGTTACATATGCTTTATGTGGAGCCTGACAAAATGAATTGTATCCATGGCTGGTATTTTTGGACTGGCATGAAATTGCATGGAAATAAATGGAGAAGCAACTTTCATAAGATTGCATGACTGTAATTGAAGATTTGTTAAGGTAAGTGCATGCATTTAGGAGTAGTCTTATTTACAAGTTTCAGAGCACTACCAAAGCACAAGACTACTTAAGTGGGAAAATGTGTGCCCTGTATAACTAGTGCTGCTCACTGACAATCCCAAGGCCTTGTGCTTGACTGTGTATGTCTTTCTCCAGTAACTTCATAAGCTTACGTGTTCTTTTTTCTCTTTTTTACCCTTTTTACCCCTCTCCCCCACTCCACAGGACCTCCTGTAAGTACAGTGATACATTGTTGGTTCTTCCAGAATCAGGGATAAATCTGTTAGATCCTGTTAAGTTATCAGCATGATAAAATGATTATGTATACTCAAGAGGGAATTTTGATATTTATACATACACAATATCTTGGAGCTGAATAATTTAATCAGAAAGTTCATTAAGAAAAGAGTCTCTAAGCCAATAAAGCTTTATGTTCAGCGCTCCAGACTGCCATTTGGATTCACAACTCCGTGTAAGTATGTTATGTTCATTTTGCCAGTGACTTCATAACAGATATTTTACTGGAGTATAAAAGTGTGTGAGTATCCTATCTTAAGCGCAGACCTGGCCACTTTTGCTGGGTAATAACTTCCTCTGCATTTATCACATAGTCATGGGGTACAAGCTCCCTGTTCTTTGGAGGCACGGAGGCTGTCCAGCTCATTTCACTGTAATTGCTACTGAAGCGAATAAGTGCTTGTGTAAAATTATTATTAAATAGTGCTATTCCATTTAGTAAGTTGATTGAATCTTGTGCTAATTCTTCTTGTGAGAAAATGTTTTTCTTTCTTTTGAGGTTTTGTGGTTGTTTTGTTTTTTGCATGTCTTTTGTTTGCTTTTTTGTATATTCCCAGAGTAGATCAAAAGTCTGACTTGAAGGACAGGACTAAGCACATGTGCCTCAAACCTTTGTATCTGTCATGCCATCCATGTGAATCATACATTCCTATGGTGTAGGAATGTGACTGTTAAAATAGTATTTCTTTCACAGTTTGAAGACTTCTATTTTTTTCTTTAATATATGCAATATTTCCACAGTATTTTCAAGACCCTATCATCTGTCTGTTCTATGCTACATGCATGTTTAAGAATATTTAATTAATGTTGAATTCCTGCTGTTACCTGAAGATTTTACTGTAAACTGCATATATTGAGTCATGATATTGCTTATTCTTGTAAGACTTTGACCATGTGCTCAGCAATTCATAGTGACAAATTTATTTAACAAGCCATCAAAGAAAAGCCAGGCTTAATGCATAAAGGTGCTGTTTATTTGAAAGAAACACTGTTTCCCCCGATTTCTTTTGCAGTCCTCCTATGAAACAGAAAGAGCTAACAAAAATCATGATACAAGCTATTTTCCTGTACCAAGGCAAGGTGGCAAGTGTTCACTTGCCTCATTAAGAATGTCTCTGACTTTAGCTCCCCACTGTTTCAGTATAGGTACATTAAAAAAAACCCAAACAAACAAACAATCTCCCCAAAAATAAGTTGTAATCTTGGCAATATTAGCACAAACCTGAAATGGGTTCCAAAATGAATAATTTTAAGAAGTATCTGACTTCAAATTCCAAGTTTCATACTTGGAACCTACAAAACTTCATCTTGCTGACAAGCAGCAATGGTTTAAGTTGTTACAAGGCGTAAAAATGTGTAGTTTCTCTTCCTAATTCATTTCTGTATTTGCATAGACACTATCTAGGGGCAACTGTTGTGAACTTAAGTATTGTTTTCATCTGGGAGACTGTGGTAATAGTTTTCATTTAAAATATCAAATATTTATATGTCCTGCATGAAAGTGGAGAATTAGGTGTATGTTGTACTTTTAAAGGCTGCCACAATGCTCTGTTTATTTTCCTTGTACATGACTACTGAGTGGCACATGTAGTAGCAGTCAGAAGCTGGGGATTTTTATTATTTTTATGATCTTTTACAGCAATCTCAGATTTCTTCTTTGCCATCTATGGTCTAGTGGAATCTAATACTTTACTGCCTAAGCACAAAACCTTTTTTTTTTTTTTTGTTTTATTAACTACATACTGCCTGTCAGTTTACATGGATAATTCTCTTCATAAAAAAAACTGAATTTCACTGGGCATCAGAAGTATCCAGTAGCTTTTTAATCAGAGGGTTTATATAAGTTGAAACACATAATTTCCATTGCCAAAGCCTCATTTCTTCACTGTGTAGTACCTATCTCATATTTCTTGGTTTGAAATATCATCACATGCAAAAAAGTCGAGCAATACACAAATTATAATTTCCTGGTAATGTACTCTGAATGTTTGTTGTGTCATATGTCATGACTGTGTTGTTAATGTGTCATACCATTTCATCTCATTCAACCAGGGTCCACCAGGGCGAAATGGCTATCCGGTAACTCATCATATATTTATGATAGCAATTTATGATTACTCTGAAATCCTGTTGATGTATTTTGGTAGGACCCTTTTTTTTTTTTTCCTGGTTTCTCAGATGCCTAGAAAATGCAGGATTTTCCTTTAAAAACAAAGCAAAATAAAAATCCTGTGACAAGTTTCCGAAGAGAACCAGACTATTTACAATGCATAAATGAGATACACTGATTGTTTGATGTTGTACATATTTTGTGTTGAGTTTCTTCATTCTTGCGTACAAAAATCATAATTAATTAACTAAAAAACTTGCTAAGATGCTGCATCTCAGTTTTCCATGTTAGAAAGCTGTAGAGTTGCCACATGGAATCTCTGAGTCCTTATGGAACCTTCGAGTCCTTTCTTTTAATTCTCTCCTGTTTCACTTGACTGCATTGTTTAGTGCATTTTGAGCAAAGTAAAGTGTTATGACAGAGGTCCTAGCAATTGGCTGCAGTGACTATCACAGAGTAATTTTTCATAATGGATACTATTCATTTTTCTGTCAGTTTCATTCATATCTTTAGGATTTATTGCCTGAAAAAAATATATATGAAATAATGCATCTTTCTAAAATCTATTAATGATACACTTCTTTTTAGTAGTTAGGCAAACTGTCTGCAGTGTCCCGTTCATTGAAAGAATATGCCTTTATATGCCTGCTGTCACATGGGTATTAGAAACCAAGTGACTAAATGTGATAATATATGTGCACAACATAGTGACTGTTGAAGTATAGTAATGATTTTATTTATAGCACTTGATAGTGTAGCTTAAAGGGCCCTCCCAGATTGATTTGCCTATGTTTTTCAGACAAAAGATACCTAATTTTTCAATGCATTTAAAAAAAATGTTTCCTTTGGTAAAATATAAATTGTATGCCTTGAGCACCTGCAATTAGAGGAGAACTTTGTAGAACCACAGGCTCTCAAAATGGTTTGGGTGAGAAAGGAAATTATTGGATCATATCATTCCAATCACTCTGCCATGGGCAGGGACACCTTCAACTAGACCAGGTTGCTCAAATTAATCCAGCCTGGCCTTGAGCAATTAGAGGGATTGAGGACACTTCTAGGGATGAGTCATCCGTAGCTTCTCTGGACAATCTGTTCCAGTATTTCACCATTCTCATAATAGAAAAATTATTTCTTATATCCAATATAAACTTACTTTTAGTTAAAGGTCATTACCCCTTGTCCTTGTCACTACAGAGCTTGGTAAAAAATAGTATATTTCTCCACACTTTTTTTTCAGGGCCCCTTTCAGTTTTGAAAGGCTGCAGTAAAGTCTCCCTGGAGCTTTTTCTGAAAAACCCCAACTTTCTCAGCCTGTCTACATAGAAGAGCTGCTCCATCCCTTTCATCATCTCTGTGATCCTCTGGACTTGTTCCAACAGGTCCATGTGTTTTCTGACACTGTAGGCCCCACAGGTGGACACAGTAATCCAAAGGGGTCTCATGAGAGTGGAGTAGAGAGGGAGAATCACCTCCCTTGACCTGCTGGCCACACTTCATTTGATGCAGCCTATTTCAATGCTTTTACCTGGACAGGCTCTGGAATTCCAGAGTGGTGTCACCAAGGGATCATCATCCAGTGTCCATCTTTACAATTACAAGTAGTTGGAAGTCAGCTGGTGAGGAACTGATCATCAGGATCAAGAAACCTGCTCGGATGTACTAAAACCATTATCAGGTTTCCGAGTTCACATTCCAATTTCTCTTAGAGTGATTGATCTGTGTAGGTGAGTTTGTTTTCTTGAAGAGATTTGTTGTGGGATCTGAAAACAAGGAAGGTATTTCAGAGCCATGCTATTGAAATTGCTGTGTCTAATGGTGATGTTATGGGAAAACCTAGTCTGAATGCATTTCTCCTCATGTCTGATGTGAGCTGTCAGGAGAGCTTAGCACTTGATTGAGTCTGCTTCTTCCTGCTTGAAAATGACTGGGTATAAAATTTGGCTTTGCTTCCTGAAAGTTGTCATGTGGCTGAATGTTTCAATCTTTTAAGTCACAGTCATACCCTCCTGCTTTGAATGGGAAATATGTAACTGCAAGTGCCATGTACTTTAAAAGTAGTTTTACAGCCCTGTAGAGGGCTATTAGAAGGCTATTAGTGTTCTAAGTTATTTCTCCAGAGTCTTATTTAGCTCCTGTAGAAGCCTTTTTGCTTAAATCTGTATTGGATTTTATGGGATAGTCTGTGAGGATAGTGAGGTATATCTGCCATGTGTAACCTAAACCTGGTGTAGCTCTCTCACAAAAGCAAGTGGCTGTTTTCTCCAAGGCTTAAGTTTTCTTTGAAGGTGTTCATTCTAGTTTTGCAAGATACTTCAATAATAATTATAACAGTGAAAGGAATTACCGTCAGAAATCTAAGTTCCCAGGAAGATACAGCATCAAAAATCAATAAAATAAGGGGTTTACTGCTAATGAGTAACACAGTTATTAAGGGGTTTATAAAACCATGATTAACTGGTTATTATTTAAGGCACCAGTAATACTAAAGAAGTGTGCACTGATACAACTCCTTTTTTTCCTCATAACAAGCTTTGTATATCAGACAGTGACCAAATTCAGAGTTGTGACTCTTTCAGCTTGAGTTCAAAATTGAAATAGACTATCACATCTACTCAAATAAAAGAGGGAAAAGAGTGCACAAGCATTGGAGAATGAGATGACAGGCAGCTTTTGCCAGGCATTTTGTACGAAAATGTCACTTCACAAGTAATGCTAGAACTTGGAAAAAAGTACACACACACATATCCCCTAAAGAAGACCCACACCTACCCCAAAATTACCCAGCCACTAAAAAAAAAAAATATTTTCTTGTGAATGCAGAGGCCAAATACACAAACTATGGGGTTTTGTAAACCTCTGTAGGTTAAATGCATAGCAAATTTTTAGTATTTTCCATTGAAAAATTGAAGCAAAAAGAATTTTTCCCTACCACTTTTCCCAAGCTGGGCAAGATCAAGCTCAGCATCCAAGCAAACCATCCTGGAAGTTGCCACGTCTGTGGTGGTAAAGCTTCACTTCTTCAGAATTAAGTTTCAGAATATGGAAATACCCACAGAGCATTTATCCATAAACAGAGAAATGTAGAAATTTCTCCTTCATCTCTCCATCACAGTCAGTCTGCAGAGCACTGTATGCATTTACAAGACTTTCAGGAGCTGTGGAGGGTCATGGCTGCTCCAAGTGGCCATGTGCCTTGATTAAATCCAATTTCTTCTAAATATCCTTGTTTCATCTTCAAGAAATATAGACCGGTTCCTCTCCTGAAGGAAAATGTGTCTAAATTGGAGATTATTCTTCTGTAAGTGGCAAATATCATCACTTGATAAAATCTGAAATGTAGGTCTTTGAAATTTCACCTGTCAATTAATTTTAAATTTTCCTAGCTCTCAAAAGACTTGCCTCAAGATAACAAAGGGGCAAAGCTTAGGACTGCAGGTAGAAAATTTCAATTATTCTTTAGTCTGAAATAATTCCTTCTAGATTACAAAATGTCTTTGTCATCACACTTCTGATTTTGCACCCATAAAAACTTGTACCGATATACCATGAGAAAAGCTGTTACCCTGATCTGTAAGGAATTTCAGGTTGCTGTTATAAGTCTCTGATTTTTCGTCACCTCATTTTCTGTTCCTATATCACAAAAAGCAAAGAGAATTCCGGGTAGAACAATGAAAGGCATTTGAGTTGGAAGAAATAGGCCTGGTAGGGAAGAACATGAAAACCACCCTTGTGAGAAATTGTTAAAAGGCTTTTTTTTTTATCCTGCTGTGTTGCTTTGTCTTTGATGGGACTTCATAATTTGTTTTCTTCTGTGTCTCCAGTTAGAGACTGGGGCTGCCTAGGCAAATGTGTAATAAGTAGCAATGTCTCTGGATATACATAAAATTAATCTCATCCAAGTGCAAGTTTTTCAACCTCAGAGACGATGGCAACTCAGTTCCTATAAAACAATTAGAGTTGGAATAATCAAAAGAGAAGAAATGAGCAAAGATTGTGCATTTTTCATCTGTGATTAAACATAGCCTATGGCAATGTTAAGCATTTTTGCAACAGTTTTATTTCTAATAGCTGGTCAGATCTCCTCTTTTTCACAATCGTACAAAAATATAAATGTCTAAGCTCAAGGAGCAGCTATCTCAATTCCTGACCTTACCCTGAGCGTTTGGCTTGGTGATCCTATAGAAATTTCCCACTTCACAGCAATTTTTTTCATTTTCAACAGGTGTCTTCACAGACCACCTTTCATTTCTGGCATTTGCCCAAAGTAACTCTTAGGCATATGGCAGCAAAATTTTTGCAATAAATTTCAGGTTTGGTAGTGAAACACTGATAACTATTTCTGGTTTTACTTTTTTTTTTTTTCCTTTTTAATGAACAGAAAATTCAAAACATACGAAGTCTCAACAGCTTCTTTGTACTGTGATTTTATTATGTGTTTTCTCAGTTTATATGATTTATCCTTGTATTCTGTCACAACAGAGGGGATTGGCTTAGGAGACATGAGGTTTTCAGTTGATCCATTTGCCTCAGACTTCTTGCTTGTTCTCAGGGAGTGCAAAGTGCAGTGTTAAACTTGCTGCCATGCAGGTTAACTTTGTAATATTTCTGTGCCATGAGAACCAGAGGAAGGTTGTAAAAATGTGGTAATTTTTGTAAACATAGTGTAGCTGAGGACACATGATGATATTGAGAACTTCCAGTTCTTCCTAGAAATTGTGGGAGGATCTCTAAATCTGCATGGCTAAGTAACTGTGGCCTTTGTAATCCCGTCAGTCACATTCATACAATAATGGGTTCTTATGACCTTTGGTTCTATAAATAACATGTATTGCAACTTGTGAGTTTAATTTTTTTGTATGCCAATATTTTCACAGTGATTGAAGATAATTATAAAAATGATTCTAACAGAAAATTTTGAGATCTCTTAAAATTACAGTTGCTGTTAATTCTGTGTCACAGGGACGAAGCTACACATCAGAACACATTTATTAGCCACTTACAAGGCAGTTGCCATTTTGAATGAACTATGGGCTAAATCCTCTCATTTGTTACATTTGTGTAATGCTGACTGCATAAATAAGAGCAGGCAGTGTTTATTTCTGCAGCTCCCTGGAGGAAACTCAGAGAGCCCCAAGCTATTCCTTTTCTGTGACTACGATAGTGAAGGAACAACTGCCTCATCTGCAAAAGCCAGCAATATAAAAAGACATCTCTATCCATTTCTTCACTGAAAATTATAAAAATAAATTGCCATAGATAAGCTAAAGGAGAAAGTCCACATGGAGATTTAAGAAAATTATTTGTGCTGCAGTAAATGCCTGCTTACATAGTGTGTCCTGCTTTAAACATATTAAACTTTGTAAATTATTTGAGTCCATTTCATAGATAACATTACAAATAAAGATGTAGAAAACTAATGGAAAAATAAAACAACATTATAATAAATAACCTCAGTGAAAGATTAATAATACAGACAATTGTTGCCATATGCTGGATCCACCAAGACTCTCTTTGAACTGGCAATTTCCATCTCGGATGCACGGACTCCAGCACTATAAAAATCCACATCTCTGCATGGGACTTTCTAGATGTCAGTGTGTGATTAAAAACTGAGCACAAAATGCTAGGGTACTGAAGGCTAGTGTGAGTCATTACAGTTTTGATTCACAGCTGACATCAATTCAAAATGACACAAACCCATATATCTATCAGATAAATAAAGATTTATAGCTGATGGTAGATACATAGGGGGTCAGTGTAATTTAAGAATTAAATGTATTTTTTCAGTTCTTTCCTCTGCAGACTTAGAAATTTCCCTCTTCTCTTTCATAAGAAAGCATGTATAAGTAGAGAAAGGAATTAAACTGGTTTGTCATTTTTTTGACAGCATACATACTTTTCTGGTCTCTCTGGGCTACTCCAGCTTGGCAGCTTAGCAGGTGCCATGCAGAAGGCTGTGGTTAACATCTTCACATTTATGCTTTGATAGGCTTAATTAGTGCTTGAACTGTACCTATGATCATTCATACTTGCTTTTTGTCAGGCCTGCCACTTGAAATTTTCCAGTCATTTCCTCCCAGTGCACCATGTAGCTCTCTGGTATAACAGAACAAGCTTTATTTATGAAATCAACTACCTTGGAGCAAAATTTTGTGTTCCAAAAGATTTTTAATTCTATGTCTCATTTTTCTATTTGTGTTTGACAGTTGCATGTGGATGTAAAGTGATTAACCAGTGGTGGTTAAAAATGCCTCTAGGAATTTGTCTGAACCATTACTTTCTCACAAGAAGCTTAGAAATTCAAAGACAAGGTTAAATCGATTACAGTAGAAATCCTGTATTTAATTACTTAATGGTTGGGCTTGACGATCTTAAAGGTCTTTTCCAACCTAAATGATGCTATGATTCAGGTTACATCTGTCACAAATGTGAAGGAAAATCCTAAGCTACCCTTTAAGAATTCCTAAGTCATCAGTTCCTTCCCTGGAAGGGGGGGGTTATACAGATGATTGTGAGATTTTCTTTCATGCTGGATTTATAATTTTGATTTATGATACTCTGAATGATGTGTAAAACTGTATTACCCATACAGCTCCCAGATGACTAATCCTATGTGGGAGTTTAAGTGCATTGTTCATCTGGCTGAGGTCAAGGGATGGTTTTTCCTTGAAGCACTTCTGCTTCTCTCTGCAGTCAGTCTTCAGATTCCATTTAAGAGAGAGGTGATATGAGGAGAGGAACCTCTGGACCAGTCAGTCACCTGAACTGGCTCTTCCTTACAAAGCTGAGTGAGGAACTACTTCCCTTCTGGGAATCAAGTCATCATCTGATGCACCTCTACTGGGCCCCACACTGGACAGCATCATCCAGTAATCACACAAAAATTATTTGGCTAGTTGTCAAGTTTAGTAGGGTTCTCAGCTCTATAGTTTTGGGTTCGTTTTTCAAGGCCAGGAGTTAGCTGGTAGATCAAAGCCTTTAAGTACTTTTTCCTCCATTATGGGGATCTTGAGATGGGCACATTTAGTGTGTGAATTTGCTTCTTGAACCACAGGGAAAATTCTAGGCTGTTTCTTGGACTGTTCTAACTTTCGTTTTTTCACATTTCTAGCTGTGCCTATTGAAATCAAGATTAGTTAAAGACATTTCTGAAAGCAAACATAGTTGTGTGAAAGGAAAGGTGTATACAAGCAGTATGGAATGTCATTTGGAAGGTTTTTCCGTGACTTTGTAGGATGCAGATCATAAATCTCCCTCAGAAAATGGTTTTGAGATTTTGTTGTTGTTTTTATTTTGTTGGTTCCCTCTCCCTGCCCACCCAGTTTGGCTTTAAGTAAAGTAGTTAAGATTCATTATTTTTGCTAGTATTGAGAAAGTGCTATCAAGTACTGACAATCTAACAGAGAACTATTGAGTTAAAAATTCTTTTTAGATTATTTTGTACATTTTCATGATGGTTGCTCCCAGTGTAAATGAGAGGAATTTAGCCCTTTGCTGCTTTGACTCATGAAAAACCATCATGTGCATGAGCACTCATGAGTTTGACGTAGAAATCAATTTCTTTCCACAGCATGATATCCTAATGAAAATAAACTGCTGTTGGAAGGCTGAAATTCTAGCAAGTGAATAAGCCTAGGGAAAATTTGGAAATTTTCAGAAGTTACACTATTTATCTGTAACAGTTCTTCATTTTATAGATCAATTACAGCTAAGATAAGCCAAATTTTAAGGGTAGATTCTTCTCCTCCTCAGTACACAGACTTTTGTGAAAACAGGAGTTGTATCACTATACTGGACTTAAGCTTACATTCAATTTGATATTTTAGTTCAGTAGTATTAGATATGTACACTGAGGTTGTGGATTCCAGCAACTGGAATTATCTTAGTTTGCTACTTGCAGTTAGTTTCACAGGTTGATATTAATATTGGTACAATTTTCTATGGGTGAGAGAGAACACTGAAAGAAAGTACTCCAAAAGAACCAAGAGTAGCATACAGCAGTTCAGTAACTTTTGTTATGCATAATGTAGTATTTGCATTCCTAGTCATTGAGAAAGTGCAACTGTAGCTTCCTTTTTTTAATAGGAAAAAGGCACGAGTCAGACCTGTGGTTTTCATTCTGACTGGTACTCTGACTGATTAGCCAGTCTCCAAAGAGCAAATTACCTCAACATTTCCACTTCCAGCTATGTGGATCAATTATCCTGATTTTTTTCTAATCCACTCTGAATACAATGTCTCTGCCCTTAGGGTATGTTAAGCATAATCTGGTATTGCCATCACATCCAAATTTTTTTCTCCCTAGATGGGAATGCAAAGAAGCACTTTTTTTTTTCTTTATGCTGTCACCAGCTTCTGCCAAAATCCTTTTATAGTCTTGAAAACCAGTTATGTCAGAAGAAAGTAATGAATATTTTTTTATTTGGAGGTATTCATGTGTGGATCCACAAAATCTAAGAGAATAGCCTAGAGAGTTTGAGATGAAATGAGCTAATGAGTTTGGTAAATGCTTGGGAGATTTTAAGTTGTTACACTGAGCTATATTCTGCCTTTGGATTCACCTGTTCAGCTCTGGTGGCCTTCAATTTAACTTGCATAATTTGACTGAAAGTGGGAAATAGCTGAGAGTATGGCTCAGAAAGGCACAGGTATAACACACTTGGATTTTCAAGTTTTCTTGGCTGGGGGGTAGCCCATGTTCTATTGTAGGTCAGATTTCAGTAACTTTTGCTTCCCTGGTTAAATGTTTTGTTTGTTGAATCTGCTTGTTTCTGAGCAGCAATTGTCAAGGAAGGAAGATTTCTCTTTGTGCAATGAGGCTGTACTTGGAGTTTAAAAGGGAATTTAGAATCAAAATAGGCCAGTGTTTTGTGTGAGAGGCCATTAGAACTGAGGTCTTAGATTGATGGCACAGTGTATTAAGATGGAAAGTGAGGTACTGTGCAGCTCCCCAGTTAATATAACTAATAAAAGCACAGGCTTGGAAATAAAGCTGCTGTATGCCTGTCTGAGCATTTCACAGGCTTAATGATTTTGTTTAAGTCACAGTAATAGAAGTTCCGTATGGAAACTGATGGTGATTTGTGTGAAATTTCTTTTTTCAAGAACCAGACATAAACTTTTCCTGAAGTACAAATTCTTTTCTTTGCTATATCCCTCTTTCCTTGTTAAACTGGGGAAATAGAACAGGTGGTGCATATATATTAACAGGTGGTGTATATATATTAAAAATATATACAGAGAATTGTTTCAGGAAGAAAGGGTGAAAAAATCTATTGCATCCCTAAATTCTGCTTTATTTCTGTGATTGAAATAATCTTTGTAAGTGTGCTTCCTATGTTTTTTTCCATGATGCTTTATGTTTTTTGAGAATTTACTGACTCCAAGTCATTTTGGAGGTGGCATAGTTGTATGCAGCACCAACCCTTAACAAGTAATTTAGATATAATGTAATTAGATCAACTGGAATGTCTTTACATTAGCTGCATGCATATTTGTGTCTTTTAAGTCTCATAGGTAAATGCCAGAAGTATCTGTATGGACTTGCATGTAGGGTCTGTTATGTTCCAGTATTTGACCACATATGGCAGCCCATAGCTGAAAGCACCTGCTTTTGCAGTTTAAGTTTTAATGTAGTGTATCTGAACAAGCTTCTTTTCCTTATCCTGGAATTCTTCAAACAAATCTTTCTTCAACCTCATGATAGTTGAAAGAGATTGGGATTTTATCCTTGGTGTGTTTATTCTTAAATGCTTCAGTACCTTGGCTCTTACTTTTGTTCTCTTTTAAACCCTTTGTTGTAACTGTGCTTTTTTATGGAGATCTATTCACTCTGGTTGATGTTCTTCATTGCAACTCAAATGAGAAGTATCTCTGGCAGCTATATTTTTTCTTAATTCCCTGGGGCACTCATTCAGAATATTTGCCTCTATAGGCAAATAAAGGAGCATGATGGTAGGATTCTTTGGTCCTAATGAAGCAAAAATTGTTTTATGTTTCTGCTCCTGAGTTTGTCAATCTTCAAAAACCAATGTTTCCACTGAGGCAAGGTGAAAAAATCGATCTCTGAAGGTTATGTCTGTATGATACTGTGTTATGTACCCACTATATTTTTACTTAACAGACCTTATTCCACCTAAAAAGAAAAGATTTGTAGGTGCCAAAAAAACAGGTTGACTGAAAGAAGTGAAATGGATTTTTTTTCACATTCTCTAAAGCCATCAAAACACAAGTAATAAGAAAGATTGTTCTTTAAGAGGGTCTCAGTGAGCAAATGGATTTGCTTCCATGGTGGTGTGAGGAAACACATTCTTCAGAATTATTCCAGAAGAACAAAAATCTAATTCATCAAAGTCATCATGCCACAGCTGTTACAACAATCTATCTCCTACTGAATGCTAGCCAGCTAATTTTTGAGAAGTGACATTTTTCACAGTTTATTGTTTTCTCATCAACATGGCACCAACCACATCAAATACAATCACCCAGTGATGTTGGCGTTGATGAATTAGCCATGTGCTTTCTATTTACAGATACAGGAGTTCCAATTTCTTTGGGTGAAAAGAGAAGTTTTAGGTAGAATGCAGAAGTTTTCTCTCTGGTCTGTGTGAATGTTTTCCATGTTCAAGTACTTGTTAGGCTATGCTGGAATTCAGTAGCATAACAGTATTTTTGCAGAAACACAGAGTTCTGCAAAACTTCACTAGACTGTTTCAATGGATTATGGATGGGTGAAGCATTTTGGCTCCATTCTTTACCATAACTAGAACTATGTTGCTCTTACTCTTTCTGGGGTCAACAGTAGTTTCTCTCTGCAGTAATTTGTCATACAGATATGACTGTACAAATGTAGTAGATGCTGGTAAGAGGTGTAGGCTACAAGGAGGAAAACTGTCTGGAAATAATCTTCTTGCTAGTCTGATGTGTGAAGACAACGGAGGTACTCCAGGGTTTGGGATTCACACTCATGCAGGGCCCCTTTTTAAATACATATTTGCAACATATACAGTGTTGGCCATGATAAACAGAAGCATGTCTACCCACAGTGTTTGAGAAGAGGAAGTTCCTTCCAACTTGGATCTGCCCAGCTCTTTCTTATGATTCTTTTACATATGAATTTCAGTAGCAAGAGCAGCCATAGTGCTGAGATACTCAAAAAATGCATCCACACCACAAGAAACTGCCATTCAGATCTCCTGCATAAACTATAAAAATAAAAAGTATCTTGGCAATTATTTTTCATCTGTGAAACATGCTTTTGTAAAGCTGTGACTATAATTTTTCTTGCACAGAACTCTTTGCATATGGTAACCCTTATTGTTACCATATGTGGAGCTTTTTTGCAGTTCAGCCACTCTCTGAGTAGCCAAACTCTGAACAATTTCTTTTGTTCCTTAACTTACTTCTAGAAATAACCAGTCCATCTTAAAATTGCAAAGGAGCTAGAAATTATTATTAAAATTGCAAGTTGGGCAACTGCAAATGATCTATTAAGAGTATTCAGACTGCAAGTTGGGCTCTCATCTAAGAGTCTTGCAATGTAGAGTGATGTTACTTCAAGAAGTCTTGGAAATGGTACCTGGCACTTCTGGTTTACTTTGGAATATTTAAAACGGTTCCTCATCTTCCATCTTATTCCATCATTGATAATTTTCATTATCTAATTTAGGTTAAAATGGACACTACAGCCACTTCATGAAATTTGTGGCTTCATGTCACCTATCCATTTGTTTCCTTAGATTCAAAGTACCTAAAAAGTATGAAAAACGCAAACATTTTCTTTTATGTCACAAGATCAGCAAAATATCTGTCAGTCGGCTGCCACTTTTGCTCAGCAGGTAACTATTACCATTGGCATGTTGCTTTACATGTGCATGCTGCATATTTCTCTGCACTAAAGGCACTGCACTTGACAGGTGGATTAAAATACAAATTTGAATAATTTTGGTTATGTTCAGGAACTGAAGTCTCCATATTTAGGTTAAACCTTAAACTAGGTTCAGACATGGTGTAACTTCTCTGGTTGATAGAGCCTTAATGATGGTGCTGCAGGTCATCACTCTCCAGGTTTTATCAGGATGTGGCTTCCAGGACTCTTCTGTGCTTCCATGGTATGCTTTGAGAAACTTGTTAGTTTGATAAAGGTGATCTTGTAGGAATTTTTTTTATGAGAGAGTTGATACATGGCTTGCAAACAAGTGAGAGATGGCTAGGATTACAGGATAATTCTGTCAAAGTTATTAAGAAAGCCTTTCCATGAGAATGAAATCAGTGAGGTGTTTTTGGGAAGGTTTATAGTTCAGATCTTGAATGATTAATTTTGCACCAGTGTTTTCAATGAGTCTAGGAAAATCAAGGTGTTTCTGAAGGCTAAATGTGATGAAGTCTCCAGTAGTTAAGATGGGGATACATAAGTTTCTGGTCAAGAAAATCAAGCAGCCTAACAGCACTGTCGATTTTGTTTTTAAAGAAGCCCACTTCATTTAAACCTCTACTTCTCTAGCTCAGAACACAGTTATACTTTGCATCTCCAGGTGATGATCCATCTAGCTGAATTTTATGTCTCAGGTAGTAACTGATACCAACTGCTTGAGGGAAGAATTCTGGAAACTCTGAAATTGGCTTTTTTGAAAGAGCCTTGTAGTGCTTAATTTGTCATTGTCAGTAATTTTTCTTTTTGCAGTAAAGGGTTTTTTGAGAGGCTCAGCTCATCTTTCTTGTACTCTTTTAGTCTGTTCTTTTTACAGTAAATTTTTCTCCTGCCCAAACAATCTGGCTTTTTTTTTATTTATTTTTTGGTTGGTTGGAGTTTTTTTTTCAGCAGTATCCTGATTGATGGGCAGAGAGACTTGTTGCAGGTTGATTTGGTGCACTTTTCTTTTCTCACACATGGAGCAAGTGACTTCTGTACCTGGACTGTTGTCTTCCACTACTCTTAAGAGTAATCATTTTCAGTCATTGAAAAAGAAGCAATAATGTTTCATCAATAGAAGAGATCTAGCTTGTTGATGATCTTAACTGTGCTCATTGTTCACATAGCTCTAAAGCAAAATCGCACTAAAAAGGAATTTCATCAGACTTGCTAGGAATTATATATCCTTCCTAGGAATAGTATATTAAATCTAATAAAGTCATCCTTGGTAAACCTGTCATTGAACAAAGGGCAAAAAAGAAAGAAATATGTCATTTAAAGAAAAAAAAATTAATCATTTTAATATTATCATGATGAGGAAACCTGACAGTGGTGGTTTATTTTTACTTTTATCAGTCTAAAACTGAAATAGGTGTTTTGAAAAGGCAGTGTGTCAGGGAAGACCATGTATTTGATTCATCTTGACAAAAATTACTTGCTAATCAGTAGTGGCAATTATATTACAGAAAGTGGTTTGATCTGCATAGCATGGCTCTGAAGACATTCAGGTTTAAGTCAAAGACAGACTATGGCTTGAATTCTTTCTCTAAAAATTAATGAAAAATTTAAACTGTCCTTATCTCAAGAAAATTACTTGGAATTCCAGTGCGATCTTGTAATGAATTTCAATAAATATTGTCATATATAGGATTCTTCTCAGTGCATCCTGAAGCAACATCATGTACTATTTCAGCTCATCTTTGTCATCTAGCCTGTATTTTTGTGGAGTTTCTAATATTTGCTATTTTTTAAAAAGTGCTTTCTCTCTCTTTCTAACACTAGAAAAAAGTAATTGAGGAAAGAAGGAAATTGCCATGTTTGGCTGTTAAAGAGTCAGTATTTTTATAATGAAGGAATAGTATTCTGTTTCACAGTATTTTTTTTCTTCTGGAAGGCAGTGTGTCTCAAGACAGTTTTGCTTTCTTCCTGTATTCTACAAAGCAAATCCCAGAAGACATTCTGAGATGTCAGACCAAATAGCCCTGGTAAAAATGGAGTCATGGGAGAAATTCTTATTATTCTCCGTTCCTGTAGAGAAACAGATGCTTCTCTACAGTCTGCTGGGAATTTCTGAATCTTCTTTCAGAGACTCTTCGAGATGCTACATACAGTCCTTTAATTCAAGTACAGGAGCTATGTAGCATGGATAAAGAGCCAGCAAAAATCCAATAGTAGTTTTAAAACACCTGTCATTGTAAAGGAGCACAAATAGTATTTTTTTTCCTATGATAAAGAAACATTCCTTAAAAACAGTGTTTATATTCACGATACAAGCACTAATACAGGTGCAAGAGCTGTTGAATGGTGCCTGTAAGCCAGTTTAACTCCATAATCTTCCTTCTACAAATATTTGCATAATCATTTTCTGCATTCATTCATCATAAGAGTAATTAAATCTTTTGGGCTAAGCTTGCAGCGGACCTAACAGTTAAACTTAACCTGCTGTCCCACAAAGCCCTGTGGGGATCTTTATATGCTTACCATTACCTTGCTGTTGAATGTTTTAGCTGGTAATATCTCTAGCTTGTTTTCAAGAAGTTATTCATAGCCAGAGTTTAGCTCAGCCTTTGTTTCTGCAGCCTCTGTACCTGCAGCAGATGTGTGTAAATATTACTTGATAAATATCCTGTGTAAATATTACTTGATAAATATCCTTTTCCAGTGCTAGAAAAAATCTGGGCTAACTAATAACTTGGAAATGTCTTAATTTTTGGGGTGTATAGAACCATATTTAGAAATTTGCTAAATAATTATGAGAAAAGTAGTTAAGTGTTATATGTGTGCTGCATGTGTGGAATCAAGAGGCACAGAGGAAACATAATAATAAAAGCTCTACCATTTTAATCCACTGGCTAGTGTTGCTTTCTTCTTCCTTGCTACCAGGGAAGGACTGTTCAGAGATAACATCTGAAAGATAGTGTAGGTTGTCCCAACAGTCACAAACTTCTCAAGGAAGTCAGCACATAAATGAGGCTGTAGTCATGCAGACAGCCAGGATACTGATGACCCGTTTTACACTCTCAGCATGTCACCCACTCATGATGTGACAGGAAACCACAGCGAGGGCTGGCGGGAAAGTGAGGTAAGGCATTTTATTCCCACAGGGCTTCCCAGACACAGTAACTTGTTATTGGATCTGACAAGTAGGTTACTGCATGGGCTTCTTACAAAGCCAATACCGTACCAAAAATAATGAGTTTGACAATGTGTGCATCCGACTGATGGCCCTGTTCATGTTAAGTATGTCTGGAATTTTTGGCATAGTCCAGTATCTAGGGTGGAAGAAGACAGATACTTAGGGAGCTCACTAGATGGTAGGGCAGCAGTTTTTCATAGTGCTTATTGTTTACTTGATAGCTTGTTGAACTAGCTCAGTATATGGCTACCTATATGTAGTACATATTATTTATTAGTCATAGTTCAGAAGGTATGAATATACACTCCTGGATGAAAGAATCACCAGAATCCCTGCAGACCTGATGTAGACTAAACTTTTACTGTTAGCTCACAAGCCAAAGTAGTGCTTAGGAAGGGGGCTAAATGCAGCAAGGATGAAACAGATCAACATAAAAACAGCAAATATGTTATGTGCTCTCTTCTCAGCAGCAGTGATCCAAATCTAGCAGTGTGAGCAGTCAGCCCTAAGGGACTGTATGCTTAGGAGGGGCAGACTGGAGAGGGGTACCTGGGAAGCTCCAGGGGGAAAGTCTGGATGCATTTAAGAGAAAGGTTCTCTTCAGCAGACACAAAGTAGTGTTCCATTTGCATAGGGCAAATACCTGAGAGCTCATGATTGCAGCTTAAAACATTAATTTAAAGACAGAAAAAACTGCCATAGTCTGCCTGCTCTTATTCCATTGCCAGTGAAAGTTAACCTGCCTGCTCATTGTCAGAAGACATAGCAAATAAACATCACATTTAAGATGAATCCAACTTTCTTTAGCCCTCTTCTCTCTCCTCTGATCACCTAAACATGCAGTTGATACAAGACCAATTACTCTGTTTCAGCAGTATACATCCACTTTAAATTCTTTGTATAATTTGCATTCATATAACTGCAACCAGCTTCTGGATTCTTAAGAAAATAAGTAACTTGTGAAGTACTAGTGAGGAAAATTCCATATTTCCCAAGGGAAAAAAGACAAAGTGGGGTAAGGTACAGGACTTCTCAGAGAAGGTGTATGTGGAAATCTTTAGTATCCCTGCGAATGGCATGAGCTAAAGTTTCTTATTAGCAATCATTTCTATAATGTTAATTTAAATGCAGATTAGTTATGAGATTTTATGTTGCAACCACATAAAGAAATAGGCTAAATAAGTAGCTGTTTTCTGTTATTTAAATAACAGAAACAAAATAATAAAGCAAGATGCATTATTTCATATGTTTGGTTATGTTGGACCACTGTGATTTGCCAGACTAACAATTCCTTCATTGCATGTTGAAACTGTCTTTTGTTAAACATCAGCTATTGGCTGGCTACTTTCCACCATGCTGTTTTTATTAATTCTGTCTTAGGTCAGCTTCTTTTGTTGTTTCTTTTCTGTGCCTTCATTCTCAAAATGTATTGCATTTAGCTGCTGACACAGTTACTCATCTTCTAAAGTCCACAGTATTCCCCAAGTCTTTTTTTTTTTCCCTCATCTTCAGTGATTCTCTGATTTAACTGTTCCATTTTGTTTTGACTTTTGATTATCCCAGGGTCCGATTGGTATGGATGGAAAGCTGGTAGGTGATTTGTTCAAAACCAGTGTAATTTAGGTCTTTCATGTATTCCTCTCTTTGCTTTTTAAAATTACTTATGCTGAAATGTATATTAGTCAAATACTGGCTCCCTTCAGCATAACTTAGCATAGCAGTAGCAATCCAGTAAGCATGGATTTTTAACAGGTTGCTGAAAAGCCACTTCAGTTTTTTGTGCCTATGCAGGGAAATGGAGGTCAGCCCTGCTTCTTCTGTTCACTTATAATTTTCTATCTGAATTAGATTGGAAGGCAGATGTTCCTCCTTGAGTGCTCTGTCCAAGGGTAATTTCGTGGTGCCTTTCAAGCAGCAGGATACCACTTCTGACTGCATTCCTGTGACTCTTCCTTCTTTCACAAATTCTTAATTTTTGTGTTTTAATTTCTGTGCCTGGATTGTGTTGGCTGATTAAATCTGAACAGCCTCATGTAGCATAATAAATGCATTTGTATGATATTCCAGATATTCATTAGGGATATGCTGCTTGAATTAAGTTAGAAATAACATTTAATTTTATACAATGCATTTGTTGATGCATTTGTACTTGTGTGTTTATTTGTATAGCTTTATGTTTAGATGTATGAGTCTGGAAGTTTATGTTCCCAGCTCTTTAGAGATTAACACAGTGGCAAAGGTGTGAAAATCCAGTTTTGGCACTTTCTCTTGCTGTTCCTTTTGCTCCCTCTCTTTTCTCCCTTCCCGGGGCATCCCTTTTCACTGATACTCTCGATACCTATTTTCTTTTCTATCCTTTTACTTACTACAAGCTCCATTTCCTTTGCAACTTGTTAACTGGCAGTGTCAGCTTTCATTTTCTCCTCTTCCTCTGCTCTTTGAGATTTCTTTCCAGTTTTAAGTAACTTGTTTGTAAAGTTTGCAACATGCAGTCAATTAGCTTTTTCTTTAATCTCTTAAAAGAGATTGATAACTTACCTGTTGACTTTAGTTACACCATGGATATTTTCCTTTTGTTCTAATATCATTTATATATCAGCAGCTAATATTAGGTTCAATTGCTAGGAAGGGATTAATTGATAACAGTAGAAGACTTTCCATCATGGCAATTAGAATAGATTGCCAAATCTCTTTGTTTGCCCCAAATTAGTGTATTAAGCTAGTAAATAGGAATATACAAGGGAAAATTGTTCTGGAGATTTTACTAAAACCATGAGATATTATGCAGCTATACTCACTGTAGTAATTTAGATTTAAAAAATAAATAAAAAGCAGCAGCCCCCAAAATGCACCTAATCAGGCAATGGTGGTGGGATCCCTAAATACCTGCAAAGACAGCCATTAGTTGGTAGCTAGAATCAATGGATCGATTTTAGAGTATGTAACAGATTTCATTAGACAAAAATCAGAGTAATGCTGACTTTTCAATCTTGAACAATATTTTCTACCTGTTGGTTATCTAAAATTTAGAGAAAGATGTAGAGGTAAAACATTTTAATCCACAAGTAACATGAACTGGGGGAAATTTATGCAGCAGTGAACCAGACTGATTTCAGCAGTCTTGAGGCCATTTTGGGAACACAAGCAGATAAATCGAGAGTGAGCTTGCTCCAATGAGCTATAATACCAGATTGAATTAATGTTAGAGAGTTTTTTAATGAACAGCAAAGTAAGTTAAGGAGCTTTATTCCTGACCCTTTCACAACATGCAAAAATGACAGATGGCAAAATTAACAGCCCCTTTTTTGTGTCCCACACCTTGAATTGCTGTTGTGTGACAATAACCCTTTACAATTAAAAATGTCAGTATTGTGATGCTTTTCTACCCATACCTTTGTAAGAAGAGCTGATGAGTTCCACAATTCAGTGCTTGCTGCTCCTTCTGGATAGTGTTGCTTACTGGATCACTTTTGACAAGGGAAAATTCTACTGTAGCTGCAGTGGATAGTAGGGCAAGGAGTAGATAAGACTACACAGAAATATTGAAGGATTAGGAACCATTGTAAAAAACAGAAAATAATTACCTTTGCTAATGCAAATTTCCTTCCATGCTAAAGGAGCTAATAGAAGAGGGGTTAAAATCATTCTGCTTTTGAGTACTTTTGTATTCAGCATCTGCATTTATAGCTAAATGCAGGATAATTGTAATATTGGCAGCATATACAAACTAAGAGTAATGCAGCTATTATAGTCCCCAATCCGTCATAAAGTTTTCTGTCTAGTTGAAAAAACATTGTCCTATAAAAATTCATTTTCCAGCTTTTTCTGTATTGGAGACATGAAAGAAGAGTAATTATAAATGCTCAGTACCAGAAAGGCAAAGTAGTGATGCTGTTGAGAGTAGAAAACGTTTTTGTGGGAGCATGATTGCAACTCTCATCTCATATTCAATTCAGGATATGTTTGTGTTTTGTGTATATGTCTCTTGTATCATACATATAACATGTACCATGTGGACACTTAGAAGCTTCTATGTCTTATATGAAGGGAAAAAAGTCAGTTTTCAAATCTCATTGTTGAAATATATATGCATGTGTTCAGTTCATTTGCTTTCTATTGCTTTAAATCAACTATTTGTTGAAACATTTTGGTAATTTTAGACCTTCATTTAAGTTTTGGATTTTTTAATTTATTGATGTTGGAGACAGTCTTTAATGCCTTGGTCAAAATGTATTGCAACTTTAGATATTCTCGTGAACAAATGTATTCTGAATTTTATGTATAAAGTTTGCAGGCACAGACCTCAGTTTAGGTAATTTACACAATTTTATTGTACCGTCTGCCCAGTATTGCATCTATAAGCAATTCCTGATGATTTTAAGATCAGGTATAACATAAAATAGCTTAAAACCTGCTGTGAGGGGAAGATTGAGGTAATATATGAGTGCTGAGGAGTCTCAATCATATTCATTAACCCAGCGTGATGTGTAACTTCATAGAGCTCACCAACTTAGAAAGTTTTAGCTAATATTTCAACTGCCAACCTCAGCCAGTAAGTTTGGGTTTTTTTATATTCTCTCTGGTGCAGTTTTGTTCTAAGGAATGAATAGAAAACTGCAGCATCCCCAACAAGGAATACTTTATGCTGCATTCATTGTAAAGATTAGATAACCACAATAATTCTGTATTTTACTATTATTCCTCTGTAACGTGATTCCATATATTTTAAAAAATATTTTTAAAGCTTTGTGTGAATTTAAGTACCATTTTATTGTGGTTTTTAATTGGCACAAGAAGTTTTATTAGTTACTATAAAAAGCATTTCTTCATTTGCTTTTCATGTTGATAATGGTTCCCAGTTGAAATGCTTCCACCTCCCACCACATCTAAAATTGCCCAGAATCACAGGATGGTTGAAGTTGGAAGTTGGAAATGGTTACAACAGTTGACCTCTGGAAGTCATCTGGTGTAACCTCTCTGCTCAAGTAGAGCTATCTCAAGCAGTTTGCCCAGGATCATGTCTAGATGGTTTTTGAGTGTCTTCAAGAATGGAAACTCCACAATCTCCCATGGTCCTGTGCTTGGTTAACAGCCAAAAAAGTGTTTCCTGATGTTCAGACAGAAAAATTTCAACTCTCTGTAAAAGTACCTTCCAGCTGAAGTGGTTTTATAAGATTTAAAAGAAGCCTCCATGCTCAGTTTCTGTCAAAAAAAGGAAACATAGTTCAAGTGAACGATTATTTTAATTATCATAAAACACCAGAAGCTAAGCTAGCCCTAGGCATTTAAAGGAATTCTCTCTAAGGAGAAATATGTAATTCTTTTTCTCTGTCTTTACAGTGTGAGCTGATTGTCTGGGTCATGTTGTTTATAGTCACAGCTACTGTACTCTTTGCTAAAATAATTCTGCTTCATGCAAGTAATTTCTGTTAAGGGCACTAAAATAATTCATGACTGGTTTTTCTAGTCTAGGGAAATTAGGAATAGGAATTCTGCTCTGTAAGGGCTTGCAGCAAGAGGAAATACAGTTCCTCAGTGTGCAAAGGGCGCCTCTCCACTTGTCTAGGGGTGATCTAAGGGGGAGGTTGATAAATAAGAGAGATGAAATATATCAGCTGTCTTCTTGGATTGACTGACAAAAGCTCATTTCAGACCTTTCACAATTGCTGTTTTAAATACTGGTTTATACTTGCTTAAAACTGTAGTGCCTGTAGCAATGGCAAAAAGACGACTGTTTGTCCAGCAGTGTGTTCCTCCAGTTTTAAGACTTTGTTCATTCAATAAGCAGTAATAGTAAATAATTTGCATCTCCTTGAAGCATGGAGATGAGCTATAATAGAGAAATTAAAGAGGAAAACCCATAATACCTGCTCTGAATCAGCTCAGCAACTCTGGCTCCTTTCTCACTTGAGAACTGTCAATTAGGTCTTCCTATCATTTCCAAATTGTTAAGAATATCTAAAATAAGAAGTTTCTCAAATGCAGTTTGATATATTATTGTAATTTATTTCTAGAATCAGTTAGTTGCAAGAAAGTTCATCAGTTTGAATTAAAACACTCAAATTCAATATCAACTTGAGTCCAAAAATCTGACTTCAATGCAGTCACTATACATTTTGTTCTCCTTATTAGAGAGCACTGTAACTATTTTCTACTATTTAAGGAGTTCATCCTTATCATAACTTTCCGTAATCTTTTGTTTTTCTTGTTTTTTTTCAGGGTCAGCCTGGTCCTCAAGTAAGTGCCATCTTATTTTCTTACATAAGTAACGGTTAAATACAGGGCCCACTTGGGAGCTCAGGTTGTCTACAAAGTATTTTACTATATTTTTGATCCTACTGTAGTAAGATAGAAACTGGTAACCATTGCATAATTCTGTAAGAAAAATATTTCCCAAGAGAGAAATATGCCCCCCACATATGGTTAAGTTCCCTCAGCTGTCTGACCAGATGGTGGGGTTAACAACATAATACTGAATAGAGCAAATCTCCTAACTATGGCTTGAAACTTTGCCACCAAACTTTAAAGCAAGATAAAATAACTTAGCAAATGTGTAGCAAATGTAATACTTCAACTGCTTATTAATCACATGCTAATAATGTTCCTATAATCCAGGCAGCCCTCAGTTATTTTAAATATTGCACTGCTAGCTATTTTGATTAATTAGATACACTGCTTTGAATTAGTTCTGCTTTATTTAAGAATAGTCGAACTTTGTCTTGTGAGCTGTAATTGAAGACGTAGAAATCCAGGGACCTAACTTCAGTTCTAAAGAAGAAGTAGACCAGCAGAAAGGAAACGTTACATATAGCAAAAATTAAATGTGAATTATTTGAGTCCTATAAAAATATGGAAGAGCGAGGAAATATTAAAAAAAAAAAAAAAAAAAAAAAAAAGCCAGTACCAATGCCATACTTGGTGACATCAGTTGAGAAACTCAGGCTTTTTGTATGGTCCATATGCTTTGTGGGAAGTAAGCTTTGCTCTGTGGAACTGTCTTAGCACAATTTAGTTGCCCAAACCGGGATTTCTGTGAGGGCCTTTTATATTTCAGAATCATAATTGAAAGTTAAAGCTTTACCACCTTATTGAATGACAATTTTTTTAAGTTAAGATTTTCATTATGAGAAGCGAGCATTTATTTTAGATTATTTAGTTTCTGAACATAATCTGTTGAAAGACAGATTGATTTACAAACCCTCAAACGACTTGGCCTGAATGCACAGTGTCCTTGCAGTGCCAGGCTCCGTTTAACAGAACTGTGTAAGAAATCCATATGATACTGGCGATAACCACTGCCCATGGCACTTATATTTCACAACAGGCTCTTGATGTATGGACTATACAGAGAGGCATCTTCAGCCTCTCTGCTGCCGGGGATTGGTTAAAAGAGACTGTAATTCTGTCTGGCACTGACAAGCTCTGCTCTGAACGAGCTCTGTTGAGGACCTGAGGCTGGTTCTTGAGCCTGTGGGCTGCCCTCTAGTTGACGTTAACTTGTGCTGCCACCCGTGGCCTTTCCCTCTGGGTTTGGAGCCCCACCTCCCACATTTCAGTTGCCTAATGCTTGTAAACAGCTGCTCAGTCTTTGGAGCTCATATCTCTACATGAAATGCCCTGGGATAGCTGTAGGCAAGGAACTTTCATGGAGATGGCAGCGTTCAGTGCTGTTTCAAGGGCAGAAAGGCAGAGAAGTCTCATCACGGGTGTAAGAGAAATGAGGTGCAAACCAAAGAAAAAGCCCTCTAAAAATGTTCCCCATGTTTTAAGAGAGAATTCTTACATGTTAACTTCAGTAATTCCTCCCAGTGGAAATGCTCACCTCTGGGTCATCACCATTGTCCTCAGCAACATGTACCATTATTCTTAATAATGCCTTTTCCTCCTTTTCAGCTCAAGATGCTCTTATTGTGTCAGGAGGATATGTGTGTACTCAGTCATTTCGACTGGCTGATTGAGTCCAGGAATAATTCTTTTGGGAGCACTGGTGGGGAAGACATAAGGTCATGAAACGGAGTCGTGTTCAGCTTTGCATTAAGATGCCTACACCCAGAAGCTTGTGTTGTGTAGGTGTTGACCTACGAGGTGTCTAAGTACTCCCGGCAGTCAGTGAAGGTTAAGTCAATACTCAGTGCCCCTAGAAACCTGTTCAGCTCTTGCTGAACTCCTTGGGCTCAGTTACATTGTCTGCATTCAGGCCTTTGTTGCTGTGTGAATTGATCCAGCGTCTCCGGCCTCAGCCACTGGCTGTTCTATGTACACAGGCTGGAGTCTGTGTTGGGCTGTGCTTGTAGCTGTCAGTCACAGACAGCTGTCTTGAATACCTAGGGAATCTCTCACATGGCACTAGCTGTGCACATTCATGCCTCCTCATTCCAGATTCTGACTGTAGGCAGCCACTGAATCAGATAACCATTCTGCTGAATTGCTTTCTAGCCAGTGTTGACATCTGCGAGTCTCAGGCAACTACACAGAGGCTGTGTAGAATTTAGAAGTTTATCCCCTTAAACTGAAACTCAAATCCAGATAGCTTGGTGAGACAGCATTTTTTTAAATATTAAAAGCAGAGTTTTTTAAATATTGCAAGCTGTGGTTGAAAATCTGAAGATTTTTAAAAATCAAAAGTATCCACAGAAAACAGAATTTGTTCCCATACAGATAAATCAAAACCCCTTGGCATGTCATTAAGTAATGCAGAAATTCCAGCCTATTATGATTGTCAGAAATTTCCCTGGTCTTAACTGCATCCATGAGAAACTCAAAATTTAAAGTATTGATCAGTTTGGTTAGTAAGTAAAGGCTTCTTGGCTTTAAAGAACAAAATTGTTATGCTAATTTGAGAAGCACTTAGTTTCTGGTGTTCTAGCCATGCAAGTCCATGCTAAGGTCAGAGATAAATTCTAATCATTTCTATACCCGCTGTTTTATTAACGCCTATTCATTTTCACTATGGTTTTAAAAAGTACACACTATATTCACCTAACACACACCTAATTACTGGGCACATCCTCCTATCATTTTATGTTTTTTACTGCTTATTTTCTTCAAAAATAGATGACAAAAGATAATTTTGCTTCACATTTTCCCATTTTAAGTAACAAGAAGCATTATTAGAACTCACAGGCACCTTTTTTTTGTCTTCCAGAAAAAGCTTATTGTTCTATTGTATCTCTGAAAAGTAAAGACCACAGTAACAAAACTAAAGAATTTCTAGACTAATCTTTTAAAAAAATCAAGTCCCTTCTTAACGATTTTGGTTTTCTGTTAAGAAGAAAGCTACTTTAATTACCATGTAAGCTGTGTTCTTCTGTTGAAGAGCAAGTAATAAAATATTTAATATTTTTGCTGAAATTAAATTCTGACTCTTGGGTGACCCAAAAAAAATATCTGCTTTTTCTTATCTGGAATATAAATATGTATTTACACTAGCTTGAACCAGAAAGGATTTTTCTCCCAGTAAATCTATTCAACCAAATTCTTCCCATACTTTCTCTTTTTTAAATAATGGAAGTATTCCTGCTTGTCAGAGAACAAAGTTTAGCGTCTAGTCTCACATTAATTCTGCAAGAAATGTAAGAAATCTGGGTAAAGAGAGAAGGCTGGCTATTTTAAACTTTTTTTGGTGTTGAGAGGTAAGGTTCATGTAAATACTAGAAGCCATGCTTTTAATATTATGGTGAAGAAAGACAAAACAATCCTTTGAAAAAATCTTGCTGAACTAAAACTATTAAAGACTCCACACTATTAAGTGTGGAGTAGGGTGGTGTTTTGGTGTGACTTAGTCTCAGCCAGCCAACTGTTTCCTTCTTTGGGGCAATATCCTCTCCCTGGCCTATCTAGCACAACATGCTTTGTGTCTCATGTCAGTAGGCATGAGCACTCTCTGTGTGGGACTTCGACATACAGCAGCCTCACAGATGCTTCTCCTTTCTCTCTGGCAGCTGTCCAAGTCTGCATTAGAAATGGACAAAGTGTTAATGATTGATATTTGTTTTCATGAGATTCTTGTTTTCCTTTGTGTGACACGTCCATGGACGTGATGCTGTAACAGCCTGAAATTTCCCAGTGCCTGGTGCACGATAAAGGGTTTCCATAGCGATTGTGCTGACAAATGTATGTGTGTCTTTTTTTTTCACCATCAAGCATCAGGGTATGTGACTGGAGAGTTTTTAATTTCTGATGACAGAGATTCTGATTCATGGTTAAACTGGCTATTACTGGCTTGTGCTGTCAGCAGTGCTAGTGGAGACCATATTAACTTTTCGTGTTCTGGGTTTTGTCAAAGGACAGAGAAACACAGCAGGCCACAGGCCCTAGTTTTGAGTGGTTTTGGAAGGCAGTCTAGGGAAGATATTTATCACTTCCTAGAGAACACTGTGATGGTACAGAAAGTCCTAGATCTTAGAAAAAGAGTATCTGACAGTAGGAAGGATGGGAAAGGGGATGTATAAACAAAATGTATTTTAATTCCTATTGAGCTTCCCTTTCAGTTTTGGTAGTTTTGGATAGCCCATCTGCATTCCACAACCTGTTAAATTTTGCTCTCAGTGCATGCCATTCAGTAGTGGGGCAGTTGATAACATCAAGTGATTGTTTGTGTGTTTTTATGGCTTTTTAAACTATTGGCAAGGTACCTAATTTCATATTGACCAGTGCTGCAGAGTGGTCACTATCTGTCAGATTGTTAGAGTTGGACACATTTCTTTTGTTCTGATCACCATAAATTGAGATGTAAACTCCACATTCCTTTTATTCTAACAGTTTCCTCTCATGAATGGCTCAAGACTCTTTACTTGCATGGAGAGTGGGGGAAGGAGGCAAGAAATGCACTTATGAAGGACAAAATCAGCTGAAGACTGAAACAATATTTCACTTTCAAATACACAGTGCAGTAAAGTTACTGCTCCTGGGAGAATCCCAGTGGTTGTACCCAGGCCATCAGCTGTTCTCACTGTTGAGAATGATCTTGTGGGGTATTTCTCCTAGAAGCTCATACCCTATGCTCCTTTTTAAACTTCTGAAGAATTGTGTTACTCAGACTGATTATACAAATTCTAGTCTGCTTTTGAGTTACAAGTTGCAGGTCAGATTTTGCTGTCAAACTTTGACAATTAGTTTATTAACATTAGGTAGCAGACTTGCAAAAGTCTGTTTCTTACTTTCTTTGTACGAATAACAAAGATAAATTCTTGATGCCTTTGCTGCTAATAACAATTTACTGTAAATGATGAGATCAGAAATTAATCTGAGGGCATCACATATATAAACAAGCTTGTGCTGAGTTTCATATGTGTCTAAGCAGGCAGAACTTTAGTTGCCATTCTCCTTTCTGAAATGGTAATAGCATTTGTGAACACCATTGAAATTGTGAGACCTTTTTAGGAAACAGCCCATATTGATTTGTGAACAAGAAGAAACAAATGCCATTTTCATGGTTTTTCATTTTATGTTAGTTGCTAAAAGGAACCACATCAGAGAATGTCAAGAGGAGAAATCATGCTCAAAACTTAATTTACTGTATACATAAGTGTTTATGACACAAAAGAAGCCAGAAATGTGTCTTCTCAGAAGGCAATTGTGCATTTAATTATTTTTAAGTATGATGCTTTCTCAGCTTCGTATGTAATAAAATAGAAGTTAATTTTGTTAAAAGGCATTGACAACAACAATGGGCACTTTCAAATATCAAGCACTTCAGTTTCCCCTGGTAGACTTATGCACATGTGTAAACCAGAAGAGCTGTGAATATCAAATGGTTTTCTTGGCTAAGCATGGAGAGTGGGGGAGTATTAGTGCAAGTAAGTGGATTCTTTGCTTTGTAAAGAAGAGAGCACAGAACTGGAGATTTAGGGGAAAATTGTTCTGAACTATCTGTTGTGCCAAGACTAAGGAAGCACCACACCTAGTTTAAAAAGGTAGGGAAGAGTAAAAGTCCCAAGCATCAACAAGCAAAATTCTTTTACAATTTGATACTATGCTCAGCTTTCAACATATTTTTTTTCACTTGTCTTTTCCCACCCTTTTGTCAGGAATTGCAAAGGAGCCTCTAATGGCAGATTGATGACTTCCCTGCAGTACCCTGCTAAGTGAACTTAGTTTGGGATAATTAGACTTTTTAGAGCTCTGCTCATCAGGCTCTGTCAGACACCAGGAGGAGGCCAGACTCCTACCCCAACTGTGCTACTGTGTTCTTTTACTTACTCTGTTAGGCAAGCTTTTGAGTTACAATTTCAGTAACTATCTGGTGCTGAAATGGCAAGATGTTCAGAGGTTCCACAGCATTTCCTGGAACAGATAATTGTTGGGAAGGATGAAAGTTTGACAAGAAATTTTAACAGATATGTATGCTTGTCAGAAAGATCTCTTAATGTAGAATCTTAGAACAAAATAGAGATGGAAGCAAGTTTTTGTATAGAAGAATAATAGATGTGTAAATTGACAATTGCTGAGCCAGTCATTACTGGACAATTAAGGAAGCAAAGGTTGAGTTAGAAGGAGGTTTTATGACTTAGAGCAAAGGATATGTTGACCACAAACAAAAAGATGCTTTTATCAAGCAAAATTAGGTCTTAGGAAAAGCAGACAAACATGCTGATATGGCAAATAGAAAAAAGGTCTAAGAATTTTCCACTGCAAGAAAACTGAAAAACAACTTCAAGCTTAAACTGTAACATGCTAACTCATGTGATTGGGTAGTATTGACCATAATATGGTAGTGATAGTAGTTATGATAGGCTGTAGGTAATAGTAAAGGTATTGATTGGTTGATTATGTATTAAGATGCACAGCAAAGACAAAAATATAATGCATTGTAACCAAAATTAAGGGGTCTTCAGGCTTGTCTACAGGTGGAGCTGACAGCTGTAGGCACAGGCTCTGTCACCCACAACCCTGCACTGTTGTAACATCTTGGATACAATAAACTGCATTTTGAAGAGCCTGAAGTCCAGCATCTCTTGTCTCAGGCTCTTACTGATAATTTATTTCTTATTTCCTTGCTTGATTCAGAAAGTATCAGACTTGAATTCTGTTAATTTTACAATTACCAATTCAGTCTAGGTTTTGATTTTCTACAAACAGAAAAATAAGAATATCCATTTTACAGAATTCTGTGAAAAGGGCTCCTCATGCAACATAATTACCAGTTCTGGATGTGCTTGTAAAATAAATTCTGCTCCTATGAAGGTGGCTTCTTCTACTGAATTTGTAGATCTCCTCTGGGAGTAGCTGTATGCAATAGATAAAGAAAGCTTGGAAGATGGGCTTTGAAAAGAGTTTGACACAAAACTTTTAGAAGTTGATCTCCTCATTTCACAGTTCACATAGCAACAGTTTATGATACTGTTAGTCTGAAAAAATAAACCCTAAAATTAGACAATACATAAAACTAATATTTATAACTCTAAAAGAAAATATGCATGAGAGCTTTCTATTTATAGGATGTTACGAACTTTTCTTCATGATGGTGTCTTTAATTTTTTAAAAGAATTGGGTTTATTGTCATAAAATAAACATGAAGATCTGATTCACTGGTTACGTATGGCAGTATAAATTTAATGGGGAATCACACATTAGCATTCCATCTATTCATCTAGAAGTTCCAGCTGTCACCAGGGCATAGTAGATCTTCTAAGAGCAAGTGAGAAATTGTGAAGCAAAAATTACTTGCAAGCCTTAATTTGGTAAACCATTGCTTAGCTTAACGGAGTACATATGAGTACAAAATAGCAATTGCAAACTTAGTCTTGTGGTTCCATTATGGCATTACAAAGGTTTGTCAAAATATAATTAAGGACTCTCAAATATTTCTTGTATCCCTACATCATTTCTTTATCAAATGACCTTCGTATTTTCTTGCTCTTATTCTACATGTGGCAGAAATACACTAGTGTGTTCTGTGTTCTGTTAGGGATTATGTCAAAGCAATGTATTGAATTGTGTTCAGGTTATAAAGTATTTTACTATCCTGCTCCACATGTTTTTAATTTGATATTAAACTCATGCTGGCTTATTGTGTTTAGTGATCTTCATGCTGTATTTTAGCTTTGAAATCCAGTTCAATTTCTTGCAGATCCCAGTAGTTTCACTAGCTTTAATAAAAAAAAAATTAAGAGTTATAAAAATGTGTATTTCATCAAGTTTATTGTGACTCGAAGATAATGCTGTGATGTCTAAGACATTAGTCTTTCACAAGGTTTTAAAAATACCAGAGTTCCTTTGAAAGCTATTATCATTTCAGAGGCTGATGATGTTTTGTGCTAGATGCTTGAAAGTCCTGTACACTTGAGCAGAGTTAGGAGATTTGGATCTCAGGCTGGTAGAGGAAACCTTCAAAATTTATATTTCCCTTTATAAAGTGACACTCCTGTGAACTGTAATTTTACTTCAAGCAAATTGATGGGTTAGTAGAAATGCTTTAAGTTTTTTTTATATTGAATGGCATGAAGAGCTGTGCTGATATGTTACACTTTCCTGTAAGTATGGGTCAAGTTTCAAGAAGGAAGAAAAAGGCAGAAAATGCAGCAGTTACTTTCATTGGAGGATTTTGTGCACTGCCAGTACTATTACTCTTGAACACGGCATGGAAGTATCCATTCTGTTTGTGGGCTTTAATCCAGATTGCCAGTTTCAAAAATGCTTTGTCTGTCCCTACGATACTGTAGGATTTCCTAATACAGTTTTTTATTGAGATCCATCAGTAATATTCAAGAGCTGTGAGCTGCTGAAAAACATGTAAGAGAATCACGTATGTTCAGAAATACAATCCAGCTATATTGCCCAGTATGTCTGCTAGTGATCATTTGCCAAAAAGAGTCAATATCCATTTAAGTATAAATGTACATATGTGTTTAATTTCCCCTGAAGATGTTCTGAATTTTGTAGTCCATACTCTTAGTCTTCAGGAGAAAACAGTTTTGTTTTTAATAAACTTTATGCTGTCTTAAATTGCTTCCTGTATAAAGATGTTTCCAGCCTTATAGGTTACAAGAATATATTCAGTCATCTCACTTTTACAAATGTCTGCATATAAAAGTATGTGTATGTTTGTAGTTGATCTAAAAATTCATCTGCATTTATCTGGTGTTCCATCTCAAACTTCACAAATCTGAACAGTTCTCAAAATAGCTCTATGAAATACATCATTGTAGTTTTCCCCTTTGCAGATACGGCAATTGGTGATGATAAAGGAAAGATGTAGTTCTTGTACTGACATTTGTTTGTCTTATTGTAACGTAAATATTATTTTACATGCGCTTTTTTTGTGCTTTTCTTTTTGTAGACTATTTGATGTTAAATAAATTAATCTAAGGGTTGACACATCCCCATCAAGACTAGAGTTACGACTTAGAGTGTCAAGCTTTGCCTGTTTTAGCAATGCCTTGTACCTGGAATAGTTCAGAAACATTTGCAGTAACCTAATACTTGCAGGTCACTTCAGCTGGGTTTGTGCAGTGTAGCTTTTATCATTGCATTTGTTAGACAGTTCTTCTGAAAAGGCTTTTTTGAGTACCAATGGAGCCCATGCACAGGAAAAATTTAAGGGACTGCAGAACTTGCCAAGGGTCATAGGAGAGAAAGATGAGTAAGATTCTTGGAGGAATAGATCATGCTTTGCTGAAATAGATTCTTCCCAAGCATTAGCATAGCCTGAAGTTTAAAAAGTTACCTAGTTTCTGAAATAATTCCATTGCTCTTAATCTGTGGATGTCTCAGAAGCCTTTCTACCTGCTGCTATTTTTTACATGGCTGTGGCTTTATACTACTATTTTACAGCCATTTTCTTTCAACCATTCATGATTTAGATAATCTAACACACATCTTTCACAGTAGCATTTTATAGTAGCATTTGCAGACAACACTAAAGGAATATCTAAATCTTTCTTTGACATTCTACTACCCTGAATGAGAAAATGCAAAATTTGGAAAGGATAAAGCAGTGTATAGACAGTATGCCTTGCCTCTGAAATACTGAGTGAAACTCAAAGCATTGCTACTGAAACCGGTGTGGAGTCACCACAGTAAATGGAAGAATGGAATTGGCCTTCCCTATTTCAAAGTCTGTGTTAAAATCATCTTGCTGAAAATAGGTTTAGTGTTAAAAATACTGCAAATGCATGTTGTCTGCACAACCTTGTTCAGATGTGAGCTGTACAGATTTGCTTGTTTACACAAGTTCAGCTTTTATTACTTTATAAATTTTCCTTGATATGATAACAGGTACAGGTCAAAATTCTTCAAAAATGCATCTGGTTTTGAAAGCAGCCCTTATTTCATGTAGATGAACAGAGAGTTTTTTTCTGGAATTTCAATCATCTGTTTCTGTGTAGTTGCTACTTTTTTTTTTTTTGTAGAGCTGGAACGTGTGCAGCATCTGTAAATGAAGTACATAAATCTCCTAGACTCAAATGCTGGTCAAAGGAGGATATGCCTGGTAGATACTTGGGTGCTATTTCATCACAGAGTAGTAGTGCAGACAGCAAAGTTGAAATATCCAAAAGTCTAGGGAGCTTGGAAGATGTATTTAGATGACCATAGGTACTTCCCCTGCAGGTAGTGAGTGGCAGTGGTGAATCTCCATTACTCTGAAACTCCTCCCTTCCCTTGCTTTCATCCTTTGTCTGTTTCCTTCAAAATATCTGAAGTTCAGCCTGCCATCCTCATCGAAAAGGTTCTTTTAAGTAAAAAAAAGAAAAAGATTAAATGAGAAAGGGCACTATCATTTCACCTGAATTATCTACCAGGCTAGTAAAAAATCAGCGAAACACCAGAGGTGTTTGAATTACAAAAGCCACCATTCAACTTTTAGGTTAAAAATAGCTGAAACGTCGGAATATGAACTATTGTTTCTGGAAATAAAAGAAGTTGTTAACTCCCAGTGAAGAGCTTTCTTCTTACTAAACTTTTAGGAATAAATGAGAGAACTGACCTATTGATAAAAATCTACCAAAGGAAGTATAAAAAGTATTTACTTAATGGTCAAGTTGAAGTAGCTCCTGCTCATTGAAGGGGGGATAGACTAAATGATCTTTAAACCTTTCCAACCCAAACTGTTTGCTGATTCTAAGGTAGCATGTGATGCTTTTTCAAGTCTCAGGTGGATATCTAATGAGACAGGGATCTGCTGGAGGATGGGTGGAAGAGTAGGAAGCCTCAACCAGTTTGTATCAAAAATGTCTCATATTTTAAATGTTTTATAAACCAAATATTGAACATGGAGGCTGATGCTATGTTGCAATTAAAAATATTGTTAAAAATCATCGATTGAACTCCAAAAAATCCCGAGACTGCAGTGCAAATAGCAAATATAATAGTAGTTATAATAGTAAAAAAAGCTTCCTGTTCAGTCTGCTTTCTGAATTTTGATTCTGTAGGGCCCACATCAGTTGTCTTTTATTATGTCTTTCTGCAGTTCTGAGTGCCAGCCAAAAATCTTTGTGTTTCTGTGGTTTTGAAGTAATAAAGATAGTTTTTGTATCTTCCTCACTATCTTCCTTCCTTCATGTTATTGAAATCAGAAACTCTGGTTGTTTTTTTAATAACATGATAGATACAGCAATATTAAGTTTTCTCATCTGTACTTTTATGTCCTGTTTTACCAGTTTACAAGAATGGCATTTCCTTTGTGGTGTGTTTTTTTTCATTGTTGTTTATTTCTTTGTTGTTTGGGGTTTTTTGTTTGTTTGTTTTTTTATTTTTTACTGTATTGCATCAAATCCTCTAACATCATCAGTGAATTTAGTAGGAGAACAGGAAGGTGCATTGTGGACAAGGTAGTGAGGGCTAAGGTTCATGTATTACAGTGCATTGAGCATTAAGTGAAAGTCAGAAGGCTTTTGACTCTACCAGAAGCCATTTTCTTTTCTTTAAGAATGTGCCAGTTTTTTCTGCCGCTGTATAATTGGTCTTACTGTCACATACAGCAGCTACTTGACTCACAAGAAACAGCACATTTCAATCATAATGTTTACTTAAATTAATTTGTGGAAATAGTAAAGCTGATCCTTATTTTTTCATGCTCAGGCAATGGGTGCATGGTCACATACCCTGTGTACCATAGAATCTTTGTAGGGCTGTTTGTGTTGTTTTGTAAGCTTTCAAATAAAAACATTATATTGTCTGTAGAGGGAAGGGAAAGGGGAGGAGGAGATGACAAGAGCCTTACTGATTAATGAAAGAAAGAATGTCAGAGAAAGGAAGAGGAGATCCCCTTTAGCAGGTTCTTGCTTGGGACACTGGGCCTTGTGCTTTTTCCTAGGTACTGGATTAGTTCTGCAGCTTCTAATGTGAGCAGGTGGTTTTTGTGAGCAGCATTATAAGTTTCAAAATAAACACCCCATCCCAACCTCAGCTAGATCACTGCATGAGATATGAATGTCTAAATGAATGTCTAAATGGTTTCTTGACACATTTTGGGTAGGCTGTGTTCTCCTGCCTGTAGTTTATAAACTTGTCTGATTTATATATTGCTGTATAAATCACTGACTTTTGAATACAGTTGTCTGAATTTACAGCAGGAGTCATTTATAATTTGCTTGTTGTGAATGTTAACAGAGCTGTTTATCTAGATTGCTATATAAATCAGTTTTATGTTTCTCAGCTTAAATCATTTACATAATGTTGTTTAAGGCAGTCACCCTTATTGTGTCAAAAATTCAGGTTTCTTTTTCTCTGCCTTAGGATTTTTAACAAAAACTTCAGAATATAGGAAGAAAATGAGATATTATTAAGAGTCTTTTGAGAGGGGTTGGTTGAGGTTTTCACCATAAGTCAGTCATGTTACAGGAGGAGACTAAAACATGTAAAAAGGAAGGCACTGCAGCAGTAGAAACCGTTCAGATTCACTGAAAATTCTTCTGAGTACTTGTAAAATTGTTGCAAGGTAAAATGTTGGCATTGTAAACTAGCATATGTAAACACTGGCTGAAAACATGGCCAAGCTCAGCAGATGCCAAAACCACATTGCTTCAGTAGTTCAGGGTTTGCATAGTGGACACAAGGCTGAAATGAGTGTAGGAACTTTGAAATAGTTAAGAAACACAGTGGTGTTTACATGATGTAACATCCTGTGATTCAACATATCATCCTAATATTTTGCAGCAATTACAGGATAGGCTGGGGACTGTTGTTCCAGTCAGATTCTTGTAATTTATTGAAGTCACGAGTCAAGTTTCAAAGAAAGAAAATTCAGCTTTTGTATCTGATTATTTTGTTGTTACATGCTAAAGCCACCTTTTACCCTTAAAGTAATCTGCAATATTGAATTGACTCAGGCAATGTATGGCATGCTGTTTAGTTGTGAAAACATGGTTAAACTAAGCTGGGAAATTGGTTCCCTTTTTGGATTTGTCTGGGTGACACTGGAATAGCTGGTTCACATTTCTGTTCGTTTCCACAAGGCTGCTGTTGCCTTAGGCTGCCAGTCACACTGTGGGTGCTGGAAAGGATGACTGCACTGTGTGCCCCTTGATCCCAAATGAAAATGAAGGCTGAACCTTGCAAACTGCATTCAGTCCTCCGGCTGCCAGCTTGCTTAGCCTCTGGCTGTTGTGGTGGGAATGTAGGAAAGCAGTGACTGTGTCTGAAAGGTTATTATCATCTGTGTCTTCTGTGGTAACTCTGTCTGATGGGAGCTGTCAAGTTTGACGTGTCATGTTCCTTAGGAGCTTGTGAGGGTGGATGATGCCAATGGGACCTGGGACTGTCACAGTCCAGCTGATTCTATTGGTTATTTTGTTGGTTGGTTGTCACCAACTTGTGCTGGGGACTGGCTGGTCCTTTTTACAGAGGCATCATATGGGCTGTCTAACAGTCAGGAAAAATCTGCACTCCTCTGTACTGACTCTGGAGCTTTTTACAGAACCTTCAACATTCCTTTGTACTCTGTGCTAAGAATCTCTTACTGTTTTTAGTTCTGCTATCCCATCAATGCTTGGAGCCTTTTGGGTGAGTTTTAAGCAGAACTTCCTGTATTATGGCTAAAGGCAGATCTGTAGCAATAGGTATGGGGAGAGAATATATCTGTAAGAGAATTTTGATAATTATGAATGTTTGTAAAACCAATATAAGTCAACTACTGGCTTTTTAAGAGGTCTCTGGATGTAACTTTTGCAAAACTATATAGGTGGCAATAGCCTCAAGGGTGGAATATAAAATTAGCATTCTTCAGGGAATGAATTACAAAATTTCAGCTGTGAGAAAAAAATCATGCTGATCACACTCGGTTAATTCTAAGGGAAAGTTGCCTGATGAAGACTGCAAGGATCAGTCTTCTGTTTTCTAGTATTGCATTCTCTTGCCTTTCTATTCTTGTACACATATTTATTATAATAATGTAAAATTTCATCAGATTATGGAAATGGGATTTTGATAGCAAAAAAAAGGGGGGGGGAGGGCACCTGTCAGTAATCCTGAATATAGGTGGGTTTTGGATTTGACCCTGATTTCAGTTCTGTTCTTAGCTGGCAGGTGCCTGGAGGCCTTTCAGTCTGCTTTAGGAGACCTTGTTTTAAAAACAGTAGTATTTTTTGCCTAATTATGAATGCAGATTTTGCATGTGTTTGCGATTTACAAGGCCTTGCTTATGTGAAACAGGCTATAAACTCTCCTTGGAAATGTATAGTAGTCTGGAGTAGATAATTACACTTTGAGAAAAGAGCCTCTGTTTCCAGTGAAAACACTGTGAAGTTATTTCAGAAATGCTCTGACCTCAGACGTTTCATATAACTTACACAAAATGCTTTCACATTTGTTCGGCAGCTCGCGGCTTGATCTCTGCCATCTCATAAACGAAAGCACAGAAGTCTCCCTGGGAGAAAAAGCAGCAAGTCCATGCTGTGGCCTACACAACTAGTGTTATTTTACTCACTCTGTGCTTTGTGTCTGTACCCTTAAACAGAAGAAACCTTGCCCTCCTTTAAACAACTCTGTCTCCTAATCGCACCCCACCTCCACAAACCCAACTTTCTCTCAGATTTTTCTTCCTCGCTGCCTCCACTCAGTGTACACACACTAATAAACTCTGCAGTAAAAATATTGGGAGAATTTCTCAGCACAAATGGAAAGAAGATGTCAAAGGCTGAGGATAGGAATTTTCTGTTTAAAGTTGCAAAAACAATAGAGGACAATTGAAACAGTGGGGGCAAAGCCAGAGATGGGTGAACAAGCCATGAAAGTATTCCATTAATTTTTATTTTAATGAAACCCCACACGTTCTCTTCACTTGCATCCAAAAGAGCCATTTTTATTTGCATTTGTTTTGCTTGTTTTTGAAGACTCTTGTGGAAAGCAAAAGCATTGCAAGTACAAGTGAAGAGACTTTTGAGAATGTTCACACCGGAAGTGCTTTTGTGGGCTTTTGAAAAGCTGTTTTTCACCCTTGGTACAATAAAATTACTCAGATGTTTATGAAGACTTTTATGAAAAATTGGTGTGCTGGAAGGGTGACTTGTTAGAGATGACAGTGTTTGCCACTCAGGGAGAGAAAACACCAAGCAATATAAAACAAAACAAATTCCGATTATGATGTGCAGGGATCATATTCAGCTTAATTCATAGAAAAAGGAGGGGAAAAAAGAGAGATATGATTCAGTCTTATTAAAAAGCATGTTTGGCTATAGGTTGTACTTTCACAGAACTCTTAGCAGAGGAAAGTATGCAGGGTAGAGGAAGGAGCCACTTGTGCACTGGAGATGGCTGAACATAATTGCCAGCAATCATACCAGGGAGACAGTGCAGTAGTCCTGCAGATCTGGTGGCTGAACCCCTCATATGAGCTCTAACTTGTTTCTGTTCCAGTGAGCCAGCTTAGTTCAGGCAGCTGATGTGATCTCTCCTGTTGTAGTTTCTACCAACAGGCAGAGCTGTGGCAAGCACGCTTCAGAAAAGTTATGAGCCAGAACCCATCAGAAGCAGGGCCACTCTTGGGCGTAAGAATGGCACTGAGCATCTAAATGAAGGCAGCAACAGCTCCCACAAGACAACATCTGTTTACAGTCTCAGTCATGTCACGTTACCTATCATTTCATGCTTAAGGCTAGAGAAATAGCATTCTGACTGTAGCAGATGGGGCCATGCTATTTGCACTTTGCAGCCAGTGAGATACTCAGAGCCAGTAATGGCTTGATAATTCAAGGAGGTAGAACACGTGAGCACAACCCTTCGCTTGGGCTTCGCATTCACTGTGGAGAAGGCAGCAACAGCCTGCATTGACTGATTTTAGTTCTTCCCATCTTGCAATTACTGTGTTACTGATGGTATGAGTTCACAAATTCACAAGCTCAGTGGCATGTATGTGTAAGCTTTAAAGCAGACCTGCTCTACTGTAATGTCATGTAACAGTACATATATGTGGAGACTGTAGCTAAAAGAAGACAGCGCTGCACTTAGTTTTCAGTATGTATTTATGTAAACATGTGAACTGGGAAAGGACAGTGGGGCTTAAAGCATTAGAAATATATATATATATATATATATATATATATATATATATATATATATATATATATATATATATATGTATATATATGGAGAGACCTTAAAGGTGCAGCCAGATTGTATCTATTAATTAAATTATTTTGTGTAATTTGTTTTTAAAGAGGCCAAGTGTGTGCAGGGCAATGCAAGGTGGGCAGGGGTCATAGTTAATTGAGCAGAGAGTTTCCACTCAGCTGGCAGTTACCACTGTCCTTCCTGAAGGAGACTTCAGAGGCAGACTTGTTCCTGTGTCCTCTGCAGCAGACAGAAGAGATGGCCATGGAAGGAGAGGCATATGCTTTAATTCCTTTGATTCAGCAGCGGATGCTCTTCTCTGACATGCATCAAAAGCCCTTAAAACTGAGCAGAATATTGGCTAAAACAGTGATTCCCAAAGACTTGCCTGTGGTTGATCACATCTTTAATACACAGCAGACTGACCTCCATTCCACTGCGTTTATGTGAGCCACATGAATTTTTGCCAGTGTTGTTAGTGACAATCTTTTCTTGTTCTGCATAAACCCTCACAAACACACACACACACTGCCACACACTCTCTTTGTGTTATCACAGTGAGCCATGCTGGCTTGAATGGCTCCTTCTCTGTTTACAGCTGCTTTCATATGTATCTCAGGTCCTTCTTTGTAATGAAACACCTGCATATCTTTCAGAAAGCTGGAGGTAGAGTCTGCACTGTGTAAGCAGACAGTTTTTTGCAGACTGATAGCATTTTTATTCACAAGATACTAACCTGAAAAACTAGTGGTTTAGAAACCTGCTAGCTTTCTGGAAAGTGCTCAATAAAAATGGAATAGGAAAGGACTTCCATTTGTGATCCTGTCACCGTACTGTTTGTGAGGTGATAAGTAACAAAAAGTAATACTCCTGCAAAATCATGTTACACAAAGTGCTCATTTTGCCTAAACAGTCTGCTTGAGACTAAACATCAGTATTGCCAAAGAAAGGAATGAAAACCCTACTTTTAGAATTTCAAATCCATTTTTCTTTGGCGATCTAATACAAGGAGGGTGCCAAAATACATGACAGATTTATATATATTTGAATTTATTAAGTGCACTTGCAAAGGACTTTTACAGTCTAAGAAAACTTTTTTTTTATCTGATAGGAGATAAACTATTGTCCATAAGTGAAATCTGTAGATATTTTGCCATTGCAGGCATAGTTTTGCTTATCTAAGTAGACTGATTCAACACACATTAGCAAACTATTCAAGAAATAGTGTGCAGTTCCTATTATTAGTACAGTGAAGAAACCATCTCTGGAATAGCACTGGCATTCGGAGTTAGAAATTATAAAGAAATATATTGTTGGGAAGAAATTGCGGATTGACTCAGACCTGTTTCTTGCTGTATCCCAGGACTTCATCAGCATCAGTAATTAATCTTTGCCTTTGTTTCTTTCAGGGCCCTCCTGGTCCAAAAGGCGAGAAGGTGAGTTGATGTTCAGGTGATTCTTACAAGGTGACTGGAAAGCCCTCCCAGCATGAACTCAAGAGACTGTATTGATGCAGTGAAATGCTAGATTTTGTAAGAGAGCTGGGTAGCACACAGATGCTGTGTTAAACCTATCATCTCATCTTTCCACTTTGCAGGGAGATCAAGGTGATCAGGGCCCTCGGGTAAGCATCTTAAAAAAATGTTACACTTCCCCTTCGCTGAGTAGGCAATTAGTCTTTAGTGCAAAACTAAATTAAAATACACTGTCTGAGCTAATTATGCTTATTAGCTGCATTTACCCTGCATGTTGAAGTGTCTGCAGGACAGTAATGCTGAACGTGAGCAGGAAGTGTCTGGGAAGATTTGAGTGATTCCATAGTGTACAGTTTCCATTATGGTGGAAGCAGGTTCCACAGTGATTTTGCTCTGCTGTATAAAGCTACCTTTCCTAACCAAACCATTCAGTTTCCCCAGCAATGTGTTCATGCCATGCATGGGCTTCCACAATGCAGAGGACCAGTGAGTTTCTAATAAATATACTTCTGGATTTCATGTAAAATGTAGCTAATACTTAGTGAATTATAAACAAATATAATGTATGCATGTATTAGCTTTTTCCCTGACGTATATGTATTTAATATTTTTAATAATAACAATATTATCACCTTGTAGTTAAAATCCAGACAGTTAGAACATGATTTAACTTAGGAAATGAGAAGGTTCTTTTAATTTCTAAATGTCATGTTTATTTTAACAGAGAAATAGAGGAATACAGGAGTGTAAGTTCAAATGGATTGGCTGTGCTAGTTCACTCTTCTTTACATCTGTGCTTCATTAGAAAACGCTTGGTTACACTGTTCAGATGATATAGTAACTCTCTTTGGTTACATGTTTATAACTTTTCCCATAACAGTATGTTCCATGGATTATTTTCTTCTGTTAACTATGTTAAATGTTTTGAATTTGCAGCTTTATTTCATTCTACTGTTTTGTTTCATATAATTTGATTTAATTGGATTTTACATTTTTTTCAGCCAATAAGATTATCTAAAGTCACAACATGCTTTTACAGCTGATTTTGATGTTCTGTTAACTTCTAGGGTGCCCTGTTGTTCTTGGTGCTAGGGCTGCACATCATAAAGACAGCGGCCTGAGAGTGAGCAGCTTTAAATATTTCAGTTGGAACTCAGTTGGAATTGGAAAACTACTTAAATAAATAAAAAGAAAGTAGAAAGTAACAACGAGAGCAATGTGCTTTTTTTATAGGTAACTAATATACAAATTAAAGGTTCTGAATAATGTAAAAATTTCCTTTTAACTTCTAAGCAAATTTAGTGTCTCTCAGAGGCCATACTGGGCTGTGTATTTTGTCTAGTTCTGTGTTCTGTGCTATAGAGCTTTGCAGGGAATGTGAGGAGAGAGAGATGCAGGGGAGGAGAGCAGTGCAGTGCCTGTGGCTTAGGAGAGGATGCTCCATTCAGGTGGCATAAGACAGGCTCGAGTGCAAGTGCTTGCACTAAGTAGCCTTAAATGCAGAAGAATGCATGTTCTTACATTCACAGGCCTGAGATTCAAAAGAACAGGAAAGCAAATTTGATGGCAGTATCAGAGAAGGGATGCAATAACAAATATGGAAGAACAGTGTTGTGAAGAGCATTACATAGCTGAGGATAAGGATCTGGAATTATGACTGTCAGAGAAGTTTCCAGGGAAAGCCCCAGAGGTCTGAACACTGGAGAACAAATGAAGTGGTATCAACACAAGGGAATGATGATGCAGAAATCTTGCCAAAATGCTGATGAGATGTAGATGTAAACTATTAAGTGGTTAAGCATATGTGGCTTTCAGTCCCTGGTCTGGAAGTGTTGGCAATGCCCAATGAGAAGATGCAGGTTTGGTCAGTGTTACTGCAATGGGACCTCTGCTGTGCAGGGATTGTTGAGTCCTGCTTTGCCAAGAGACACTCCATATACAGGAAGGCAGTAGAATCCTTACTGAGCCATACAAATCATGGTTATGACTGTTTGTGGCTTTGGTAAATCAAGTGCAGATAAAAAGCAGAAAATATCCAACCTGAGGAATTCATATTTAAGGACATCACAATGTTTTATCTGAAGCAGCAGCTGGCACTTGAGACTGAATTCTGTATCTCATTACAGAAAAGGAATTCAATAAGGTCAGCAGTGGAGAGGAAGAGGTGGTGGCTAGCATCTGGCTGAAACTTTACCAACTCTTTAGTCAATGCAGGTTTTAGTAACATACCTCCTGTTTAAACATATGGGTCAAACTTGGGAAATTTGCCCAGTGTTGTTGGTTTTCCCTTAATCTATTCTGAATGTGTTCTACATACAGCCTCTTCTCCTTTTTTCCCCTCCATCTTTCACAAGTAATAAGTACCATGAAGCCTCTGACCATTTTATATTTCTTGGTACAGCAGTTATCTCTTCTGATAACTGTCTTCAGGGTGAGTCTGCTCAACCTGCTGGGCCAGGGGATTTACAATATAATTAATAGAATTTTTATGTGTAAGAGACTCATGCACCAAATGAAACTAAACCCATTTAGTCCTGGTTGGTTACCTTTGCACATAGTTTTCCATCACTGCATGTGTAAAATAAATGAGCTTGGAGGTAATGGTATACAATATTATTTTCAAGAAATATTGTACCTGAAAGTAACTGAGGCATGACATTGACACTTGGATTTGACAAGTTTGCAGACAGGTTGGATATAATATCTAAGAGCAGTGAATGTTTTAGTGCTAATTCATCTTTTACAGGTAAGGAGCCTGAAGTTTCTTTGGGTTTATATTTTTACATACTGGCTTGAAACAAGTGTTTAACTTAACAAAAACTGTTAGTGTTCCAAGCTACGACTGAAATTTCAAAATTACCCTTTTTCTTTAGAAAAGCTGCTATCTTTCCTCCAGGCATTTTTGTAAAAGAAATCAAAATAAAATGTAAAGACTGTCCAAGTCAAGATGAGATCTTAAACTTCCAAAAATTCGCTGAAAAGAAAATAGAAAGATATTTGTGAAAACATTTTGCAAGAGGCAAAGATATTGTTTTCTGTCCCACACAAATTTTTCACCTTGAGATTTTTGAGGGATCATTCTTTCTGAAATAATTTCAAAACTGTAAAAATAGTAATCACTTATCTCAAAATGTTCAGTCACTGGACATGTAGAATATATACTGAACCACTTTGAAGTTCAGGTTTTCTTGAAAATACCTTGAGTAAAGTCATAACACTAAGAATTCAGCCGTACAAATACCAGCCAGAGGTCAGGCACTTATATTTTTAGAATAATGTGACTGGGGTTTTGTGGGTTTTTGGGGTTTTTTTTTGGTTTTTTTTAAGAATCTGAGGAATTTTCTTAAGTATTCAGATATAATTTGTGGATCAGTCTCCTTCATTGTGCAGAGATGGCATAAGGGTTCCAGTTCATAATGCTCTGTGACTTGATCTACCAATGTCCATATTGTGTAGAAAATATGAACTAAAACACATTCTAGTAGTGTGAGTGATACAGAAATTCATACCCTGAGTGTGAGTTTGAGCAGCAAGTTAATACAGCTTTTAATCACATGAGACCACCGATAAGGTAGTGATGGAGAGTCCTGATATTACTTGGAAAAATTCTTTTTTTATCTCTTTATGTATTTTTATCTCAAATCTCTTAATTACTCTAAAGGTCTGGTTGACTAAACATTTAGGTCAAATGCAGAACTAGATGTCCTTGATACCAGTTTAAGAAATGGTAATATTAGTGTATCTTTTGGATGCTCTTCTTTTTGCAGAGGGCATGGCTTCATGAAATGTCCATGGAAATTTGCTTTACTGTACTGAGCCATGAGAAAATTAAAAATGATGGAATTTAGCCTGTGGACTGTTAGAATAGATGGTGATATCAGGCTGCTTAGCTCCAGTTGTTTAGCTCTAGTCCAGTTAAAGAAAAGCCTTTGAAAATTTAATGATGGTAGAATTTCACGAGATATATCATCCGAGTGGAGACTGCATCTTGATAATGGAAATAGGTCTTCAGAGGTGAATGTTTGGGAACAGAACAGGTAGTATGGAATGTCTTAATTGGATGTGGAGGGCAACTTTGTAATCAAGGATGAGGAAAAGGCTGAGGTACTTAATGCCTTTTTTGCCTCTGTCTTCAGCAGAAAGACTCGTTGTCCCAAGGGCAACCAGCCCCCTGATCTGGTAGACAGGGATAGGGATCTGAACAGACCCCCTGCAATCCAGGAGGAAAGTAGTTAGATCTGCTGTGTCACTTAGAAACTCACACATCTCTGGGGCCAGATGGGGTTCACATGAAAGTACTGAGGGAGCTGGTGGAAGAGCTGGCCAGGCCACTCTCCATCATTTATCATCAGTCCTGGCTAACTGTGGCAGTGCCAGATGACTGGAGGTTGACCAGGTGACACCCAGCTACAAGAATGGTCAGAAAGAGGATCTGGAGAACTATGGGTTTGTCAGCCTGACCTCAGTGCCAGTAAAAGTTATGGAACAGATCATGTTGAAGATCAGGCAGCAGGTACAGGACATCCAGGGGATGAGGACCAGCCAGCATGGATTCAGGAAAAGTAGGTCCTGCTTGGACAACCTGATCTCCTTTCATGAATAGGTGACCTGCCTAGTGGATGAGGGTGGTGTTCAGTTGGAAGTTGGACTTGATGATCTTGAAGGTATTTTCCAACTTCAGTGACTCTATGATTCTTAGTCTTTTCTCAGCCATCTGTAAATGACATAATAAATATCTTCTGTCCTTTATCTCAGATACATGAGAGATTTCTTGCTTATCAGGGCTAGAAATCATTAACTAGAAGCTGGTTTTAAATTGGTTTTGGTCTAGGTGAAATGAGATACCACCCAGAAGCCATACTTAAGTGTTTCCATAAAATAATTTTCTACTTTTAGTATGTTTAAATAAATTTTCCTGTTGGTTGGGGTGGCACAGAACTGATAATACCTCTAAAATATCTTAAGCAGGAAAGATGAAGTTCTAGAAAATACAGGAACTCAGAAGTTTATTTTATTTTGTTAACCTTTATTGACTTGAAGATTAAAAACATTCCTTGAGTCCTGTTAAAGCAGTTAGGTTCAGATAGAGGTATAATGTTCTTTTCTAGTTAATCCTTTCCCCTGTTTACTTTTAATATATTTTCTACTTATTTGCTGCCTGATCAAGATAAGTCATTGCTTTGCAAGTTCTACTCTTCTGTGCTGACAGACTATTGCAAAATTACCTAATATCGACAAAAGTAGTCCTGGAAGCAGTCTATTTACTGAAATAACTAAATACAAATGTGTATATGTACAAATGTCCATATATAAACATAAGCTCTTTTTTAAAATTGAAGTATTGCTTCACTTGTTCTATTCTAGACACTTTCATAAACTATGCCATATTAAAAGGAAATTAAAGGTGTGCAAGCAGTAAATTTTGACCTGATTTTTTTAAATTAAAATTTTAAAAAGCCTTCTTTTAATATATGTGCATTACTATTAGTTGATGTATTTCTAGGAACTATATAATAAGTATTTTGAGCCTTTTCCTGCTCTGAATGACAGTGCATGGGAAACCTGTATTCATGTCCTTAGAATCACCACCTCAATCATAAATTATAAAATACTAGTTACTACATGATGATTAAACCATGACCATTAACTTTTCAGTCCCCTTTAAAGCCATTCTATTTTGTACTATATGAGGGATTTTGGTTTTGGTTTATTTGTTGGGTTTTTTTTGGTGGGTTTTTTTTTTTGTTTTGTTTTGGGGTGGGTTTTTTTTTTTGTTTTTGTTTTGTTTTGGTTTTGTTTTTTTTTTTTTTTGGTTTTTTTTTTGTTTTGTTTTGTTTTGTTTTTTCAAAGAAAGGAACAGATTTGCTTCACAAAACAAATAGTAGTATATAAACTAATCTGATTTCTTGCCTTCCCCAAAAGCAAAATTCAGTTTTTTGGAGTGAGGTCAGGTTGACATTGGTAACTGTAATGAATGTAGGTAAATCAGTTACGTTACAGGAAGATTTGTTCCCAAATATTTAATGCTGATAATTTTTATCCTCATTCCACATCTTGTCAAAGTGAAAGTGTATAGTATTAGAGTGAAAATATTATGTTAATTAAATACAATTTTGCATAATTTAAATTCCATTTAACACTATGAATTTTTTCTGGTCTTGATGATTCTTATGTCTAAAAGCATATTTTCTGTTTTATTGTATGTTGCTTCGAGCATGTAGCAGACACAGAGTGCTGCTTTAACTTCATACTTTAGCGGTGTGATTACACTCATGGTTGTTTCTTCTGTTGTTAATTGACCTGTTTAAATCAAATTATAGATCAAGTTATAAGCTGTGTCTAGCTACTGTTTCAAACTGCACTCTTAGTGGGCCACAATAAGAACATTAAAAAAGCATTAGTGATTCCTTCTGTTAACACAACTTTCACTGAAGCAGAATCATTGAGAAAACCACTGGACATCTGGTTTAATGCCAATTTGTCGGTGAGCAGTTAATTTAATTCGTAAGGCTTTGTTTCCTTATCTGCCAGAAGGCAATAGTGGTGTTTACTTACTCCATTCCTGGGATTAATTATCTGCACTTCACTGGCATTGGGCTCCCCTGTTGTTGTGGCTCCCCTGTTTTCCATTAAAGCAAAACTAGGGTAACAAATTGGAGCAAGGTAACTTGGTGCTCTGTAACTAGGAGAGGTTAGGAAAGAACTCAGATGATGCTGGCTGCCAACTTTCTCTAAAGCATTGGGACACTCAGACTTGAGAGTCAGAGTTCACAGGAGTGCCCTTTTGGCTGTGAGTGACTCTCTAGGGCCAAGCTATGCCTTTGATGTTCAGCTCCTGAGGTTCCCTTGGGGAATGCAGAACAGCTGTGACACTCAGAGAAAGTGCCACATACCTGCTCCCGAGAGGAGGATGTTGTCATTCCTGTCTTAAGAGCTAGGCAGTGCATGTCTTTGCTCTCCACCAGTTGGTTTGCATCTTGCCCCTTTTTAGTAATGCCAGAGGAATGGTGAGGAAGGAAGTCTCCGTACATCCTGTTCCTTTTTCTACAGCCCTGTGCTGTGGCTGAAAATACATCATGTAGTTGTTGTATCTCAAACTACAGCTGTCACGCAGAAGTGCTGCAGGACTGAACATTTGAATTAGGCAAATTTGATTGAAAACAACTCTTTAAAAAATTAATCCAGTCCCAATAAACATCAGAGAAGAAGCTTGAACCACTTACCTGCATCACATAACCGCAGCAGGTAAAAAAATTGAAGATAAACAAAAGCCGTGAGAGATTTTTGTTTTGAGGACCAATTTGGTTATGGGCCAGCCCATCTTGCAGTTAGCTGGATGTCTACCACCACTTTCAGTGAGAGTAGCAGGTTTGCCTTCAGGAAGGATATTTTATGGAGGTCAGATGTGTGATCACTGATCGGAACACCTAATTGAGTTGTGTAGAAAATACATTTTGACTCACTGAAAATTCATCTAATAATAGGACAAAAGTAGAGAAGTGTTGGCTTTATCCAGTTTTGTTCAGTTTGAATGCAGTGTCAAGTAGATTTCACAGAGGTCATTATAGGAAATAATGCTTTTACAGTCATCTGTTTATGCTAGATCTTAAACAATGCATTTTTACTATTTTTTTTACGAAGTCTGGATCATTATACAATGTATTTAAATCAGAACTCTTTGCTGAACATTTACCTAAGTGAAGAGAAATTTCTGGCTTCTTGTCTTGTTGTGGTGTACTGTTTTTGTTAGCAGATTTGCTGCTGAGAAAGCAGCAGTTATGATAAAAGGGATTATATAATAGAGCTCCTGCTGTGAGTCCATGGCACTCTACAGGGTGATACCCAACACTGTATTCCCCAGGGCAGGTACAATAATTAGCCACAGGACTGGCACTCAGTCTCAGGGATTAATTAGAACTGGAGGTGGTGTTGGAGAGAGGCAGAGGAGCCATAAAGAGTGTCAGGATCACTCTGGCCTGAAGCCTGTGTGATTTGATGTGAAATAGCAGCAGCTGGCTGTAACCTTAGGAAGTGCAAGAGAACAGCAGGTGGTAATTCCTGTCTCATTTACCATGTCTTCACAGGAACATGCAAGCTTGTGCAGCTTGGGTTTATTGGCAGGTCAGAAGGAAAATCCTAGAGAGGACTGTGACATTTACTATACTGAGCAAATGCAGTGGTCAACTGGAGTGTATGCAGCACAGTGTAAAACCAGTAACACCGCTGCTTAATGTTATCATACTTGCCTCTGACAAGGTTATGATGACCTTACAATATTGACCTCGTGTGGACCAATGGACAAAGCTGAGAGTACTGTGGAAAATCTGGGACAGCTAGTGGGCATTACATCCTTCAAGGCTGTGATGAATGTAACAGGAGAACTATTTCATCCAAGTAAAAAAAAAAAATCAGATGGGGGAATGTTACGATGTTCCGGCATCCCTGGGTTTTCTCAGTAGCCATTGCATGTGGCAAGTAAGCTTTACCTGCACTTCCAGGTGGGTAATGTTGTCCCATGGCTGTTGGCCTCCATCAGGCATCATGTTTTGCTTGGCATTTGGGCAAAAATGGCAGTGAGGCATGCAGCAACTGTGCTAATTTGGAAATTGTAACCGGCTAGCATTTCAGGGTGAGCTTGAGTAGCTGTCAGCAGAGGAATTTAGTAGACCAGTGGTCGCTGTTGATGACTGTAGTGTTTTGTATTCTGTTAGGGCCTCCCAGGGTGTAGGACAAGAACCCTTCCTATGTGCAGTTCAAGAATCAAACCAAATAAAGAGAAAATTGAGTAACTTTGAATCCGTCGTTGAGAACAGCTTTCGATAGGGAAAAAAATAAAACAGATCCAGGGGATATTTTTGGCTATATTTATAGCAGAGTGACAGGAAAGGAAGAGAACTCATTTTGTGGGAAGGATTGCTCTTTTTATGCCTTTTTAGAAGCCCACTATGTGCCAGCATTATCTTTCATGGATGCCAGAGGGTGCAATGCCTTCTAAAGCCTCCCACACATGCAAAAACTATGGGCCTATTGTAGAGTCTTTGCTGGGTTCCATTTAGTGTTCCCATGTTTCTGGCTCTCTCCAAAGATACGTGTTACGCATGGGGAGATGATCCCGGTCCAAACTGGCATTGCACGTGTCTGACTGTTAGGTTTGAGATTATGACCACTTTGGGCAAAGGAAGGAAAGCTTTGTCCTACTTGGGAACAAGCTGGAAGAAGTAACTAAGCTGCAGATGAAAGAATGGGATGGACCCTTTTCTCATGTGTTGTTCATGTAGGCAGAACACTGCAGTACTGACAGTTAATCTTGAACTTGCCTGTGTAATGTTGGGAAGCTTTGGGAATACTGGGACTGGACTGTGTAGTGCTGAATGTAAATGGTTCTGTGTACAGCTAGACAAATCTTTCCCAAGACTTCCATTTCTTCTCAAGGAAAAAGAAAATCTTTAATGACAAACCACTATATATTCTGAATAAGCACCTTTCTTAATTAATTCTCAGTTCTCCTTCATGTTGAAGATGATATAAATCAAATTTAAGATGAGTTTAAAACATCAAATTGCAAAAATGCTAATTTAGAGGTAACTGAAAATTACTGTGCTGTAATTCTGAAGGCTGATGAGTAAAAATGAAGTTGATTAAAATTTTTCTGTTCATCTATTTTTTCAATAAATGTCATTTATTGCTTGCTATTCAGATTTTCCTTCTTATGTAGGTTTCTTGTTTGTGCTCATTTCCATTACATGGGTATTGTAGTTTTATCTAGAGGAGAAATGGATCATGTGCACAGCAGGGCTAATGAGTCACAGATGTAAAGATTCTGACACATTACTATCTAATAACTTCTTTAACTTATATTCCATAATAAGATAAATGAGAACTTGATACATCTGTTTCCTAAATGATGTATCATTCCAGTCTTACCAGTGTCTCAGGAGTGAGTCCCTTTATATGTTGTGAGTTGTAGCCTTTTTTGGTTTTGTTTTTTGTTTATTTGTTTCTAAAGAGGAGATTTCAGGTCACTGAGCAATGCAGTTAGCCACACTGCAGTTCATTCCAATGAAGTGGGAAAGCTGCCTTTAGCCACTGGCTTTATAGGGTCAACTTACAGGGTCTCAGCTTCATGTCACGGATGTAGAGCAGGAATAAAAATGCTAAATGCATCTCCAAGATGCTAGTGAAGAAAATGTATGCATCAAAATATAACACTGCCTTTTTTGTAAAGACTGGTGCAGTCTTTGTGATCGACAGGCTCTCTGCTGTGATGAACAGAGAAAGTATTTGCCACATTAAAAGAATCTGCTGCAGCTGAGAGACCTGGCAGGCTGCTCTGGCCTGTTGGTGCTCCCCAGCAGGCCAGCTGGGCTAGGAAGAGCTCATGTGCTACAGCAACATGGGCTGCACCAGCGGAGCCTTCACACAGGACTCCTCTAAAGGGCCCTTGCCTGGCAGCAAGAGCTGGGCACAGCCTTCCCTTTAGGAGGTGCTAAGCTGGCATGGTGCAGCTCTTTGCTCCAGGAGGAACCCCCAGAGGGGCTGTGCTGCCAACTCTACCTCATAAAGGTGGTCTGTGGGCATACAGGGAGCTTAGAGCTCCCTGGAATTTTTTCATTTAATGTTCCTCAGCCTAATGTCTCTTTGTCATTGGACAAGCCTCTGCTTCTGACAATGTGCTATGCTAAAGTCAAGGAGAGGATTTGGGATTTCCTCCTCTTTAGGAATTCACTGCTCAACTGCATAAGGTTTTGGCTTTATTGGAAGGTTTAATTCACACCCTACAAGGCAGCTCAAGAAAGGTGTTGAACTGAGAGCAGAATTCACCCCCTTATATTGTGACAGCAGGCCACAATCACCACACTCTTCCCTTTTTGTGCAAGTACAGTACAAGTTCTGCACATTTTGGTAGAGAAGAATATGATAAACCATATGTGGCATACAGCAACTGAGGGGGTAGAAGTTAATGTGGAAATACTGCTATGTATGTCTTGAAAACTTTGACCATGGCCATCATGGACTACCCAAGATCTAGCAGTAGATTTATGTTCAGTGTTCATAGTTGTATATGTGCTACGAATTTATGTGCTGAATGTCATATGTTAAACAGAATGTGAGGAGCAGGATTTTAATTATGCAAAGCTCTTCAGAGTATACTGCCATTGCTGTCAGCTTCTGCAGCAATCCAGAGTCAAGGCTTTCTACATAGATCTTGAAGTGCTGTAGTACATTTCAATTGAAAATGGCTCAACCATTTCAACCATTATCTGCTGGCTGATAGTCTTAATTTTCAAATGATCATAACAATTATAATTTTAAGGAAAGACACCTTCATGGGATTGCTCCTTCTAAAATATCTTGATACTTTCAGTGTGAAGTATCACCTCGCACCTGCAGTGCAGTGCAGACCTAACTCTGTTTCCCATATGACAGAGAGGCCATTTCCTGTCTGTCAGCAGTGTGGGGTGTACTAAACATAGTGTTTGTTCTGTTTGTCTGTTAGTAAATTGTCTCTGTGATGTTTGTGTCGTGCTGTTCTCGTACCATGTTATGCTGTGTCCCTAGGGTCTGCCAGGCTTCCCCACAGTTGCTGCTCTGCACAGTAATCAGATCCTCACCGTCAAGGTTTGTGGCTGACACACGTACCTGTTCAGTCAGGTCTCTCTGTATCAGCATAAAAGTGCACATGAAAAAATGTTTTTAGCATGGAATACCAGTGAATTCTTGTGGTGGATCTAAGCCAACCTTCACTGTCTTTGCATTGATCTAAGTACTCCTGATGCAGAGCATGGAATCAAATCTATAACTGTGTACCTCTGGAAATGCCTACATTCCCCATGGTCTTGGTTAGTATTTTATTTTCAGATGAGTTTTTTCTGTTGTTCTGCTTCCTTGAGGCATAAATGAGTGTGGAATATGTCAGTGAACTCTATCCTGGTTACCTGTAGAGTCAGATATTTGTGTTAGATATCAGAGGTTTAATCTGTATATCCAGATTTTTTCAAAGTGGATTTGCAAATTAAGCAGGAAGCAATCTGGTCAAGCTGGAACTTCAGACCTTATAAAAATAATACCATTCTTCATGGCACACTATGCTGGTTAGAAAATCTGACTGAAAGTTGAACTGGTGCTTTGTCTCTAGAAGCTTTGCTGAAAGAACATATAAAAATACTGATTTTTAGAGCCTGAGTAATGAAAAAACTAATACACATGCAGAATTCTCATGCAAAATCTGGGGAGAAAGCAGTTATGCATTTAAGTCACTGTATATTATTTAAATCATAGCAGTATGTCCTGTACAATAGAGGGAATCTTTTTCCAAAATAAAATGCACAGTTTCTTTCAGGCAGAAGCACCAGTTCATATTATAATAGCTATTACAAATCTAATGAATATGTCTTTATTTCTTTCTCGGGCCTTCTGATGTCTATTCTTCAATTCTCTCATCTCTGATCTTCAACCTTTGACCTCACCTGCCTGATCAGATGGTGTTTCCTAAAATCAATCATGGGTTTCTCTCTGCTGATCAGCAGCTCATTAAACGCCGCCTCATTAAGGTAGTGCTTCATCTCACTGGAGTCTGGTTCTTCTTTACATTCAGTTTACTCTTTGCTGTACCTTTTTGTCAGATGCCTTCTTATAGCAGGTTGTTTACTTGAAAATGCTTTGAAATTAAGCAACTGTTAATGGTATTAACAGTTAAAAGACTATGGGTGTCTTTGCTAAGTGAGCCATGTTTGAGACACCAGCAGCTTTTTCCAGCAGTTTGCAGTGATGTGCTGGAAATAGCTAAAACACCATTTTGGGGTGTCTTTCCTTTTTTAGAGAGGAAGGTAATATGTTTTGACAACTCTCTTGAAAATTGACTTTTACAAATTAATAGGTAAAAATGAAGAGAGTTAGCTAATTATCACTATAGAACAGCCTCCCAAAACAGATGGAAAATTATGTACAATTCCATCAAGAAGCAGTTATTTTCCATGCTCAGTTTTGAAATCTATCCATGTATCATTCATGGGCTTGGAAAATTGCTGTGCAAATCTGTATATTCTCTGATGCGACTTTTCTTTTTTGCCTCAGCTTTGTTGTGATTATGCAAATCATGAAGCAAACAGATGCTTATCAAAAACAGTCACTTGCTCTGGAGAACTAGATGAATAAAATATTTCAAGCCCATCCCAAATTTTGGCATATGTGCTGTGGTAAAGCAGGCAGTTTAGAATCTGAACCACCTGCTCTGTGGCTGATTGCACCAGACCGATACAAACTGTTGGTCTTCAAGGCAAAGTGCTGTTTCTGCCATAAGCAGTGAAGAAGCCACTGTCCAGTTCATGGCAGCTTCTTCCAGCCTGTCTTACACTCTTTATGGGTGAATTGATCTGGTTTTATGTGGTTGATGCCTCTAAAGCAAATTTGTGATGAGTTTTTTATTGGTTTAGGGGGACCAAGGACAAGCTGGACCCCCTGGACCTCCAGGGCCACCAGGACCCAGAGGTCCCCCAGGAGATACCGGCAAAGATGGTCCTCGTGGGATGCCTGGCTTAACGGTGAGTTACTCTGTTGCTGCTTTGGTGTGCACATTTCTCTCAAGTGGATGCCAGTGGAGCGTCAAAGACATTTTCTGAGGTAAGACTGGCAGGTAAGACACGCCGAAGCTGAACCACAGGCAGGTTTCAAGGTGTACCTGAAGTCCCACACACAGCGAACAAGTGTATAGCAGGGCCAGAAGTAACACCAGGGTTCCTTGTCTCCCACCCTGGCAGTTTCCCTACACTTTCTAAGGTTTCTCAGTCACTCAGTGATGTTTAATAGCTGTGTGAGGAAAGTCTGCCCCTTTCCACGAGTAATAAATGTTTCTATTCAAACTTCAAGATAAAACTGAATTTGAGGCCTCGTAGCATGGATGGGCTTGACTTCTCACTTCTTAATGGTTTAACCTCAAAAGTCATGGAATAAAGTAATAAACTGCTAAAGCTGCCCAGGGTATGGTGAAGTTTGGAGTTAGATTCTGCCATCTTTAAACAAGAAGAACAGTACCATTTTCTTTGGCTCAGTACCCGTTCTTCATTAGGACAAGGAGCAGAATCCAGTGCATTGTGTATTGTTTGTTTTAGGCACAGGATGAATCCCACACTTTTTAAACAGATACCTTAAATGCATGACTTTTTAGAAAAGTATGTGTTTGATTTTAGTTTCATGTTTTGTGGCCTTCTTAATTTTTATTCCTTTGAAAGAAGTATCTCTCTTTTCACCATGAATGGCACTGTGTTATCAGTGTGGAAATGGAATCACAGGCAGGAGAGAGACATGAAAAATGAGCTGGCACATGTACAGATGCACACACACATTCACATCCATGAAAGGTGAGGACTGTGGCCAGGAAGACACATGGGGAACCAGCAAGGTGAGGACCAGCACTGGAAACAGAAGCTGGTTTCTTGGAGAAAAAGCATCACTTGTTACGTGGGTCCAGGACAGCATAATTTTTTCCTGCAAGGCCTTTTTAGCTAAAACTAAGAAAGAAAATACTTACACTCCTGTTCCAACCCTATTCAGGTATTAATTGTCTAAATGTAATATAGCATGACAATAGTGAAGTGCTGCTAAAATTTCCTGTGAATATCCAGCAAAGCTGGCTGGTTGATACATGTAGGAATCTAGAGCTGCTGCTGCTGTTATTGTTTTGGCTTGGCTTTTTTACCACTCCTGCCCCTCGTAAGTTCTAGCTCAAGGTTATGAAATGACATTAGAAGTCTGTAGCTCTCATGATGATTTACTTCGGCAACCTTCTCATTTCTTGTTAGTCCTGTGGCACATCAGGCTCTGGGCCTCTTCTAGGTCTCAGTTGTGTTCTTTTATTGTGGTGAAATGGACTGTGGTCAGCAGAGTTGGTGCTGGTTTGATCTAGTAAGGGCAAGACTGAAGCCAGAATCCGTTTCTGACTGCAGCAATAGTGTTTTAAGAATTCACATACATAGATTGGGCTGGCAGAATCAGCTGGCCTTGCTAGTTACAGTGTGTTGATTTGTGCTTTTTAGCAAAGGGATCATTAGTGTTCCTCATAACAGGAAAGTCATGCATTTCATGCAATGAGGTCATTTCATTTTATAATAGTTCTGTAGTGATTTTGACTTTAGATGGCAAGAGAGAGTTTCTTTTTATAGTTTTTAAGCTGTGGCTATCTTAAGCCCTATAACATTATGGAAAATCAATTCATAATACTGCTTTAGAATCAGATACAAACAAGCACTCAGGTAAAAACCATCCAGTTTGCTGCCCCTCACTACTGTACCCTCAGGTTAATGTTCCTGATCCTCGGAGGGCTTGTTGCTCCATGGCTGTGTGATACACACTAAATAGGAGAGCTGTAAAGGGAGAACTTAGCTGAGAGGGAAGGACAGCTTTGTCTTTGAGGTAAAGACTTGTGTGGACCTTTGAGCTCATGAGCTGAAAACAGCAGCTGTACTGTGCTATGAGCTGGGGCATTGCAGCATCACACAGCTATAGGAGGATGTCCTTAGAGTGACCCATGACCATTAGGCAGACATTGCCTCTTTTGCAGGGTTAGACAAGCAGGGCTTCTCTTCCAGCCTGTCCTTCTCAAGCAAGAAGGTTTGCAGGTGCCACAGCTGTAAGACGGTGTTTTGGGGCAGTGACTGGCCAGAAATGTGTGCCTCCATGGCTTCTTGCTCCCAGCTGTCCTTGGTGTGCTTGCGGATGCTGGGTGTTTGCTTCTGAGTGCGATGCACGCATACCCAGAGAAGCAGCTCTGATTCTTTTCAGTTGCCAGGAACAACAACATCAGAGCAGTTCTCATCAATTTTATGACAGACTTTCTTTTATGACAAAGCTGCTAAAGAAGATCCTGCAGCTGTGCTGATACAATAGTGCATGGACTGCCCTATGCTGAGTTGGGTTTTCGAGGGAGTGATGTATAAAACAGAACACTAAAATGATAGGAGCTCTGGGTTTTTTGGATGGGTATTTTTAGCCCATATTGTATGTCAGATATGTTTTATTGTATGTTATGTTTTATTGTTCATATGGGAAGAAAGGGGAGAAGATAAATTCTGACTGTATGTAGACTCATGCCCACAGAAAGAGAATACATTGGGGAAATGATGGGTTACCATTTTGAAAGCCAGTCCAGGTATTTAATAGCTTAGTAATTATTTCATGGCTTCAAAATACCAATATTCATGGTTTTATGGAACATGGCAATTGACAACAGTAAGTTCTGCCTGCTGACTGAGGTGATGATACAGACCAGTAATCTTGGAATATATAAAGTGTGGGATACAGCACATATGTGAAAATAACCTTTTTCTGTGTCCTTTAGCACAGTGGAATGGAATATTACGCTTGGAACCAAGGGACAGAGTCATAACACCAGTATTAACTCTTGACTTGAGAACTATATGATTACATGATTATGAAGTAGTACTTAGGATATCTGTGATTTGGACTACCAGGTTAAAAAGCAAAAAATTATTATGTTTAATGTGCAGTTAGCTGCCATACCTGTTTAAGAACAAAATGTTTAAGATAATTCATTACTAGATAGAAAACTGGATTCAAGATGTGTTGCTGAAATTATTCATTCCTTTTTTTATTTGAAGGGTGAGCCAGGAAAACCAGGAGAACAAGGATTGACAGTAAGTATCCTTCCAGTTTTCTAAGAAAGTGTAACATGACATATACCTTTTAAACTGAGAAATTCCAAAAAGCTTTGTGGCTGTGTATTTCCTGACCTTCCTATATCACAGGCTATTTGAGGCCTTATTTGTGAAGAAAACACAAGAAAGAAAACGTCCTCTGTAGTCATCTGTCCCATAAGGCCAACTTCTTTAAGCTTGGAGAAGCAGAAGGAAATAAAACAGCTAAGGGCACAGTAAAACAAAAAAGAACCAACCCAGGGGTTCCCAGTTCCTGGCCCCCTCTTCACACTGGCTCTGAAGCTGAGTTGTTTCTACCTTGAGACCACTGAGCAGCACAGGAACCACCTGCATGTTTTATGGGCAAAATTCAGGCTGTCTCCGTGGCAAGGGCTCTGGACCTTTGCCTGACAGAGCAGTGAAGAGACAGCACTGAAACTGTCAGAAAGTTCTTCTGTTCTGAGGTTTTGGTTTTTTTCCTCTGTGTGTCAAGTACTTGTGATTCATTTGGAATTAAATTGAAGCTCCACTGGTTGTAAATCAGCTTTAGCCACAGGTTAAGGCATCATGAGTTTCTGCCTGTCACGTATTCCCAGAATGGTGGAACACGTAGTGCTTCTTCTCCCTTAAGATCTCTCTAAACACGGTCATTTTTATTTTTATGAGAGATGACAGATTGTAGCTTGGGGCATGTGGTTTTGATTCCTGAGTGCTTCTGAGGAGGAGGATTATCAGTAATAATCAGCTCAACAATCAGTGCAGATATGATTGCTGTCTGAATTTGTGAAGATGTAAACAGGTGCGATGATATTTTACGTTCACAAATTGGAAAATATTTTCAATTTACAAAATCCAATATCTTTTCAAAGAAAAAAAAAGTGAAAATTCTGGGACTTGAAACTACCTGCTGTGATCAGGTAATTGAAGTCCTGTACTTTTTCATTTTGCAGTAACGGTTTATTAATTTTAAAATCAAAGCCTCCCAAAGGTGCTACCTCATGTTTTAACATGCTTCTGGGCTCTTTTTTTACTCTGTTCTTTTGGTTTCTGAGTGCCTGTGAACAATAAATACAATAGCTAGGAAGGGAGCTCTTTCTTTTGGTTTGTTTTCTTGGATTTGGAATATTCTCTAATTTGACCTCAGGACAGAACTCACTCGTGTTCTGCAAAAGTGTCTTTCTATTCAAGGCCAGATCTGCAGAGTCACAGGATCCTTGAGGGCTTTTAAATCCATCTCCTTTTAGTCCCCATGTTCAGAGCATTCCCACTGCTCTAACGTAACCATCTGTGTGTAAGAACTAAAAAAATGCTACTACTATGTTTTTCTAAATGAAGATATGTTTGGATAGCAAGAAAAAGTGTTTAAAAATCAAATCAGCAAGCTTAAGTTGGAGAAAGATCCCAGATTACATGAATTTCCAGCTCCAAATGTCTACTTCAAAAGTCAGTCTGACAAGTTTATATGTTAGGTTATGTATAGATCAAGTAAAGAGCATCAGAGTATCAGGGAGGTAATTGGTTTCTTTTTATTCTTCTTGGTGCTTCTGACAGACTCTTTATGCCAGTACAGATTTGCAGACTTCTCTTCCCTGTGAAAAACATTGCAATTATTCAGGGACTGTTTAGCTGTTTCTGACAACTTCCATCATGCATTTCATGTATTTTCATATTGGAAATTCAGATACTGCTCCAGTATCTGGAGCAGTATAGCTGATTTCCCAACAAGTATGTTATAAGATTGCATTGCTAAAAAAAATAGTGTATTATGTGGTGAGGACCTCAGGCCTTTTTCTGCCTGAGTCTCTTTTTGTGCATTTTTCACCTATTATCTTATCAAAATAAAGGAAGATGGAAGTCTCTGCCCAGAGGAGCTTCCACATTGTTTCTGCAGGAATTCTTTTGTAAGGAATTGCCTTTGTTTCACACCAAGGGTCTCCAGTCTAAGTTAGCGTCCTGTTTTTCTTCTTGATGAAATTGAAACTTGGAATTCAATGAGTTCCGAAAAGTACTACCAGTCCTGGTCTCTCTCTCTGTGGTTTCCTACTTGCCCACCTGTCCAAGGCCCTTTCCATTAAGAAGCAATACTATGGCATGTATTCTGATTCTTCCTCCAAGGTGGAGCCAAGAAGAGCACTAAATGCTGGAAGAGACGACGTGGTGACATGCTGAAGGTTGGGTGACATGCTGAAAGTTGTGGAAGATGAAGGCTATTTATGGCCTATAGGATCACACTGTCTGAGGCTTTAAATCCCATGGTGCTGTTCAAGTTAATGATAGCAGCAAGCCTGAGCTCTGGATTATAATAATGGGGACAGAACATTTTTCTCTTTCAAAAGCATTTTTTACACCTCTATTTGGTAGCATGCCTTGGTACTTCTAGATGAATGTACATGGTATTGATAGAGCTGGCAATTTTAGTATGAGCCTGTGAACCAACAATGGCATAGCTTGAAATTACTTTGTTTTCTATTTTCTCACAAAAGAAGGGTAATAAATTTCTTGAAGAGTACACGATATGGCAACAGAAATAGGTAACAGTGTTTTCCAGCTTGTTCCTCAGTATGTACCACAAGCCTGTGACACACACTGGGTAATGAGTGACTTACTGTATGAATCAATACTTACAGGTAACCAGGGCAACCAGGAAGCCTCAGCTGAAATGCAAAGAGTAGATTTATTTCATCACCTCTCTGACAACACCGCACAGCTGAGACACACAGAGACAACTCCATTAGGCTCAGTTTATCCTAGTGAAAAGAGACACACAGGGGTACAGGCTCAGCTCATCCTAGTGCACAGCATGGGTGGGGTGGAGCTGCTGCTGGCCCCAATATATCAAAGGTTTTTTCCAGGAACAGTTTATCACAAGGCTGTGCTTCTATGATCACTCCTTCTCCCAGCAGAAAGAAGGCTCAAGCATGTCTGTGACAGTGTGCTATCTCCACACAGGAATTCTGCTTCTCCAAACAGGCAGAGGATGAACAACAATAGACATTATAACTTGAGTTTCCCCACACCGAAATTCTTAGTGTTCCCAGCTGCAAGGTCACTTTGAGTGAAATTATTTCCTCCTTAACAAATCTTGTGGGTTTAACCCTTTCCTCCGAACATCTGCAACAATGTGTACCTTGATTTACAGAAAGTTGAAATTATTTTAATGCATTTGGAATTATGGGAACGTTCATGTTCTTCTTTCAATGAAACAAGAAATCCAGTGACTGTAGTGAAAAGATGGCAATTTGCTACAACCGAGAACCTGCTGCCATGTTTTTCTTAATATTTAATGAAGTTCTGTGTTAGTAAATAAAAAAGAAAATAATGTTTCAGGGTGATGTTTTGAGAGAGGGCAGTCATAACATTTCTCCCTCTCAGTCAGGAGAGTTTTTCTTGTACCATATACAGAAAATGACAGTCTTTGAGTTCTCTGACATGAATTCTGCTTTGGCTCAAGAGAGTTCGTCTTCAAGAAAGGAATGGCCTTTCTTTTTCCCTATTTCTATTGTTAAAAAAATATGTGGGTTATGGCATGGTGGTGGGACAGTTTAGAATGTGGGAGATTCAGTTGTTTCTTACAGGAGTCTCTCATTCTCTGTTAAAAATCATTCCAGGTTAAGTGCCAGCATGCTTCTTTTTGCTGGTCTGTCCTTGCAGTTGAGATGTTTGGGAGAACTCTTTGCAAAGGTTTTTTGACTCTGTATGTTGCTGTGTCAGGAAGAATATGTTTGCTCTTTGAGCCAAGAAATTTCAGTTTCTTTTTAGGTGAGATGGAGGTTTAGGTTATAAAGATGTGACTGCATGCCACTTTAATGTTTGGGAGAATGAAAGAATGACTTGTAATTGAAATTTGTGTCTGGTTTCCATGACATTTGAAAGCCCTGCAGATGTACTTCCTTCAAGAGTTGAAGGTATCATTCCTCTGTGTAGAAAGGATTAAGAGAATTCAGGGGGAGGCCAAGCAGTGGGGTGACCAAAGGGATTAAGTTTTGAAATATTATGTGGAACTAGAAAAATGTATGCTACTCAAGAGAGAAAGCCAGTAGTTTCCGTAGCTTTTCAACCTTTTCAGTTAAAGTTGTGTCCTGCCTCTCATAATTCATCCTGCTTTCCCTGCCATTTGTCTGCAATCCTTGGTGATAAGGATTCTTAAGTACCATGCAGGAGTTTTTGCAGTTAATTTTCTCATTTTCAGAGTGAATAATAGATGGATTTGTGATTCTTTTCTACCCAAGAGTTAGGATTTCTGGTTGCAGAGTATTCATGAGAAGGTAGAATCAGTGATGGAAAATATTAAAGGCTGACACTGGCAGATGGACATGTTCAGATTCATAAACTGCAGTGGGATATAAGGTGTGCCAGGGATGGTTTTGTTCCTAATTTCCATTTAGGAGATTTTTTTTTTTTGTGCTTTTATGTATAAAGTATATGCATAGTTCATATTAATAAAAATCCGGAATATTTAAATATGCTATGTTTTCAACTCTTTTTTTCAGAAGTAAATTTAAGCATGTTTAGTGTACAACCACATTTGTCAGTGAAAGAAAACTTCAGTGTATTACTTTCTTCCCCAAAATGGGCCTTAAAGGCATATAAGTAATTTTGCATATGTTTTACATGAACAGAACACTCCACAATAACCAGAGAACTCAGGTAAAGGTGCCTCTTTGCAAAAGATTATTAACCCAAATGCAAAATCCCTTTGCTTTAAGATACATTGTTTTCCAGACTAGTACTTTTGTGCTTATACAGACTTGCTGGGCATCTGTTCAAGAAAGTAAAACATAATGTTATTGCTTTCACTGGTTATTCAGAAAAAGGAGGATGTTCTTCCAAAGGATATAGCCATATTTGTGAAAGACAGTGGAAAAGTGTAACCTTGCCGTTAAGTCTGTAGAATGTCACATCTTTAAAATGAATTAATACTATTTTTCATCTTAGGTTAAAATGAACTCTCAGGGACCAGGCAGAATTGTCTGGGAAGTTCTGCTGGTTTCAATCCAGCCTTTCAGGCCAATGGTCAAGGCCAGATTCTCAGCTGCTGGGAATCTTCATAGCTCCTCTGGGAAGCTACTAATTGTGATTTTGTTTTCAATGGCCAGAGTTCTGTAGGCGCCTTCTTTGTTTTATTCTGGTAGCATGTTCATAGTAAATTTTATAAGGTGTTGTTCTTAAGCTGTTTAGCTGCAAAAGTTTATGAGAACTAGCAGATGAAATGGAAATTCTCAGCCTGTGCCTTTCACAGAAACTATTCTTTTTTTTCACCAGTACAGTTGCACTGGGCTTAACTTGCTGGAGATCTCAGGGAAAATAGTCAGGCATTTTGTAACCTCTGCACTTTGGTAATGGCTGCCACAACAATGACTAGAAGAATGAAGATAAGAAGCTCTTCTTGAGCACTAATTAACTGCAGCACTTTTCATCAAGTAAGGTAGATAGTATAGGAGGGGGGTGACTCCTTTTTAAGAAGTTATAAGAGATTTTTCATCACAGTTAATCTCTTTTCTTAACTGATCATTCTTATACCTAGGTTATGCATCAATATTACAGCATTGAACATTGCAATACTAGCATTCTAGAAACTGTAATCTTTATGAAACACTCCTCAACCCTGCAGGTACATATTTTCAGAGTTTTACACAAAGGAAATGGGATCCAGACACAGGCTCCACTGAAATGCAGATTAATGCTTTGTATGAAACATGTGCTTTGTCTTCGTGTACATTCGCTAGTTCAGGTTTCCATTTTCAGTTCTTTATGCCATTAGACTGGTAAGAAATTGGTTTGTGGGAAAAAGGAAGGGATCATCCCCCTCTACTTGGCACTGGTGAGGCCACACCCAGAGTGCTGTATCCAGTTCTGGGCCACTCACTACAGGAAGGACATTGAGGCATTGTAGAGTGTTCAGAGAAGGGCAGTGGAGCTGCTGAAGGGTCTAGAGCATAGGTCCTGTTAGGAGCAGCTGAAGGAGCTGGGGGTATTTTGCCTGAAGAAAAGGAGGCTCATTGGGGGACCTTCTTGTTGTCTTCAGCTACCTGAAAAGGAGGCTGCAGCCAGGTGGGGTTTGATCTCTTCTCCCAAGTAACAAGTGATAGGACAAGAGGAAAGTGCCTCAAGTTGCATTAGTGGAGGTTTAGACTGGCTATTATGAAAAATTTCTTCCTGGAAAGAGTTGCCAAGCACTGGGCCAGGCTGCCCAGGGAAGTGGTTGAATCACCACCCCTGGAGTTATTTAGGATGTGCATAGATGTGGCAGTCAGGGACATGGCTTTGTGGTGGACTTGGCAGCGTTAGGTTAACAGTTGGGCTCAAAGATCTCAAACATATTTTCCAATCTAAACAATTCTATGATTCTGTTCTAAGTGGTTAATGATTCTTACAGGCAGCAAAGGGAAAAGATCTGTTCTCAGGAACAGTCTTGGAACTTCTTTTTTTTTCATAGAAATACAGACACAATACTTCCCAGAGGTCTTCTGGTTACAAAGAGCTTTTACTTTCATAGAAGGTATGAAAGTAAAGAAAATTCTTCTGGTTGTTTTGTTACTCTTCGGTTGTGTTTTTTGGGGTTTTCTTGTTTGCAAGGCTTTGGAATAAGAGAGTTTCTGTATGTCAGTGTATTGCATCATTGTGACCTACTTTGCTGTATAACTTATTCAGTGTACAAAAGCATTCATGTTTTCCTTGTGTTTTTGTTAGGCATTTTCATTTGGTGTTTGTGCTCATTGTCCATGAACTCTAACACCTTGTAAAAGAAATCATTATTCCTGCCTGAGACCTGCAAATTGAAAGTGCCCCAACTTTTTAATTCATATGTTTCTTCAAACATTAAGCAACGGAGTCCCTAGAAATTGAATACAAAAGGTTGCTAATGCATCACACCCTGAATTACTCTCTCTCTTTGAAACTGCATCTTTAACCTTTACAGGACAGAATTTTCTTATTTTCCAGCTTGCTAAAACACAGGGAACATATGAAGTGTAAAAGGAAAATAAAATTGTAACATTACAAAGGAGGTGTAGTAAGAATACTGGACCCCAAACTTTGTTTTAACTACACTTAGGTAAATCTTTTCAGTTTGGTTTGATTTTAGCGGGGGGAGGGTGGGTTGGGGTTTGTTTGCTTGTTTATAGGGTTTTTTTGTTAGTTTTTAGTGTATTTTGTTTTCTGGTTTTTTTTTGTTTTAATTTATTCTGAATTGTTACTTGTCAAGGACAAACTGAAATGTCCAACTTCATTCAATCATTTCTATAATGCAAAGACTTGACATGCTGCAATCTCTGGAGGTTTGGTTAATTTCCAAAAAAACAGTGATTGAAGAATGGCAGGTCATAATGGAAATATTTTACCTTTTAAAAAACACAATTGCATAGAAGACTTTTGTAAGCATTTGTGTTTATCCTTAGTTACCCAGTTTTCCAAAACTGAACTGTTTAGATATTATCAATAATTCTCCTTCTCCAGAGAAACGCAGAGGGCATTTGAATTTCTTTGGAGCTACACACCTTGTTTCTCATCTTCCTACTGTGGAGTTATTCGAATGAGAACCTAATTCAGTGAAGCCCTGCAATAAGTTGTCACAACTGCCTAGCTAGTTTACTCAATTGGACATGATGGCAAAGGGCTCTTCTGAAATGTTCATGTTGGCTGAAAGAGCAAGAACTATATTTTATTTTCATTATATTTAGTAATCTTCCTATTCTGGGCTATTCAAGACTTCTTGCAACCAAAATTTTCAGCCTTCTCAATTGAGGTTCATCTGTGAATATGTGTCAATTTGAGGAAAAGTGGCATAATCCTAGAAAATGCTGAGCAGTCACTTCATTTGAACAGTTTTCTCAAACTTTCTCTGGAATTCTTGAAGCCTAAATGCTCTTTATAAAAAGAGCTTTTTGACATCAATTGCCAGTGGTTTAGGAGTTGATTCTAAGCATCCCTTTGTGGAAACTCTGGCAGCTTTGAGTGATGCAGGCAAAAGTCAAATATTTGCTATCAACATAATCTGTCATTGCTCAATGACAGATATCACATATATGTGTATGTAGTTAGGAGACAGAAGAATTCTAAACTTCTGGGATTGTTTTGTTTTCTTGGTCAGCCAATGGTTTTAAAGGGCTGTGTGTTTCTGTTTTACCTCCCTCATAGACCCAGATATGTTGGTGGCAGGGGGGCAGTATGTTCTGTGTGGTGTAGATGGAGCCTGTGGCTGGTGGAGATTTCAGCAGGTTCCGTGTGTGTGTGTGGGGTCAGTGCAGAGCCGAGGCTTTGGGCTTGAGGGGAATGAGGTGGGAACCTGTGGCAGCAGCTCTGCACTGCCTGCCAGGACCCAGGGGCAGAATATCTATCCAGGGGAAGCTTAGCTGAGCCTGCATTTGCAAAGCATCACTTTGGTTGTGCTGGAGCTAACAGCAGGGCTAGGATACTGCTGCAGCTGTTACAGAACACAGAACAGCTGAAAGAAAACAGAGAAAAACATCAGAACAAAGCATCCTGAGAAATGGGTTGGAAACGTTCACATATCTCTTGCCTTCTGCTTCTGTCTCCAGACCTACACAAAGATTTTGATTGTTGGTCTTACTGTCTGTTCATCAAGTGGGTACCACAAGATGCTCCCCAGTTCAGTAGAGTAATATGGGGGAAAAATCCACATGTTCATATGGAATTTTCTACATAGATTATTTTAAAAACTGTCACTTACTCCTGTGGAAATAAGCTAAAGCCTTGTTGGTTTGGGGGTTTTTTGGTTTGTTGTTTTTTTGTTGTTTTTTTTTTTTTTGGTTGGTTTGGTTTTTTTGTTTGAGTTTTTTTTTATTCTTTCATGTTTTTTCTTTCTACCAGATTTTATTTGCTTGCTTATTTCTATCTCTTCAGTGTCATTCTGTGCCTTGATCAGAGATTTTAGGTAATTCTAGAAAAATAAGCACCATCCTGAGGTGTTCTACAGGATTTTTTGTTTTGTTTTTTTTTTTAATGTTTTCTTTTAGTAACCTAATTTCACATTTTCTGTTAAAGAATTTCTGGCTTATGTGGGGGAGGGACGAGAGCTGTCAGTGAATGAGCTGTTAATTTCCCAATGATTTTGAGCTTCTTTCCCAATGCTAGAGAGCGGTGCTTTAGAGAAAATTGTTTCTCTTCAGGTATGTTTTGCAGTCAGAACATTCTAAGGATAAAAAGGACTTGTTATCCTGTGTAAATTGTGAAATGTATCAATTTAGGTAAGCTTTGATTTGAAATTGTTTTTTTGAGTCAATACCATACAATTTCTGAAGGTAGCTGTGCTCTTGAGGACTGTTCACGTCATCAAGAGGCTCAGTGGATGTGAAAAACCAGAGCTACTTCCAGTCTGAGTAAAGGCTTAAGTACCAGAAATGGAAAACTTCTAATTACATAAGATATTTATTGTTAAGTATCTGCTGCATCTTTTCTCTGAATGATTCATTTTAAAGTCACCATAAGAGCAAGATTATGCCACTATGTAAATATTTTCATATTCAGTAACTCATATGGAGAAGCTGGAAGGATGTCAGGGATGAAGAGGAAATTCTGGGAAAAAATGTTTTCTGCAATGTCTTGAATGATATCCATCCCACAAGCTGACAGCTGCAAGCACCAGGCAGAAAGTCCTTAACAGAGAGTACATTTAAGAGGTTGCTTTGGGGGCTAATATTAGTAAGTGAATTATCATTTTACCTTCATACAGTAGTATTGTATTAAGGGCTCCCAAATGGTAATTTAATATAGCTGAAGGTCTTTAGAAGGTTTTAATAGTTTCTTAAGTAGCTAGAAACTGATATATCCATCCCTTGGACATAAAAATAGCTGGTATGAGCTATGATGGAGGTCTTTAGTTGTTCTGTATTCACTTTGGCCTACTGATGGAGGGATTTTTCCCATGACCTGAAATAACCCTGAAATGCAGCAGGTTAGTTTGCAACAGTTCAACAAGGAGCTGATGCCCAGGATGTAGATATTTGGAGCCTATTTTGATAACATTGCCGTAAGGAAAGCATTAGTTTGAGCATTAATTTCTTGGCTTTTTTAAAATGCTAGACTTGTATCTTTCTTGCAGAAGAAAAGGATAGTGTCAGGCACTTGAAGAAAGGGAAGAACACTGTGGACTTGTTTTTCTATTTGTGATTTCTTACCCAGCAGATCACTCACTCTAGACTTGTATCTTTCTTGCAGAAGAAAAGGATAGTGTCAGGCACTTGAAGAAAGGGAAGAACACTGTGGACTTGTTTTTCTATTTGTGATTTCTTACCCAGCAGATCACTCACTCTCAGGCACTTACTGAAAAGAAGACTTGATTTAAACAGCAGTTTTTGTGAAACACTGTGAGCTGGGGACATTTTTCTCCATCTGAAAAAGCAGATACTCACTATATTCATTGCTGTGATCATCATCAGTGCTGAGTGCTTAGGTACTTCTGCTTTCTTTTGAAGTCAAGGGAGTAAAGGTGGGTTTCCTTTATCAGAATCTGTCTCTGCAGTCTAAAGGAGATGCTCACAATACTTTTCTTCTGTTAAAACAATCAGGCAAAACTTTCAAGAAGCAGCATCGATCTATGCTTTTGCAAGGTTTGATACCAAACCTTAGACATACCAATCCACATTTAAAACTGCAAGGCTTTCATCCACATCAGTGGGTGCATCACTCAGAATTACCACCAGTGGAGCTTTTCCTTGTTAGCAGTTTAAAGTTGCATCAGAGCAATGTTCCAACAAGTCCTGCATCTACCGACAGTGGAGGGTTCTGCCTAACTTCACACTAATTTTAGAATAAAATCAGCATCACATTTTGAGGCAGAAATCCTTTTGTTTTCCTGAATAATTGCAGTTCTGGTATCAATCAGTTCTTCTTTTATTCTTTTTCATATCAGAAGGATTTGAATTCCCCAGTTTTTGTGTTGGGTTTTGCACCCTCATGGACTATGAATTCACCTTGCTTGGTACTCCACCAGCACCCACAGTTTGCACTGGTGCCCATGGTAGGAACCCGGGGAGAAACGTGCATAGAGCTGTGGTGGACGTGGTCTGGGTGTTACCAAAACAGACTGCCAACGTGTCCTAGACGTGGTTGGTTGATCTACTTTCTCTCTGTTCCCCCTCTCCACTGTGGCCACCTGGGTTCTTCAGAGACACCCAGATGAGAAATGGGTCCTCTTAATATCAACAAGACTTTGACTCCTGTATGACATTAAGGAAAATTAAGCTTTCCTGCCTTCTCAGGTCATAGGGACAAAATGGTGGTTCTTTGCTTCCCAACAGCATTCTTAACGATTTCTGAAGTTAAAGATTTTTCTTTTAACTTGCAAATGATGGCACACATGACAAGTTGGTTATAACACAGTCATGTGTGCTGATACTTAGAAGGTGAGAAGATTTTGAGGTCTGTGCTTCTCTCTATCACAGAAATGCTTGTTTGTATAAACCTTGTTTTTATGCTGACAAGCTGATATATTACTGTGGACACACAACTGGCTGTTGGCTGATATAAGAGAGAAAAACCACAGTCATCTTAATGCTGGGAGATTTGTCAGTATTAGAAGAAACAGATGGCTTGGAAGAGAAAATATTAGAAGTGGGAAAATTTGAGTATTCTGGGTAGTAGTTAGATCAGTTCCAAAAGTGAAGAAGAAAGATTCATTGTGCATTTTGAGCATAAACTCTTACTTTTCTTTGATATATAAAACATCAGCTGGTTTCAGTCCAGTATCAGATTGCTTACACAATAAGACAGTCTTAATTAGTCATTTCAATTTAAATTGGCTGGAGTTTTGATGTTAATTGAATTGTTTTCCCTTTGCAGGGACCTCAGGGGCCTCCAGGACAAAAGGTATAGTATAAACAACAATGCTGTGAAAGTGATTATTTCTCCTGTGCCAAATTGCAAGCAGAAAAGGTGAATGGAATAAGCTACTGTACGCTGCATTGAATCAATTACCTAAGGTTCTGAATTTTGTTTTTGCAAAATGGAGCCATATAAAGTGAGACACAAGATTTCTCATTTCCCCCATCACCAGAAGTTCAAGCGATGCAGAGCAGACTGTTTTCAATCTGTCTGCTTAACTTTCAGGTGAAAAGGTCACTATAATTTTCTCATTCATACACTGGTACGATTAAGAAGCCAAAGTTAAAACATTGTGAAAGGTGGGGAGATAAAGTTTCTGATTAAATGCATGTCTCTACTCAAGTAGATCAGTGCCATATGACTAAAGAATTGACCAGCAGAAACAAAGGACGTAGGTGTTGCTGATAAATAGTGCTTGGTCGGTGGTGTTCAGGTGGTCTGCTGGTGTCTTCCTGTTCCTTCGGTAACCTGAGACCTGACTTCCTGGGAATGCCTTCAGCGTTATTTACACTCATTAAAGCTGACTGCCTCGGTTTGATTGAGTGAGTTTAGGATTTATGGAATTATGCCATTAAAACAGTCCTCAGAATATCAGCAGTAACAGCTAGTGAGTGGTACTTTTCCAGCATCTGACTTGCATAGCACCAAGGTGAGTAATTTTCTAGCTGATTTCAAAAGATTGAAAAGTTGTATGAAAGATATTTAATAAAGCAGCTATAATTCATATAAAGGAGATTAAAAAAAAAAGAGGAAGGAATAAGTAGCATTGACATATGTGAGAAGGATGCCTGCTTTCCTTACTTCTGAGATAATGTTCTTTAGAGTAAAGCATCTGTTAAAACAAAACTTTTTTAACAAAAGAAAGAAAAACCTGTGTTATGTAAAAACATAATCCCAAAGGATACAGATTGGTGGAATTTTGGCTGCTGTGGGCTGTATAGAGTTTGCAGGCTGAAGGAGAGGACTACCCTTTGTGTTTGGCAATGCAGGAATGTGGCTTGTGTCTAAGTTGCCATTACAAAGCTATACTCTAACAATTGTGGAGGAGGATATTTTCTGTGTACGACATCAACAAAACCCATGTGCTGATGAACTTTTGAATATCTGATAAGCATTTACTTGTCACGGTAGAATCAGCTTCATTTTACACTTTCTAACATCCTGTGTTTCATAAGAAAAATAATCAGCTGCCACTGAGAGGAGGAACTGTTATACATAGGATAGTTTATTGAGGCTGATGGTTTAATGCCCTCCTGAGCTTTGCCTTCTGGTTTTCTGGAAAAATGATACAGAGATGTGAAAATGTTCACTCAGGCCCCTTTGCAGTAACTTAAAGCCATGACCACGCATCCAGGAAAAAGAGACAACAAGGATGCCAAAGTGGAAGCTTTGGGGGAAAGGGGAAAACATTGTGGGTCAAGGAGATATGCTGGGATGCGGTGTATTATTTCTTACTGATTCAGAGCTCTGTTACTAGCTCTTGGATGGTTCTTGAGACCCTCATGAGTTGCTTCCTTTTCCTGTTTCACAGGATTTCCCAACTCTATTAATTGACAAATGTGTGCATCCATTTTGAACGCTTTTCCTTTGGGTGTTCTGATAATTTTAGTGACACCTCTAACAAAAGCAGAGGGGGAATTGCCATGCAGCAATTTTTTCAGTTCCCTTGCTGAGCAGCACCATCTTTATAAATAAGAGGAGAATGCTGTACAAGCAGATGCAGCTTTCCTGCTTTCCTCATGCTTTGTGTTTTCACTAAACTTCCATAGCACAAGGTCCTTCCAAAAATTATCTATCACATAGAAATTTACAGTATGAGAGCTTTGTATAAAAGATCCCTCCAATGTTAGAAGTCATTGTTAATTTTTTTTTCTTCTTTGTCACTTGTGTTTGGCCTGTATTGACCTTTTAATGCTGATTGGGCTAATATTGGTGCAGTTTCAAAGTATATCTGTAATTTGTACTGTCAGACTGAATCACTACATATTATCTCTTAAAAGCCTTGAGACGGATTGGTGCCACAAGTTATTGAGCTTGAATGATTCCTCTAGAAGCATTAATAGTTTTGTTCAGGTCCTGTATTCTATTGCATGGGATCAGTCTCAAAACTTAATGTGAGCATTAAATGGAATAGCATTTCAGTTCTTACATCCACAACATTATAAAACATGAGCTTGAAGCTGGTTTCTGGAAAAGGCCATACAGTCTTTAAAATGTACAACATGAGAGAGTATGTCTAAATTAGTATAAAAAATCTCAACTGAAAGGAGAGCTCAGCTTGGATAAATATGAGTTCTTGAAAAATTTATTGCAGCTCCAATAAGCAAACATTCACCATTACTTCTAAATGCTGTATTATGAGATGAAAGGTTTCATGACCTGTTTAATTTGCTAAACACTGGCGTCTGTTTTCCCTCCAGGGTTCTGTTGGAGTGCCTGGTGTTCCAGGGAAAGATGGACAAGTGGTGAGTTGTCTGACTTTTTCAGCACTGCCATTATTTATGTAGTGGATTAAAGCAATTTCGGGCTTGTTCACATGAGCAATATGCAACCTTATATCCAGAACTGTGGCTTCAAATTGGCTTCATGGAAAAGACCATGTATAATATAGCATAATGTGTTTTGTGCTCTGAAGTAATTTTTTTCTAGTTTTACCTGAACAAGCAGCAAATGTAATTAAATAAGCTGAAAGTCTGGTGTTCAAATTTGGTGATGACTGATAGGTTGTAGAAAGAAATGCATATTAATAGTGTGTTACTTGAGTCAGCATGTTTACAAACAAAGGGTTTTTTACTTTTTGTTAACTCAGTCTCATGATGCAAACATTTATATTGATATTGGGTATTGATGTGGTACCAATACATTTTTATTACAACCTATAAATAGAGAAGTAAAAAGAAGTGGAAGTGCAGCTGGAGGATAATTAGAAAGAGGAATAAATCAAACAAATATTTTTGAACACAACCAAGAGGAAATGCTAATTTAAACAAGTCACTGTCATAGTTCAGAATGGCCCTCCATAAGGAGAGGTCACAACAAAGCAGCAGAGCTGTGTTACAGCGTTGCTAAGGTTTTTTGGCAAATCTGAGTGATGAAGTTTAAATAGTATACCTCCTTGACTGTAAAGAGTATTATCCATCTGTTGTTCTCACAAGCCCTAGCATTCCTAGTGAACTTCAAAAGTACTGGCAAGGGATGCCAAAAGGGTGATATATATGTTCACCAGGTTCAAGCAGCAGCAGATGGTAGTGTATAAGGGTTGTGTTAGACAATCCTCTCTTCTGCTTCCCTCACCAAGAGGGAATGAATATTCCTAGGAATTCACCCTGAATTCACTTATTCACTTGAATAAGTGTTGTTTCAAATCATTTACTTTTAATTCTTCTTTCCTAAAAAAGAAAAAAAAAAAAAGGATATATTGTTTCTAATAGCATAATACATAGTATTAGACCTGTGTTTTCAGAGTGATTATAAGAAATAATGTAATAATCATTTCTTTCATTTTAGTGATAGTGATAGGAATTTATTTTAAACTATTCAGAGTATTACAATTAATGTGAAACAACAAAATAAAAAATATTTAGAATTAAATATGTACACACACACACACACATATATATATATTTAATACTAGAATTTATAAGAAAATAATATGAAACAAATTTGCGTTAAGTCCTCAGATTTTTTCCTTCATATTTTATAACTGCATTCAATTGCAACAGGAATGGTAGACAGTGCTTACCAACTGAGATGCTGTTGTTGTACATAATTCAAGTAATTTTTGTGGCCTGACTGAAATGCCAGTGAAAATTTACTTTGTGGCATATCTGTAGGAATATGTAAGAAGACTGGATGAGGTGAAGTTGGAAATCACTTTGAATAGAACAGAAGTGATGATTCATATTTATTCAAGAA